>NC_077227.1:628556221-629161761 GCF_027887165.1 Monodelphis domestica
GTAAATATGGGGAAAAGAAAGACCCAATAGAATAATCGTTCTCACACAAAGATTCACATGGGAAGGGGAGGGGAAGAAAACTCCTATAAGAAGGAGAGGAAGAGAGTTTTTACTTAAACCTTAATCTCAGGGAAATCAACTCTGAGAGGGAAAAACATCCAGATCCATTGGGATCTTGAATTCTATCTTACCCAACAAGGGTAGAGAGAAGGGAAAACCAAGGGGGGAAGGGGGGGAGGGAAAACAAAAGGGGAGGGAAAGAGAGGGGGGAAGGGGAGGGAACAAAAAGGGAGGGACTAAAAAGGGAAACATATCAAGGGAGGGGACAACGGGGACCAATTTAAAGTAAATCACTGGACTAAAAGGTAGAGCCAAAGAAGAAAAGGTTAGAACCAGGGAAGGATATCAAAATGCCAGGGAGTCCACAAATGACAGTCATAACTTTGAACGTGAATGGGGTGAACTCATCCATAAAACATAGACGAATAGCAGAATGGATTAGAATCCAAAACCCTACCATATGTTGTCTTCAAGAAACACACATGAGGCGGGTTGACACCCACAAGGTCAGAATTAAAGGATGGAGTAAGACCTTCTGGGCCTCAACTGACAGAAAGAAGGCAGGAGTGGTAATCATGATATCTGATAAAGCCAAAGCAAAAATAAACCTGATCAAAAGGGATAGGGAAGGTAATTATATTTTGTTAAAAGGGACTTTAGATAATGAGGAAATATCACTATCAACATGTATGCACCAAATAATATAGCACCCAAATTTCTAATGGAGAAACTAGGAGAATTGAAGGAAGAAACAGACAGTAAAACTCTATTAGTGGGAGACTTAAAACAACCATTATCAAATTTAGATAAATCAAACCAAAAAATAAATAAGGAAGAGATGAAAGAAGTGAATGAAATCTTAGAAAAATTACAATTAATAGACATATGGAGAAAAATAAATAGGGATAAAAAGGAATACACCTTCTTCTCAGCACCACATGGCACATTCACAAAAATTGACCATACATTAGGTCACAGAAACATAGCATACGAATGCAGAAAAGCAGAAATAATGAATGCAGCCTTCTCAGATCACAAGGCAATAAAAATAATGATCAGTAAAGGTACATGGAAAACCAAATAAAAAACTAATTGGAAATTAAACAACATGATACTCCAAAATCGTTTAGTTAGAGAAGAAATCATAGAAACCATTAATAATTTTATCGAGGAAAATGACAATGGCGAGACATCCTTTCAAACCTTTTGGGATGCAGCCAAAGCTGTAATCAGAGGTAAATTCAAATCCCTGAGTGCATATATCAACAAACTAGGGAGAGCAGAGATCAATCAAATGGAAATGCAAATAAATAAACTTGAAAGCGATCAAATTAAAAACCCCCAGCAGAAAACCAAATTAGAAATCCTAAAAATTAAGGGAGAAATTAATAAAATCGAAAGTGATAGAACTATTGATTTAATAAATAAGACAAGAAGCTGATACTTTAAAAAAACAAACAAAATAGACAAAGTGCTGGTCAGTCTAATTAAAAAAGGAAGGAAGAAAAGCAAATTAACAGCATCAAAGATGAAAAGGGGGACAGCACCTCCTATGAAGAGGAAATTAAGGCAATCATTAGAAATTACTTTACCCAAATATATGGCCATAAATACACCAATTTAGGAGATATGGATGAATATATACAAAACTACCAACTGCCTAGACTAGCAGAAGAGAAAATAGAAGTCTTAAATAATCCCATATCAGAAAATGAAATCCAACAAGCCATCAAAGAACTTCCTAAGAAAAAATCCCCAGGGCCTGATGGATTCACCAGTGAATTCTATCAAACATTCAGAGAACAGTTAATCACAATACTATACAAACTATTTGACATAATAAGCAAAGAGGGAGTTCTACCAAACTCCTTTTACGAAACAAACATGGTACTGATTCCAAAACCAGGCAGGTCAAAAACAGAGAAAGAAAACTATAGACCAATCTCCCTAATGAATATAGATGCAAAAATCTTAAATAGGATACTAGCAAAAAGACTCCAGCAAGTGATCAGAAGGGTCATCCACCATGATCAAGTAGGATTTATACCAGGGATGCAGGGCTGGTTCAATATTAGGAAAACCATCCACATAATTGACCACATCAACAAACAAACCAACAAGAATCACATGATTATTTCAATAGACGCAGAAAAAGCCTTTGATAAAATACAACAACCATTCCTATTAAAAACACTAGAAAGCATAGGAATAGAAGGGTCATTCCTAAAAATAATAAACAGTATATATCTAAAACCATCAGCTAATATCATCTGCAATGGGGATAAACTAGACGCATTCCCAATAAGATCAGGAGTGAAACAAGGATGCCCATTATCACCTCTACTATTTGACATTGTACTAGAAACACTAGAAGTAGCAATTAGAGAAGAAAAAGAAATTGAAGGCATCAAAATAGGCAAGGAGGAGACCAAGTTATCACTCTTTGCAGATGGCATGATGATCTACTTAAAGAATCCTAGAGATTCAACCAAAAAGCTAATTGAAATAATCAACAACTTTAGCAAAGTTGCAGGATACAAAATAAACCCACATAAATCATCAGCTTTTCTATATATCTCCAACACAACTCAGCAGCAAAAACTAGAAAGAGAAATCCCATTCAAAATCACCTTAGACAAAATAAAATACCTAGGAGTCTACCTCCCAAGACAAACACAGGAACTATGTGAACACAACTACAAAACACTCTCCACACAACTAAAACTAGACTTGAACAATTGGAAAAACATTAACTGCTCATGGATAGGACGAGCCAATATAATAAAAATGACCATCCTACCCAAACTTATTTATCTATTTAGTGCCATACCCATTGAAGTCCCAAAATATTTCTTTACTGATTTAGAAAAAAACATAACAAAATTCATTTAGAAGAACAAAAGTTCAAGGATATCCAGGGAAATAATGAAAAAAAAACACATATGATGGGGGCCTTGCAGTCCCTGACCTTAAAATATATTACAAAGCAGCAGTCATCAAAACAATTTGGTATTGGCTAAGAAACAGAAAGGAAGATCAATGGAATAAACTGGGGGAAAGCGACCTCAGCAAGACAGTATACGATAAACCCAAAGATTCCAGCTTTTGGGACAAAAATCCACTATTTGATAAAAACTGCTGGGAAAATTGGAAGACAGTATGGGAGAGATTAGGAATAGATCAACACCTCACACCCTACACCAAGATAAATTCAAAATGGGTGAATGACTTAAACAGAAAGAAGGAAACCATAAGTAAATTGTGTAAACACAGAATAGTATACATGTCAGACCTTTGGGAGGGGAAAGGCTTTAAAACCAAGCAAGACATGGAAAGAATCACAAAATGTAAAATAAATAATTTTGACTACATCAAATTAAAAAGCTTTTGTACAAACAAAACCAATGTAACAAAAATCAAAAGGGAAGCAACAAATTGGGAAAAAATCGTCATAGAAAGCTCTGTCAAAGGTTTAATTACTCATATTTATAAAGAGCTAAATCAATTGTACAAAAAATCAAGCCATTCTCCAATTGATAAATGGGCAAGGGACATGGATAGGCAGTTCTCAGATAAATCAACAGTATTAATAAGCACATGAAGAAGTGTTCTAAATCTCTTATAATCAGAGAGATGCAAATCAAAACAACTCTGAGGTATCACCTCACACCAAGCAGACTAGCTAGCATGATAGCAAAGGAAAGTAATGAATGCTAGAGGGGATGTGGCAAAGTAGGGACATTAATTCATTGCTGGTGGAGTTGTGAACTGATCCAACCATTCTGGAGGGCAATTTGGAACTATGCCCAAAGGGCGACAAAAGAATGTCTACTCTTTGATCCAGCCATAGCACTGCTGGGTCTGTACCCCAAAGAGATAATGGACAAAAAGACTTGTACAAAAATATTCATAGCTGCGCTCTTTGTGTTGGCCAAAAACTGGAAAACGAGGGGATGCCCATCAATTGGGGAATGGCTGAGCAAATTGTGGTATATGTTGGTGATGGAATACTATTGTGCTAAAAGGAATATAAAGTGGAGGAATTCCATGGAGACTGGAACAACCTCCAGGAAGTGATGCAGAGTGAGAGGAGCAGAACCAGGAGAACATTGTACACAGAGACTAATACACTGTGGTATAATCAAATGTAATGGACTTCTCCATTGGTGGTGGTGTAATGTCCCGGAACAATCTGCAGGGATCTAGGAGAAAAAAACACTATTCATAAGCAGAGGATAAACTGTGGGAGTAGAAACACCGAGGAAAAGCAACTGCCTGAATACAGCGGTTGAGGGGACATGACAGAGGAGAGACTCTAAATGAAACTCTAATGCAAATATTGACAACTTAGAAATGGGTTCGAATCAAGAACACATGTGACACCCAGTGGAATCATGAGTCGGCTATGGGGGATGGGGGGGGAGGAAAAGAAAATGATCTTTGTCTTTAATGAATAATACTTGGAAATGATCAAATAAAATATTATTTAAAAGAAAAAAAAAACTTAACTTCCATCTTAAAATCAATACTGGGTATTTCTTCCAAATCAGACTAATGATGAGAGCTAAGCAATGGGGTTTAAGTGAAATAATTTGCTCAGAGTCACAAAGAAAGGAAGTATTCGAGTCCATTTTTTAATCCAGAACCATTCATCTCTGGGTCTGCCTTTCAATCCACTGAGCCACCTAGTTGCACACAAAATATGTATATTCTTTAAAGTAATAATTAAGAGAATAGAGTATTTTATATATTGATTCTCTAATAGTTTTTGGAAATTTATGTTTTTGGTTTATTTTTCTATTACATTTATTCAGTTCTAAGAGAAATCATTAAAATATGCTACAATGATTGTCCAACTATTTTTCCAACTTAACATTTTCTTTCTAAATTGAAATCTCTGCCATTTGATGCCTGCATATTTGATACTAATATTTGTTCAGTCTATAGTTCTTTTATTTTTTCAAAGATATTTTATTTTGCCAATTACATGTATTAACAAATTTTCAACATATGTTTTCAGAAATGATAAGATCTAAATTGTCTCACTCTGTCTTCCCTCCCCCTCTCAGAAATGGCAATGAATGTGATGTGTATTATGTATACATTATTATGCAAAACATACTTCTTTGTTGGACATTGTAGTAAAGTATAAGATTAAAAATTAATATCCAAATATTCCTAGCATTTTTATAAGATTTAATGATAATAACTTGAAGCACAGGAAAGAATAGCTTCAGTAAAAGGGAAAATCTTCCTAGACCACACACCTGGGAGATTGCACAGAGCTCCAGAGAATCCCCTAGGGTAGTGTTTTCAGCAAATGTATTTCTCAAAACATCAGGCCGCAACTTAAAATGAATGCTGGGTAAATGTAGTTCAGGTGTATTAAATTTTTATTTGCACAAAAGGAATACTCATATAAAATCAACCCCCCCAAATAAAAGCATAAATAAACTAATGTGAAAGAAAGGATGTTTTGATCTGCATCTAACTCCAACAGTTCTTCTAGGAAAGGAGACCATTCTTTCATAAGTCCTTCAGAATTGTCCTGAAATCTTATTATCTTGAGGGTAGCTAAATAATTCACAGTTGATCATTCTACAAAACTACTGTTACAGTGTACAATGTTTTTCCTGTTCTGCTTATTTTGCTCTTCATTAGTTAACATAGATCTTCACTGCTTTCTCTGAAATCATGCAATTTATTATTTTTTATAATACAATAATATTCCATCTCCAACATATGCCAAAATTTGTTGAGCCACTGCTCAATTGATGGACATTCACTCAATTTCCAATTCTTTGCCACCTTAAAAATATCTGTTAAAAATATTTTTGTGCAAGTAAGTATATCCCCCTTTTTATTATTTCTTTGTGATTCAAATCAAGTAGTGGTATTACAGGATCAAAAGGTGAGCATAATAGTTTTATAACTGTGCATAATTCCAAAATGCCCTCCAGAATGGTTGAATCAAATCACAACTCCACCAACAATGCATTAGTATCCCAGTTTTGCCACATCCCTGCCTATATTTATCACTTCTTTTACTTTCATATTGGCTGACTGGATAGATGTGTGGTGGTACCTCAAAGTTGTTTTAATTTGCCATTCTCTATTCAAGAGTGGAATGTTTTTTTTTCCCTATATGATTATTTATAGCTTTGATTTCTTCATCTGAAAATTGATTGTTCATGTCGGTGGCCATTAGTCATTTGGAGAATGGCTTCTGTTATTATAAATTTGACTTAGTTCTCTAAAAATTTGAGAGATTATATTTTTACCAGAGAAATATATTATAGAAAAAATTTCCCAGTTTACTATTTCCCCTCTAATCTTACTTACATTGGTTCAGTTTGTACAAAAGCTTTTGAATTTACTATAATCAAAATTTTCCATTGTAAATCTTATAATGCTGTCAATCTCTTATTTCGTTACAAATTCTCGCCTTCTCCATACATCTGTCATAATTTATTCTATGTTTCTGTAAGTTATGTATTGTATCACTCTTTTTCTTTAAATCATATGCCCATTTTGGTCTTATCCTTTTTAGGATGTGAGGTATCAGTCTATGTCTAGTTTCTGCCATACTGTTTTCCAGTTTTCTCAGCAGTTTTTGTCAAATAGTGATTTCTTATTCCAAAATTTAGGGTCTTTGAATTTAGCAAACACTAACTTGCTGTATATAGTATATCTAATCAATTTCATTGATCCACCTGATTCTATTTCTTAGTCAATACCAAACTGTTTTGATGATTAATGCTTTATAATACAGTCTGAGGTCTGGTATTACTAGGCCACCTTCCTTTACATTTTTTCTCCATTAATTTCTTTGATATTCTTGACCTTTTGCTCTTCCAGATGAATGTTGTTGTTGATTTTATAAGCTCTATAAAATAATTATTTGGTAGATTGATTAGTATGACAATGAAAAAGCAAATTAATTTAGGTAGAATTTTCATTTTTAACATATTAGATTGGCCTATCAATGAGCAATTAACATTTTCCCAATTGTTTAGATATGACTTTATTTGCACAAAAAATGGTTTTCTAATTGTGTTCATATAAATCCTTTGTCTTGGCAAGCAGATTACCAGGTATTTCATATTACCTAGGTTAATTTTAAATGGAATTTCTCTATCTCATGCTACTGTATTTTGTTGGTAATATGTAGGAAAGTCGATTTATGTAGATCTATTTTATACCCTGCAACTATGAAAAAGTTATTATTT
This sequence comes from Monodelphis domestica, assembly GCF_027887165.1. NCBI lineage: Eukaryota > Metazoa > Chordata > Mammalia > Didelphimorphia > Didelphidae > Monodelphis > Monodelphis domestica. The sequence goes on from NC_077227.1 coordinate 628,563,511, forward strand.
CAACAAGTATTTTAGTTGATTCTCTAGGATTCATCATATCTTCTATGAAGAGGGGTAATTTCATTTCTTCATTGTTCCCCTTAATTCCATAAGTGTCATTTTTATTTTCTTATTGCTTAAGTTAGCAACTTTAGTACAATATTACATAGTAGTGGTGATAATGGGCATCTTTGTTTCAACCCTGATTTTCTTGGGAAGACATTTAACTTATCCCAATTGCAAATGATACTTGCTAATGGTTCTGAGTAGATACTACTGCTCATTTAAGGAACAATCCATTTGTTCCTATGCTTTCTAGTGTTTTTAATAGAAATGAGTGTTGTATTTTATGGATGACTTTTTCTCATATATTGAGATAATCATGTGATTTCTGTTACTTTGGTTATTTATAGTAATTATTAAGCTGAAAGATTCCCTAATATTAAACTAGTCCAGCATTCTGGGTATAAAGAGAACCTGATCATAGTGAAGGATCATTTGATATTTTGCTGTCATCTCCTTGGTAGTATTTTATTTAAAATTTTTACATCTGCATTAATTAATGTAATTGTCTTATAATTTCTTTCTGTTTTTGCTTTTCCTGCCTTAGGTAATAGTGCCAGATATATTTAATAAAAATAATTTGGTAGAATTACTTCTCTCCTTATTTTCACAAATAGTTCATATACCCATTGGGATTAATTGTTCTTGAAATGTTTGATGAAATTCAGTTGTGAATCCATCTATCCCTGGGGCTATTTTCTTAAAGAGTTCACTGATAGTTTCTTCAATTTATTTTTCCAAGAATGGATTAAGTATTTTATTTTTACTTTTGCCTAAATTTAAATTTTTGTAAATATACATCCATTTTGTTCAGATTTTCAGATTTATTGTCATATAATTGGACAAAATATTATTACCTGCCACTTTACTTCCCAATTTGCCCACTTCTGGAGAACCTTTACATGATTATACATCTTTAGTGCCCATGGTTTAAAAATCTCATATCAATTTACTGGACAGCCTATTGGATAATTCAGAATTGATATTATTTACAGATGGTTCTTCATTTATGAGAGATGGCGTGCAGTATACAGGAGCTACAGTAGTTAATGAATTTGAAACTATGTGTTAAGTTACTTTACCCTCAAATGTAAGCTCACAAGGTGCAGAACTCACAGTATTGAAACACATCTGTACCATTGCAAAGAATAAAAGAATCACAATTTACACAGACTCCTGCTACACCTTTGGCATATGTCACACTGTTGGCATGATATGGCTCCAAAGAGAATTTTTTACCTCAGCTGAAAAATCTATAGCTAATGAAGAAATTATTAATGACATCCTTTCTGCTCTCCAGATCCCTGAAGCCATAGCTGTAGTTCATTGCTCTGAACATACAGGTGGCAATGACCTTGTCTCTAGGGGAAATGACCAAATAGATACCACTGCAAAACTAGAGGCTGTAGAAGGTCATGAATTAATTTTAACATTAACAAGCACTGATGACTTAAACGTATCACTTTCCTACAATGAAAAAGAAGTGGAAAAATGGAAACAAAAATTTAAAGCAAAACAAATTAATGGAGTATGGGTATTGTAAAAATAGACTTGAATCCAGGATTTCAATCCCCAGAAGCCCTTGCTCCACTTCCCCAGAATGCTTTGTAATCTCACTGAATTCTCACCTGGGCTGAGAGCAAAATCATTATTTAGAGTGTAGGTAAGATTGTCTAGGCCTCTCTCTGGCCTAGACACATGCTTTTCTTACTTGTATATTCTTAAGTTCTTAATCTTCAATAAACCTCATAAAAATATAATACTCCTTGCAGAGTGAAACTAATTTCTACCTGCCTCAGCTTCCCCAAAATTTTAATCTTTACAGTTTGGTGTAACCACTTCGGGAAAACAAAGTATCTCAATCTTCGGATTCTTTTCTGATTTTTTTTCTCTACTAAGCTTTAATAGGTAGTGCCTAGAAAAAATTTTAAACCACATTTCTCCAAGATGCTTTTTTAGAAAACCATCTTGATCAGCTCCTGCAGGCAGCCATCTGATTCAGACTTTCTTGAGTCCTTCCGTCCAACTGGCTTGGCCACTTCTCCCAGCCTGCCTGCCTACCTGCCGCCGCCATCCACTTCGGATGGCTGCTTCTCCCTGTCTACATGCATCCTTGTCTGCAGCCCCACTTCAGACCTGTTGGCAGATTGCAGCTCACCTGAGCACCCTGGCTGCCTGCTCTGGCTCCCAGCCCTGCTTGCCTACGTTTCTGTCATTCCTGGCCTACCCCGGTGCTCTCTCTAGCTCACCCGGTCCTTGTTCAACCCAGATCCTTGGAGCAGATTGCTCAGGACTCATTTCTACCAGCTGGTAACAAAATGGGGGTATTGGCTCCACGGGGGCAGATTAGAGTGTAGGAGGGGAGAGAGAGAAAAGGGAGAGGTGAAGAAACAGACTTTTCCAAATAGGAACTTAAAAGCAATGGGCTATTTAAAAGGATACCTTTTGACTGTTCTGGTAATTTTATTGACTTCACCTGCATGTCAGGGAGAAGATTCAGCTAACTTTGAAGTTGCAAATGGGTGGCTCAGCGAACTGAGAGCCAGGCCTAAAGACATGCGGTCCTGGGTTAAAATCTGGCCTGAGATACTCCCCAGCTGTGGGGCCCTGGATGGGTCCCTTATTCCCCATTGCTTAGCCCTTACCACTCTGCCTTCCAACAATAGGCATTTAAATGGATAATAACCCAAGTAACTGTAAATACTGGAGGTTATATATTTTAAGGCATTTCAGACTCCAATGATTTATATAAAAAAAATCTCTGTATTTCTATTGCATTTTCTTGATTTTTTTTAAGATATAACTTTGTGATTTTAAATTCATATATTACTGGATTCAATATCATTCTGTTATACTGTTCATTTTAATGTACTGGGTTAACTACTGTTAAATTCTGTTGTTTTTCCCCTATAACTGTGCTGAACAAATATTATTGAATAAGCCCATATATGAAAAAACAGCTTTTTTCTATTTTTGCCTTTGTAAATTGTCACATAGAGGATAGATGGACTTCTTCAGAAATAGTAACAATTGCTATAACAACCTTCGGAAAATTTAATGTGCTAAATATCTCAAATGATTTTAAGGGCTTTTAAATATGATTTTTGGAATTTTTTTAACAATCTCTGGTTATTTTTGCCTCTCACTACCACGAGGTGTAAGGCCAATTCTAGTAGCTGAAGTGAAATATATTTTATAACCCCCAACAGTCCCGCATTTCTAAAAGTGTGAATGGAAGTTGGGGCAGTTAATCTCAGGGCATTTGTACCCCTAAAAAGCCTCCAAAAAAGGAGCACCTCTCATTTATACTCTTCAGCTCATTATTTTACTTCCACCATAATGATATATAGATTTCTTGATTATGTTCTTAACCCAAGATGAGTTTTACTTTGTTTAAAAAAATATGTTTATTACCAAGGTTGAAAGATTGCTATGTTTGTAAAAAATTGTGACAAATATCCATGAGTTCGTAAGGTTTTTTTTTTTATGTCATACAGCAACTTATGTGAAATATGATATTGTGTTTGTTTGCTATTGTAATTAATTGGGCTATTGAGAATTTTGGGGATTTTGATATCTAAATATTTGTAATACTGTTCTTTAAAAATGAAAAATGTTACCTTGCTCAATTCAGTGGAGCATGGCCAGATATGAAGAGGAAATAGATCTCATTTTTGGTGAGAAAGCTTTGTATTCTATATTTACTAGCTGACACAGAGTGTCAATGATTATAAGCAACATTTTTATTTTTAAAACTCTTTTATTATATTTTTCTCGCATGTGCAATATACTTTTTTAGTTTTTTTATTATTTTTCTCTCCTTTTTGTATTTGAAACACATGTCACCAGTATTACGATTATCTTTAACTTTTTGACTTTTCAGTACTATAAGTCTAAAATAATATTTGCTAATGCATGCCCCAAAAGCTAGAGACTATAAAAATGATGCCACTAATTATTTAAAAAATTGTGGGACTTTGCTTGGTGATTCTGTCTGATTCCAGGACAAGATATACACACAGAGCCATTGCGCAGAGTCAAAGAAAAGCCAATCCAGGATGGATTGATACACTTCTAGGCAATACAAAAGTCTTGAACCTAGTGTGAAGACTCGAGGTTACTGTGTTTAACATGTTGTTATGACATAGGCTTTCCTTGTGTCCACACTCACTCTGAAAATACTCACAGACAAGTATCCCCAAAACCTTGGCTCCTATAATCTGGTCCCCTTTTCTGCCTTTCATAGTGTGGTACCTTTGTGTAGTCCTGGCTACTGACTGGGTAAATGCATCATTGCTTAGATCCTTTTGATTGGGCCTTGATTCAAGGACCTGTTATAGATTTATTTTTCTTTTTACTTGGAATTTTTACACATAAAACTTTGATAGTCTTTATTTTCATCCAGAATTTTTTCTTCTTTATTTGGATTTTCTGATGTCTTTTCATTTCTCTTACCAATTGATTCATATACCTCATACCTCAGTCATGCATCCCTAAGTGATCCTGTATTTTTCAATCACCCTCTTAACGGGGGAATGTAAAAAATATCATTATTTAAATTGCAAAGTTTAAATTCCTTTTTAGAAGAATTTTAGGTAAAGAAGGATGCTACCTCTCTGAATCTAGAAACTGAACTATTGGAGAAGACACCATGAAGAAGCCTCCAGACCACAAGCTTCACCAAAATGAACTTTGGATGTGGTTGATTGAACATTTATTTGTATGTATACTTTCATGCCAAAGGGGACTGCCCCCTAACTGGCTTTTTGTCAATGCATCTAGCAATTATTGGTTTTGTTGTTTTTTTTTTCTCATCCTCAAATTATTGTAATCTTTAAATTGATTATGTTTTTATGATCCTTTGGGAAAGTCCTTCTTCCCAGAGGATCAAATGGGGGAGGGGATGTAAAAATAGACTTGAATCCAGGACTTTAATCCCCAGAAGCCCTTACTCCACTTCCCCAGAATGCTTTGTAATCTCACTGAATTCTCAACTGGGCTGAGAGCAAAATCATTATTTAGAGGGTCTCCGCCCATGGCAGGGTCTCTTGGCTTTTCCTGTTTCCACTTGCAAGCAGACGCGGCTTGATCTTCAATAAACCTCATAAAAATATAATACTCCTTGCAGAGAGAAACTAATTACTACCTGCCTCAGCTTCCCCAAAATTTTAATCTTTACAGTATCATCTAAAGGAAAACCCTTGCTCCCTAGGAGTTTTTATCAACAAATTTGCCAATCTATTCATAAAAATTGTCATTTTGGCACCCAGGACATTGTGGACTCTGTTAAAAGAGTACAGATAGCCCCTGGTATAACTACTATAGCCTCTAAAGTAGGTACATCCTGCCCTACCTGCCAGGCCTTTAATAAACACACCTTTTGTGGCAAAGCCTTTTGTTGATGTCCTCTCGCTTATACACCATTTGAACATTTACAAATCGATTTTATCTTGATGCCAAAAGTTGGACAGTATAAATTTTGTCTGGTCATAGTTGATCAGCTGACCAGGTGGACTGAAGCATTCCCTGCTGCTCAGGCCACATCTGCTTTTGTTGCCAAAGTCTTTTTAAAAGAAATTATTCCCCGTTTTGGCCTACCAGCATGTATTGACTAGAATAGAGAAACTCATTTAATTGATTCAGTCTTATCACAAATTTATTAATGTTTGGGGATAACTCCTAAATTTCATAAGCCATATCATCCCCAGAGTTCTGGCCAAGTTGAAAAAATGAATAAAGAACTTAAAATTATGATTGGAAAATTGTGCATGGAGACTCATTTGAAATGGCCTGAAATTCTACCTCTGACCCTATTTTATCTCAGAAGCAGACCCAGAGGTGATTTACACATTTCACCATTTGAGATGCTATTTGGACATCCACCTATTCAGGCACAACCATTTACCCTTGCCTATACCTCATTGTTAGGAGGGGATACAACCATTGCTACATATATTAGACAATTACAAACAAACTTGAAAAAAATTCCATGACTCTGGAGCTGCTATTCAAGCAGGCCCCATAGATTTCTTGCTTCATGATTTAAACCCAGGTGATAGTGTGTATATGAAGAATTTCAAAATACTGTGTTGACTGAACCTGCTTATGATGGAACATTCCAAATCCTATTAACTACACCAACAGCTATTAAAATTGGGGAGAGGGACTCATGGATTCATTGTAGTCATGTAAAACGAGTACTCTCTGTTGATAATGAATAATTGACTATATTGATAGTACTAAACTATTGATTATGATAAGACTTCCCTATTGATGGATCTCTACTATTTTGTTGCACTTTATTTGTGCCATACAGTATTTTATTTTATTTTTCTTTCTCTCATTTTCTTTTTGCATTTGAAGCATATGTAACTTTATTGAAAAGATTTTCTTTTAATTATTTTTGAATTCTGTAATAAGCTAAGATATGCATTGGCTTAGCATAAAAATGCATACCCAAAGGTCTGTGATTTATGATTGTTTCTGATTCTAGGGACCAAAAAAAAGGAGCACAGACTTTATCTACATAGTGCCATAGAAGCACAGAATTAATCTGAAAAGTGCCAAACGAGCAGGTCAAAAGGAAACCAATCCATGTGGGATTGATAAACTTCTACACCAATATGAAAGGACTTAAACCTAATATGAGACTTGAGTTTGCGGTGCTTGACATATGTTAAGATGCAGAACTCCTTGAACCACACTCTTTGTAAAATACTTTCTATGAAAGTACGTAACAATTGGCTGTTCTGGCTCTCCTATCTCTGAGAAATGATGAAATGATCACACCAGGAAGTGACCCTTCCCTTTATACACAAAAATCTAGTCTTTTTTCTCTCTTAAGATATAGCAACTTCCTGTAGTCCTGACTTGTAATGGGTAAATACAACATTATTGCAATTTTTTCCTCTACAGACTTGTAGGACAGAAATGTACATTAATTGGACATTAATAACAAGGGCCTGTTATGAATTTATTCTTTTTTAATTCAGAAATTTTATATATATAATTTTTGATATTTTGATTTTGATTTTGACTTTATGTCTCCCAAAAGCTTAATTTTTCCTCTATTTTTCTTTTATGTTTTTGGTTTTTCTTTTTGATAATTGACTTATACACCCATAACTCAACCACTTTGAGTTGATTTGGGTGTTAATGAATACCCTATTCATGGGGGGGATTGTATTGTATTTTTAATTAAAAAATCCAATATTTAAAATTTTGTTTGAGAAGAATTTCAGGAAAAGAAGTTTGCTAACTCCTTGAATCCAGAAGAATGAATCTTTTGAAAAAAGATGCTTACAGATACCTACACATCATCAAGAAGATCCATAATGAACTTTTGGGTGCAATTGATTGAACAAAAGGGGATTGAACATTTATTGTAAATGTACACTGTTATGCCAAAGCGGACTGCCCCGTTATTTGGCTTTTTGCCAATGTGCCTAGCAAAACATTGGTTTTTGCTTTCTCTCTTTTTCTATTTCTCTCTTATTACTATAATTTCTGATTAGAAATGGAAATATTTTATATGTAAATAGTTAGAAGGTTTTAGGACTACAAAATGGTTCTGTTAAATGATCAATGGGGAGACTAGTCTCCCAAAGATCATCAGGGGGGATTGTAAAGATTAAATTGTAATCCCCTGATTATAACAAAGAAGGTACTTAGTTCTTCCTTTATTGGGAAGATTGAATTGTAAATCCCCTGTCTATTATTAGATTTTAATCCCCAAAAGTGTTAACTCAGTATTTGAAGTAGATTTATCCATTTTAATCTACAAAAAATGTTACTAACTACTAAAGTTGAAAACTAACTACAAAAGCTGTGATATAACCAAAAAAAGTATAATCTAACCAAAAATGGTGTGAAATAGAGTGGACAGTCCTGGAGAGAGCATCTGCTATGATTAGTAGATGTGAAATTTGGGGGAGGTGACACAAGAGAAAAGGATCTTTAAATTGAGGACCACAGAAGTCAAAGGTATAGATAGAAGAACTCTGACTTGGAGTTGGACTGAAGGATCAGTCTCTCGAGCTTGGAGTGAAAAAGAGTCACTCTGAGGAGAGACTGGAAGACAGAAAATTAAGGAGAGACTGAAAGACAGACACTTGGACTTGTCTGTGGAACTCGACCCTGAAGGAGCTCATGCAGGAGTCCTCAGACTGCTTTCCTTTATATGGTCACTGTGGTGAGTGAAAGGATTACTTACTCCTTGTCCTTTCTGGAGGTGTGAACCTCTGAGAAAGGCCCATTGTCTTCAGACTCCTTTCTCTGATTAGGGCCTTAGAATTTCTACCTGGCTCAGACAAAGCTGTATTTTTTTTTCTCTCTCTCATTCCTTAATATCTTTCCCCTATTGTAAATAAACTACCATAAATTCCATTCTACTTTAGTAATTCATTTTGGGATTTAGAAATTAAATCCCTGGCAACCAATTTAAATATATTCAAGTCCAACCACAAATAAATTTAATAGTCTCTGGATCTTTCTCTGGGCTAACTAACACAGGCTAGGCAAGCTGTGCTGTGTACTGCTTTGCACTGGGATTCAGGTCCTCACTGGAGGCTTGGGATGGGATTCTGGGCCTTACCCAGTCCAGGATAATTACATGGACTGCCTTGTACTGGAGTTCAGGACCTCTCTTCAGGCTTGGTTAAGGGTTCTGGGACTCCACTTGGGCTCATGCCAACTAGGCTCCTTACAGACTGCCTTGTTCTGGGGCTTGGGGCCTCAGTCTGAACTTCAGAAGATGCTCAGATCCTCCTGGGTCTGCACCAGATAGGCATACCACAAACTAATCTTTGCTAGGGCATGGAGTCTTACTGCAGGCTTAAGCTGAGACTTAGAACTTTAAGGAGTATAAATGTTGGGAGCTGCATTGGTCTTGGCTTAGGCAGGGATTCTGGGTCTCTACATTGCCTTGGTCCCAGTTTCAGAACCTGGAATACTAGATGTTGGGTGTGGGGAGTAGCCATTGGCTTGCAATAATACTCTGATCCTTTCTGTTGCTGCTTTCTCCTCTCACCCCAGTGAACCGGATCCTCTATGATTATTCTTCAATTTGTTTTCTGCAGGGAAATTGCTTCACTCCATCAAGACTTGTTGGTTCTGTCAATCAAGTCTCTATTTGAGGAGTTATTTTAATATTGGTTGGAGAATATTTTCAAAGTAGTTCCAACTTTTCCTGCTCCTACTTTGCCATCCTGGGTCCATTCCCACAGATTATAGTTCTTTTAAATAATGTCTCTTGTATGTCTCTAGATTTTGAATTTTTATTTTTGTTTGTCTAGCACATGATTTCAACTATTTTGGATTCACTTGATGCATATTAAATTTTGTCCAGGCTCTAATTTTAATTATTTAAGCATTTTTATTTTTAAATGTATTTATTGAATATATTAGAATATTTTCTTATGTGTTATGTCACTCTCATTTCATTTTAGTGTTGTCTATTCATTTTGAAAGTTATGATTGTGCATATATTTTCTTCAATCTATTTCTTTTTATAGACTTTAATCCTCATACTTTTCCAAATTAGCCCTTTCCCCAGTTTATATCAGATTGAGGCAATTCTCCTTCCACAGATACTTCCTCTAGTGTCCCTTTTATACAACCAGCCTTATCTCAAATGCTTTAATTTACTTTAATTATTTATTTCCCTTTTATTTATTTTTCTCTCACTTTCAACTCTTCTCTTTCATCACCTAATTATGTCAGGTATGTCAATATCATCTTCCTCATCTCTTCTTTCCTTTGTAGAAAATAACTTTCTTTTGGTATGCTTTTTTTTTCCAATATGTTTTCTATTGCTTTAGCCCCCTTATCATTTCTCCCCTTCTAGTCTATTCTTTAGATTATTTTTTGATTCATTGGATATGTCCTTACTTTATTATTATTTATGTTTCTAAAATTAATCTCTCATCCTGTTTTTCTCTTGCTGTTTTTGATAATTTTATCTCATCCTTCCTGATTTATACTGTCTCACTTCAAAAATATATGCTAATAAAATAAATGATTTTGAATGGATGAATGTCTATACACTGGTGGTCATTTTTAAAAAATTTTAAATATTATTTTATTTGGTCATTTCCAAACATTATTCACTGGAAACAAAGATCATTTTCTTTTCCTCCCCGCCCCCCCCTCCCACCACCATTCCCTCTCCCATAGCCGACGTACGATTCCACTGGTTATCACATGTGTTCTTGACTCGAACCCATTTCCCTGTTGTTGGTATTTGCATTAGAGTGTTCATTTAGAGTCTCTCCTCAGTCATATCCCCTCAACCCCTGTAGTCAAGCAGTTGCTTTTCATCGGTGTTTTTACTCCCACAGTTTATCCTCTGCTTGTGGATAGTATTTTTTTAGATCCCTGAAGATTGTTCAGGGACATTGCATTGCCACTAATGGAGAAGTCATTCACCTTCGATTGTACCACAATGTATCAGTCTCTGTGTACAATGTTTTCCTGGTTCTGCTCCTTTCGCTCTGCATCACTGCCTGGAGGTTGTTCCAGTCTCCATGGAATTCCTCTACTTTATTATTCCTTTTAGCACAATAGTATTCCATCACCAACATATACAACAATTTGTTCAGCCATTCCCCAATTGATGGGCATCCCCTCGTTTTCCAATTTTGGGCCACCACAAAGAGTACAGCTATGAATATTCTTGTACAAGTCTTTTTCTTTATTATCTCTTTGGGGTACAAACCCAGCAGTGCCATAGCTGGATCAAAGGGCAGACAGTCTTTTATCCCCCTTTGGGCATAGTTCCAAATAGCCCTCCAGAATGGCTGGATCAATTCACAACTCGACACTGGTGGTCATTTTTGTCTCAACAGATGAGACCCTATGCTTTGCCATGATGAGGATCAATCAATTTGCAATCGCAAGGTCATATTCTTCTTCTAGTTCTATATATTTACTATCCCTTTGGGTCCTAGTAGCACTAGTTGGTTGACTTTTCTTCTCAGAAGATTGTTATTTAGGATAATACATCCATTTCTCTGAAAAGATGGTACAAATATGTGTGAATTCCCACCAAACAAATTTCATTATATAGTCCATATTCCTCATTATTAGACAAATAGCTCCTCTCCTAGTGCAATTTTTAAAGCAACTTCCTTTGCTTTCCATTTCTATTAGTAACTTTTGATGTGACAGAGGACATAAAACTAAAATTAGATTAATTTGGAATTAATTTTTTAATTGCTTACAATGGAATTATATTCTTTAAATTCATGATAAACTTCTTTTTGTCACTTTTACATATTGAATCCTGACAACATCAAATTATACCATCCAACAATACATTTTTAAAACACCAATAGACCAGTTAATGTGCTAAGTGATAGTAATTTTTTTTTAAAGTGAAAGTTCCCAGCATCAGGAAGTGGGTTACATTAGCATGTAAGTGGGAGATAATGTATACATATATAGACACATAAAATATATACAAGATAGTTTTCAAGGAGGAGGGTTTCATGTAGATAGCAGTGTTTGTTCTGAGTCTTGAAGTAATCTGAGTATTCTAAAAAGCTAAAAGGAAAGAAAGAGTACATTTTTGGGGTGGGGAAATCAGTTATAAAGTTACTAAGACGGAAGATAGGTGCTTTGTATGAAGAACAGTAAAAAGCCTAGACTGGTTTATAATAGACAGTTTATCCTAGGAAGTATGGATGAAATAGTCAGAAAGATTAAAGTGTGATTACATTGTGAAAGGCTTTTGAAGATTTAGGGAGTTTGTTGAGTATTGTAGTGTTAGACTTTTTCCTTATAAACATCCCTTTCATAGTTGTATGAAAGATATATTGGAAAGAAAATTTAAATCCCTGATACCAATTAGGAGGTTATTACAATTACCTGCCTGAATGACAATGTGGCTTCCGACCAGATCGCAGCACCATCAACATGGTCTTCACGGTGAGGCAAATGCAGGAAAAATGCCTTGAGCAGAACCTGAGTCTCTACATTGTCTTCATAGACCTGACAAAGGCGTTTGACACAGTGAACAGGGACGCAATGTGGGTGATCCTCAGCAAGCTCGGTTGCCCAGCAAAATTCGTCAAACTGATCCAGCTCTTTCATGTCGACATGACAGGGGAAGTCCTATCTGGTGGAGAGACTTCAGATCACTTCAACATCTCCAATGGTGTGAAACAAGGCTGTCTTCACTCTAGTACTATTCAACCTATTTTTCACCCAAGTAATACGACATGCTGTGATGGATCTAGACCTGGGCGTCCACATCAAATACCGACTGGATGGCTCTCTATTCGACCTTCGCCGCCTGACTGCAAAAACAAAGACAACAGAGAGACTCCTCCTGGAAGCTCTCTTTGCAGATGACTGTGCTCTCATGGCCCACCAAGAAAATCATCTCCAAACCATTGTGGACAGGTTCTCCACCGCAACAAAACTGTTTGGCCTGACTATCAGCCTCAGCAAAACAGAGGTGCTGTTCCAACCTGCACCAGGGAGGCCAACGAACCAGCCATGCATTACAATCGACAGCACACAGCTTTCTAACGTCAACACTTTCAAGTACCTGGGCGCAGCACCATCGACAACGATGGGTCCCTAGACCATGAGATTAATGCCAGGATCCAAAAGGCCAGCCAGGCACTCGGGAGGCTGCTCTGCAAAGTCCTCCAACACAGAGGTGTAAGCACCGCGACGAAGCTCAACGTGTACAACACAGTGGTCCTCAGCTCGCTCATGTACAGTTGTGAGACATGGTCACTGTACGGAAAGCACATGAAACAGCTGGAGCAATTCCACCAAAGCTCCCTCCGGTCAATCATAAGGATCTGATGGCAGGACCAAATCACCACCAGGAAGTCCTTGACAGAGCCAACTCCACCAGCATCGAAGTCCTGGTCCTCAAAACCCAGCTATGATGGTCTGGACACATCATCCGCATGGATCCACAGCGAATACCAAGACAGGTATTCTACGGTGAACTGTCAGCTGGACTCAGGAAACAAGGCCGACCAAAGAAAAGATTCAAGGATCAACTAAAGTCCAACTTGAAGTGGGCTGGCATTGCACCAAAACAACTAGAACTCACTGCCTCTGACAGAAGCAGCTGGTGAACCCACATTAACCATGCCGCCACCACCTTTGAAGATGAGTGACGTCGACGTCTTGCCGCTGCGCGTGAACGCCAACACCAGGCCACAACCGCACCTCCCGTAACAACTGGCATCCCATGCCCCATGTACCACACACTCTGTGCCTCAGCCTTTGGACTTCAAAGCCACATGAGGGTACACCGTAGCTGAAACTGCACAAAGACAATAGGCATACTCGATCACCGAGTGACTACCACTACAATTACCAAATTCTTAATATTTCTCTATTTGATTTGTACTGCTGTGGTTCTTTCTTTACCAAGTTGCCAAGCCATTACTCTGTCTTCACTTCTGTGTATTTTTTTTTTCATGAAAAATACATAATGCATTTTTGAAAGCAGATTCTATTGGAAAGACTTGTAGCATGAAGTTTTTCTCACTCTTTACAGGACATTTAAGGAACCTCAAATGTTGTCTTTTTTGCCATGGAAGTATGGTGCAAATAACCAGCAAAGGTATGCATTATTTCTTGTCTCTTACAATGGTTTCTATAATTTTTTTTCATTATTGACTTAGTCAATCTTAATAATTCCAGACTGAAATGGAAATCAATAATTGTATAGATAAAGCTATATTGTTTAATTCCTATTTTTGTACTGATAAACTTTAGATTTTTTTCCTTCTGCTTTTCAGTGGTAGCTGGGAGTAGAGATAGAAAAAGAGTAAAATCCCCATCAATTTAGAAACATTGCAGAAAATATCAAATGGGGGAGTAAAGAAAGAGATTAAAATAGAATTATTTTAAATAGGTACCATATTAAATTCCAACTCTAGGAAATATTAGACATCCAAGAAGAGAACAGGGAGACTGAGTCCCTAAATCGTAGCTTCATTTGGCACAACTCCAGTTAATTATACTTTTGCTCCCTGGCCCCTGGAGTGATGAGGGTACTTCCGTACCTGGATCTCAAGGATGCTTCAGGGTCTCTAATAATGATCTTACAAATATTTATTTTGCTTATCTCTTTGAGGACCCTATGCAGTAAGACTTTGAAAGCTTTACCCTTTCCTCTGATTCACTTCTCTCTGGTCTTTTTATTTGTTCTCATTCAGTAATCAATTAACATGCATTTATTAAGAGTTTCTGTTCAGTTCTGTGCTAAGTACTAAACTACAAAGAAAGGCAAAAAAAAAAAAAGATAGTCTCTGGTCTCAAAAAGTTCATAGACTAATGGGGCAGTCAGCATGCAAGAACACAATGGATAACCAAGCTATAAACAGGGTAAGTTGGAAAAAATAGCAAAGGGAAGGCACTATAAATAGGATGAATTTGGAAAATCTTCCTGTAGAAGATGACATTTTAGTTGGGACTTGAAGGACCCTGGGAAACTAGAATTCAGACATCAGAATAGGGACTATTCTTGGCAGGAGATAAAGCTGGTGAAAATCCCTAGACTCCAGGAAATTGAATGTCTTATCTGAGGAACAACCAGGAGTCCAGTTTCAATGGGTGATAGAACAAATGATCAGGATAACGAAGGTAAAATTAGTAGAAGAATAAAAATTAGGCTGCCTGATAAAATGATGGGCTTATAAGTCCAAACAGAAGACTTGATCCTGGCTTTTTTCCTAAAGGCATCCATAAATCTTATCATTTTGCAAAATCCAATCAGCTTTGTTACTCACATCTCAATGTTACTCTTTGCTCCTCTTATTGGAGGGTGGAGTCCTAAATTCTTCCATTTAAGGGGGGAAACAAAGACTGACCTGTCCTTAGACACTGCTTCATCTCTTTTTCAAATAAGGAAAGTATCGTCTGGATCATCTACAAACTAAATAATTAACCTTCAAAATAATTAGGATTGCCTACAACATCAAATTCATCATTGCTACACATTCCCACTCACACACACACACACACACACACACACACACACACACACACACACACACATCCACGTGGCTTTATTGACCAAAACAAAGTTAGAGTGAAGCCATGTCCATCTGTAAGTATTGAATGTACTTATTTTAATTGCCAGGCTCTTACATTTGGTAGAAGTAGGGCCAATTTTTAATTAGGATAAATTAGTTCTAAAGGCTTTTGGGGGCTTGTTCTGATCTCACTAGATTTTTGCTTTCAGCCTCCTCTGTCCTATTGACTTTATTAGTTGCATATTACAGTTGATGTAGAGATACATGAAAGAAAGAGGGAAAGAGCAGCTTTTCTAATCAGCTGTAATATAAGCTGCCCAGCCATGAAACCAACAAGACCAAATGTTTCCTCTATGGCAGCAGCTGAACAGCCTCTTCCAAAGTCCTTCCAGGAGAGATAAAGCAGCCCCTGGATCATTAGACAGGGTTAAAAGGACCCACATTTTCATTCATCTTCAAACAAAGCTGCATAGAAGATTGCCCGTGCACACCTGCAGCTGGGTTCACTTTGACCTTTCTTGTTATCCCTGCCAAAAATGAAATCCTGACAATAAATTCAGAAGACGCTAGTGTACTGCATTTGAAAATAGCTAAATTTCATTATCCTTCATTAATTCCATATCCAGAAGGTGAGGGGCAGGGAAGAGAATGATCCCAATGGGAACTTGAACATAGGCAGACTCTTGGCAAGGATTTTTCAGAACTGAATCCAAATAGCTTTCCCCCCTCCCATTCCACCCCTGAATAAACCCTGACCATATGTTTATACCAAATATTTTCAGAGATGGATGCCAACATGTTTCACAGGAGATAATCTCGTTTGAGATAACTTGAAGGGAAAGATGAGAGGCACAATTTGTTGACCGGACCCAGATGCTCAAGTTTTAGGTCACATTATTTGAAATTTCCAGAGAATCTATTAAATGTTAACAAGTATGAATTCCTGCAGAGAGATTCCTTAGCATGAGAACAAATCAGATATGAAAAGGATCATTTTCTGGATGGGTGCTGTGGAGACATGGTGTACCCACAGATTTCATAGAGTCATAGGGTTAGAGCTGGAAGGTGCCCCAGCAATTAGCTCTCTATCCCCAAATGCCTTATCTTACACATAAGATTAATAAATGGCTTACCCAAGGTTCCATAGGTAGTGAATGATGAAGCCCACATTTGAATCATGTTAAGTACAGGGCTCTGACTATTGTATCAAACTACAGTTTCAGATTTGATTCCCCTTTAAGTGTGACTTTTTTTTTCCATTCTTTCCTGGACTTCATTCTCCTTTGCTTAAGCAAGGAGGATTATGATTAAAGGTAAGACTAAGTCTGCTCATTGGTGGGTCTATTCCAATATTCAGGAAGTGGTACAGGTAACCTAGACTACATCTGTAAACTTTTAGCTCCTACCAAAGGAGAAGGCCTTATGAGAGGAGTCTTTATTTATTCCAATGGATTGATGGATATATGGAAAGGCTACAATATGCCTGATTAGAAAGAGGTTCTTGGAAGATTGGACATGATGGACTTTCCTACTAACAATGATCCAGGACAATTCTGAGGAACTTATGAAAAAGAATGCTATCCACCTCCAGAGGAAGAACTGGTAGAAAAAGAATGCAGATGGAAGCATATGATTTATCATTTGTTTATTTGGGTATATGTTTCAGAGTTTTTGGTTTTATAATATTATTCACTTACAAAAATGAATACTATGGAAACATGTTTTGTGTGATAATACATATATAATTCAGATTGAATTGATTGCCAGCTCTGGGAGGGGGTAGGGAAGAAGAGAGGGAGACAATATGGATCATATAACTATGGAAAAGTCATGTGGAAATTTGTTATTTTTTTTTTTAAGAATAAGGTTCTTGCCATGCTCCATCTGAGGGAAGTCCATAATGGGAAAGGAGGCATTTCTTCAGAGATCAGTCTCAATAGTAGAAAGATACAAGTTCAGAGAGAAAAGTAGGCTATATTCTTTGAAATTTAGAAGTTCCATATATTAAGCACTTTTCCTCTCATATCCAAAACACATAATAATTCTAAAAAGAAATGCAAGTATCCATGTAGTCTAGTCACGTTATTTCAGATAAGGGGATTTATCTATATCATCAGAGAGAAATGGTTTGCTTTCTTTAAGGTAATCCAAAGACTTTGCATAGTTTTCTTCTAGGACCCATTCTAATATTTTAATCTCTCAGATGCTAAAGAATGCTTTCCTCTAATTTGTAGCCATTCTAATCTTTGAAACCTTTATTCTTCTTTATAGAAACAGGCTTAAAAATTCTTCTTGACTTGTTTGTTTGGTTATGACATATATCTCATTAGAATAGAGAATATTGGGATGGAAATTTCTCTTACTAATGCAATTGTAAATTCATCCATGCCTTTTAGCCTTAGAAAGTTTTCTGAAGGTACTGAGATTAAATTAATTTCCCATTTTCATATAGCTAGTATGTGTCAGAGGCAGGATTTGACTCAGTTAAGCTCTCTAAGCTCTCTATACACTGTACCATGCTTCTACTTTCAGGACCTTTATATACTTGAAGATAATAAGCATCCTCATTTTCTTCTCTGGGCTAGATAATCTTAATTTCTTTAATTGAATAATTTATCTGACTTTCCCAGACTTGAAAGATTTGACCCTATTCTTAAATGAATGCCTCAGTTTCCCCAATAATTTATTGTAGTGTTGAAAATGCCAGATAAAAAGGAAATCCTTCCTTAATGCTGACCAAACTCTTTCATGCTTTAGCTTAAGTTTGTTTTATTTTGTTCTCCTTGGAGGGGATAGAAAACAGCTGTTCACTAATCTCCGAGGTACTGCTTATATAGGATTAGTGTATAGGCCTCTGTTTACAGTATGCTGTACCAAAACATATACTGAAGAAGTTGGTAAATTTCTCTTTGATAGCCAGCAAACATTAGTTCATTTAAAAATCTGATAGTTTGAAAAACCCATATCAGTTACGAGCCAAAAGAAATTATAATGATTATATATGAGAGCAGTAACATTAGTGGCATATACTCTAATAATAGGCCATTTAAGAACTCTAATAAGGGTAATTAAAACATAAGCATTGCATTAAAAAAAAGCAAACTATATAGTCTAACACAACACTTTGCCTCTATACATATATGCTTTTGAAACCAAGTCATTCCCATTTCCTCTGCCCAGGTGTGATTGATTTCAATAAGTTCAATTAGAGGGGGAAGGGGGGGAAAGGAACTACTAACTACCAAAGCTCAAACATTATAGAGAAAATACCAAAAAATCAACAAAGGTATTGAAAAGGTTGAAAGTCAAAAATGAATAAGCAACAACTAAAATCTGTTATTTAGGAAAAAAAAAACCAATATATTTTCTTTTTTTTTAAAAAATGCCAATTTATCATTATAAAAAATAAAAATAAGAATCCAAAACAAATAAAAAAAGAAATAAGTAATAACTAGAAACTATTTTGCCCAACTATTTGGATAAAATTGAAAACTTAAATGACAAATTAAAGGACAAATATAAAGTATTCTGATAAATGGAATAAGAAATCAAGAATTTAATAAATTAACTTCTGAAGATAAATTAAACAAGTTATAATTGAACTTCCAAAGAATAAAATAAAATCCAACTGGATTGAGTTATAAGTGAATTCCAACAAATTAACAATGAAAATTGATTCTTATATTAAATAGATTAAAAACAATTAAAGAAATCCTACTAATTTTTTCTATGACACAAATAAGATACCGAGACTTAAAAAAAGAGAGTCAAAATGGAACAAGACAACTATAAATATTCCTAACTAATATTGATTGAAAACTTTAAAATAAAATATCAACAAAGTTGTAAAATATGATTTGGTTGGACATATCCCAGGAATGCCTTTATAGGTCAATATTAGAAAAATATTAATATAATTGACCATATAGTAATAAGAACAGCAAAATAATATAATCATATTAGCTGAGGTAGAAAAAGTTTGTAACTTGATATAATACGTATTTCTGTTTTTAAAAGTATCCCCTAGAAAATATAAATGAATCTCTCTTTTACATGATAAATAGTTAAATAGATAAATAAATAAATAAAATGAAATGAAAAACTGGGGACAGCTAGGTTGCTCAGTGGATTGAGAGCCAGGCCTAGAGATGGGAGGTCTTAGGTTCAAATCTGGTTTCAGACACTTCCTAACTGTGTGACCTTGAGCAAGTCACTTCACTCCCATTGCCTAGCCCTTACTAAAAAAATAAAAGCAAGAACCAACATTTTATTAGTTGTGAAATAAGAATGTCCATTACCACCATTATTACTTGATACAATGCTAGAAATGGTAGCCATAGCAATCAGAGAAAGCAAAATAATTATTAATTGAAGGAATGAAAATAGAAAAAGAAGAAAACTTGCAGATGGCATTTAGTGTTTTTAGAAAACCTCAGAACTTTAATTTGAACAATTAAGCAAATTTGTAAAATGTCAAATGAATCCACTGATTATCAACATTTCTGTATATTGCCAACAAAGGCAAATAGGAAATGATAGAAACAAATCCTATTGAAAATGACTCCAGAATATATAAAATAAAAGGAAATTTTAAATGTTAAAGAAGCTTAACAATCCACTCACACAGGAAGTATGTGACTCTAACCAATGATATATGGCATATCCTTCAGTGAAATAAATAAAACATACTGCTACTTTCAGATGGGTTGTTTTAACACAGGTAAACTGAAGTAGCAATTATAAACTATAAGCTAAATAAATTATATTGCATAAATAAATGAAAAATTATATTCCATGCATATTGGATTCATTATTTCTCTGTTGTAGGCAATCCCTCTCTATCCTCCACCCTTTTTCCATGCCACTCTTCATCCTCATAATCTTATACAGAAGAATTCTTTCTCTAGGTTTTAAAAACATTTGGAATATATTGATGCAACTTTCATGTTCTACAGCTGCAATCTTTTGCTCTTTCTACTACATTAGACTGGGCTTACTAACCTTTTTGATCACTCAGTTGGTCAGCAAGAATTTGTTTAAATACTATTTTCTAGATACTATCAAGGACTGGAAATAAAAATAAAGGCAAAACAATGATGTCTACCCTCAAGGAGTTCAAATTCTTGTGGAGGAGGCAATATGAAAATAGCTATGTATATAAGATATATGTATTATAAATGGAAGATGATCTAAATAACAATCTTTATAGTAATAAAGTATAATAATAAATCTAGTAATAAAGTAAAGTAATAAAGATCTAAATATTGGAATAAACATTAATTTTCATATGTAAACTGAGTTAATATAATAAAAATATAACCACTACCAACATTAATTTTCTTATTTAGTGCCATAAGAAACACTTTTATAGATTACAATGTAGAGCTAGAATAAATAAAAAAGTTCATCTAGATGCAGGGAAAGAACTAGAATATTAAGGTACATTATGAAAAAAGTAACAGGCAGGAAGTGGGCCTAATAATATCTGTCCTCAAAATAAAAATATTAACATAATATCCTAATGTTTGCTATACCAAAATTTTCTGGGAAAAAGAGAAAGCAGTCTAACAGAAATGAAGCATAGACCATATGCCAATGTAAGCCCTGAATGTATAAATAAGGCTCACATATAAAGGGCTACATCAAAAGTAAAAAAGATAATTTACTTTAAAGTTCTGTGTACAACAGACAAATTCATCATCAAACAAGGGCTAGAAATGATTACAAAAGATAAAATTTCTGGTCACATAAAATTTAAAAGTTTTTATGCAAACAAAATCAATGCAGCTAATATTTGCAGAGAAATGGGAAACTGAAGAAAAATTCTTGGTAGCTTTTTTTTCTGATAAGGATCTTACTCCCAAGATATATAATGAACTGTTTTTATATTTACATGAACAAGAGCCATTACCCAATTGATAAATTTCATAAGCTATGAAGAGACAAATAACTAAGGAGGGGGGATTTAAAGCTTCTAATAGTTATGTAGAAAAATACTTTAAATTAAAAATAACTAAAGAAATTTAAGTTAAAGCAATTCTGAGGTTCTATCAGATTGGCAAACTTGGTTTTAAAAATGGAAAATGAACATTGTTGGAGAGGCTACAGAAAAACAGGCACACTAAACCATTGCTGGTGGAGCACTGAATTGGTCCTGCCTTTCTAGAAAGTAATTTCTAACTTTGCCCACCCCCATTACTAAAATGTATACATCATGGGAACCAACAATGTTACTATGAGACCTATAAATTAAGAGACCAAAAGAAAAGGAAATATACTCACATGTGCTAAAATAGTTATCACTCCTCTTTTTATAGTGGCAAAGAACTGAAAACTAAAAGGCAGGCCCTTTAATTAAGGAGCAACTGAATAAATTAAAATATCTGAATATAATGGAATCTTGATTGTGCCATAGGAAAGAGTGAAGGGAATATAGTTTGAGTGAAACCTGGGAAGATTTGTATGAATTCATTCCCAGTGAAATGAAAGTGAGAATATGTTATATAATAAGAATACTAAAAACAACAATAACAAATTTAAAGATGTAAGAACTCTGATCAACCCAATGACCAGCCATAATTTCAAAGGTCTCATGATTAAGCATGCTATCTACCTCTTTTTTTTTTAAACCCTTACCTTCCATCTTGGAGTCAATACTGTGTATTGGCTCCAAAGCAGAAGAGTGGTAAGGGCTAGGCAATGGGGGTCAAGTGACTTGCCCAGGGTCACACAGCTAGGAAGTGGCTGAGGCCAGATTTGAACCTAGGACCTCCCATCTCTAGGCCTGGTTCTCAATCCATTGAGCTACCCAGCTGCCCCCTCTACCTCTTTATAGATAGGTGATGAACACATATTGTTAGAATGAAACATAATTTTAGATATAGTCAATTCCCACTTTGCATATTTATTATAAGGAAGGTGTTTTCTTTCTTTTTTCTCCAATGATGGGTTTTATTGGGAGGTGAAATAGTGGATTAAAATAGTGGGGTACACTGAGGTGTGTGAATGATACCTCAGTCCCCTTTTAGTGCAGTAACGCAATCTGTGCCTTACTACACTGGGCTAGCTGCAACTAAGTCTTCCCAGTAGTTGTAAAAACTAACAGGTTTATTGATTAAGAGGGAGGGAAGGAGGATTTAGGACTGAGGATGTCCTGATCACTAATTCTCTCACTTCCCACTTCCCTCTAAGATGCTTCTGTTGCTTGAGACTCCCTACAAACCCTTCCTGCTTCTGGCTAATAATCCAAAAAGCCCTCTCTATTCTTCCTGATGCTATAAATACCAACTTTGTGGTTTTATCAGGATGTGACAGGGTTCAGAATGAAAAGGATGAACTCTGGATGTTGGAGTTCAACCCAGCTGGATCTGATCTAAGGTTGAGCCTCAGCCCTCAAACCAACAACTGCCTCTGGACCACAATGTTCTTTGTCAGGGTTGAGAGTCTGTAGTATCTTCTTCAGGATGGTTCTTCTGGTGAGGAAAAATATTCCCAAAGAAATCAAAAGGTTTTCCTTTTCTCACTCACTGGCTGGTAGTAACAGGATCAGCAGAGAGAGATAAGCTCCTTCCTCTTTCAGCTCTAAGACAGGAAGAACACCTTTGGTAGTTGCTCTTTCAAAATCTCTCCTCCCACATTACAGAATCTCCTATCTTAGAGTTCCTAGTATGTGATCATGCTATCTTCTTCAAACTAACTTTTACTACACTTACATTAATTTATATTTTTGTAATTTCTAGGATAACATTGGCAAGAGGTGGAGGTTAGAGAAAGATTGCAACCTGATTACACTGGATCTCAAAAACCTCACAATCTAGTATTTGGGAAATAAAGGTAAATAAACCTCAGAATTTGAAGACAAATTTTTGGCCATCTATTCTACAGCCAAGAACTTCCTCTACAATATCTCCAACAAGTAGGAATCCAATCTTTGCTTGAATGTTTCAAATGAGAGGGGACCCATAACTTTGCAAAGAAGGCCATTTCTAGTTTTGTTCAGTTATTCTTCCGATCAGGCCAAAATATGTTTATTTAAAACTTTTTCTCAATCTTTCCTAGTTCTGGGTCCTGGGACCAAACAGAAAAAAAATCAATCCTGTGACTATATTTGAGTCTGTTAAATACCTGCAGACAACAACCAGAGGTAACCTCATTCATGACTGTTCTCTAGGCTAATAATGATCCCAAATACTTCATCTGATATTCATAAAATATGACCTTGAGACCCTCTATCAGCCTTATCTACTTCATTGATAAAGGGTAGCATTAGATTGAAAATTAGAAGGTTTGAGTACAGTTCAAGTTTAGCCATTAACCATAAGGGTAACCTCAAGTTGCTTTGCTACTCTAGTGTTTAGTTCCCTCATTTGTAAAGATAAGTTATTTAACAGGGTGATCTTATTTTCCATTGTTAAGTTCAAGTTCTCAAAAATCATGCATTACATGTGAGTTTATGAGACTTAAAAATACAGAAGGGATGTTAGTAGCCTAACTGGGACAATGAAGAACATTGCAATTGCTGATAAGAGCACTGAATTTAGAAGATTCAAATAATAAGTTCATATCAGCCTTAACCAAATTCTTTCAACATTTTCACATAGTATATTTCAATAAAGAGCTGGAGAGGGTGAGGTTTTAAATCCAGTCAAATGGGAATTTACTAAGCAATTATTATTCACAGAAGTCTATTCTTTTTGTGGGAAATGAAAATGGAGCAAAACACTTTTATATAAATTGTCTCATATGATCCTATGAGAAGTCCTACATGTATTTTATCCTTTCACAAATGGGAAAAATAACTTAAAGAGGTTGTATGACTTATTCATAGTCACACAGTTAGTAATTGTCAAAGGCAAGTCTCAAACATGCCTCTTCTTGACTCCATATCAAACACCCTATCCACTCTGCCATGCAGCCTTAGAAAACAGTGTTAGACGAAAATACAAATTGTTCATTTTTGAACAGGACCTTGAAAAAAGCCAATTTACCCTCACAGAGGCCAATTATTAATCAGGCGTTTTCTATGATATTATCTTTTATGAACAACAGACACATTTCTTCTAAAAGCAAGCTTATAATATGTCTTATGCCTTTCATTAAAAGAGTCTAAAGGGAGCACTGCTTGGGGATTTTTGTGAGTTACAGTTCAGTATCCATTACCCATAAAGGGTCTGAGGCAAGTGTGAAGGACTTTCCAGATAATTACTGCCAAAGATTGTTGGATAGTGGGTCCCTGTCTGCCTTATTGCTAACACCAAATGATCAACAGGTGTTTGGAAGTTCTGAGAAAGCTTGATCTGGTTGTTATTCATTTTACTTAAACTTTGAAGAATTAGATAGACAGTCTCACAGGCAGGTCTGTATTCAAGTTCTGCCTGCATTTTATACCCACTGACCATAGGTCTCCGGGATCATCAGGATCACAGCAAATTCCTAATAATCTAAATCACTTTTGAATTACTGATCCAAGTCAGTTCATAGAGATTCCAGACAGGAAGTTCTCTCAAAATGATGAAATTAAATATCAATATATAAAGAATTATAAACTTGAACTTTGTCCTAACTGTATTTGGCTTTGCATGATATTTTGAAAGAATACTTCTGATATGAGTCTTCTTTGTCCCTCTTCCTCTTCTGTCACACATCCATTATGGAGTTTAAATGTTTCATCCAGCAATTTAAAAAATCATTTCCGTTCTTCCCCCTCACTCTCATGTAGTTCGGTTGTTTATGTCTTTGGCTAAGAAATGAAAAATGAGTTAAAATCTTCTCCCAACAAGGACGGTTTAGAGGAGATGATCACAGACAAGATTCATTTTCCCTCTACAGTTCCTCTTATCATTACCCGTTGACCCTTTATGCTTAAAACAATGCATAGAAAAGTCAGAATATGTATGTGTTTGTGAGTGCATGTGTGCATGTGTGTGTGTGTGTGTGTATGTGTGTGTGTTTGTGTTCATCTCATCAAATCTGTGGTACAAATATACCCTAGGTTCTTCTGTAAACTTTGTGTTGTTGATAAACTGATGAATAGCCTTTGTGCATCATAGTATTAAAACCATGTTTTTGTAATTGGAGATGCAACTGTAGATAAATGGCTACCCCCCTAAAATAATTCACTTAGGTTTCTGCATCATTGTTACTCTAGGCATAAATTCCTCATTGTTGTAATGGGTGAAATGTAAGTCAACTAGAAACATGGAGTGCATGGGGATGTTTTTTGTTTGGGCCCCAACAAACCATGTCTGCATTCATTGTTTTCCTAATTTTGAAGATGTATAAAGCAGAGAGAGGTCTTAGGCATAAATACCACCCAAGTATCCCCTGAATTTCTATAGCACTTCCAGCTGGTGCCCCACAACCTCACACTCTGTTATGTGTTGTCTTATATTGTTCTCTACTTGTTTCATGTATTTAGACTGTCTCTCCTAACAGATCATAAACACGTGGAAGATCAGGATTGTGACTTCTGCTTTATTTGAATTCTTCACAGAGTTTGACATAGTTCTGTGCATTCAGTAAATGCTTACTCATTTTTATAGATATATACAATAGGAACTTCTGTGTGGAAGAAAGGCATCTGCACAAATGGTTAATTGTTTAGCGTTCACAATGGTATTTTATTTTATTTAAATCCTTACATTCTGTCTTAGAATCAATACTGATTATCATTTTGGAGACTGAAGAGCAATGAGAGCTAGACAATTGAGGTTAAGTGATTTGCCCAGAGTGACACAGCTAAGAAGTATGTGAAGTCACATTTGATACCAGGACCTCTCATCTCTAGGCCTGGCTCTATTCACTGAGCCAACTAGCTGCCATCAACAATTCTGTGATACCTGCAAATCTCCCCAGGCACTGACAACCTCCTTTTAGGAATTAATGTAAAGCTATGCACTCAGTACACCTATACAAGAGGTGGTGGTGGTGGTGGGAAGCTATCAGTTTGTGCCTCTATAATAAACAGCATCTTGTAGACTGTGACCTGCCTAGAGGCAGTGTGTTGTCAATGCAAGACTTTTTTTTTTTAGCATCTTCAACTTTATTTCCACTCTCAGCAATTTACCTGAGTGATTTTCAGTCAGCTACACTGTACTGTTTTCAGAAATAAATTAGATAGAGCTTTTTGGGGAAAAACATGAAGTACTGTACAACTATGAGGTCATTGAATACTAGACTCCTTATCTATTCCTTAGAAGGCAAGATTTAGATGAATGCTTGAGAGGAACAGAGATTAAGTTTCTTGAACATGATGCTATAAGTAGTAAACATGAGAGAAGGGACTTGGACTCAGGTCAACATTACTACTTCATTCATGTGCTTTCTGATATAACATGATCTTATTACATTGAATAATCTTATTGCCTTTCTCCTTCCTTCTGATCCTTCTGTCCATATTTTTCTACTCACTCTCTAATCACCCACAACTAATTATTCTCTACTCTCAGCTCTAAAAATATCTTGTAACAAGTGATGGCAGCAGAGAAGTCATTTTCCAATTTTTTGCCACCACAAAGAGCAGAGCTATGAATATTCTTGTACATGTCTTTTTCCTTATTATCTCTTTATTTCTTTTTCTGATACAGGATTATTTAAGTATTCTATTTTTTCTTCTGTTAATCTAGGCAATTTATATTTTTGTACATATTCATCCATATCATCTAGATTGCCATATGATTGGGCAAAATAGTTTGTAATAATTGCCTTAATTTCATCTTCATTAGAGGTGAAATCTCCCTTTTCATCAATGAGCCTAATAATTTGGTTTTCTTCTTTACTTTTTTTAATAGATTGACCAGTACATTGTCTATTTTAATTGTTTTTTTTAAATACCAGCTTCTAGTCTTATTTATTAATTCAATAGTTCTTTCACTTTTGATTTTATTAATTTCTCCTTTAATTTTTTAGGATCTCTAATTTAGTTTTCATCTGGGGATTTTTAATTTGTTCACTTTCAAATTTTTTGATTTTCATGTCCAATTTGTTGACCTCTGCCCTCCCCAATTTGTTAATATATGAACTCAAGGATATAAATTTCCCTCTGAGTCCAGCTGTGGCTGCAGCCTATAGATTTTGAAAGAAAGTCTCATCATTGTCATTTTCTTTAATGAAATTATTAATTGTTTCTATGATTTGTTATTTAACTAGCCAATTTTGGAGAATAATATTATTTAATTTCCAATTAATTTTGCTTTGGTTCATTGTGCACTCTTACTAATTATTATTTTTATTTAATTATGATTTGAAAAGATTGCATTTATTATTTCTGCTTTTTTGCACTTGTTTGCCATGTTTTTATGCCCTGTTACATGTTCAGTCTTTGTGAATTTACCATATGCTGCTGAAAAGAAGATGCATTCCTTTTGTTCCCTATTCATTTTTTTTCACATTTCTACTAACTCTAATTTTTCAAAGATTTCATTCACTTCTCTTACCTCTTTCTTATTTATTTTTTGGTTTGATTTATCTATATTTGAGAGAGGATGATTCAGGCCTCCCACTAGTATAGTTTTGCTATCTATTTCCTCCTTCAACTCCACTAGTTTCTCCTTTAGAAATTTGGATGCTATACCATTTGGTGCATACATGTTGATTACTGATATTTCCTCATTGTCTATACTGCCTTTCATCAGGATGTAATTACCTTCTCTATCTCTTTTAATCTTATCTATTTTTACTTTGGCTTTGTCAGATTTCATGATTGCAACACCTGCCTTCTTTTTCTCAGTTGATGCCCAATAGATTTTGGTCCAGCCTTTAATTTTTACCCTGTGGGTGTCTACCTGCCTTATATGTGTTTCTTGTAGACAACATATGGTAGAATTTTGGTTTCCAATGCACTCTACTATTTGCTTGCATTTTATGGGTGAGTTCATTCCATTCACTTTCATAGTTATGATTGCCACTTGTGTATTCCACAACATTTTCCCTGTCCACTTTCCCTATGGGGTAAGATAGAATTTGATACTCCAGTGGATCTAGATGCTCTTCCCTCTCAGAATTGATTTCACTGAGAGTAAGGTTTAAGTATTAAGTATTATCACTCTCTTCCTCTCCCACTTATTATAATATTCTTCCCCTCCTCTTCCCATGTGCCTCTTTGTGTGATATAGATTATCATATTCATCTTATTCCTTCAAGTTTCTCTTGGTGCCATCTTCTATTCCCTCCTCCCTTTTTCTTTTTTTGCATATCATCTTACACCACTTATTACCCCAATCTCTGCTAAGAATGATTCTTCTTATTACTAGAACAGTGAATATAATTTTTGAGAGTTGACAAATAAATTTTTCCATATATTAATATAAACAATATGATCTTATTAAAGCCCTTAAAGAAGAAAATTTAAATTTAAAAAATGTTTCTTTCTTCTCTCTTTCTTATTTACTTTGTCATGTTTCTCTTGATTTTTGTGTTTGGATATCAAACTTTCGGCTTAGTTCTGGGCTTTTCACTACAAATATTTGAAAATCTTCTATTTTGTTGAATACTCAAACTTTCTCCTTTGATGGGTTGGTGATCCTTGGTTGAAGACCCACTTCTCTTGCCTTTCTGAATATAATATGTCACACTTTTTGATCCTTTAGAATGGAAGCTGCCAGATCTTGTGTAATCTTGATTGGTACTCCTTAATATCTGAATTTTCTTTCTTTTATTTTTGGATTCTTGTAAAATTTTCTCCTTAGCTTAGAAGCTCTTTAATTTGGCAATTACATTCCTGGGGTTGTCTTTTGAAGGTTTAATGTAGAGGGTTTTCTATGAACTCTTTCAATATCTAGTTTGCCCTTTTGTTCAAGAATATCAAGGCAATTTTCTTGGATAATTTCTTGTATGATGTCAAGAATTCTGTTCATTTCTGGGTTTTTGGGTAGACCAATGATTCTCAAATTGTCTCTTTGAGACCAGTTCTCATGATCAGTCATCTTCTCAGAGATATATTTTATATTTCCTTGTATTTTCTCAATCTTTTAACTTTGTTTTATTAATTCTTACTGTTTTGCAAGATCATTGGCTTCCAGTTATGGTCTTTAAAGATTGGTTTTCCTTTATAATCTTATGATTTTCCTCTTTAATCTTCTGGTTTTCCTCTATAATCTTTTGATTTTTTTTTTGCTTTGGTCTATCCTGCTTTTCATGGCTTTTAGCTGTTTAATTTTGGTCTCCAATTGGGAATTCCTGTCTTTTCAACTGTTATTTTCTTTTTGAACTATTCCTACTTTTCTTGCCACAATTCATCCGTCTTTTTCATGAGCTCTAATTTAAACTCTTCAAGAGCTTATGGTCTATTTCCATTTTTTGAAGGTTTCTGCTATTTCCTCTGTAGTCTTGATTTTTCCTCCCTAAACATTATCCAGGGTCAATCCTTTCTTCTTGTTCTTCTTGGTGGTGGGAGGTTGTTTTTCCTGGGTATTGTTTGCCATCACTATGATGGTTTTTTCCTTCCCTTTCCAGTCAGAAGTCTAAGTGAGGAGGGCAGCTTTCTGTGTATGGAATTAAGGAAAGAGGTTTTTGCCTGAGGCCACCTCTCAAGATTCTATAGCTTCTATGGTTTGCTGCCAGCCCTTGCCTGCACTATCTCTTTGCCCAAGGTCTGCACTCTTCAGCCTGCTGGTGTCTCAAATCTAGTCACTCTCATGGATAGTTCCTTGGTGGTGTCAGTCTCAGTCAGCTGCCTAGAGGTCAGGAACTAGAGGTGCCCCTCGCTCACTTCAGAGGTGCCCCTCACTCACTCACTCATTGATTCTAGCACACTTGGTCTGACTCTAGCTCACAGTGTGTAGGGTGGGGGAGGGATGATCAGCTTGAGCTTTGGTAGAAGCTATTTTACCCCCTTATATTGTGGAAATACTCAAATCTCACATACCTTCAATGCTACATCCCACTGTAGAGTCCCTCTGTTGACATGAATTTGTTTTGTTTTTTTTTTGGCCTTTTGAGATAGTATTTATCAATAGATGATGAGAAGAAGAGATCTATATTTGCACTGCTGCCATATATACTGAGAAGTAGACTGGACACATTTTAGCTTGAAGTTTCTTATCTAATCTGAAATTCCAAATTTCCTGCACTTCTGATCTTAGAGTTCCCTATAATTGACTTTATGGTAGTATGAAATCTTCATTCTCTTGGAAAACAAGATAAACAGAGTAAATTTAAACAGAAGAAGAATGAGTGCCCTCACATTCTAGAGAGAAATATCAACTCTATTTGGTTAGGAAGAAAAAATTAGCATAGATAGTCTTTTTGGTATCTCATAAGATTTTATTTTATTGAATATTAAGTATATCTAATTGTGAGGCAATTCATCAGGGGAGTAATTAGGCTTACACAGTCTGGGATTTTCTATAGTGATTGGTTTCATAGTAGCTGTGATACTTGTGTCTTCAGAATATGACTGACAGTTTAGACATGTTCTTAGGTGAGTTGTCAAAGTTTGCTTTACACTGATGACAAAAGAATGTGCCAAATTGAGCTCTAATTTGATCTAAATATTTAGGATGTCATTACTGTGTAGTTTCTAGGACTTATCTATCAATATAAGATTTAAATTGGCCAGTGAGAATAGAGCTCTCAGGAGAAGGAGCATGGATGTTTTAATAATTGATTATTATAAAACAGGATCATGGATTAAGTTCTGAAAAGGATCTTGAAAGTCACCTAGTTCAACCCATTTATTTTACAAATAAGAAAACTGAGATCTATAAAGGTTCAATGATTTGTTTGAGGTATCTCTAGTCCCAGTGATGAGATTTTAACTCAGGTTTTCCACTCTAAATCAATATCAATTACTCTTTCCAATTAAAAAAAAAGCTTTCCCAGCTTAGTTGAATTAGAGGTCTAGTCATCTGTCATCTAGTCATCTTGTCATCTGCAAGAAAGAAGTAATGATAAGGATTGGCATATAGAAGATGGATGGTAGGTGAGTGTCCTAGAACAGACAAGGTAGTAAACATTACTGGAGGAGGAAAACAGAGTGAGTGATAGGATTGACAGAAAGTTAGTATTAAGATTCCATAATAGAATTGGAGATGTAGAAGTAAAAGTCATACCAAAAGCAGAAGCAAATCAAGGAAGATGGTCAGTTGCAAAGATTAAGTTTCCATATGATGTGCTAAGTTTTTATGGGAAGCTCTTGGTCCTCTGTGAAGTCTCAGCACTTAATTAAGTAGGACCTAAAAGATCTCAGATTCCATTAGCTTTGTTTCCAACAACTGGGTTAGATTCAGGGAATAAAAAGCTCTCTCTATGGTGTTGGTTTTAGGTTCTATAATTTCTATAGTGGTCTACCCTACTCCCTCCCCCCTCCAATTCCTTATATCTTTATTTCTTTCCTTACTTTCACTATATTTCCCTTACTCACATGAGGCTTATAATATTTCATTCACCTTCCTCTCAGGGTTAGAGATGGAAAAGCTTAAATGTGATATTGGACAAGGGGCCTCAACAGTTACATCTAAACTACTCTATTTTAATTTGAATCATAGCATAATAATAACACATTCATATAGTACTTCATGGTTACAAAGCACTTTTATTTAAACAACCCTATAAGGTAAATTGTGCTAGTATTAGTCTCATTTTCCACATTAAGAAAAAAAGTCTTATTAGGCAATAATGAAGAACCCACAATCTGATTTTAGGGCTTCTCAGCTACATGATCTAACAATTATATGATACTCCCAGTGGCATAGTGAAAAAGTGATTGAACTGGGAATCAGGAGACTTGGATTCTAGTCCTGATTTTGCTATTACTTGATTGATTAGCCTTGGTCAAGTAAGTTAATCTCTTTGAACCTCTTTCTTTTTTTAAAGCTGTTTTTTATAGTAAATTAGTTCAAAGGCCTTCTTATTTAAATTTCAGTGATCCTGTACAGTATTTCTATGGAATAGACACCAACATCTCATTTTACTTAGTCTTTACTAGGAAATTTCAAACTTAGATTGTGAGTATGTAAAGGTAGATCACACCCCAATCAATCAAAGAAGGCACAATTTCTTCCATGTAATCAATCAAAATAATATAGATATAAGTCCTTAATAGATTTGAAAGGATATTAGGGGCCTTGGTTCAGTGGATAAAGACTGATGAGAGTACAGCTACATGGCAAATATAATAAGGCTGAAGACCAACCGACATTTAGGGAGTTTACTCAGAACCAGTGAATAGAATGGATGAGAAATCCAAATTCAGGTCCCAAAGAGGGAATTACTTTTAGGGGAATGATGGAGATCTTTTCCCTTTTATACTTTCCTTTTCCCCGTTGAAGATGTTACCAGAAAGCCTGGACTAGTAATCAGAATAATTACTATTATGCTGATAATAATAATAGCTAGCATTTGTGTAGCAATTTAAGATTTTCAAAGCCATCTAAAGAGATAATATATTTCTCTTTAAGCCACATCAAGGGTCTTTCACCACCCCCATAGCAAATTAGTGGCTCTAGAGGAAATCCTCTTTGCTGTAAAGTCTATGGAATATATGGACTAAGCAATATGTTGTGATCAATTGGAAGCATAGGAGTATCTAAAATAATTTTGACAGCATCCAAAAGCATTCTCAAAACCTTCCAGAAATACAAAGTAATTTGATTGATGGTATAAGAGATGAGGTTCCATTCATCAATGGCAACCTTAATGTTGTTTTTGGAAAGACACTATTAGGTGTTTGAACTTATAGAGTGAACTCTAGTGATGAGGAAGAGGAAGTTTAAATGATCCTTTGTTCTATTTCTTCCCACCCCCCACCCCTTCCCAGATCTGAATGTAAATGAACTCTTTATGGAAGACCCTGTAAATGCCCACCATTTTTAAGTTTACAGAGAATGTTTATTTAAAGTACTTAAAGGACCAGAGGTCCTCAGGGTAGGCTTTCCCTTATAAAATAAACAGCCACCCATTTGATAACCATTAGTGTAGGAAATCTTAAAGACAGGAGACTAACATAAAACAGGTTAACACACATCCTTTTAATTATAGAGTAAGACTGATATAGTGCTTTGGGGTTGACATTTAATTGTCTAGAATGCCCTGATACCTTGACCTTGTTGGGATTTGTAGTATACACATTGAATATCTTGAAGACTTAATTTGACTAGTTAATGCTGGGGAATATAGTGACCCACAATATTTAGCTTCAAAATTCAACACTGAGTATAGATTCTGTATCATTGTATAAACATTTTTATGGGAAAAATGAAATTGAAAGTTGAGGGTATATCTGGTGAAATATTTCATATAGGGAGACTATCTTGGTTATTTGGGGGTCAAACCTCTTGAACTAAATCTCAGTGTTGGCAAAGACAATTTAGGTTTTGTAGATGTTAACAGATATTTGTTATACTGATAGAATCGAATGTCCCCTCTTCCCTTTCAACCCATTTTCTTTTGACACTACACACTTCTCAGTAAACTCCCAAACCCCCAACAAAGTATATTCCCTGAAAATAGTTAAGTAAAAAGCAAACTAGAAAACATAATGGCATGATTATGATTGATAATTCACAATCCTCTTTACTTTTGTAATAAAATAGTAATTAACAGAAAAAAGAATGTGAACTTGTGTTAATGCTTTGGATAAATGCTATCCAATGTGGTTGATCTAAGTTTGGTTAGTATTCAGTGATATAATTATTTATAGTATTATAGTTATTACTTTTTTCTTTTTACCTCTACTTTCTTCTCTGTTGATTCATAAAAGTTTTACCATTTTTCTTTTGAATTTTCTGACTATTATAGTACAAAATTCACTGATTCTAGAATCAGAGGTTTGGGATTCAAATTCTGACTTAGTTTCCTCAACTGTAAAATGTTAGAGTTGGACTAAAATGGGTTCCAAATTCTCAAGCTTTCAATTTATGATCCTATAAATCTTTCTTAAGGTTCAGTAATTCATTTATTCTGAAAATCATTGGATTTCTCTCTCTCTCATAATTTTGCATTAGAGGGCCTTTTCTCTTTTTAAACCATATAAAACTGTTGAGACATTGCTTCATATTTTGCATTTGTAGCCCTAATGCCTTGTATAATGCCTGATACCTAATTGATTCTTAATAACTGTTGCTTTTATGATTTTCTTGCTATAATTAAATTGTAGTAATGGAATCTCAACATCAAAAGTTAATAACAATTTAGCTACTTTTCTTGTGTAATTCCAAATTAGATGTGTTTTTCTCAGAAGTTTGATTCAATTTATTGTAACATCATCAAAAACTTAGTATCTTTCATCCTTCCATATTGTTTTTAAACAGATAAATCTTGTATCTTATTTGTCTCAATTCCTTTATTTATGTCTTTCTATTAAAGTTGATATTTCTGCTTCTCTGTAAAATAATTGTTGACAGAAGTGACATCTTGACTTCACTGAAATCTTATTGGAAATGTTTTCAGTAACACTATTTAATACATTGTAATTTTAGATGAATGCTTTTGTTCAAATTTTCTAATTCCTATGATTTTTGATTTTTGATTTTATTTTTTCCACTTTTTATGTTGTTATAATTTTTAACATTTGTTTTCTGCCATTTTACAATCCATGTCATTTTCCTCCCTCCCACCCCTCCTACCTCTTCAGGAAGGCAGGTAATATGATAGAGGTGGTATTTTCATAATCATATAAATATATTTTCCTGTTTATTATGTTGTGAAACAAGATATATATTGCTTACTCTAAATAAAAATTCATGGAGGAAATCAAGTGAATAATGCATATGTTTCAATCTACATTTGGACTTTGTTCTTTCTATATCAATGGATATCCATTTTTATTATGTGTCTCTTGGAGTTTTCCTGGATTCTTACCTTGGTGATATTAGTTAAGGTGTTCACATATAATCATCATATATTTTTGTTGTTCCTGTGTACAACCTTCTCCTAGTTCTGCTCCCTTTACTTTGTATCACTTTATATAAATCTTTCTAGGTTTATATTTTTGAAGGGAGGAATCATCTTCTTTGTCATTTCTTATGACCTAATGGTATTCCATTATAATCATATAGCACAATTTGTTCAGCCATTCACCAGTAGACAAACATTCCTTCAATATCCAGTTCTTTGCTATCACAAAAGAGCTATTATGAATATTTTAGAACATTTAATTTCTTTTCCTTTTTCCTTAATCACTTTAGGATTAGGAGATAAACCTAATAGTAGTATTTCTGGGTCAACAGGTAGACACAGTTTTACAACTCTAAGTACAATTCCAGATTACTCTCCAAAATTGTTGGATTGGTTCACATTTCCACCTACAATGTATTAGTATCCCCGTTTTTCCACATCCCTTCTAACATTTATCATTTTACCCTTTTATAATTTTAGCCAATCTGATAGGCATGAAATGAAAGCTCAGAGTTGTTTTGATTTTCATTTCTCTAATTAATATTGGTTTAGAGCATTTTCATATAATTATATATAGATTTGGTTTTTCATCCAAAATCTGACTTCATATCTTTTGACCAAATATCAATTGGGGAATGATTCATATTCTTA
Organism: Monodelphis domestica; assembly: GCF_027887165.1. NCBI lineage: Eukaryota > Metazoa > Chordata > Mammalia > Didelphimorphia > Didelphidae > Monodelphis > Monodelphis domestica. Next base: position 628,599,045 of record NC_077227.1, read on the forward strand.
TATATTTGACAAAGTTATTTATATTCAAGATATGATATCTCTAGCCAAGAAACTATAAAAATTTTCCCCAACTTGTTTTCCCTTTTGTCTTGGCTATACCATAACTGGGTACGATTCCCAAAGAGATAAAGGAAAAGGAAAAAAATATATATGTATTCCAGAATTTTTATGGCACTCTCTATGTGGTGGCAAAGAATTGGAAATATAGGGTATATCCAACAACTAGGTAATGGCTAGACAAACTTTGGTATATGGTTGAGATGGAATACCACTGCACTTTAAGAAACAGTGACAGGTTAATTTAAAAAACAAAACAAAACTTGGAAAAACCTATATGAATTAATGAAGAGTGAAACCAGTAAAACCAAGAGAACATTATATAAAAATGGAATTAATATTCAAAGAATTATCTCTGAAAGTCCATTTCAAGAGAATGAATTTCAAAAAATAAGAACATGAAAGACATATTCTCTCTATTATATATATATATATATATATATATAAAGTTTTTGAGATTTGATCTCTTCTATGGTACAAGGAGGGGAGAAGGGGGACTTAGATATTTGTGAATAAATGTTATTAAATATTTTTAAAAGAAGATAAAAGCATTAATAATTACTTTTCACAAGTCATTTTGAACTGGTTCCCTCATAGCATAGATTTCATCTCTCCATTAGTATAGCTATACAATTGATATATGGAGGTGGTGAATATAAAAGTTGTATGGTGTTCTCTCTGGGGTGCAGAAATGGTGTCCTAAATAATATTCTCCTATTTGAAATTCATGGCCATCCTTCCCCCTACCCCCATGTATCCATAACCTGTTACATAGGAAGTGAGTTATAACCTTGGTCTTACTACTCCAGAATAATGTTTAAAAAATAGGAAATCTTTTTGTTTGATAAATTTACTTTTTGAATTGTCACTGTATTAGAATATGATAAGCTTATTCAGATGTGTATGACTCTTTTTTATGTTTCTTGACTTTGCTAGGTTGTCTAGGAAATGTGCTGTATAGTCCCAAACGATTTGGGTTGTCTCTTGTCATCCTAAAATAGCATTTGACCATAGTCTATCAGTCAATGGGTGAACTATCATAGTTCAGAAAATCAAAAACAAACAAAAATCAGTTATTATGTCTTCATTTCTTTTGGCTATACTGAAATTATATCCCCACTTTGTCCTCATTATCCTTTTTCTGAAACATCGATATACCCCCATGTTCACTATGTATAGAAGTTTCCAGGACAAAAACTTGCTTTTTTCTATATAATTAAGGCTTCCCTGTTTGTGAAATTAGGTATAGAAAACCAAATATAAATCCTAAGCTTGTGCTCTCCCAGTAAAACCTTGATTGGTTCAAATCTCAAACTTTCCCTTTTTCATGAGCTGAGCTGAACATATGGCCAACACTTATCTGAACCAGATCCCTTGACCTCAGAATTTATTTAGTTAATCTGAAACACAGATCAAAGAAATTTAGTCTACACTTGATTCAATATGTTAGCAATGTATCTGACAACCAAAAAGCCAATGCATTTTGGGGATATATTGAGGGGTATAATTAACAAAAATAGATGGATAGCAATATCACTGTACTCTGCCTTTGGCACCTGCCAGAATACTGTGTTTGGTTCTAGAAGAGCAGACTTAAGAAGAATATTGATAAACTGTAGTACGCAAAAAAAAAAGGACAACTAGAATGTTAATGCTACTTCCTATCTTGTAAGAATCTATTGAAATATGACATGCTTAAACCTCAAAAAGAGAATGAGTAAGGGAGAATGCCATCTATATTGGAAAGACAATTTTTAGAGACATTAATATGAGATTTGGCCAATGGGTACAGAAGAAGTAATAATGGGTGAAAATAGCAAATTTTTCTTGACATTATAGGTGTCTGAAGGTGAAATTGGTTGCTTAGGGAAAGTTACCTTCTAATTAGAGGTCTTCAAATAGAGATTGGGAGGCTATTTGTCAAGCATGTACTAGCAAGTATTCCTTCCATAGCATGGATTAGACTAGATGGCCATGGAAGTCTCTTCCAACTCTGAACTTCTATTATTCTGTGACCCTCTGCCATGGATAGAAGACTATCTGTGCTTGAGTTCCTGGCAAAATCCTCCTCTTACTGTTTCCCTGCCCAAATTCCAATTAGGAAGTATTAATAACAAACTCCTAATGAGACTGAGAGAAAGGGTTACCCTAGTTTGAATATGGTAGTCCTGCCCTCAGTGGAAATGTGAGGTAAATAGATTGACATAGGACCATTCCCTTAATGTCCTTCGCTGCTATTTTAAGTACCTCATTACTCCATATATTCTTATATTTTAATTATTCTATGAAAAATACCACACACCAAACTTGTTCATTGTTTTCAGTATGGAGTAAATAATCTCATTTTCTGTGAAGATAGTTTTAATCTGAACAACGAACTTTCTGGGTAGTTTAGAGATTATTTCTCCTGTGAGAATTTACTAGAAGGTTTGGAGTAATGAATGTACAATTAGGAAGCCTTTTAGTGTGTGAAGTAATCTTCTCCTGATTGTAACAATGAAGGTACTTAGCTCTTCCTTTATTCGGAAGATTGAATTGTAATCCAAAATCTATTTTTAGATTTTAATCCCCAAAAGGTGGTAACTCAGTATTTGAAGTAGATCTACCCATTTTAACTACAAAAAGTTTTAACTAACTACAAAGGGTGAACTAACCAAAAAAGGTGTTAACCAACCACAAAAAGTATAACTAACCACAAAAAGGTGTAAACACCCATTTCATGCATTGAGTGGGAGGTCTGTGACCCATGTGTGAAAGAGTGGGTAGTCCTGGAGAGGAGGGTCTGCTGTGATTTGGTAGATGTGAAATTTAGGGGAGGTGACACAAGAGAAAAGGGTCTTTAAATAGAGGAAACAAAGACTGAAGACAGTCAGTCACCTGGGCTTGGAGTGAAGGATCAATCACTCAGAGCTAGAGGGAAGACAGACACTTGAGGAGAGACTGGAAGACAGACACTCAGACTTTACTCCAGTAAAGACATTTGGCTGTGGAACTGGACCCCTGGAGGAGTTGGTGCAGTAAACCTCAGACTACTTTCCTTTTAGATGTTCAACACTGGTGAGTAAAAGGCTGACATAGTGACCCTGCCTTTCTGGAGGTATAAACCCCAGAGAAAGGCCCATCATCTTCAGACTCTTTCTCCTAATTAAGACCTTAGAATTTCTACCTTGCTATGAGGAAACCAGAGCTCTCTCTCCCTCTCTACCCTTTTCTCACTTTCTTGTGAAAGTTTTAGATTTACTCCACCCTGCTTAGTCTAACAAAAGAGAAATATCTACACCCCCTACTTAAGGATTAAGTATTGAGGAGGATGGCTTATGACAGACATGTGCTAGCAAATGACAAATCAGAAACAACTGACAGACCCCTGAGCTGTCCTAAATCAAGCTTAAGCTACCATTGGTACATGTGAGACACAGGAAAGTGATGTAAAAATGGTCTATTTATTTCACATCACTTCCTCTCTCTGGTCTCTTTCCTCAGAGATGTGGCTCTGGTGGCAGCTTGATTAGCGTTTCGGCATCTTGGCATGGCAACAGCTATTGTCCGGGTTTGGCAGTGAGTTTTCCTTCATACTATACTGGGAGAAGCTTAGTGGCCTAGTTCAGGTGAGGCATCTTCACTGAACTCTCTCGGAGGTTAGGCTGATTCTTTTCTCCTTTACCTTCCAAACACTATGCTCTTGGGAAAGCCTCTAATCTTCTTCAAAGACCTTGTGTGGCAGAGGTCTTTGAAAACCCCCTGGCAAAGGTCAGGCAGGAGAAATCCTATACCCTCTCTCTCTCTCTCTTCTCCTTAATTCCTTCCCTCTATATTAATTAAAATCACCATAAATTTCCAACTTACTTGGGTATTTTATTTGGGATTTTCTCTGGTGACCAAATTAATTTAGATTAAGTCACAACCTTAAAATTACCCTTACACTTAAATCTTCCTCTCTTGTAAATAAACTATCATAAATTACATTTTACTTTAGTAACTCATTTTGGGATTTAGAAATTAAATCCCTTATGACCACCAATTTAAATATATCAAGTCCAAACACAATTAAATTTAACAAGTAGCCATCTGGTTCCCCTTAATTTCATAATTAAGAAAATAATTTGAGAATTTAAGAGACTTTTTCAATATGCGCAGGTAGTAACTGTCAGATGTGAGAAATGAATCCATTTCTTTCTGATTCCACAACCTACTAACTGTGCCCTCTTGGCTCCAAATTCACTCAATAATTGATCTAAATAATCTTTTTCTTTTCTTCTTTAAGTTTTCATATTTCATTTATTTTTTTGAAACTGGTTGCATGGATTATCTATTTTCTCTTTTTGTTAGTTTTACATTTTTATAGTTTATCTCTCATTTATGCTTTTGGTTTCATTGGGAAATAATTGGTTAGTATATAATTTTGTTTAATTCCTATCCAGTTATTGTGAATTAATCCTTTTCATTTTTCAATTTGTTGATTTATACCTTTTTTTTCATAAAATAAGATAATAGTTTGTTTAGATTGTTTTCTTTTTTTCATTCAATAATAGTGTCAGGGGCAACTAGGTAGTTCAGTGGATTGAGAGTCAGGCCTAGAGATGGGAGGTCCTGGGTTCAAATCAGTCCTCAGACAGTTCCTAGCTATGTGACCATGGCCAACTCACTTAACCCCCATTGCTTAGCCCTTACCAATATTCTGCCTTGGAACCAATGCACAGTATTGATTCCAAGATGGAAGGTAAGGGTTTTAAAAAAAATAGTAGCCTTAGTTTTATCACTTCAATCAGGTTTCAAATAGCTCTTTGGAAAATGGAGATTATAATACCTATAATTACTAACTAGCACAGTTTATGAAATTTAAGTGAAATAATTTATGTAAAGCACTTTGTGCAATAAAATGCCATTCTTTACTCTATATTTATTATAATGTAATTGTGTTTTTATGAGAAACAAATTGTTGAATTCTGTTTTCCAATATGTTTGCAACTTTTTTAATTTCATGGGTGAAATTATGCCATCAACATTCAAGTTAAAATTGCTAAATATGTTTCTCCATTGGGCTTTAAAATATTCTATTATTGTATTATAAACAGCTTACTTTGCTTTAAAAAATCTTATCAATTAAGAGCTGAAATTAAGAAATGGTGTTTTGGAATAAATTTCATAATAGGGATCTTTATTGGTTGTTAGGGGAAATTGGTATATCACACTGAGGAAAAGATATGAGTATAGAAGGGAACCAAGTTTTAATCAAGTTCATGCCAGGAAAACTGAACAATTCAAATGTTTTTGTCTTTTTTTCCCTTTTTTTTAAAATTTGGTCAATTTCAAACATTATTCCTTGGCAACAAAAATCATATTCTATTATTCCCTCCCCTCCTCTTCCCCTTCCCATAGCCAATACGCAGTTCCACTGGGTATTACATATGACCTTGATCAGAACCTATTTCCATGTTGTTGATGTTTGTACTAGGATGTTCCTTTAGGGTCTATATCCCAAATCATATCCCCCTCGACCCATGTAAGCAAGCAGTTGTTTTTCTTCGGTGTTTCTACTCCCACAGTTTTTCCTCTGAATGTGGATAGTGTTCTTTCTCATACATCCCTCTGGGTTGTTCAGGATCACTGCATTGCCACTAATGGAGAAGTCCATTACATTCGATTATACCACAGTGTATATCAGTCTCTGTGTGCAATGGTCTCCTGGTTCTGCTCCTTTCACTCTGCATATCTTCCTGGAGGTTGTTCCAGTTCCCATGGAATTCCTCCAGTTTATTATTTCATTGGGCACAATAATATTCCATTACAAAAATATACCACAATTTCTTCAACCATTCCCCAATTGAAGGGCATCCCCTCTTTTTCCAATTTTTGCCACCACAAAGAGTACAGCTATGAATAATCTTGTACATGTCTTTTTTCCATATTATCTCTTTGGGGTACAAACCCAGCCTTACTACGGCTGGATCAAAGGGCACAGACTTTTAATGCCCTTTGGGCATAGTTCAAAATTGACCTCGAGAATGGTTGGATTAAGTCACAACTCCACCAGCAATGAATTAATGTCCCAATTTTGCCACATCCCCTTCAGCATTCATTATTTTCTGTTGTTGTCATGTTAGCCAATCTTCTAGGTGTGAGGTTATACTTCAGAGTTGTTTTGATTTGCATCTCTCTTATTATAAGAGATTTAGAACACTTTTATATGTGCTTATTAAGACGATTTCTTTGACTGAAAATTGCCTATTCAAGTCCCTTGCCCATTTATCAATTGGAGAATGGCTTGATATTTTGTCCAACTGATTTAGCTCTTTGTAAAATTGAGAATTAGACCTTTGTCAGAGGTTTTTGTAATGAAGATTGTTTCCCAATTTGTTGCTTCCCTTCTAATTTTGGTTACATTGTTTTAGTTTATACAAAAACTTTTTAATTTGATGTAATCAAAATTATTTATTTTATATTTTGTGATTTTTTTCTAAGTCTTGCTTGGTTTTAAAATCTTTCCTTTCTCAAAGGTCTGATATGTATACTATTCTGTGTTCACCTAAATTACTTATAGTTTCCTTCTTTATGTTCAAGTCATTCACCCATTCTGAGTTTATCTTGTTATAGGATGTGAGATGTTGATCTAAACCTAATCTCTCCCATACTGTCTTCCAATTTTTCCAGCAGTTTTTAACAAATAGTTAATTTTGGTCCCCAAAGATTGGATCTTTCAGCTTATCATAGATGGCTTGCTAAGGTCACTTACCCCAAGTCTAGTGCACTGATCCTCCTCTCTGTCCCTTAGTCAGTACCATAGTGTTTTGATGACCACTGCTGTATAGTATAGTTTGAGATCCGGTACTGCAAGGTCACCTTCCTTCAATTTTATTTTTCATTATTTCCCTGGATAGCCTTAATCTTTTGATCCTCCAAATGAAATTTGTTATGTTTTTTTTCTAATTTAGTAAAAAAAAATTGTCACTTGATAGGTATAGCACTAAATAAGTAAATAAATTTAGGTAGGATTATCATTTTTATTATGTTATCTCCACCTACCCATGAGCAGTTAATGTTTTTTCCAATTGTTTAGATCTAGTTTTATTTTGTGGAAAGTATTTTGTATTTGTGTTTATATAGTTCCTGTGTTTTTCTCGGCAGATAGGTTCCCAAGTATTTTATATTGTCTATGGTGATTTTAAATGGTAGTTCTCTTTCTAATTCTTATTGCTGAAATGGGTTAGAGATATATAGAAATGCTGATGACTTATGCGGGTTTATTTTGTATCTTTCAACTTTGCTAAACTTGTTGATTATTTTAACTAGCTTTTTGGTTGATTCTCTAGTATTCGTTAAGTAAACCATCTTATCATCCACAAAGAGTGATAGCTTGGTCTCCTCATAGCCAATTTTAATACCTTCAATTTCTTTTTCTTATCTGATTGCTACTGCTCGTTTTTCTAGTACAATGTTAAATAAGAGCGGTAATAATGGGCTCCCTTTTTACACTACTGATGTTATTGGCAATGCATCTAGTTTATCCCCATTGCAGATGATGTTTGCTGATGGTTTTAGATAAATACTGTTCATTATTATTAGGAAAGACCTTTCTATTTCTATACATTCTAGTGTTTTCAATAGGAATGGGTGTTGTATTTTGTCAAAGGATTTTTCTGTGTCTAATGAGTTAATCATGTGATTTTTGTTCATTTGCTTGTTTATATGGTCTATTATGTGGATGGTTTTCCTAATATTGAAGTATCCTTGCATTCCTTGTATAAATCCCACCTGATCATAGTGAATAACCTTTGTGATCACTTGCTGAAGTCTTTTTGCTAGTATTCTATATAGGATTTTTGCACCTCTATTCATTAAGGAGAACGGTCTATAGTTTTCTTTCTCTGTATTTTAACTCTCTGGCTTGGAATCAGTACCATATTTGTGTCATAAAAGGAATTTGGTAGAACTCCTTCTTTAATTATTATGTCAAATATTTTGTATACTATTTGTATTAGCTGTTCTTTGAATGTTTGATAGAATTCACTTGTGAATTCATCAAGTCCTGGGAAGTTTTTCTTAGGGAGTTCTTTGATGGTTTGTTCAATTTCTTTTTCTGAAATGGGATTACTTAAGAATTCTATTTGTTTTTCTGTTAATCTAGGCAATTTATATTTTTGAAAATATTCATCCATATCACCTAGATAGACATATTTATTTCCATGTAATTGGCAAAATAGTTTTTAACAATTGCCTTAATTTCCTCTACATTAGAAGCAAGGTCTCCTTTTTCAAATATGATACTGATAATTTGGTTTTCTTGTTTCTTTTTTTTATTAGATTAACCAATACTTTGTCTATTTTGTTTGTTTGTTTGTTTGTTTTTCAAAATACCAGCTTCTAGTCTTATTTATTAGTTTGATAGTTTTTTCACTTTTGATTTTATTAATTTCTCCTTTGATTTTTAGGATCTCTAAGTGAGTTTTCTTCTGGGGACTTTTAATTTGTTTGCTTTCAAGTTTTTTGATTTGCATGTCCAATTCATTGACCTCTGCCCTCCTTAATTTGTTAACATATGAACTCAAGGATATAAATTTTTCCCTAAGTACTGCGTTGGCTGCATCCCAGAGATTTTGAAAGGATGTCTCATCATTGTCATTTTGTTCAATGAAATTATTTTTTCTATGATTTGTTCTCTAACTTATTTTAGAGAATTATGTTATTTAATTTTCAATTAATTTTTGATTTGGCTCTCCATGTACCCTTACTGATCATTATTTTTATTGCATTATGATCTGAAAGGGTTGCATTTATTATTTATGCTTTCCTGCATTTCTTTGCCATGTTTTTATGACCTAGTACATGGTCAATCTTTGTGAATATACCATATGCTGTTGAAAAGAAGGTGTATTCCTTTTTGTCCCTATTTATTTTTCTACATATATCTATTAACTCTAATTTTTACAAGATTTGATTCACATCTTTTACCTCTTTCTTATTAATTTTTTATTTGATTTATCTAAATTTGATAGTGGTAGATTCAGATCTCTCACTAGTATAGTTTTACTATCTATTTTATCCTTCAATTCCACTAGTTTCTCCTTTAGAAATTTGGATGCTATACCATTTGCTGCATGTTGATTACTGATATTTCCTTATTGTCTATACTCCCTTTTATCAGGATGTATTTACCATTCCTATCCCTTTTAATCAGATCTATTTTTACTTTGGCTTTGTCAGATATCATGATTGTAACTCCTGCCTTCTTTCTATCAGTTGAGGCCCAATAAGTTTTGCTCCAACATTTAATTCTAACCCTGTGAGTGTCTGTCCACCTCAGGTGTGTTTCTTGTAGACAACATATGTTAGGATTCTGGATCCTAATCCCCTCTCCTATTCATCTACATTTTATGGGTGAGTTTATCCCATTCATGTTCAAAGTTATGATTTTCACATGTGTATTCCCTAGCATTTTGATATCCTCTACTAGTTCTGTCCTTTCTTCTTTTTTTTTATATCCTTTTAAACCAGTGTTTTGTTTTTAGTCAATCCCCCTAACCCTCTCCTTTGATATGCTTCCCTTTTTAGCCTTTCACTTTTTGTTTCTTTCTTATTTGGGGGTGGGGTTAAGTTCCCTCCCACCTCTCTTTCCCTCCCTTTTTGTACTCTCTCCCACCTTCCCCCTTAGTTTTCCCTTCTCATGTTCCCTCTAGGATAAGATAGTATTCAAGTCCCCAATGGATCTAGATGCCCTTCCCTCTCAGAATTGATTTCACTGACAGTAAGATTTAAGTATTACCTTTTATCACTCTCTTCCTCTGCTTCTTATGAGTATAATTCCCCTCCCCTTCCCATGTGTATCTTTGTGTGATAAAGATTATCCTATTTATTTTATTTCTTTAAGTATCTCTTGGTGCTATCTTTGATTCCACCTCCCCCATTTTCCTTTTTTGCATATCATCTTATAGCACTTATTACCCCAATCTCTTCCTGTGAATGATTCTTCTAATTACTATAATAGTTAATAATTTTGAAAGATAAAAATAACATTTTCCCCATATATTAATATATATAATTTGATCTTATTGTAGCCCTTAAAGAAGAAAGTTTGATTAAAAAATGTTTTTCTCCCTTTCCCTCTCTTTCTTATTTACCTTTTCATTTTTCTCTTGATCTTTGTGTTTGTATATCAAAATTTCCACTTAGTTCTGGTCTTTTCTTTACAAATACTTGGAAATCTTCTATTTTGTTGAATGCCCATACTTTCCCCTGGAAGTATATAGTCAGTTTTGATAGATAGGTGATCCTTGGTTGAAGACCCAATTCTCTTGCATTTCTGAATATCATATCTGATACCTTGAGGTCCTTTAGTGTGGAAGCTGCCAGGTCTCATGTGATCCTGATTGGTGCTCCTTGTTATCTGAATTGTCTCTTTTTGGCTTCTTGCATAATTTTCTGCTTTAATTAAAAGCTCTTGAATTTGGCAATTACATTCCTTGGAATTGTCTTTTGAATATTGTAGGGGGTGTTCTATGAACTCTTTCAATGTCTATTTTCCCCCTTGTTCAAGAACATCAGGGTAGTTTTCTTGCATGATTTCTTGTAGTATGATGCCAAGATTCCTGTTTATTTCTGGATTTTCAGGTAGACCAATGATTTTCAAATTGTCTCTCCTTTCTCTGTTTTCCTAATCTGTCATCTTCTCAGTGAGATATTTTATGATTTCTTCTATTTTGTCAGTCTTTTGACTTAGCTTTGTTAATTCTTGTCGTTTTGCATGATCATTGTCTTCCAATTGCCTAATTCTGGATTTTAAAGACTGGTTTTCCTTTTCAGTTTGGTCTATCTTGCTTTTTGTGGCTTCCAGCTATTTCTCCAATTGGGAGTTCTTGTCCTTTAAACTGTTATTTTCTCTTTGAACTATATCCCACTTTCCTAGCCTGAAGGCTTCTATCTTTTTTTTAATTTTTTTTTTTGGATTCCATCTTTTTGAGAAGCTCCAATTTAAATTCTTCAAGAGCTTGGGAATAATTTCCATTTTTGGAAGGTTTCAAAATTTCCCCCTTTTATTTCCTCTGTAGCCTGAGTTTTTCCTCTGTAAAAAAATTTCAGGGTCAACCCTGTCTTCTTGTTTTTCTTGGAGGGAGGTTGTTGTTCCTGGGGACTCTTTGCCATCACTGTGGAGGTTTATCCCTCCCTTTTTAGTAAGAAATCCAAGTCAGATGAGCAGGTTCTCTGTGTATGGCGTTAAGGAGCAAGGATTTGGCAGAGGAAAACTCTCAGATCTCCACAGCCTCTGCTATTTGCTCCCCTTCTCTGTGCTATCTTCCTGTGAGTGCCCACAATCTGTGCTCTTCAGCTTGCTGGAGTTTCAGGTTTAACTTCTTTCAGGGGTAGGTTTTTGGTGGTCATAATCAGCTGCCTAGGACCTAGAGGTGCCCCTCACTTGCTCTAGAGGTGCCCCTCCCTCACTCACTGATTCTAGCACACTCTGGCTGTGACTCTTACTCCATTAGTGTAGTGGGGGTGGGTCAATCAGCTTGTATTTTGGTGGGAGCTTTTTCACTCCCTTATAGTCTGGAAATGCCCAAATTCCATGTACATTCAATGCTGTGCCCTACTGTAGAGTTCTTTTGTTCTTCTGAATTTTTTTTTTAATCTTTTGAGGTAGTCTATATTGGTGGGTGCTGAGAATAGGAAGAGTCCTGCATCTAGACTGCTGCCATGTTTACCCAGAAGTCCTGTTTTCGTCTTCTAAATTTCGTGCATTAGGGTAAAAGTCTGGTTATCTTGTCTTAATTATAGTTCTGACCTTTTTTTCTAAGTATCTTTGCTAACATGGGGATAAACATGTCCTATTCCTGTCTATCTCAGTCTAACCTCAAATTTATGAATATTCTTTTAAAATTAAAAAAATATATAAATATCTTTGACTTATTTTCTCTGAATTCAACTGACCTTAAATAAAATAATCAATTATAACAATAAGTCCCTTGTTACTAATTCTTCATTTTGCTTTTATTGATACAATTTTTTTGGTATTTCCATTGTTTTGCCTAGGAAACTCTTTCCCTCTCCCAACCTTCTACCTTTTAAAATGCTTCCTAACTAAAAGTATATAAATAAATAAATTCCTTCTTACCTAACCCTCCCTTTTATTTCTCCAATCAACTTCTCTCTGGCTGTATATTAGGAGATTGCCACACTACTATTCTCTCTCTGCCTTCTCAATAAATCTCACCTCAATTAGAATTTATAAGGTGGAAGGGTCTTGAGTATTCTTTGCAGGATGTAAAAATTAAGTCATCTAAACTATGCATACTGCATATGAACTCATTTATAATTATTGTTTTTTGCACTGCAAATACCCTGCTTGTCCCTGGTTTCATTTAAAGGAATGACTAAAATGTTCTAATTCAGATGAATATCCATCTTTTTTTTTAAGAGTAATGTCACTTTTCAGAATTTATTAATCTAGTTTGCATGATCATCTTTTGTTTTTGATGTATAATATTATCTTCCATTTCCATTTATTGATGACTAGCACTGTATGATTTAAAATAGTATTTCATGAGATATGAATTATCTCCTCCTGTTTTCAAGTATTTTTCTTTGTTGTTAAAACTCCAAAACTTAGTGAATATATTTCAGAATAAATTTAATTGGCGTCACTTTCTAACATCATTTTGTAGATTATATTCATCCTCACTTTGCCCTTCTAGGCATTCTTCTTGACTTATTTCCTGAAATGTGCTATTCAAGTTCTTTATACCTTCATGTTTTTATTAGAAGTTAATGGTTCTCAGATTGCCTTGGTAAGCTCTATCCTTGAGGTCAATTGCTTTGGTTTTAAGAGACCAGTAATGTTATATAATTTTTTCTATCTTTTGATTTTGCTCCAATACTTACCATTCTATCTTTGTACTTTTTTATATCTCTATTGTGCTCTTTCCTCAATGATTTATTAAGATTTTTCATATATTTTAAATTTGAGTTATTCTTTAAGTTTGACTTTCTTATTCTCCCATCTCTTGATTCTTTTATTAAAATTCTCAACAATTGTAAGGTAAATGTTTTAATTCTATATTTATTTCTGAGGCCATGTTTATTGAATTGCAGGATTATTCTATTTTTTGTGGTGATATCTCCTGAGCGTTTTTTTTTATTCCATGACATTTCTTCCTTGTGTAATGGCCTCTGTTTTATTGACTCTTCCCCCCCATTATTTCTGTTATTGTTTCAAGGTATTGTTTTAAGGATTTCTTTAAAAAATTCATCTTTTCTGTTGTTCTTTATTTGGTACATTTCTAGTTGTATTAACATGATTGATAGTTGGGTCGCCTCTAGCTTTATCTATCTATCTATCTATCTATCTATCTATCTATCTATCTATCTATCTATCTATCTATCTATCTATTCAACTGTGAACAGAAGCCCCATTTTGCCTGAATTATTTGAATAATTGTAAGTGTAGTTTATATAAATTACCAAAACGAACATAATTCAGTATTTATTTAAAGTACATTTTCATTTTGAAAATAGATTTCAGAACTAATGGGATTTTTAAAAGAAGTAAAATACTTTAATGTAAAATGTTCTGACCTTGAAAATCAATAGTTATCAAGCTTTAGGTCTTGCTTCTGATGCTCGCTCAAGAATATTTGGCTTTGAATACACTTTCAGTTAATTGTAGCCACCCTTGCAGGTTATTTAATCTCTCTGAGTCTTAGTTTCCTCAACTGTAAAATGAGGATAATGATATGACAGACTTCATGAGGCTATTTTTGTAATGAAGACCAAATGAGATAATGTCTTAATTTTTTGCAGACCTCATGGAAGTATCTGTATGTTAGCTTTTTAAATTTTATTTTAATCAGTGGGTCAAGTGGTATATGGTCTAGTAGTGTGACAGAGGCTGACACTAAAAAAAAGTGCCAGGCTTAAGAGTGTGTGAAATTGATCACCTCAGTAGGGGAAAAGGGGTAGAGTGGGGGAAGGGATTGGAAGTCTGAGGAGGAGAAGACTCTGGTTACTAGAAGAGTTGATGGCTCTTGGTCTTGAAAAGCCAAAGACAGAAAGTGGGAAAAGACTTTCTCCTGAGGGCTACCCACTTTTCCTGCTGGTGACTTGAAATCTCCCTCCCTCCACCCCCCGCAATAATTCCCAATTGAAGGCACTTTCTGAAGAGAAACCTGAGCAGACTTTACCTCAGCTCCTGTTGCCCTGACTTTCTCTCAGGGGGCTCAGGCTTCCAAGACCTGAGTTCCCCCAAAACGCGAGAGGGAGGAAAAGGGTTTAGATAGAGACAGGGACTCCTTTTTCCCACATTCCTTTCCCATTCTTCTCTGCCCATCATTCTTTTTGTATTATCTGATTGAGTTGACATTAAAAGTTATCTGTTCCCCAACCTGAGTGAGTGAATAGATCATGGGGGGACCCTTTGGTTTTGAGTAGTGGAGGGGTGACAAGAGAGACAAGAGTGAATTGGGGAGAGCAGCTTTAGCTAAGGAGGGAAGGCAAAAGGGGGAAAATCTTCAAATCCCCTCTCCTCACTCTGAGCCAACCTTAAACATCAGCTGTCTCCTCTGAACCCCACTTTGAGAAGGGAGATTCTCTCCTCTCTTCCTCCTCTCTATACTGAAAGTTTGAATCCCTTGATATATAATTAACCTTCCCTTTATAATACAGTAGGTAGTGAAATTAAATTTGAAACAAGAAGAACTGCATTGAATTTTTGGATCTGAAACACACTTGCTATATGAATATTTTCAAGTCAGGTAACATTTGTTTCCCAGGTAAATATTTAAAGAGAAATATATCTATGTATATGTGTATGTATATATGCATGTGCATGTGTGTATATCTACAATAAACATAAATATATACATACACACATCAATATATACCATACACACATACACATAACTATATACACATATGTTACCAATATATATTGGTAGAAGTTTCCTACAAGTTAAAGTTCTCACTTCAAAATTTGATTCATTATTATAACTTCTCTAGGTATGAAGATATATCTAGTGTTAGTGGAAAGGAATTTTTAGAAAGGACATCCTTTTTTTTTCCTTTTTAAATAAGTTTTTCAATTACATGGTGAAACAAATTTTGACAAATTTTTCCAACATTCTACAATTCAGATTTGCTCCTGCCCTTACTCTCCTCCTCCCCTAGGCAGTAAATACTCATGTATAGATTATTCCAGTGCTTTCATGCATTTCATATTTCCATATTCCTCATGTGGTGATGGAAGAAACACATCACCTATTCAATAATTAAGAAAAATGAAGGAAATAAATCAAAGCATGCTGTTCTTTGATCTGCAATCAGATTACATCAGTTTCTTCTTCCCTTAGGGTTATCTTGGAACCTTGTTTTACTGATAATTGTTTAGTATTTCACAGTTGATTATTGCACAATATTTCTGTTCTCCTAGTTCTGCTCACCTCACTTTTCATCACTTGGTTATGATGTATGATCGTTGTGAAATAATGCTGTAATCCACTTGCTAGTATTATAGATTTTTGCATCAATATTCATTAGGGAGATTGATTTATAGTATTCTTTCTCTATTTTAGCTCTTCTTTCTTCCCCTATTTTTCCAAATACTATTAAGTGTACTGTAGTTAACTGTTCTTTGAATGTATCATATAATTCACTTATGAATCCATCTGGCTATGGAGCCTTTTTTAAAAAGAATTCTTTGAGAGTTTGTTCAATTTATTTTTCTGTAATGGGATTGTTCATTTTAATACTTTTGTTAATCTGTATAATATATTTTTATAAATATTCAACTGTTTCAATTAGATTGTCAGATTTATTGACATGTAGTTGGGAAAAATTCTTCCTAATAATTGCTTTAATTTTTTCATCTTTGGTTATGATTTCATCTTTTTTACTTTTGAATCTGATAACTTGGTATTCTTTCCTTTTTCTTGAGCAAATTAGTCAGGGGTTTTGATTTTATTTTTTCCATAAAACCAGCTCCTTGTCTTATTTACTAATTCAATGATCTTATTTTCAGTTTTATTTATCTACACATTAATTTTTAGGATTTTCAATTTAATGTTCAATTGTGAATTTTTAATATGTTCCAGGTTTTTATCTGCATGCTCAATTCATTGAACTCATTTTTCTCTATTATATTAATATAAGCATTTAAAGATATAAATTTCTTGCTAAGTGTAGTTTTGGGCTATATCCTATAAATGTTGGTATTTTGTGTCTTCATTTTTATTCTCTTTAATAAAATTATTTATTATTTTATAATTTGTTCTTTGACCCACTCATTCTTTAGGGTAAGATTATTTACTTTCCTATTAATTTTTAGTATTTCTGTTGCCTTCATTGACTGAATTTGTTTTATTGGATTTTGGTCAGAAAAGGATGAATTTAATATTCTGCTTTTATTCATTTAATTGTGCGATTTTGGACACATAATCTTAAATACAACTTATATTTGCATATATTCAACTACTTAGGTAAATGCAGAATACAAATATACAGGTTTTGTTTGATGGTTAAGCAGAAAATCACATGAAATTTTGATCCAAAAACATAATGCATTTACTAATAATTGAACAATGGAAAAATCTAATCTTTACTTCAAACATTTTGGTCCCCATTTTTACTTTTAATTGTCTGACTTTTCTGCATATCAATTATTTTAATGGATGTTTTAAAATTATATTCTAGGTAACTTCTTGAAAAGCAGAGTTGAAGAAAGGATTTATATTTTTTATATATTTTCCTTTTCTTTTCTTCATTGAGTATCTGTAAAATGGGGTTGCCAACTTTGATATGTCTACTGTAAAAAAAAAATCTAAGAAACTTTTTATCTTGATGTTTGATTAAAAGCCTTAATCACAAA
Organism: Monodelphis domestica; assembly: GCF_027887165.1. NCBI lineage: Eukaryota > Metazoa > Chordata > Mammalia > Didelphimorphia > Didelphidae > Monodelphis > Monodelphis domestica. The sequence continues at coordinate 628,615,948 of NC_077227.1, forward strand.
ATCATAAAAGCCTTTAATCGCAAAAAAATGTGATTAAACAGAAGAAATTTAAATTTCTACATAAGCAAGTTCTAGTTCAATAATCACTCATTGCACCAACCAACTAGTATCATATAAGTAAGAATAGGACTATGAGCTGCAATTGGAATTTCCTTAAAAAGTTTTTCCCCATTGAAAATAATTTATCTTCCAATTCAGTATTAACTTGCTACCATCGGTCATTATTTCATCATTGTAGTTCTATTAAACTAGGAATGCCCTCACAATTTGCTTATTAAAGGACTATTCTTTGCCACTTCAAGATAGAATTGAATCCTAAATATTTCTAATTGATGAGTTTACTGACAATATTTATTACCTGGGTATTGGCATTATCACCAATTTTTGAGCCATTGGAGTAGATAGCAGAGTGACATGTTTTCTTCTTTCCATCTGTTATAGTCATGACCTGAGAATATTCTTCCAAATATAAACTAAAAAAGAAATCAAATATGAAATAACATCTAAATTGTGGACTCAGATTTCCTTCAGGTGGACTTAGCTATCTTTTAGGCTTGTCTTATTCTACTGACTCTAAAACCAGTTGAGCACATGTGAGTTAACAATAAGCTCCATTTTTAATGTGTATGGAGTGCTGGTCTTCTGTAAGTCCATTATTGGGATCCTTGGCTCACTCAGGCATCTAATGTTAAATGTACCATGGAGGTGATGAAGATTAAATTCCTACATAAGCTGACTCTGCTATTGATAGCCATCCCAGGTCTCACACCCATACTGGAAGTCTAAAATTAAAGCTGTGATAGGTGATATTATTACCAAATTATTCTGTAAGGCATCACTTACTCTATGTAATTGAAACAGAGTGTCTCACTACAAACATTAGCATGTCATAAATCATGCGGGTTTTGGAAAACTACTGGCTTTCAGCAGGGTTTCATTTAATGAAAATTAACACAATAAAATGTCTTCATTGCAATAATTGTGCAGTAAGGAACCCTATTCACAACACATGGCTTTCATTTTTTTCTTGAAAGATCCAAATATCTTGCCAAAACAAGATAGACAAAAATTAAATTCATTAAAAAAGGTTTGATTATTTAACATTCCATGATTTGTAATGGATGGAGTGTTGGAGAATAACTATGATGAACACCAAAATTGATCTTATGTCACCAACTGGGGATTTTATTTTTGGTAGCATATTACTATGACAGGTGGCAAAGGCAGCCAAAGTGTTGCAGCAAAAAACAGGGTTGGGAAAAAAAAACCAATTTTGTTCCATAGAAATCTTGAAATGGGAACAGTCTTTCTTACATGTTGGTCCAGCTGAGGCATTCTAATGAGTAGGAAGGTGTGAGTAATTTGCTTTGGAAAATAGTCATTCTAAATTGCCAGCTGTTTTTTTTAAATAATATGATTGGTGTAGGTAACATGTACTTTGCTTTTAGTGGAAATCACTTTAACCTAGAGGTTCTTTCCAAAATGACATCTTCACTAACTAGAATCCCCAATGGGAGAGTGACTACTTGTATACATTTATACTAGGGAGGTTTTGGCTGGAAGTAAGTTAAATGAGACATTTTGAGATCTTCAGAAAATTAATTTATACTGCATCTGGCCCAACAACAAGACAGGGAATATTCTCATAGTTTTCTGGCATGTTCAGACATCAGACATGACGTTTGTGGAAATGTAATTAAATGCATAAAAATGCACTTTATAATAGTACAGTTGGCAGGAGGGGGGAAAAACCTTTAGCAGAATGAGGAAATCATGTAACAGAAATGTTCTACATTCTGAGGATAGTAACAAAAGCATCATTATTATTGTTGTTTTTAATGTTGTCATTATCAACTCCACCATTACCATTATTATTGGCAAATCACTTACCAAACTTTTTAGGATCATTGACTTCTTTAACCATGATATATATATACATATATATATATATATATGTTTATGAATTCATTCAATTTGAATCATAAAAATGCTATGATTTCTGTACGTTTTAGATGAGTTTATTATTTATAATTCCAGCCAAATTAAGATTCCTCCAATCTTAAATTCTACTTTGAAGATTTGGACCAGATTTGAATTTACCATACAGTCAATGTAGCCCAATCCCTGGGCTTCCATCTTTTCAAGTTATTGATCACACTTTTACTTATATGTTTAGCAAGGTGTTCATCTGGTTGCCAAAGGAAGAAAAAAACATCTTCCTTCTGTCTTCACTACTATATTCTCCTGTTTATCCAAGCTTGCACCTGGTATGAAGAATGTGCCAGCAGTTCTAAGTAGCTGACTAATGGGAAAGAGAAGAACACACTTCAAAGAGAGAGTTGGAATGTTCCTATGGGGTAATATAGTGTCATACAATCTAGAAGTTGTAAGGTGACCTTAGAAGTCATCCAATCCGATCTTCTGTCTAAATTCATGGATAATATAGGCAAGCTGGTTGGATGGGAGACAGAACTGACATTTTGGATACCATTATTTCTTTCCAATCTAACTCTGGGCCCCACCCCTTTTTCATGGAAACAAATACTTACTATGAATTCTTCCACATGTTCAAAAGTGGATTTTTTTTCTTCTACCATACTAATGAAAATCAAACAAGGATGTCAAGGGAGTGCATTTATGTCAACTTACCTTCTCTCCAAGCGGTGGGAAATGTCTAAGGTATAGAATAGTTTGGATACTTCCAGAATCCCCTTCTATAGTGAGTCTGTGAAATAGATCTTGTATTAGCTACCTTCAGTGAATCAATCGTGGTGAATTGTTAAAACAGTAGTTGGTTATTTGAAAAGGGAGAAGAGATTGTAGTAAGATTTGGATGCTCAAGTAGTCAGTTAAAACTAAAACAGAAAGGGGAAAAAAATCCATTCTACTACTGAGAATAAACCAAAGAGTAAACAGTAATGAAGAGAATGTGACTTTAAATTTGTTGTCCTATTGAATCTCTCAAAATTTGCTCTACAGTCAATCTTGTACACATGGGTTTAATTGCAATGAATGTTACCTACCTGTTGCAGTGTTCGCCTATAGGCTAGACACAGTGTTCACACATCATTGGTCATAGTTTCGGTTTTGTAAGGGATTGCTGAAACCATTGAGTTCAATCTCATTTTACAAATGAAGAAGATGAAGTAAAGAGCAGTTAAATTAATTGCCAAGGCACACAGATGGTAAGTAGTGCATTCTGGAAAATTCAAAATATCTTTGAATGAAGGAATATGGTATATTGTATATTGTTATGTGTTTCCTCAGCAGTCCCTCTCCTTTCAACAGTAAAACTGGAGAGATAACAACATACTGTAATAGGACTTTTTATAAAAGAAAAAAAGCTAAGTATAATTCATATTAAAATATGCAAATACTTCATCCACATTCATCACTCCCAATGACATTTGTGCTTTTAAAGTGAAGTCTTTTCAGCCTGGAGCTACAAAGATCTCTAAAGAGATTGTCTGGTGTAAAGAAACAGATACTGAATCTGGAAGGAGAACACTTAAGCTGAAGACCTAGTTTCAACAGTTCTTTAGCTGTTTGTTATTTAAGTCCCTCCAATTCTCTATTATTAGAGGCATCTAGGTTACACAGTGGATGGCTTAGTGTCAGGAAGATATGGTTTAAATCTAGTTACAGATACTTAGTAGCTCTGTGACATTGGACAAGTTACTTAACATTGACTCAGTATCCTCAGCTTTAATATGAAGTTATTAATAGCACATATTGCCTAGAGTTGAGACAATCAAATTAAATATACATAAAACACTTTGCATAGTGCCTGTCACAGAGTAGGGTGCTTAATAAATTCTTGTTTCCTTTCTTCTCTACCTTTAAACTTGATACACTATGTCATGCCAAAACCCTCATAAAGTTGTGAAGAAAGTTCTTTTTACTACATACAGCACTAAATGAATGGGCACATCTAAATTTTAGGGCAATGGTCAATTGAACACGTTTATAAAGAGTAATGTGGGTAAATCTATATCCAACAAAATTTGTTGAATTTTTAAATTAATTTTTATTAACTTAGAAACTAAACTCTTGGAAATGTTTTCTGGTCCACTTTCCTTATCCTAAAACTTTCCCAATCAAGTAATCAATTCCTTTACATTTTTTCTCTTTACTACCTTTCCATGAAGCTTTCTCTGAGACAATAAGGTGTAGTAAATAGAGTGATGCAGTGGAAGTCCAGTGGGCTCCAATCCTACTTCTAATGCTTACTAGTTATGTGACCATGGGAAAATCATTTAACATTTCTGAGTATTAGTTTCTTCATCTGTAAAATGCAGATAATGATGGCCCTCACTTCATAGAACTGTCAGGAGATTCAAATAAGATAATGTATATAAAATATCATTAAAATTTAAAAATGATATATACATCATATATTTTGATAATTATTCTTATTTTAACTGATATTCTATACATACACTATCCCCAATATCCTTTAAAATAAGGAGAAAGGAAAAGAGACATAAACTTTAAAAAGAGACTTGAAGAAAATGAACCCATTCCTTAAGTTCTTTCTTTTTTCCCCCAGAATCCCATTGCTTCCACATTTTCCCCTGTGCTTTTCTTCTCCTTCCTCACTCTTTGACATAAAAATGTTAGAAATAGGAGAAATAACCATATAGGTATTGATGCACATGATTTTTTTTTAACTGCTAGTTTGATGAGAACATGGTATAGTGGATAGAACATCAGTCCTAGAGAGAAGAAGACCTGAATTCACATCTGCTCTCAGATACTTACTAGGTGTGCAATCCTTGTAACAATTAACCCAGTGTGCCTTAGTTTCTTCTTCCATTAAATGAGCTGGAAATGGCAAACTACTCTAGTATCTTTTGCCAAAAAGACCCCAAGTGGGATCATGAAGAGTTGTTCATGATTGAAACAACTGAACAAAAATAGGTCCAAAATAGATCCAAAGAAGATCATGAAAAATAATGTGATATTTTTAGTAGATCATAGAGGAAGATGACTTGTTTCTCCTCTGAATTTTAAAACTAGGAAAGACTTTCATTTATTCTCTCCCATTTTAGAGATGAGGAAACAAGGCCTATAGAATTTAGGTGACTTACCTAAGATCACATACCTCTTTCATGGCACTCAAGTATTGACAGACAAATTCCTGTCACATACCTCTTTCATGGCACTCAAGTATTGACAGACAAATTCCTGAATTCCAAACCATTAATTTCTTTACTATGCCATATACCTTTTTTATGATTCACTATCATGAAAGAGAAATGTCCACATCTTTGACATCTCTGTCTCTAATGGTGCAAAAAAAAGTATGAAATTTAGTCCCATAATGAGAAAGGGCCTATATAGTCTTCATAGGAAAAGGAAATATTTTGACATTGAATGAGATATATGTCTTTGTACTTAGTCAATGCAGGAATTTTCTTTGACTGTGAGCATTTATTACCAGGAATTGCCTTTCTTTTTCTTTGTTTTTGTTCCTTCCATTTTTTCTCTTCTTTTTTTCCAATGGCATAGTAAAATATAAAGGAAATAAATGTTTATTAGATAAGAAAAAAATTAAGAGAAAAGAAAAACTATAGGGTTTTTTGGGGGGTAGGATGAAAAAATATATCTGATCCCAATTGCCCTTTGGTGTCATTTAGTAATAAAGAAATCATTCTTGGAAATGTCCTGATTAAGGTTTCTCAAAAAGATATATGTGTGTGTATACATATATGTGTGTGTATATATATATATATATATATATATATATTATGCCTACATAATTTTTACCTCTTCAATAAGAAGATTTGGTTCAGGAATACAAAACTATCTTTGCCAAATGTGTTTCAGAACAGTCATATGGCTGAGACATATGGCAGGGATATGGAAACATTAGTCCCATTGCTCTAGTATATTTAAGAAGACTCTTAGGGTATTTAAAACAATTGAATGTTTCAGCCATGTTTTGATGCACCAGGAGTCGTGTAGAGTTTGATTCCAGCAATTAACAAAATATCACAAAGAATAACTACATGAAAATTTTGGGGTTCATTTGAACAAAATCCAAAGATTATATTTCCAAAGATGATTGTTTTATTTATGTTTGTTGGATGGACTAGAGAATATATCCCTAGTGATACTATTATATTTGATAATCCAGATGCTTCAAGGACTTTAAATTTACCAGTAAGTACCTAAGAGATGACAACTAGCAATGTCTCCTAATATGCATATAGAAAGGAAAGCTGAAAATTACTGTACAGACTTTCTCTTGCCTCCCAAAGTTATTGATGATTTTCTTTTAAAACCAATTCTAGTTTACTGAGTTCAGATTTAATGCCTCTCATGAGAGGATTTCCCCTCTCACACCAAGAAAGATGGTTATTAGGTATCAACAAAGATATTATCTTTATATTCCTCTTTTTAATTTCTTTCCCCTTTCCTTGAACTCTATTAAGCAATGTGTGGAATGTTCAAGAAGGACTGGAATGACTTGCCAAGCCCCTTTCAAGGTTGCTCCTCCACCTTTGGTATCCACCTTTCACCCAACTCTCTCCTGTATCTCCAAGAAAATGCAACATGAGTAGTGACAATACCTTGGTAAAATTGTCTCATTAAATGGGCTAAACCAGACTGAAGGTAACCAACAGGGCTCAGACCCATCAGTGTCTTCGTGGAGTGATGTCAAACCAAAGCATGTGGAGATTTTCCCTAGTAAAATGGGTAGATGAGGACAGTTTGTTCCAACTGCCATGAAGGTGGCTAAAACAGAATCTGTCAAGTCCTTAGAGCTTAGTAAGAAATCAAAGGTTCCTAGGACCCTGCATCCCTAGACACAGTCAGTTATCCTCAGTTTCTTCTTACCACTGTAGTTTATTGACTTTGGAAGAGAGAGTGAGACTAATGATTTTGTATAATTCTGTCTCAATTAAATTTAAAAAAATGAAGGATTGACATTAGACAAGAAGTTTTAGAATACTCTTGCATTTCAATTTTCAAAATTCCCATTTTACCAGGTCACTACCATAGTAGACATTGATGACAGCTGGATAGAGACAGGATACATAGTTGTTTTAAAAGATGATATGAAATAAGATGTGAAAGAGAGCTTGTGTCTGTGACCACTCTTGACTCCACTCCAACTCTCGACCTAGTAATGAGCAAGTCACAAGGAAGAACCAGAAGTCTGTTCAAATCATGAGCCAGTGGAGTCAGAAGGACTTTGTGGGTAAAGAACAGGAGTCCAAGAAGGAATCAGGGAAACCATTAAAGGAACAGCACTAGAGTCATTTGTTAGTTCCCAGTATGACTACCTGAAAGATAGATGTTAGTCTAAGTTCCTAAACATTTTGCCTAGAGCTTTGAAGTTTAGAATATGTCTAAAGACTGATTAATGGCTACTTAGGTCTTATAGAAGCCATAAACATGCAATCCAAGTGATTTGGTTTAATATATTTATTTTCTTCCTTTTTCTTCCATGAGCATGAATAAAGCACTCATAGTAAGCTCTGAGTATATAACTCTTAATTATATTATGCAAATTGACTGAATCAATTAATAGCATGAAAGCAAAAGGAAAGGGTGGAGAATGGGACAAGGAGTACTGAGATAAGATCATACCCTAGGTTAATTAGAGGAACACTGTCACCCCAAAGGGGACAAACAAATGGATAGAGGTAGACAGGTAATCTATGCTTTCAGAATCACTGTTGGACATTTTTCCAGAATATTCTTTGGCATTGGGTGAAATGTGTAATTGCTAGTGAGATTTCCAGTATCTGATAGGATTTAGAGCAGGTAAGCATCTTCCTGATCAGCTACTCTAGTCTACTTGTCAAAGATATCATAGTAGTTAGTGGAAGATCTGGGGTTTAAACCCAAGTCTTCTGATTTCTGAGTCAGTATTCTTTCTACTGTACTGTACTGTATCAGATAGCACATATTATATTGTTCCCATTTTGCATATGAGGAAGCCTGGGATTGAGAGATATTAGTTGACTTCCTCAGGCCCAAAAGAAAGTATCATATTAAAGATATATATTCATTTTTTTTCCAATGAAGTTTTCTGATTCCATAGCAATAAAGCTGAAAGGGAACATAGAAAAGATTTAGTCTTTTACAGGCATCTGAGAAAAGTAAAGTGACTTGTCCATAGTCATACAAGTAATAAATGGCAAGGCCAAGGCGAAAACATCATTTCTCCAACTCTGGATCCAGTGCTCTTTCCACTCTACTCCAAGACCAATGTTCTTTCCACTACAGCACTCTCTCTTTTTTCTAAAGGGAAAAAATATCATCCTGAGTTAATATTGTGAAAACCTGAAAACTTCCTCTACTAATAAACTAAAACATTCCATTTGGGGCAATTGTATAATAAAGAAGGAATGGCGTGCAAGGCTTCTCTGACATATATTTTCCACCTCTCTCTCTCCTGTAAAGGCCTGTGCATATATGTGCTGGGGAACAGATTCAGTTTTTCCTTGAGAGTTTCCACCAAAAGATAAAGGTCTTTGAGGTAAATAGAAACTTGGGGTGATTGGTGCAGATGGAAAAAGAAAAGCTCAAAGTTAAACAGAGGAACAGGTGGTGAGGAAGAGATGGCCAAGGGAGGGAGCCAAGGAACTGATGAAAGTGAGTCTGGGTGCTGAAATTCGGGATTTGGGCTGTCAGGTGCTGGCAGCCAGGGTACTTGATTCTCATCACTCTCTACTTCTGGGCAGGGCTCCCACTGACTTCAGAAAGTTCCTCATCCACTGAAGGCAGGCCTGGAATGGAGAGAGGGCCATCACTACAGACAGGTCTTTTGGGAGGACATGTGCTGTTGTTGTTGTTTAATATATCAGGCTTTTCTGCAATCCTTCTCATACGTACTCATATTTTAGAATTATAGCAATTGAGGGCACCAAGGATTACTAGTTCTAGTTATTACAACCTAACTTCCATGGGTCATAATGTATCATGTTTTTGGTAACTCCAATTCCCTGAAGTCTTAGTTCTTTGGAGACTAGCCTAATTTCCACAAATAAATAAATACATAAAGACTAACATGCAATGAGTGGAATGGGGAGAATTGTCTAAGAAAAGTCCCAGAGGAAGTAAAACATATTTGTCTTTGACCGGTGAGAGCTAAATTCTTTGGTTATAATTTTCTTCCCTCCTACCAGAAACTCTGCCAGTACACAGCACCTTTCATTACAAAGTATGCCAGAGCACTTCATAAACTTAGCTGGTGTACTTATAAACTTTATGACTAGGAATCATTCCCCCACCACTGAAAGGTAACCTGTTTCTAGTGTGAAAAGTAGCAATTGTTTACACATGGTTAACACAGAAGGCAATAAGGAGGTCACAAATGGTGTTTAGAACCCTGAAAGTCATGGGACCTTACAGGGATTTCTTTTCTTTTGTTGCATGCTGCTGTATACTGGGTTTAGTTGATTGGACTCCAGCTAGGGTTGGCCAATGAGAGGATTGGATTATTGGGCCCAAGTGATAGGTTAGGCTGTATCCTAATAGAAAGAATATAATTAAGGAAATGTCTTACTCTCCACTTGGATTGTGTTAACACTCAACAGATTGCTTTAATACATGGAATAACTGACCATTTTGAGAATGCTAAGTTGTGACCAATTCCTAATTAGTTGCCATTTATTTAACTAAATTCATTTATTTCCTAACCTCTGCCCTAAATCCGGGATAAGGAATCAACTTCTGATTTCATTGTTCTAAGGAACTCACTAGTGGGGAAATGTCTTTCATCTTCTTTGCAATTCATAACTTTAGAATGTTACTTAGCACATGATCCATTCAATGATTTACCCAGGGTCACATAGCTAGAGTATGCCAGAGGTAGTCCTTGAATTGTTACTTCCTGATTTCAAAAATACCTCTGAATTCTTCATACTCATTAAACTGCTCATTTCACTACCCCCAAATCATTTAAATTCATTCCTTCCATGTCATCTGTCAGCAATTTTTACTTAATTGAGAGATATAGATAAATAATAAAAGAGCAAGAGCATCCCAAAACTCAAGAAATGCTAAAAAATTATGGTCTTTCCAGTGGATAAATTTTAAGTTCTCCTTGATTCAATATAAAAGGTTTCCAGTCATGGGAAACAGCACTTTGATGATACCCAGTATTTACTTTGGTTTAGCCTGGCAATAATTCTTAGCATATACATCTCAGTAGATGCATTCTATAAGGAAGTTTCTACTTTCCAAACTTTTTAAAATTTCATTCATATTTTCCTATGCCATAGCCATATTGCAACTAGGAGTCAAAGTGGACAGAGTTCTGGGACTAGCCAGGAAGACCTGAGTTTAGATAAGTCTCAGATATGTACTGGCTATGTGATCTGGGCAAGTCACTTAACCTTGTTGGCCTCCGTTTCCTCATCTGTAAATGAGCTAATGAAAGAAATGGCAAAAGCCACTCCAGTACCTTTGCCAAGAAAACCTCAAATGGGGTCTTGAAGAGTAAGACATGACTGAAAACAATTGAACAATAACAACATATGGCAGTCAACATAGGTGGAACAAGTCACCTATTTTATTTATTTCAAATTCAATTTAAAATTAAAATTTAATTTAATTTAAAACTCAAAACTCTCCCTTACTCAGTGGTTGCAATGATTGTAAAAAACTATGGTTTCTTATTCAACAAACTAGTTACTTGTGGGGAAGTTTTGCATCCTATAACTTTGGTGGAAATTCATAGTTGGAAGGATTGATTAAACTATCAGAATCTTAGAATTACAGGATGCCAGAAATAGAAGAGATCTCAGAGGCCATCCAATCAACTCCATACCTGAAAAAGGCTCCTCTCTAAAGTATACCTAGTGATTAATTTAACCTTTGCTTGAAAAATTTCAGTGTAAGATCATACTAACTCCTCGTTACTATTCAGATAGAAAAATCATATTATTATTATCATTAATTATGTTATTATTCTTCTTATTTTTTAAATTCATATTATTATTCACATTGGTTCCTATAATCAGCCAAACAGTAAGTGAAGGGGAAAGTTTAAAGGAATAAAGTTCATATCATGTTAACAAGTAACCCTTAAGTGAGAGGTTCCAGGTCTTTTCTTAGAAAGTCACTCAGTGACCAGGATGGCTCTTTCAGAAAATAGACTATAGCCTAGTTAACCCTGGAAACAAGTGGCCTGTCTTCAGTACTTCAACCATTTTTTAACTTGGCTGGCCCTGTTACTTGAGATATGAACAAATGGGATGCAGTGGAAGAGAGAAGAATATGCAGCTGAGGCAATGGGCAAATAAAAACTGTTATGTTATGTGCTGTCAGGCTCCAGTGTGAATAGGACTGCACCTGGAGGAAGGAAAAAAGGGTGCATTCATACATCGTTCTTCATGTGGGGGAAGCCAGATAGGGTAATGTGCTGGTCGGCTGTGTCAAGAGCGTGATTCAGGAGCTTTTTCTTACTGTAGATTAATCATACAAAAGGGCATGAGGAAAGAATGCCCTGTTCTCTCTCCTCCTCAATCTCTCCCCTCTGCCTCAATCCCAAATGACTATTTTTGTATGTAGTGATATTAGCAGAGCAGAGCTGCTGAAAGGTCGGGGACATCTGGGAGATGAATCACTGCATCCAGAACTGGAGCAATTAGCTCCATTTTGTCCAGCGAAAGGCCTTGAGAGGTGTCTAATTGAGTGGGATGCAACAGTGCCAGGAAACAATGTGGATTTGAAAATAATCCCACAATTAATTTCTGTATTGACCTAGTGGGACATAATTTTTTTAATGTGTATGTACCATAGTGAGTTCTTTTCCCTTCCTTGATCCTGGATATGAACCGAATGGCATTCCACTGGAGACTTACTTAGTTGAGTGCATGAAAAAGTAATGGATGTAGTTAAACACAAACCTCTTTGCAGCCCATTATTAAATCTGTGACCATTTAAACATGAAAAGGGATTTTTTTGGCATGGTTAAGGCCACACATTTCTTGGGAACATCAAGTTCAGAATTAGACATTGGCAGAATAATGATTTTGAACTGACAGACCTTTATTTTAAAAACACACACATATATTTCTTAGGACAATTTTAGAAAAAGAATGCAAAAGTGTTAAAAAACCAATGTATTTATATTTTTAGAAGTGGAAACAGATTATATCAGAGGTAAATGGACAAAATCATTTTTCCAGGAAAACAAAAAAAAGATCATTTCCTTATAGATGCTAAAAATATATGAACTACATTTGCTCCAGAAAAGTTATATTATTTCCTTTCTTATATAATCTTACTAATATTTTACTAACTTTAATTTTTTAATAATAATAACACATTTACATACACATGACATTTTTCTAGGAAGAATTTGTGACACAAGGAGAGGGCCAGTTTGGATCATGATTTATCAGTGTAATTAAATGTGTATCATTATAACAGTGAATTGTAATATACTGATGATTTATTTTCAAAGCTGGTGTCTATTTTTCCAACTAATATGCTAAATTCCCAAATGAATTGGCTTTGTGACCTTGGAGAAATCAGCTAATTCCTTGAAATGTTAAGTTTCCTCAACTGTAAATTAAGGGGGGGAGAACTGTAAGATTTATAAGGGCCCTTTCAATTTGATAGTGCTATGAATCATTTATACTTAACTCTAGATTTGTGATTTCATTGATTTATGAAACTTACAGTATGGGACCTAATTTTAATGAAATAACTATGCAATTCTCCTGCAGCCTTGGTGACTGTCTAAGACAGTGAAAGGTTGAGTTGTTCACCCAGGGTCACAAAAACATTAGATATCAAAAATATAAGACAGTTTATTATAATTCCAAAGCTGCCCCTTCTCTCTCTTTAAGTCTCTATCTCTATCATCTCCATCTCTCTCACATCTATCATTTCTACTCTTCTCTATCACCTCTATAATCTCTCTCTCTCTCTCTCTCTCTCTATAGCACCTGGAATATTAACCAAGAAATAAAAGAGCCATTTCTCTAGATATAATATAATTTATTAATAGGAACATACAATAAAGGTCAGGTCAATGACATGCTTCCGAGTGAAAGCCAACTAGCATCTTAAAATTTTTTAATGGAAAATTTCCACATAACTTTTCCAAAGTTATATAATCAATATTGTTTCCCTCCTTTCTTCCCTCCTGGAGCTGACAAGCAATTCAATCTGGATTATAGATGCATTATCATGCAAAACATTCCCATATTATTTATTTTTATAAGTGAATGATCTTACAAAACCAAAACCCTCAAACTTATACCCAAATAAACAAGTGATAAATCATATATTTTCATCTGCATTTCTACTCTAACAGTTCTTTCTCTGGAGATGGATAGCATTCTTTTTTGTAAATCTTCAGAATTGCCTCAGATCACTGTATTGCTGTTAGTAACAATCACCCCACAATGTAGCCGTTACTTTGTATTATGTTCTCCTGGTTCTATTTATTTTACTCTGCATAAGTTCATGTAGTTATTTCCAGTTCTTTCTGAAATTATCCATTCCTTATAGTACAATAGTATCCCATCACCATCATATAGCACAGTTTGTTCAGCCATTCCCCATTTAAGGGATATCCCTTTTAGTTTCCAATTATTTGCCATCACAAAAAGAACAGCTATAAAAATTTTTGTATGAACAGACCTTTCCCATTCTTTTATCTCTTTGGGATGTGGATCAAGTAGTGGCATTACTGGATCAAAAGGTATGCATTGTTTTATAACTCTTTGGTCATAATTCCAAATTGACTTCTAGAATGGTTGGATCACCTCACAACTCCACCAATAATGCATTAGTGTCCCAATTTTGCCACATTACCTCCAATATTTATTATTTTTCTTTACTGTCGTATTGGCCAATCTGATAAGTATGAGGTAGTACCTCAAAGTTGTTTTAATTTGCATTTCTCTGAGAGGGATTTAGTGCATTTTTTAAACCCTTATCTTCTGTCTTGGAACCAATACTGTATATTGGTTTCAGTGCAGAAGTGTGGTAAGGGCTAGGCAATGGGGGTTAAATGACTTGCCCAGGGTCACACAGCTGGGAGGTGTCTGAGCTAGATTTGAACCTAGGACTTCTTAGAGCATTTTTTCAGATGGTTATTGTTAACTTTGATTTCTTCATCTGAAAACTACCTAATCATATGCTTTGACCATTTATCAATTGGGGAATTACTTAGATTCTTATAAATTTAACTTAGGTCTTTACATATTTGAGAAATGAGATCTTTATCAGAGAAATTTATTATAACTATTTTCCCCAGTTTGTTGTTTCCCTTCTAATCTTGGTTGCACTGGTTTTCTTCAATGAACATCTTTTATACATAAATGGGTCTTTCTTCTGATTGACCTAACAGTACATTATTTGGGGCTCCCATGGTAGTCCTTATTGGTGGATATTTTAACGAGAGTAGGGACTTAGAGTTCTCCACTCCACCATCTCCACCATTATTTCTTTCTGGAGAGGAGGACTACTCCTCAGGTGGGTAGATCCTTACAGCTTCACTATAATTAGGCAACTGTGGCTGGCTGACCCACCCCTCTCTGGTGCTTAGGAAATGAATGTTAGCTGATTTATAAAATCTAGCTTCCTCTGGTCATCTTTGGCTGGAAAAACACAAGGTATCTCATTTAGCTTTTTACTGGCCAACATTCTCCTATTGTAGACCAGGTCTCCCCAAATCTTGACAAGGAAAATAGCAAAGACAAAAAGGCATGTGTTGTGGAAGTCTAGATTTTACTTATAAAATAAACAAAAAGTAAAGGTCTGTGCCCAGGTAGATGCCTCTGGGGATTAGGAGTAGTTACCTTACTCATATATATCCTTGAGGAGCTACCTGACCTTCTGAGGTTAGAGTGTGAGAAAATGAATGGATTCATAGAGAAATAAGAGTTACAAACAATGCAGTCTTACATTCCTTTTCCTCAATCTCTGTCATCTCTCTCTGCCCATCTCTATGTCTATTGACATCCATATCTAAACAATATCATATATGTATATATGTGTTAATAATACTTATACCCACATGTGTGAACATATTATATGCACACATGTAAAATATGGGACATAGTTATGTCACACAGGCCACATTTATATAATTTTGTATTTATTTATATACATATGTATGTATAGATTTTTATATATGGACACACAAATGTATATATATTACATA
Organism: Monodelphis domestica; assembly: GCF_027887165.1. Taxonomy (NCBI): domain Eukaryota; kingdom Metazoa; phylum Chordata; class Mammalia; order Didelphimorphia; family Didelphidae; genus Monodelphis; species Monodelphis domestica. The sequence continues at coordinate 628,631,093 of NC_077227.1, forward strand.
TATATATATATAAACATATGTGTATGTATGTGTATTTTTCCCATCACAGTGAGATACTTTTTTGGAAACTTCACTTACAATTGCTGATTGTCAACTGCTGCTCATGCTAAGTGAGTTGTATAGGGTCACAAGTCAATGCTATACATGGGATTTGAATCCAGGTTGTTCAGAACTAGAGATGTTCTGTATCTACTATACCCCACTAAACCTCCCTCTATACACCCCTCCATTCATACACACACACACACACACACACACACACACACACACACAGCTCTTAAAAATGTTCAGCTGGCCTTGGGCTTGCTTCAGTTGCTGGATGATCAGCATCCTTTTCCATCATTTAGTGCTTAAGGAATGTGACAAATCATTAAAATGATAGATCTTTGAAATATCAAAGTGTACGTTTTAAGGATAAAAATTTTTGTAAGGAAAAATTAAAATAACTATTGGGCTTATTTTATTGAACTCTCTCTCTCTTTTTAAATGGAAGAAAAACATCAGCAATAAAAGGAATCCTAAGAAATCCATACCAAATATCACCTCTACAACAAGCCTAACACACGGTTATCTAGGTGTAGTCTCCCTTTCACCCCTCTATGTATAGACACTCCACATATCCAGATCTGACAGTAGGCCATAAGGAAGATGAAGCTAGGGAGAGTAAGTGCTTTTAACAATCACTGTAGTTTTTCTAAAGGATAGGATATAACCAACAATATAATAGCTTCATGACCTATTGTCTTAGAAAGAGTACAGCACAAACCTGAGGCGTGAATTGATTTCTTATTTTGTCTGCACACCCTAAAAATCAGAGGAAAGCAGAAGTGGACAAAAGGAAAAAAAGTTATATGAGAAAAGGACAGTACACAGGGTGCTAAAGATGCGCAAAGCTTGAATTATCCTATCCACCATAACAAAAGCAGTCAAAGATCCAACTTCAGGGAGACTGTTTTCTGCTTTATGATTGAGACAGGAGTACATTTTGCCTTGGAAGTAGACTACAAAATTTCCTATGGACGTTATTTAATACAAGACAATGTAGTGGAGCCTAAATTAAGAAAGGAGGCATATAATCCCTATAAAATCATACAAGCACTAACACATCATCAAGACTGTCAATATGCTACCCGTTATTCTTGTAATATGATAAGCCCAGTTCCTTTGTGATTAGATGTTTCCTGGATGTCTATCATTCAACTTCTTCAACTTCAGTCTTGACAATGCACTGAAGCCTATTTGTGCTCATACATACTTCTATTATTCCTTTGTATCTGAAGCAATTATTATTCTCCACAGAATATGGTGTTCCTTGATTCATGGTCATATGTAATAACTAGTAAAATATTAGGCTGAAGACTATGGACTTTTATATCATAAAGCAGCCTGAGAGGATTAAAAAAGCTTTAGCACTGCCTACTCTCTTCCTCTTAATGAATTTTGGTCTCAGTTTAGTCTATCCAAATACTTGTTCTAGACATATGTACAAATAGATTGACTAAATGGTTCATTTATTAAATTGTACATGCAGTCTGCATAATAATCATCCTTTAGCCATTATTTCCTCTGTATGTACTATTAGGGAAAACTTTATTTTAATAGTCATGACTTGTTGAAAAAGCTCTAAAGTACGAAGGCTTCATTTAATTAGTATAATTCTATATAAAAAAAGAGGAGTATTTAGCACAATTCTCAATATATAGATAATCTCTCTTCCACTTAAACTCAGGGTAGGACATTCAACATAGAAGATGTCCTTGTTATGAGTTTGTCTCTAGTTTGTATGCTTTCTTTTATATTAATAATTAAAATATCAGTGATCTATTACCTCTATAGTCACGTCTCTCAAGAATTCTAATATAATCTTACCATACATATGGGCAGAAATTTGTAGGAAAAAAAGCTATTAAGGCTCTCTTAAAATCCAAATTCAAATGCTCTTTGTAATATTAAGACAGTGGAATCTTGTTTCCTTTATTCTTTTCAGTTAATTTTGTAGATCATTCTCATAATTTTTTTTAGATCTGAAAAAGTAAGCAAATGAATCAAGAAGCAATATTAATATCCACTGGTTTATCATTTTTCTTGTGAGTATATTTGATTTTGTCATACTGTTATATGTCTGTTTTGTTACCATTTCACTTAAATCCTATGGGAACAAGTACTATTCAGTGCTCAATGTAGCAACATAGTCATTGAGTGTAGGCACATTTTGATTTAGCACTTCTGAAAAACCTGTTTTATTTATTATCATTACTGGCAGTTTCATTGCTAATGTTTATATTATCCTGTAAAATTTGCAAAGAGATTTATGTATATTATCTCATCTTGATTATCAAACGACCCTAGAAAGTAGGAGCTATTATTATCCTCATTAAATTGATAAGGATGCTAAGGTCAAGACTAGATTAGTGTCTTGCTCTTGGTTCAATAGGTCATGAGTGTCTGAGGTAGGATTCAAACTCAGGTTCCAAATCTTACATTCTTTCTTCTATATCAAGTTGCCTTAATCTGTTGTCTTCATTCAAATTTCATCTAAAAATCTTCTTGGTTTGATCTGACTTAGATCTCACACCAAATCATCTTCAGTTTCAATTACTTCCTCCACCATTCAGTAGTGTTTTGTGAGAAAATATTGTTAATATTCTTCTTTTATCATTATCCAAAAAGTTTTGTAATAGAGTTTGCTTTGTAAACTCATGTTTCCTTTGGTCATTTCTCTCTGGATTCTTCTTGGCTCATCATTCCAATAACTATTCTAATTCAATTTAGCACCTATATGAAATAGTGTTGTCACTGTCTTTTCCTTCCTCTATTTCACAATTTTTGGTGTTTAGCTTATTAAAATAAATCAAAGGAGACTGTCATAACTCTATGCAGTGCCTTATCATCTTTTTCCTTAATTCTAATTTGATTTGATTTCTACCTTTGTACTAATGAGTCATCACTCTGAATATGCTCAGACAGCTGATTCAGATATGACTCCAATGTTATTAAATAGTCATTTCCTGTCTGCTAAAATATAGTAAATGTCATTTTCATGATGTCATTCAGGACTGGTTGGGTCAAGTACTTTCCAATTCTTCTTTTGAATAAAGTGTCCATTACTCTGATGCCTCATTTTGATGTGGATATGACCTGGGTCTTCAAACACTTTGAAAGCAGAAGTTCAAATTCTGAAAGGTTCTAATATGATAGAAAGTATTAAAGCAAAGGCTAACAAAAAAAGACTTTCTGTTTTTTGAGGACCAACCTAGCTAAATACAGAGACATTCATTACAAGATGACTGGCCCCTTAGCAATGAATCTTTTGACCATTGCAAACCATGAATCAAATGCAAGTGCAAAATTATCCTCAGTTCTACATAAAATTCTTTCCCTGCAGAGTTGATTAAATTATAGAGAAAGAGAATGTGCTGAGAAATACACAGTTTTAAAGGCTCTATATAGATATTAACTTATAAATGCTAGTATTGTTCAATTACCAATGTTTGGGCACATTTCTGGATAAAATTGAATGATATAAATCTTGACACTGTCATTATCAATAAAATCAGAAGATGGTGGAAGTTGATGAGAATCCAAAGTATGGCTCAGAAGCTTTCCTTGAAGAGACAAAAAAAAAGAGAGAGAGAGAGATGTTTAATTGCTTTTATTGTATATCTGAATTCAACACAAAGGATTATTTTAGTAGATAGTTGTTTATCTTATATTGCAATGCTAGTAATAAACATTTGCAAAAAGGCCACTAACAAAAGAATTACCATTTATTTGATAGTACCTAGAATAAAATATGCGGAGGTAAGACATTCTACTAAGAACTTATTGGGGGCTATAAGTCAAATGAATTTGTAGTTTAATACTAGGTAGCTTCAATGTAAAGAGAAATGTCAATTGAGTCAAATACAAAATATTCAATAACTAAGCTCTTTATGCTAAAAACTGTGAAATAGATGAAATAATACATAGTACCACAAACCATAGCCATTTCCTAAGGAAATGAAACCAGTGGAAATGATCTGCTACAAAGGGCCTGGAGACTGATATAGTCATCAAATGCTTGGTCTCTTTGCCAACTAGAGAAGTATAGTGGCCAAGGGTAACACCAATTCAGAATAAACTCATTTGTCACAATGCTAAGGAAGATGGTGGAAGATTATGAACATTATTGCTTCTTAAAATGTTGAGAAGTAATAGAAGGAAAAAGAAATTTACTTCAATAGTATGTTGATCTTCAGTGATTCAGATCCAAAATTAAATCAATAGAACAGATTGGGTTGCCTCTAGTTTTTGTTGGGTTGCCTCAAATTTTCCCACTGAAACAAAAGTCTGTATTTTAGCATAAATATTTCCCAATAATCCTATATGGCTAAACTCCTTATAATTTAATCTGTGATAATCTTAGAGGATCATGAGATCATAGATTTAGACCTGGACTGAATCTAACTGCTCTGAAATACAATAATCTCATTTTATAGATGAGGAACTGAGGGCAAAAGAGGTTAAGTGACTTGTCCATTGTCACCCAGCTAGTACATATCTAAGGCAAGATTAGAATTTAGGTAATCCTAACTACAAGTCTAACACTATAATCATATTGCCATGCTTCAATTCAATTAAGGATTCAAGTCACCTGAGAAGTTCACAAAGGACCTCTGCATGCTACATTGTGTTATCAGAAATGAATTACCCATTGAAGTGTATTATTTTAAATAATAAAGTGTTTTATTTTTAAAAAAGAAGGTGTGCTGATCAGTAAGCTAAAAGAGAGATAAATGATAGTTTATGGATCTACTAGACCCATCACAATGTCAAGCAATTTAGAAGACCTTAGCACATTTTTCAGGCCCCTGTGGAAGTTTGATGGGAGTACATGGACAAGAGTCACACTGGATACGAATATCCACTATCCATTGCTCACTCCTCAAAATAAAAACAAGTTACAAATCTATATAATTTCTCCATGTATCTATGTGTTAATCTAAATAATGTTGGTGTGTGCAAATTCTTCTACAGACAGGAAATCCTATTTAAATAACTAAATAACACCTTTTGCTCAGTGAGCTCCTGTCATCATAGTACTCAGTCTGTGATGGTGGCATATACCCTTTAGCTCTCAATAAAATCTAGTTTCAGTTCCTAGATTAACTTATTAGACCCTTTGATTAATTATTTGACATCTTTGATTATAAGTTTCTTCTTCTGAAAATGGTGATATAACAACTCATGGAAATACAATGCATTTCCCTCAAAATCTATGCCAAATAATGAATCAAGAAAAAAAAAGTCAATTAATTTAAACTCAACCCCTACTATAATGAGGGGACTATTTAGTGCACTTTTTCCATTTCATTTCCTTGCATCCACATAGGGTTCTGTGTTCAGTTGATGCTATATTGGTTTGAGAGAGAACTAAGACTAAAGTGGTCCATAGGAAGGCATAAAACTTGATGGATAGTTGATGAGATTATTGTACAGTTAATCCCTATGGTTCTAAGGCCTGCGTTTCTAGTCAGAGTTTATCTTCCTTTGTCATCAGTTGCCCAGTCAGTTCCATCAGACAATGGGCCATTTAGTTGTTATTCTTATTGCAGGCTTAATCAGTTGAATTGATTCATTTAATTAGCTTCATGTAAGGACTGTTTTGTGCTGTTTTTTTGTAGACTGATTACATTTTACCTTAAGAATAATTAGAATTTATTATGGTAGGTATTCAAAAGTTGTAGAAAGCTGTCCTTTTTCATACTCTCCAAGAATAATGCTGTTATGGTACTTAAAGAAACTGATTTAATAATTTTGTTGGTTTTTCTTTGATGAACTACCTCAAAAGACATAGTAAAAATAGCACAGGATTTGAAGGAAGGGAGAACAGAGTTCAAACTTTACATCAGATACTTAATAACTGTGTGACCCTTGGCAAGTCACTTATGTTCTTTGAGCTGAATTTCTTCATCTGTAAAATGGAGATTATTATAGCTCTTATTTTACAGGGTTGTTGTGAGGACCATATTACATCAAACACACAAAAGGCTTTATAAACCGTAACATGTTATATAAATGTCAGCTATTATTATTATTATTAAAACATCCTATGCCTGTAAATATTCATCATTGCTTTTCAACAACCTAAGGCAATCAATTCTATGCCCCAAGACATGAAGTATTAAAATATTTTTAAATGCACCAGAAAGAGCTGTGCCATGGATTTCATGTGTCATAAAAGGTTTTGCCTTCTCAGCGGGATGAGAGGAAAAAGTCATTTTAGGAGAAAGGCTATTCTCACTTGAGGAGAAAGATATTTGATAGACCAATTTTCTAAGTGACCCAACATGGAAATTCTAGCATTTGGGAATTGCTTTAAAAGACTAGAAGTACATTCAAATAGGCATGTCCAAAGCAGTTTTAGAAGAGATTCTTTTATAAGAATTATCCAGTAGTTTCCAACATTTGCTCCCTATATTTCAAAGGCATCTGATGTGAAAGGAGTTTCTCATCTCCAATCCTATGGGCCTCTCTCAGTAAATAGGCTGCCCCTAGATTTTCTAAACTATTGTAAGTCAGCTTTGAAATCCATGCCAAATGACCAGCCATCATTGCTGCAGGGGAAACAGAAAATTATTTTCCTTACAATTAAAGCATCTTTATGCCATCTTCTCACAATTATTAGTGAACTGAAAACTCCCACATCCTTTTCATCAGAAGAATCTCCTCCTGCCTCTAGTCCTGATTCCCATATGTGGCCCCTCCAGTTTGGAAGTCCACTGGTATAGTTTTGCTCCTGGGGAATCACACTGCTCTCAGTTAGGCTTAATTTATTGTTTTGCTTCCTAGCGTGTCCCTGTCAGCTTCCAGATGTCTTTTTATGTCAGGGTCTGTTATCCAGGCAGTTCTGTGACAATGGAATTTTTCAAAGGCAAAAAGGAAAGGTATTGCTGTTTATGCTTATTTACCCAATCAGATGCTGATCCCCACATCCTTTCTTGCCCCTCTCTCTTCTCACTCCTGGGAGTTCATTCCTTTACTAAAAATGAAAGCCAGGTCATTGATACATTTTAGTCAGACAGAAGGAATTGGTGAATTAAAGAAATGGGGCAAGTTCTCTTTCTGGACTTTAAAAGCTAATAAAATAAAAACCTCAGCATATGATATGGTTCATTATATGCTGGTATAGAGTCAGGAACAGGGATTATTATCAAGGAAGGAAATGACCATGAGTTAAAATGTGCAGCTCAACAGGTTCCCTCCAGGGGACAACTGGAGAGCCTCATTATGGATCATGAAATGCTGGATTAGTAGACAACAGTCATATTAACCCTACAATTATCCCTCCCTATGAGCCCACTTTGTGATAGTATTCCTATCCCAGATGAGAAAGTATATCTTGTTTGTTCCTTTTGCTTACAATACTCCTAATCCCCATTTGCAAAGCAGAGTTTTTTAATAGGCATTAGATATGAAGTGTTCCTGGTCATAGTTGAAGAAATTTTGGAGAAAGTACCATCTCATATTGTCCATACTGTTAGTACTCTTCAAATACCTAATAATAAGAATACTCTTACATTTCAGTTCAAAGCAATACTTGTTTTCCCACAATGCCACCTATTAAATGGCTGACCTTCTTTTAGCTCCATATAAAAGTAAGGGATTTGCCATTCCAAGAGTGAAGTAACTTAACAATAATGTGCCATCAGTCAAATGACTGAGAAATTTCAGAATCTGACTTTTAAACTTAGGTTTCTTGATTCATTTCCTATGTTCTTTCTAATATAACATTTCGAATTGAGGGGAGAAAGTTAATCAAAAAATGAGCCACTTGGGATGGATAAACATTTCTTAAGCACTTGTTACGTGCCAGCTCCCTGACCTAAGACCTGGGAATATAAAGTGAGAAATGAAATAACAAGGTCTTTCATTCAAAGAGAATACATAATAAGGGGGAAATTACATGTAAATTTACAAGTATACATATGAGATATTTGCAAAATGAATACAAAATGGTTTGGGGAAGAAAGGCACTAGTAGCTGGAGGGATCAGGAAAGGCTTTATGGTTGATTACATTTAATTGTTACCAACATTTCCTATCTTTTATTTCTTTTTATTGACTGGAAGTAAATGAGGATGGAAAGGAGAAGATGCTTGTTAACTGAAAAAGATTATTTGTAAAAAATGATAGGTGAAATGAGAAGGAAATAAGGTATTCCAAGTGGCTAGAATGATAAGAGAGTATATTCTAGGCACAAGGAACAAAGAGTGTAAAGGTAGAAGAAAGAAGAAGAAGAAGAAGAAGAAGAAGAAGAAGAATAAGAAGAAGAAGAAGAAGAAGAAGAAGAAGAAGAAGAAGAAGAAGAACAAGAACAAGAACAAGAACAAGAACAAGAAGAAGAAGAAGAAGAAGAAGAAGAAGAATTCCTTGAGGATAGGGTTTATCTTGCTTGCTTATATTTGTATCACCAGCACTTAGCATAGTTTATGGCACAGAGTTAGGACTTTTTCCATGCCAATCCAAAGGGCTTTAAATAATATATGTAAGCATTTATATTTGACTCTAGAGGTAAAAGAGAATCACTGAGTTTTTTGAGGAAGCTCACAAGTAACTGTGGATGAAGTGTTTTGCAAATCTTAAAATGCCATATAGATGACATTAATTATATTGTTATGCCATGTTGCAAGACAGAGAAGGCCAGAAATGATATTACTTTGCAATATGATTTTTTTCATTTTCCCCTTTTTCTTAAAATCATTGTACTTTAATACAATCTTACCTCTTTCTTTCCTTTCTGTCATGTATTGTTTCATTTAGTCTTGCTAGTAATTTTCTATTTTATGTTTTCCAAATGGAAAAAGATGGTGAGTGAAGTGGGGGAAGGGCCTGTCCATATTCATGCTCTTGATGATTTAAATCACATGCCTATCTTTTTCAGTCTGCCTCAAACATTTGCCCACATTCATTAAATAGATCTGCAGCTAGCCTTGATATCAGCCAAGCATATCAGACATCAGATGGCAAATACTGATAATTCCTTAGTTTTGTTTGCTAAAGTTTGAGTTCAAAAGGTCCAGAGGAAAGACCATGTGATGACAAAACCATAATTAGCTGGAACTTTTCATTATGAGGTTTGTAAAGGAGTGACTTGGGGGAAATTGAGTGTCCTTCAAGAATATTAGGGTTTGGAATAGCAAGGCCAATGCTGCCTTCACTATGTCTATGAAGTCTTAAATGTATTAAGGACTCACTTATAAATTTGGGACAAATGGGAGGAAAGTGGTGGTTACTAAATCTCCAAAGTCACCAATAACAAGCATGTTTTTACCAATTCATATCTAGCTTCAGCTTGGGTTTTTGACAATAATCTTTGCATCTCCATGTTGCATATTCATAAAATCCTAGACCTAAAGGGAGATTAGAGAGTATCTAATATTTTCCTTTTGTCTTAGTATTAGTTCTAAGGCAGAAGAGTGGCAAGAGCTAGGCAATCAGGGCTAAGTGATTTACCTAGTCACAAGGATCTGAGGCTAGATTTGAACCCAGATTCTCTCAATTCCAGACCTAGCACTCTAGCCCTTGTACAACTTAGCTGCCCTGAGACCCTTCCCTTTTTAAAGAGAAATCTGAAACTACAGAGAGGAAGGGTTTTGCCCCATTTTGGTGATATTGACTGATCTCATGGCTTTTTCAACATGTATTACAATTTCTCCATCATCCGAGATACCGACAAAAGCTTAAGCAATTATAATCTATTAAGACTTAAATATTTACATTTTAAACTATTGAAGTGTAAAAATGGCACTAAGACTTTTGGGACACTATGTGTGGAAGAAATGGATGTGACTGTTGTTGCAAACACAGATATCTACACATTTATTTCACTTTACTTATTAAATGAGTTCATACAAAGTTGATGTAAAGAAAATATTTATATGTTGAATTAAACTTTCTTCTTATTTTCATAAAAGATTAATGTTGTAAAACATTAATAACTTTGATACCTGTGTGAAACATTGTTTTTAACATTTATCCTGTGTATAATTCTATGTTTCTTATGCTTCAGTTATCTTATGGATCAGTTCTATTAAACATAGTCTGCAGGAAGTTAATCACATTCATAATGAATACATATATTTTGCTCACTTTTTTGAAGTGTACTCTGTTAATTAATAATTTCTATCAGGAGTTGTAAAAATGCAACACTATGATTTTCTGGCATGAAGTCTTTAAACATAATACTAAAAATTACCACAAGAGGGTAGTATCACTCCAAAGAACAATTCAACTTTTTACCAAAAATAAAAACAAACAAATAAACAAACTCCATAGCATTATCTACTCTAGTTTTGTTATGAATACAGTTTGTTTTGTTTCCTTTTCAATATGAATTTATATTGTTGCAGTGAGTGATGGTGAGTTCATTTTCATTTCATTTCAAATTCCAGGGACTCCATGTGATTTAAATTCATTAGTGACCAAATCATTTGTATTCTAAGTATATTTCCTTCAAAGATTATTCAAATGATTTCATTTGCCCACAAGAAAAAAGCATGATTTATTCTCATTAGTATCCCAACAATGTACAGTGATGTTCTGGGTGTGTACTTGGTACCAAATATAAATATTTTTCAAATGATTGAACAGACAGAAGAAAAAAATCACATTATTCATATGCATAAAATAGAAGTAACTGATGAATGACAAAGGGTGATCCCAAGAATAGATGATCTTTGAATGTAGCAGGTAGATGGATCACTCAGGGAAGGTATGGCCAAGAAGGGTTCACAAAGTTGGTGGGACTTGAATTGGTTCTTCCCAAAATCTGGTGAGAAGTAAGAAGGCATTCTGGAGGAGAGATTAGCATTAGGTAAACAAAGGTTGTGGACAAGACACAGGTCTTTTCCTAGGATAGTGAATAGACTAACCTAGATTAAATGGAGCACTTGTGATATAAAATAAAAGGGGAAAAAATCTTGGAAATTTAGGTTGACTCCAAACCACAAAGGATGTTCACTTCTGATGAGGTGTTCAGGTAGGCAGTGAGGATCTATCTGTAGTTACGATTCAAGAAAGTAGCATGGTCAACATGTTGTTTTAGAAATATTAATCTGCTGGAATGAGCAGGATAGAAAGGAAAAGGGGAAAGCTTTCATCAGGGAAACTAAATAGAAGGAGAATGTAATAATGTAATTGCAATGGCTTATGGATCATTTGGGTCCTTAGGACCCATTAGGATATGATCCACTAGGATAATGGATGTGGAAACTGTAAAGCAAATAAATGGAAAAGAAATTATATAGGCATGATACCTAGGACATAATGATTAATTGGATCTGAAGAAAGTGAAAACAGAAATTAAATGTGGTCCAAAGAAAATAACCTGAATAACTAGGAGCAAAATAGTGACATTGATAGAAACAGATAAGACTAAAGATGAGGATGATCTTGCAAGGAAGATAATAAATTTGAATTTCAGCACATTGAAATTGAGGTGAACTTACAGCATTCATATGAATTTATAATCTTATATGTAAATGCACAATAAGAGTTGGAAATGTGGGGTTGGAGCTTGGGCAAGACATCATAGCTGAAAATAGATATTTGAGAATCATACATGAATATGAGAGCAGGTTGAAATCACCAAGGAGGCTCTTTCCTTACACAGAACAAAAACTGGTCAAAATCAAATGCTGATTGGTCTCTGCATTCGGGGGATAAGAAACATAAATAAACACATAGTATGAAGAAAGAAGTAGTGGTCAGAAAGCTAGGAGAAACAGGGGGCAGTCAACATTTAATTGCTATAGCGATACCAAGGAGAAGGATGACTCAGAAGACATTACTTCTTAAGATATGGATGATGTTCATAGTGCAGTTGCAGAAGGATATTAGAGACAGATTCCAGTTTTCAAGAAATTAAATAGTAAAAGTGGTGAGCAAGTAATGGTAGAGGATGTAAGTCACTAATGATAAGGTCTGAAAGTGGAAAAAGCAGTGATATGATAGCTAAAGTGGCAGCAGGATTAAACAAAGATGGAAAGACTGTTCCATTGAACGTTCTAACTCAAGAACCACATGGACATGCTTTTGAAGATGATCTTGGTTCATATAAAATGCTGCTGATTTGTACTTCAATATACTTTTTAAATGCAGCACAAGTCTTTGGATGAACTATCAGTGTTGGCTTATTGAGTCTAATGGTTAACAAATTAGTGATGAAAGTTATGAAACCTCTTGCTAATAAGAACATTTATAAAAGTGTGGGGGGGAAAGTAGGGGATTTTTCTAGCTCTGTTTAAGCAACCAAGATTTAGTACTGACAGCTACAATGTTGTGCCTGGCAATTGGCTTAAAACAAGACATTAGATATCAAAGAATCATAGATCAAAGGGAAGTGTCAAAAAACTTTAGAGCTGAAAAGCACCCTAGAGACCATCTAGTTCTACTCCTTTAGGCCACAGGAATTTATGTGATTAGTCCAAGGTCACATAGCTAGTTAGTGACAGATATGTAGGACTTTGTTCTCTACAGTACTCTATGCAGTATAGAAATGAAATTTAATAGAATAAATGTAAAGTATGTTTAGAGTCAAAAATTAACTTTCACAGGCACATCAGGGTAGAATGGATAGATTTCAGTTTGTCTCAAAAAAAAGCTCTATATATTTTAATGAACTAAAACTTTATAATTAGTCAGTAGGGTTTTACAGTATTAAAAAGGTTATTTGTATAAACTTATTTTTGTTTCACAATGGAAAACAACTACCATACTGTTCCACTAATTTAGAAAATCTTTTTTTCCTTAATAATCATTTTTTATTAGTCTGACTTGGCAACTAAAATTATATAGTCTTCTGCTATTTGATAGAAGAATCCCAAAGGACAACTATCATCTTTGGTCATATTCAATGTTCTGTACCATAAATAGCATTTAGATAGTTTTCTTGGACTGATCAGACCACAAATAGAGTCTCATATACAGTGTAGGGTGCTACATTTTAATAAATTCATTGATGGGCTTGGTAGTGATTAGTGGAGGGAAACCATAAAAGCAAAGATCCTCTATACCATGCATGGATTATTGAAAGAACTGACTATGTCCAGCCTTGAAACAGGAAGATTTATGGGACTGACATGATTAGACTTTGAATATTTAAGGGATATTAACAGAAAAGAGAGATTTGGCATATTCATTTTAGCCCAATGGACAGAACTAGGATCAATGGTGAAAGTGGTTAGAGGAAGATTTAGGCTTCAGGGCACCTACAGAGTACAGCGAATAGAGTTTAAGGCCTAAAGTCAGCAAGAGAAATCTTCCTGAGTTCAAATATGATCTCAGACACTTACTAGCTGTGTGACCCTGGGCAAGTCATTTAACCGTGTTTGCCTTAGTTTCTTATCTTAAAATGAGCCAGAGAAGGAAATGGCAAACCACTTAAGTTACAAAGAATCAGACACAAATGAACACAATTAACAAGATTTAGGTTTGATGAAAAAATTTACTAAAAGTTAGAACTGCCCCAAAGAGACTGACTTGAAAGTTAGTATACTTCTTTGCTAAAAATTTTCCCACTATGCCAACCTGACTGTTAACGAGGACAGTAATCATTTTAAAACTATGAAATACTTAATCTGGATATTATTTGTACAAATTCACTTATTCATGTTTCACAATGGAAAATAATCACCATAACATTTCACTAATCTAAGAAGCCTCTTTTCCTTAAGAATCAGGATTTTATTAGTCTGACTCAGCAACTGAAATTATAGTCCCCTGCCATTCTATAAAGGGATTCCAAGAAACAATAACACATTTGCAGGTGTCTCTATCCCCTCAAACTCTGCCAAAGGTGTGATACTTTTAAAAATAAATAAATAAGTAATCCAAATCTCCTTGTTCTGCCAAAATTCTCATTACATCAGTGATTCTCCCTATCCAGTTTTATATTATTTTCTGGATTGTCCTTTGTTTCAGCTATAGAGATATTTTCTTTCAATAAAGGAGATTGTTTCCTTCAGATGTCCTAAGTCACGTATTTATAATATTTCTGGACCTATGGATCATATGATTGAAAAACTAGACCCAGAAGGTACCTTAGAGCATCCAGTGGAACCCTCTTATTATATAGATGAGGAAAATGAGGTCCAGAGACTTTAAGTGACTTGTTCAAAGTCACAGGTAATAATAATAAAAGGTAGAATGTGAAGTGAAATCTTATGTTTTCAGAACCTATTGGGGTTTTAGTTTTAGTTTAGATCAATGGACTATGGCTCTGGAAACCGATGTTAAAGTGACAGATCTATCCCTTAAAATCTCTAAGACCTTGTCAAGTGAATCTCATTGTGCCTTAGTTTGCTAATTGGTAAATAAGGAAGCTATACTGAATGACTTTGAAGGTCCATTAAAGTTATGACATTTTATAACTCCAAAGAGTTTTTGACAAGTATCAGTAGACCTGGACTGTGATTTAAGTTCTGCCACTGACCTTTGGCTAATTATAGTCTTTTGAATGTCAGTTTCCTCATCTATAAAATTAATAGGCTGGAGGAGCTCATGGTAAATTTTCCTTCCTACACCAAAGTTCTATGGTTCCAATCCTATCCACCATGTATTTACTGTGTGCCTAGTATGCCTGGTGCTTGGTGTTATGGCCAGGCTATTTAGAGTATCCCTTTCTGCCAATTACTTTGCCACATGTCTGAATACTATTCAATTCCCGTGATTCAGTCACCTGGCCTCCACCCTTACACTATTGAGCCCCAAATAGGATGTAGGAACTTCCAAGTAAATAGTATGATTTGGACTACTAGAGGAGTTTATAGGATCATTGAAGAAGAGCTAGAAGGAACTAAATATGCCATCTAATTGGAACCTCTTATCTTTATTAGTTAGTTATTCAATTAACAAGTATTTATTTTCTCTCCCTACTTGCCCCACCATATTGCAAAAAAAAAAAAAAAGGAAAAGAAAAGTACCAAAATCTTTGTAATAATTATGTATAGTCAAGTAAAATTATTTCCAAAATTGGATATGTTCAAATGTTTGTCTCTTCCTTCATCTTGCATCCACTACCCCATCATTATATAAGGAAAAGCTGAGACCCAGGAAGGAGATACCAAGAGCATACATGCATTAAATGTCCTAATTGGTATTTGAACCCAGTTCCTCAAGGACCAATGTCACTACTCTTTCAATGCTACTAACCTGTCCTTTTTTTTCTGTTCTCAGACACCTTTAGGTGGATGAAATGAAGTAGTTCACCCTTTTCTTCTTATAATAGACTCCTTCAAAATCCAAGTCTAATTTTTCTTACAAAATTATTATGGGATATGGGGAGAACATAAAGTACTTCTATAGCCAAAAAAGAATCTTAGGACACCAGGTAATTTCTAAACATTTTTCTCTTCATGAGCTCATGCGACCTTCCAAGCTGTGGTTAAAAAAAAAAAAAAGATCCTGTCTTTCCCCCTACTTTGCTTCTCCCTTGAGTAGAGAACCAATAGTACTGAATGAATATTTTTCCAATGCAGATAGTAAAGTAGGTAATTGTGGCAATTATCTAGATAAATATACAGAGCAATTCCTAAATGATTATTAGACTTTGGATAGGGATAATTGCACAGTTATTGCTTTCACTATGTCTATGGAGACCTGGCTAATCCAAAAGATTGACTATCTTTTTATAAGCCCACAAGCCATATACATACACATATATATCATATATACACAAATAAATACATGTAATTTGTTATATAGAACATATATGAATAAAAATTCACACACACACACATACTTTGGGAGAATCTTACTATTTACCTTACTTGAAATTCTCAAGACAGAATATTCTACACATTGAAATGTATGCTTTTATCTATCTTTAAAAAAGATTGAGAATAATTAGAAACATAGAAATCTTATAACTTCAAATGGGTCCTTGGGGATCCTCTACTACAACAATCTCATATTGCAGATAAGACCAATAAGGCCTTGAGAAGTAGAGCAACTGACCCCAACATTATATACCTACTTTAGGGCCATAGACCTGACAAAAAATCTTTATGACTTTACCCATTCAAAGTTCTGTCTTCTTTAGTCCTTCTGGATTTATACATAGTGTGAACTTCTACATAATATTAGTTAAATTTAATTTATTTTCTTTCTAAGCAGGACATTTTTCTTTCTCATCAAGTACAGGAAAGATTGAGTAGATTGTATTGTGTAAACGAGTTGCCTTTTGGGAGTAGCAGTGATTTTTGCCTTAAGATTCTAGTCCAGGAATCTACAACATAAGCATGTGTTGATCCCTGAGAGAAATGCTTATGTGCAACTATGACCACCTGTTTCTAAATGCTTCCTCAACCAACAAAATTCAAAACCAAAAGGAAGTTGGACGGGGCATCCCCTGTGCTTGCAGCCTTCATAATTTGGAGAATTAAGACAACCATTCAAATACTTGAAGTCTTATCATTTTGAGGGCCTGAAATGACAGTGGTATTTCTCTTTTCCCCCCATTCAAACCATATAGACATAACCATAGAGCACAAGACTAAAGCACTATAAGTTTCTGCTTATAGGCTTTTCAGCCTTAAACTAAAGAAACAGGGCAATGTTCTGAAAGGTCTCTGATTTAGAAATTAAAATGATTCTAAATATGGGTAGTCAGTTACCTCTCTGTGAGCCATACTCTATTCAGAGCAAATTTGGAACTGAAAAATGCCAAAAGCAAGAAGAGAGCCAAAGGAAAACCCTTGCAAGCCTCTGCTTTCTGGTGTCTGGTGGCAAAACGGGGGTGGCGATGATGATGCTGAGTTTTTTTTTTTAGGGTTTTTTTTCCCCAACAAAGTTCAGGAAGCACATCTTTGTGAGTTGTTTGGTGGCCATTTGACAGATGGATCACCACACTGACAAGTCATATTTGAAAATAATTCCCTAGACTAAGGGTGGATATTAGAACATTTAGAAAGGGCAAGTCATTTTAGCCAACATTGTTTTCATGCTGATCTGTTTAATGTCTCTTGAAAGGCGAAACATGGGTCAGAACCATCAAGGGATTCATGCACCCCATAATTTGTCATTGCTGATTGAGAAGCTTGGCCTGGCTGAGCTCATTCTTGCTGATTTATTTATTTGATAGCATCCTCGCTTTGCCCATTGGTTTGCCTTCGGTTTGTCTGCTACTCATTGAACTGGGTCTTCTGAATAACTCTTAACGTTTAACTAGAGCCATTAAACTTAAATAGACATTTGAGAATAATGTAATTGGTTTTGAAGGAATCTCCATGGTGGAAAGGCCAAAGGTGGAAAAGCAGGTCCCTCTGGGGATGTTGTCTTTGAGAGCTGCCTGAGTCAGCAATTCTCCAGAACTACTAAAGACTTCCTATACCTTCAGGCACTAATTTGTCTGAAGACTGTTGTAAGACTTTGGCTAAAGAGAACCAGAAAGCCTATGAAAATATGTCTCACTAATAACACTTCCCAGCTGTTCACTCCCAGTTAAAAGGCAGTGAATGACGCGTTTTGGAAGAAATCAAATGATTTGCTGGGTACATTTTTAGGACCGTACCAAGTTTTAACAGCATGAGTCCTGTTGCCTTTAATTGGACTTTTACTCTTCTCAGAACTGGATACAGGTATCAATGTGGCCATTTCCAGTACAATTTTTTAGGCTCCAGATAAGTTTGTTAGAATTCTCCGTTATGTTTGTGTTTATTTTTGTTATTGATTATTTTCTTAGCTCAGGAAAAGACAGACTATCAGCAGTTTAAAAGAAACATTTCAGCCTTACTCACTGAAGCCTTCCACCTGCCAAATGGGAAATAGCATGCTTTAAATGAAAGAAAACTGGACTTTGAGTCACAGAATTATGAATCTAACAAGTTTTAATTCCTGTATAATTTTGACAAATTAATTAATCTCTCTTAACTTTAGTTTTCTTATCTACAAAAATGATGGGATTGGACTAGATCAGTGGTGACAAGCTCATATAGAAATTGAGACCACTAAATCATATATAAGATTTCTGCAGGCCATATTGATTTAGTTTTAAAATGGTATATTAAAATGTTATATTATCGCAATAATATGAAAATAGTTCTTGATCAATGTCACATGTAAAACCCAGTGGAATTGCATTTTGGCTATGGGAAGGGGGTGGGAGGAGGGTAGGGAAAAAACATGAATCATGTGACCATGGAAAAAGTTTCTTAAACAGTAAAATAAAATTAAAAAATAAAGTAAACATAGAAAAATGTTATATTATCAATGTTTGAAGTATTTCCCAATTACATTTTAATCTAGTTCAGGTGCAGGAGTATTGTGGACCACAGGCAGCTCCTGGGGTACCTGTTTGACAATTCTGGATAAGCCAGCTAAGTGGTTCAGTGAAATAGAGCACTGGTCCTGGAGTCAGGAAGATATGAGTTCAAACCCAAACTCAGATACTACCATGTGACCCTGTACAAGTCACTTAACCTCTGTTTGCCTTTATTCACTGGCGATGAAAGATAAAACCACTCCAATATCTTTGACAAGAAAAAGCTAACAATAATAATGGTATGCTATGGTCCATACAGGCATAAAGAGTCAGACACAAGTGAACAAAACAATCTCTTCCAATTCTAAAGCTCTAAGCCTCTGATTGAAGTGAAGCCTTTTTCATCTATGATGTAGTTATACATTTTTCTTCAAAATTAAGTTAAGGCTTGCTTTAGAATGATGATAATGAAAATGAAAAGAAGGAGCAGAAGAAGAAAGAAAGAAGACATAGAAGAATCATTTTTTTCTTCTGTTTCCTTTAGTTTTTCATCTCTGCTACGTTAGCTCCAAATAACCACAAAGATGTATTTTTCACCCACACAAATGCCATTTTTTTCACTCAGCCTATAATCAAAGTGATAATATAAGCTCTTGATTGATGCTTTTCTGCATAGTAAAGCAATCTAAGTTTAACATGATTTTGGTGAAAGGACATAGGGCTCAATACGCTGTGAGTAGAGGTATAAACCTAGAATCTGTGTAGCCTTTTTGATTTTTGGATTAGATAAACCAGCTAAATGGTTCAGTAAACAGTGCACTAGGCCTGGAGCAAGGCAGTTACCAATAAATTTAGGTAAGACATGCAATGCATACAATGTTACAAATTCATTGTATCAAAATAGCCATAGTTACAAAAAATATTGTAGCTCTTTTGTGGTAGCAAAAGACTGGAAATTGAGAAAATGCCCATCAACTTGGAAATAACTGAATGAATTATGGTATGCAATTATAATAGAATACTATCATGATATAAGAAATAATGAAAGACATTATTTTAGAAAAATCTTGAAAGACTTGTATGAACTGATATAAAATAATGTGAACAAACAGACATAAAATAACAACAACTATAAAGCCAAATAGTTTTGAAAGACTTAAGAAATCAAATCAACTCAAAGACCAGCTATTATTCTAAGAGTAACCATGATGAAACCGAAACATATAGGGTTTAACTCATTTGCCCAGGTTCACACATGTACCAGAGCTGAGATTTGAACCAAGGTCTTTTGGATACAAATCTAATGCTTTTTCCACTGTGCTACTCTGCCTTAGATATGAAATATCTATATCTATATCTATATATAATATATATAATAAGATATAGGAACTTCTTAATAAAGATGGTAGTCTATAATTAAGACCTGCATACGAATTTATGTGATTCCAAATTTAAAATGGCAAAACTTGCTTGTTCTCACTCCATATATTCTTCCATAGAGAACTGAATAAGGATTCTTCCTTATCTCTTTTTGAAGCTGGCAAAGCTAGGCTATCGAATAAAATGTTTGTTGTTTCTCCTTTCTTTCAGATGGTTTCTGTAAAGTTAGAGAATCCTTAAATAATAGAATCATCCCTTAAAATATGGTAAGTTATGGTGATACATTGAGGCAATTTGATCTCTTGCCTGGGGGAAGAATATTGGCAACTAATGCTAAGAAAAGACCTGAAATATTAAATTAAATAAAATCAAGTACCTACTTGGTCCCATGAGGCAATATGAATGTAATTAGTACATGTCATGGTACCCACAACTAAACAACCTTTATGAGGGATAGAGTGTTGATCCTAATCATAGAAGTCAAGAGAAGCTAAATTTAGAGGTCACATGATCATTGCACAATTCTTCTCTTTATGTATTCCTTGTTTTCGTACAAAAACAGTGAAGAATTACACTTAAATATCACTCTACAGCAACCTGTTGTGTGGTAAGTGGCATAAGCTGGGATTAATATCACCATAGACTCTTCACTGTCCCTTCAGCAAAAAGTCAACTGAATTGCGGAAAGGAAAAGGGAAGAGAAAATGGTAGTGCTCATCCACAATGGGTTTGCCAACATAGTCTTCTCTCCCTCCATGCTCTACTATGGGGCTTAAAGCAGACAATGAGGGTACATAGATATCCTACATGAATTCCCAATTTTCTTCTCAAGAATTGAACAAACACAGAGAGGAAAATAGGAAAAGATGCTAGCCTGTAATAGCCAAATTCCTGGGCTTACCTGACTATTAACACTGATACGCTCTAATACATTGGGCCATTAAATTTATGAAAAAAGACTGGCTTGGCAATTATATATTAGTGGTGATAAGTCCTTGCTTGCATATATTTTCCCTCTGCTCTAGTTGTAGGTGGCACTTCAAGAGTTTCTCTATAATACTTGTCCCCTACTTGTCTTCCTCTACTTTTGAATCAATGACTAAAGTTAGTTTCACTTATCACTCTGCTTTTTTGAGCATATCTTTACTTTTCCTCTTCAAGACTCCCAATACTATTGATTTTAACTAACTTTTGAAGAATATAAAAGTTATCAGAATGGTAGATATTGGGGGGCTAAAGGAACGAGTGACAAATCACTCAGAGATTTACCTTATAACTAATTATAGCCTGTCTCCTTGATGGCATTACTAGGTAGCCATTGAATTAATTGCTCTCTAGGGAAGGAAACTTCAGAAAGAAGCTCCTCACAAGGTTTTTTGCATACCTATATGTATAATAGTACAGTGGCAAACTGTGATGACTTTATAAGTAATCAGATCTGAGCTGATTCAATGGAGAAAATGAGAGCTGGCTGCTAAATATCCTTATGGGTCACAGTGCCCTGCTCGAAAGCCACAGATGTCATGGTGCATTGCTCAAGTATACCCTTGGCTCATAGATAAAGAGCAGAGTTCAAATCACTGGCCAGCTATTTGATAATAAAGAATTCTGCTGGGACTCTGATAAATGTTTTGTTATATTTGCTGACAAGTCTTCCCAAAAGCAAGTGATTTCTATGACGATAATAAAGTCATTCCTCGGCTAAATCAATGAAAAGCATCTCAAAATTTGCTGGCAAGAATTTGGTTGACCAGAGATACACATTGACACCAAAATTTTGGAAATATTGATCTTCCAGAAAACATGCCAATGATGACAATGATCAGTTGTCACTTAACCCTAGGATGGTGATGAATTGCAATATAGTGCTCATTGCCAAAATTCAAGAATAGTTTTAATGTTTTATAAAATGGAACCATTATGTTGTTCATTAGTTTTTGTTCAGGGACTGGCACGGGGAAAGGTAGTAAAGAGTCATCCAAATTCCATATGAGGACAAGTTGGAAACAATGCCAACAACAACAATATAATCATCAACAACCACCTGGAGATATTTAGCCAGGAAAAGAGAAAACTTGGCTTAAAAGAATGGGAGGTGATAGCCAACTTCAAGTTGTCCTGAGTTCAAGGCAAGGCAAGGCAATCATCTAGAAAATGGCTTTGACTTTTTCTGTGTGGCCCAGTGGTCACATCTTGGAGCAAGGAGTGGAAGCTTATGGGGAAAATGATCTAAGCTTGATGGATAGAGAATCTTCCTACAATTAGAATTATCCCAGTGTAGAAGAAGCTTCCTCAGGAGGCAGTGGGTTTCCCCTCACTGGAAATCTTCAAGAAGAACCTGGATCCTGCCCTTGTTCAGTGAAGCTCTAAAAGAGATTTCAACCTATTCACTTCAAGATTATATTAGATAGCATCCAAAGGCTTTAAAAAGTGAGATCCTGTGAAATTATTTCAAGGACTTCAGAAATGAAACATCTCTACTTATATTGGTGATTCTTACTATTCGTTCTTTGAGACTCTTAAATTATATGATATTATAACACAAGATATGGATATTTTTACATACTAGCAAGTCACCAAAACTGTGTTTTCACTCAATTAAAAGAATCTAAAACAAATATGAATCTAAAACAAAAATTGCAGGAGAACAGATATACATATATTTGAGTGAAAAGAAATTGGAATTGATTATAGTTATATATTCTTAAACATTGGACTGTGGTATGGACTAACTTAGGACTAAACCTTTAATGGTTAAGGCTTAAATCTCTTTCATGCACAAGTATCTTTGTGCACATGCACAAAGACAATCGTCATTCTCGGCTTCTGAGAGACTACTACTATCTAAAATATAGCAAATACTAAATTAAATATTTAAAAAGTTAAAAAGTTTTAAATTAATTTATCAAATAATAAGAAAGTTAATAACATAATAAAATAAAGTAAACATTAAATTATTAAAGTTATTTTGAGCTGAAACTTAGCACTTTTATTACATTCACTCTTCAACTTTTTACAACAGCCCAGCAAACATTCTAACCTTCTTAGTGAACTTGAAATATAAGTATCAGTGGGGAAAGATATGTATAAAAATAGGCTTTTCAAGATAAATCACTTCTGTATCTCAGTTGCTAATTTAGGTACCCTTAAAAAGTTTAAAATGAACTGGGACCAGAATCAAAAGAGAAAGAAGTCATTGAGCATAAATTCCTTTGGAAAATTGCATATCACTTTTGACAATCTTAAACTGGTCATCACTGAGAAATTCCCTTTCTTTAGCATGAGTTTGATCCTCATGGTGCTTCAAGGCTATGAATCTTGGAACACCATGAACATAACTAAGAAACATTAAAATTATAAAAAGTCTAAAGGACAATAGAAAGATTCATGACAGTCTGAAGCAGGCTGTAGCATTTTACCAACAACATCTTGCATGTGATCAATGTTATAAAAAAAAATTACTGCGGATATAAATGACGAGGCAAAGAGGTGTGTTGGATGTGTTGTGAGAATAAGAGAAAACAGATGTACAACACAC
Source organism: Monodelphis domestica (assembly GCF_027887165.1). Lineage (NCBI taxonomy): Eukaryota > Metazoa > Chordata > Mammalia > Didelphimorphia > Didelphidae > Monodelphis > Monodelphis domestica. Next base: position 628,654,251 of record NC_077227.1, read on the forward strand.
ATAGAACACTGTAACTGGCTATGGTAAAAGACAAAGAAGAAAGGGAGGCCTCTAGCATGTTGGGCAGATCCTTTAGGAAGGATACATGGGAAAACATCGACAAAAATCACAAAGGAGAATAGATGATGGAAGATGTTTGATCAGTGTTAAGAGAGAACATATTCAGGATGATGAATGCACAGATCTTCTCATGGAATAATGTGTTTTGATGAAAAATCATTAAAAATACACTTTGTATTTGAGTACTGAGTTGGCTCCTGGCATATTTATTAAACTTGACTATAGAACCAAGCTTCTGTGTAGAGAGTTGGAATATGTGGTATGATTTTAAAAGCAATAGGAAAATTCTACAGCACCATAGCCCAACCTCCAGAGTCTCAAGCCTGAAATTCCATAATTAGAAATTCATTCATTTGATTTAAGCCAAATAGAGAGGCATTATCCCCAAATCCACTGAACATATATCAGAGGAGAGGAGACACACATTTAAGCCTCATTGATAACATTTTAATAATAGGTTTGGGCAACTAGGTGGGACAGCTGATAGAGTGCTAAGGTGGGGGTCTGTGATTTGCTGTACAGCTGATTATAGCTAGTCTCATTGAAGGCACTAGCTGGTAGTCATTGAATTAGTCACTCTATGGGGAAGAAACAATCTTATCACAAGGTTTTTTGCATATCAACCACTGTATGATAGCCCAGAGGCAAACTGTGATGTTGGAAGAGAATTCTAATCCATAAAATTAATAAAGCTAACAGCAGCCTTACACTTTAATTTTAATTATTACAATGGTGTATCAGAAAGTCCAGAAAAACTGAAGTTCCAATGTGACCACAGGCATTTAAGAGCAGTATGACCTTGAGCAAGTCACTCAACCCCTGCCTGCATAAAACTGGAGAAGGAAATGGCAAACCACTCCAGTATCATCCTCAAGAAAGCTCCATGGGCAGTTGGTCCTTGGGGTCACAGAGAGTCAAATATGACGTCACAGAGACAAACACCAAATAAATAAATTCATCCGCAGGAATCATTGTAAACAGGATGCAGAGAACAGAGATCCATAGCCAGGTTGACAAGAATGTGTGCCACGGTGTGATAAGAAGAACAAAAGAAGAAAGGCATGAGGCGCTTCAGATAAAACTTTGTTATTACATAATTTTGCCCAGTTTGTCTTATTTTCTTCCTTTTCATCTTGACCTCCCTGGGCAGCTATGGTGTCAACCTCCCTTTTCTCCCTTTATGGTCCCCTTCATGGCTGTTGACTCCCCTTGCAGGCAAAACTCTGGTATTGTATATCTGCCAGATTCCTCAGTGGGGGCTTCAGGCGGCTCCCGCCTGACCCCTGCTTCCACAGCGAGCCATCCGCCAGTGGGCTGAATTCACTCAAGGGTTAAACCAGTGCCCTGGAGCTGTGCACATGTGTAGAAGCAACAGGAAAGCTGCGGATCAAAGTGCAAAACAGCACCGACTAGGCTGCGGGAACTTCGTGTAATTTACCCCCAAAGCATTTGTGTGTGACACAAATACCAGCCGCCTGGAGCACCTGCATCAGATGACTCAGCGTCAAGATGGGAAGCCAGCGTGTGGTTGAAATAAAAGAAAACAAAAACCTCAGTAACTGTAGCAAAACAAATCATCACACTTTGGCACTGGCCAGACCGAAGACGAAAAAAAAAATGAGTTGGCAAATCCAGTCAGCTTCCAGTCCATCAGCTCTGCCAGTTGGGAGGGATCTCAAAGATCGCTACCTTTTGCCAAAAAAATCCTTTCAAAAATGCCAGAGCCTGGAAAAGGAGCAGCTGTTCATGGACTGAAGAGACAACATGTTTATTATGATTTGGGAGAGGAGCAGGAAGAGATCCCATTTTGTTGTTGATAAGGAATAGGGGGTCTCTCCGGACTTAGACAAAGGGCTCCCAAGTGAGCACTGCAAAGAAGGTGCCCGGAAGGAGCCTGCCAAGCACAAAAGCCGCCTACCTGCCCTTCCTCCTGCTTCAGGGACGCAAAGTCGGAGACCTGAAAGGCTGGATTTAAAGGAAGAGTTCCAAGTTCAAATCCTCCCTTTAATTCAACGTTAAGCCTACTTACTACCCGGTGACCATGTAGCCTTCGGCAAGACTCTTTGACTTTTCTGAGCCTCAGTTTCTTCATATGTAAAATGATGTGATTGGATGAGATCATCTTTACCATCCTTTTCAGCCCTCCTTCTTTGAAACTCTGGTTTGGGTTCCTAATTCCTTCACCCTTACGACGGTTTGCTATAGTCCAGGCATCCCCAAAATGGGTCCCCAGACAGATTTCAAGACGAAAGTGCACCTTACTTTTAAAAAGAAAAATGAGATAGCATGTGATTGACATTGTAATGTTCCTAGTTCTGGAATATGAATTAGTCTGGAGCTACTGCCATTTATAGCATTGACCTTGCATTTCCTTGGTAGAGGGTGGGGGGAGGGGAAGGGAAAGTCTGATGAAGGGCAGACATACCACCTTCCCCCTCTTAGACCAGATGAATGACTGCAGCTATTTTTGGCACCCGACTGGGCCCAGGTGGTCCATCTGGCCTGATTCACTTGGCTAGTTTTCCTCTGCATCTGGGAATTTTGACCCTCCTGCTTTCCAACTAATTGTATCACATTATCTCCTTTTTTTTTTTTTTGAGATTTCCTTCTCAGAAAAGGGTTGCAAAAATCTCAGGCCTGTTGTGTTAGAAAGTCTCAATTAACCTCTAACCTCCCTTCAGTGCTTGTGGCTTGAGTTACTTCTCACACCCAATGGTGGGCCCATTAACACGTTGTCCTAAAACAAAAACTGTTTTGACTGGGCTGTAATTGCTGTTAAGTGATGCTGAACAATGAAACTCTTGTGCCTGTTCTAAATGGGTAGGGTAAACAGCTGAGGCCATTCTTCCAGCCCCTTGGTCAATGAGATTGATTGGAGATAAGGCCCCTGATGTATCTCTTTAAGCACTTAAGCAACCAAGCTTCCTAGAGCCATGAGCTGATGAAGGGGTCCTCCTCTTTGGAACTGTAGGCTCCAAATCTCATGGTGCTTCACAAAGCGTGAGTGACAGCTCCCATGGAGGAGGACGGAACTCTTTTTCCCCCTCCTGCTGGAAATATAATTAGTTTATGTTCGCTGAGAAAGGTCAGAGGTGGAGAAAGGGCAAGGCCCTCTTTGTTTTTAGGCAAGATAGTGGAATAACTACTTGCTGCTCAGATCTGCAGGTGCATTAAGAGGCTCATTTGGATTTGGCAGCCCGCAGTGAAAGCTGATTTCCTCTCCCCAAAAGGCTGAATTCCATGTGACAGAGTCTATTTGCTGTGACAGGAGTGATTATCCATTCATGCCATTCATTAATTTACAGTACCTATTACAATCACCACTTACCTCACTCACAGTGTCAAACACATCAGGCTTCAAACAATCCGTTTCCTTACTGTATCTGAACAATGGACACTTGTAGGGGAGGTGGAGGAATCCAGCTTCCACTCTTTAGGTAAGATATGTTCTAGCTCCGTGGACATTCCAATTTAGGGTATACAGGAGAATGGAAAGCCATTTGGGAATTTCATTCAAGGCAAGAGTGGGAAGGAGGAGGGAGATATCCTGGAAGCTTCTCTGTAAATATTCAACTCCATTAAAGTAGATTTTAAAGCACTTTTCCTTTCTTGTCTTTCTTTCCTTTTTTTTAAAGCTATCCATAATGGGGTAAATGGTGAACATTTAAATTGCAAATAGCCAGAACATACTAAGAAATGAATGGATAAGACTTTGGCTCTCATATTTCTAGAGAACATTCCTAAGTGTTTGACACAGTTTCATTTTTCTCCTACATGTTTCCAAAAAAAGAACAATGTTAGATAATATTGAAAGATTTGATTAATCTATGTCATAATGTATACACTTCAAAATGACTGCTGGTAAATTCTGTAATCTTACTTCCCAAAATATATGAAAACCTTACTGGCCACATTTTCACATTTATTTTATCGTACCATGGTAAAACTGCTATTTAAGCCTTAAGATACCTTGAAAATTGAGTCTAAACCAAGAATTCGAGTAAAAAGCATAATATTAAATGCTAGAAATAGAAAAAAATTGGATGGTCCTTCAAGGTGCTAATATTCTCCTGAGAGAAGGAGAAATGGTGTGAGAATAGGTAAGTATATATTTGACAATGTAAACCATGATAGATAAAAACAGACAAAAACAAACAAACAAAAAACAGCTGCCTCTATTTGACGTTCCTGCATGACTTTACTGCTCTAGACAAAACATTTGGTTCCTTAAATGAATTTTCAATTGATTCTGCTAAATTCATGCAGAACCTGATACCTACTTATTAGAAATGTCTAAACTTAATGTGGTAAACCATGGAATTGTAGTAGAGGCCTGTTGAGATCCCTTCCAACTCTGAGATCTCTTAATTCTATGTTTTACATATTGGATTAAACTTCTATTATTTAATCATTCACTTGTCAAACACTTAACAAGCTCCTATGTTAAACATCACTTTGAGAAGAATCTAATTATTTTTTAATCATTTGGGACAAAACACCTTTAACACATTTAGTGAAATTCTTTAGTATGAAAGAAAAGGAGGCTAACCATAAGAAAATATTATTGGATATCTTTTCTAAAGCCTCTGATGACTTTCCAGGTAATGGAGATGACCCTGGGCAAATTAAGATTTGACAACAATGCACCAAGGCTGATAGACTTTTCCAGTTCACTCAAGCAACAAAAATTTAATAAGCTCTTTCTTTGTGCCAAGAATTATGCTAGGTGCTGGTGACACAAGACAGAAAGCATAAGAGTCACACTACCCCAGAGGAAATGACTATTGATCAGAGGTAGAAAGGTTTTGAAGATAGCTCCTATAATGGATTTTATATCTGTGATCTAAAGACCTACAGTATTTTAGAGATGGTCAAAAGCTGAAGATTATTTAGGGGCGTCTAGGTTGCACAATAGAGAGAGTATAGGATCTCAAGTCAAAAGTTATTGTTCAGTTGTTTTTCAGTTATGTCTTATTCTTTTTGACTATGTGGGGTTTTCTTGGCAGATACTGAAATAGTTAACCATCCCCTTCTCTAGTTCATTTCATAATTGAGAAAAACTGAAGCAAACCAAGTTCAGTGACTTACCCAGGCTCACACAGTTGCTAATTATCTGAAACTAGATTTTAACTCCAGAAGTTTAACTCCAGTCTGGCACTCTATCTACCATGCCACCTAGACTTCCCAGCCCACTTTGCCCCAGAGTCAAAAGACCTGACTTTATATCTGGTCCAGCCATTTATTGACTGTGTGACCTTAAACTGGTGTGTTTATCTTTCTCTGCTTCATCTATAAACCAAGGATAAAGATCATAATAGCATCTACCTCTCATGGTTATTGGAAGAATAAAAAGTGACAGTATTTGTAAAGACTTTGGGATTCTCAAAATACTATATAAATGCTAGCCAGATCTTTTTTGTTGTTATTGCTTAAACAGTTCATGAAGATCACTTGCCAATTGCGTGTGTGTGTGCACGTTTGCATGTATATGTTAAAATCCATATTGGTTGAGGGACCACCACACCAGTCAACTCCCAGACCTTTCAAAATATGGAAATATGCCTCCTGTATAATTACTTTAATCTCTTTCCTTCCTTTTCAATAAATAGTTTTTATGTATTATTACATAATAGAACCATATGAAACTCAGGTCCAAATAGATTTGGGTTTGCATCTTGCCTCTGCCATAAACTTATTATGTATTTTTATTTCTCCCACTTTAGACAAGTAATGTATCCTTCCCAAGTCTTATTTCCCTCTTTTGTAAAATGATTGTTTTATTCTATATGGTCTATGAAGCCTCCTCTATCTTTAGATCTCTGATCTAGCAAAGGAACCTGAGGAAGAGAGAAGAGATGGCACAGCCTGAGTAAGTCACACAATCTTTCCTTGGACTCTGGCAGAGATAGCTCAGTACCCCAGCTGAGGAACCTCCTTAGCTGCTGATGGTCCAGAAAAGAAAGTTCTTACTACAGAAGTAGTCACTATCACATATTTCAACATCATAAAAAGATATGGTTTTATCTGTGGAAATGCCATTAAGGAAGATATATAAGCCTGAAAAAATGAACCTAAAAATCTTTCAGTGTGATTTATAACTACAATCTTTTAAAATAGGAGCTTTTTGAAAGTAGGACATTGTTTTCATTTTCTGTGTGGATTTCCACACAGAACAATGTTTTTCACATTCAAAATTCTTGGTGCTTTTGTTTTATTTATTTATTTATTTATTCATTCATTATTCCAATGATCTCATAATTTTGCATGCCCCTTCTAGGTTTAACAGCTTCTATTTTTTTTTCTTTTTTTGCTACATAATATGGTATGATGTGTTGTACTGGTGGAAATGTCCAGCAATTCACCTGCAAGGCTGATATTGGTTTGGCCACTGCACTAATATATTCAAGTTTCTCTAGATTTCACACATGCAAATGAGACAAACAGATCATGAATGTGGACAGCACCTGAAAAAACTATATGCTTGACCAATAATCCAGTTGACACATGGTGTAGACAGGTTTGCAGGCTTTGTAGTAAAGCTTAAAGGAAAAAAGAAAAGAGCTTGCTTTGATGTTTAAGGAAGCCCAGTCTTTAATGTGTTTTGACACCTGTTTTTAGGGGTGTGTGCAAGCAATGTGCCTAAAGAAATATTTTGTGTGGACTATGAGTCATAGTTTTAATTAATGGTGATTTAGGAAAAATGTATTTCAGACTTTTTTTTTCCTTTTACTGGATAAATTCAAATTTCTCATAACCTTCTAAAGAGAAAAAAAATGATTATTAGACTTACCTCTGTTCAACCCAAATGTGCTCTAATAGCACAGCAACATATGATATATGTGTATATGCAGTGAAATGAATTCATGATTGAGTCAATCAATAAATATTTATTGAGTGTCTGCTATATTTCCAGCACCAGACTCTTCAAATCTGTATGCCATCCAAGAAAAATAAAATACACAGATCTTGCTCTGTGAGAGTTCACCATGTGGCCTAGGGAGATAAGACAAGCTCAAGGAAAAAAAACTGAAAGGAATACAAGATGGTATCTGATTCAGTATCAAAATGTGGGTTATAGACAATAATTGCTAAAGAATGGCAGAAAAGAGAGGTCAGGTTTGTCTAAAAAGGTCAGAAAAGTTTTCTTGGAGGGGTTAAAACTTTACAAAGATCTTGAAAGTTCATTAGTATCAGAATGACTAGAGAGAGGAATGACATAAAAATCATAGATATAGAAGAGAAGGGTAAGTACTTGGATGATAAACAATGAATGAACAATGTCACAAACTACCCATGTATGAAAAAATTAAACCAGAGACTGACAGATGGCAGTGGTGATAGCCAGAGCCCAAACCTAAGTATCCTGGGATAGGAGAATAGAGGATTACAGCAGGTAAGGGACAACAATTCCATTTCTGCAGAGGAGACTCAGGTAAAGAGTGGAATAATATTTCTGTTCAACACTATTTGGAGTGGGATACTGAGAACTGGAAAATGGAGCCATTACTAGGGGCAAGAAGAGCCCAAGTAGGCCCAAAAAAATGACAAATCTGATTTATAAGAAGAATTTTAAGACTATGGTAGCTATGTCACTAATAATAGTACTGAAGCCTTTAAATGCAGTATTGTTGATGTGAAGAAAGTCATCCAAGCAAGACTAAAGAATTGATCTTATTTCATAGACTGTTGATTTGTACCCTCCAAATTTGCACTTCAGAGACAACATACTGGAGGAGCTAAGCTGCTCAGTTTTAGAACTTCTGCCCTGGACCAAATTATCTTGATTGATGCCCAGTTAGACCATACTTCACCCCAACCAACATGTTGCCATTTTTTCTACTGCTGCTGGACTCTCACTTTACACATATTTTTAAATTGCTTTGAGAGCAATAATGAAATCAACTCTATCATTACTGCTGGCAAAGAGTACCAACTGATTTCTCCACAATTTCATTCAATATCACTGTACTTTCCAGACTAAAACTACCTTCCTTGGCCATTACTTTGCTGTATGTGTTGTTTTAGCACAGTTAAATGTAAGCTCATTGAGATTAGGAATTATCTTGATTTTATATTTGTAATATTTGTATCCTCAGAAATTAGTATAAAATAGGAAATTAATGGATAATTATTTTTAATTTATTACTATAGCTTTCCTGTTCAATGTATCACATTTTTATTTGAAAGCAGGATTTCCTTTGCAATTGATGTGAAGAACAGAGAATAAAGCATCAAAGAGGAAAGAAATCTAGTCTTAAAGCCAAATCTACATATGCAGTATGAGAGATCATTGAGACAGTCATACAAAGAAATTCACATCAAAAGGAATTACTTTGCCTGAAACAGCCATAGGACTTTCCAATGTAGAAACTCCCTCTACTAATGTAATTTATAGGCTAAGAATTGTCTGAGGAACTGACTTGCTAAAAGCCATATGTGAGGAGTAGGGTTTGAATACATATTTTTCTGACTCTGAATTAACCTCTCACTCCATGGTATCATACTTCATAGATATACTATATTCTAAATGAAATATAGAATAAAATCCCAAAACAAGAGAATAATTCAACAATACATAGACCCCATAAAAATGAATTGGCAACAAATACTCAGAACAGATGGAAAGTCAACCAGAAGAAAAGAAGAGAAAAGTACTGAAATTAGAACCCATGAGAAAAAAATTCTTGGAAAATGAATAAACAACTTAAGACAGAATTTGGAAAACATTTCAAAATTAATGAATTGCCAGAAAAATAGAATGTGGGGAACAGAATACAAAGATACGCTAATACAATAAAAAATTATAGCAATGTCAAAAGACCAAAAAAAATTGGAATAACATATGAGGTATCTACAATCAAAAACAACTGACCTAGAAAACAGAATAAGAAGAAATAATATAAAAATAATTACTCTCCCTGAAAAGCATGATAAACAAAAACTCAGATCTCACATTTCAAGAAATCAGAGGAGAAAATTGCTCAGAACTCTTGGAAGCAGAAGTTAAAGTAAAGATAGATAGAATCTACAGGTCATAACACCTGAAAAAAAAAAACAAACCAAACAAACTAAATGTACTTTTAAATATGACTGTCAAACTTTACCATCCCAGGTTCACAGAAAGAAAATGTGCATAAGAAGAGAAAAATCACAAAAACAACATATAATCACTCATGATTTTCCAAAAAGAATTAGAAAAAGAAAGAAAATAATAGAATAAAATTAACCAAATTGGAAAAAAATTAGACAAAAGTAACATATCATGTGAAGCTGTGCATAATCCTACAGAGAGAAAAGAAAGTATTATTAGTAAAATCAATTATTTCTAAACATTCCTAAAAAGAAAATAAGAACTAAGTAGAATGTTTTCACTTGAACACACATCTAAGAGACAAGAGAAATCTTTTTCTTAGTCCTTATATTTTCTGTATTGAAATACTCATATTTGTTAATCATAGATGAGTTCACAATAAAACAAAATCCCTCCGCTCAAAACAAAAAACGATAGAAAGCAAACAGAAACACAACCTTTAATATTAATAGTGTGATTTTAACTATAAAATTGAGGAGGGTGGTAGAATGGATCAGAAAGTTAAACCCCAAAACATGTGGTATAGAATAAACAAAAAAGTCATACAAAATTATAATGAGGGAATAGAGTAGTGTGTACTCTATATCAGCTGATTACCCCAAAATCCAGTCAGTAAATATGAACTGAGAGAGTTAATTAAGAAACAAGTGTAATTAAAATTACTACAAATAATAAAACAATAAATATTAAATATGCATGCAGCAAATTTATAACATCTTTTTTTCTTTTTTTCAAAAAATTTATTTAGAAAAAAATATTAGGCAATTTAGAACATTATTCCTTAGTTACAAGAATCATATTCTTTCCCTCCCTCCCCTCCCCCCACACCTTTCTTTAGCCAACAAGCAATTCCATTGGGTTTTACATGTATCCTTGATCAGAACCTATTTCCATGTTGTTGATATTTGTACTAGAATGACCATTTAGAGTCTACATCTCTTGTCATATCCCTCCTCGACCCATGGAATCAAGCACACTAATCCCACAGTTTTTCCTCTGAATGTGGATAGTGTTCTTTCTCATAAAGCCCTTCCAGTTGTTCAGGATCACTGCATTGCCACTAATGGAGAAGTCTATTGCATTCAATTGTACCAGAGTGTATCAGTCTCTGTATATAATATTCTCCTGGTTCTGTTCCTTTCATTCTGCATAATTCTTGGAGATCATTCCAGTTCACATGGAATTCCTCCAGTTCATTATTCCTTTGAGCACAATAGTATTCCATCACCAATATATACCCCAATTTGTTCAGCCATTCCCCAATCGAAGGGCATTCCCTCATTTTCCAATTTTTTGCCACCACAAAGAGTGCAGTCATGAATATTCTTGTACAGGTCTTTTTCCTTATTATCTCTTTGAGGGAAAAACCCAGCAGTGTTATGGCTGGATGAAAGGGCAGACAGTCTTTTAGTGCCCTTTGGGCATAGTTCCAAATTGCCCTCCAGAGTGGTTGGATCAATTCACCACTCCACCAGCAATGCATTAATATCCCAACTTCCTGTAAGAATATAGACAGTTGTGCTGGGTAGTTGATTCTTGGTTGTGTAAAAATGGAGACATGAACCTGGGACTCCAATCCCCAAAAGTCCTTGGACACTTCCCAGGATGCTTTGTAATCTCACTAAGATCCTCACCTGGGCAGGATCCAAATTTATATTTAACTGGTTGTAAAAGCCTACTGAGTTTCTTCCTGTTTCTGCTTGCAAGCAGATGGGTCTTTCATGATGTAGGTGAGGTTGAATGGGTCTTTCGGCCCACCTAGACACGTGCTTTTCTTACTTGTATTTTCTTAAATTCTTAATCCTTAATAAACCTCATAAAATATAATACTCCTTGCAGAGAGAAACTAAATTTTACCTGCCACAGTTTGCCCCCTAAATTTTAACTGTTACAGTTATGGCAACCACTTTGAAAAAACAAAATATCTCAATCTTCTGATTCTTTTCTGATTCTTTTCTCTACTAAATTCAGCTTTTCATAGCTACTGTCTAGAATTTTTTTAAGCCAGGTTTCTCTGGCCAAGGTTTTTTTACCCTCGCAAAGCTGCTGCTCATTCCAGCCATTAGATAGCTCACTGGCTCCTGGCCTGGTCTTTCCCTGTGTTCCTGCCTGCAACCATACAACCCAGTTTGTTGTTTGCTGCTCACCTGGCCCCAGCAATTGCTGCCCTGCACTCCCAGCCACTGCCTGCCTGTTTCTGCACCTCAGACCAGTGTGTGTGACCCCAGCTGGCTCATCACCCAGGCTGCTGGTAGCAGACCCAGTTTCTTCAGGATTAAAAACCAGCTGGTAAAAAAAAAAAACAGGGGTATTGGCCTCCATGTGGGTTGAGGTATCATAGGAGGGGAGAGAAAAAGGGGAAGAAAGGTTTTTCCCTAACAGAAACTTAAAAGCATGGCTATTTTACAAGGATATCTTTTAATTGCATTGATCCTTTTATTAACTTCACCTGCATGTCAGGGAAAAAAATTAGCTCCGTACAACCCTTTAGCTAACTTTGGGGAGGCAGCTGAGTGTCTCAGTGGACTGAGAGCCAGGCCTAGAGACGGGAGGTCCTCAGTTGAAATCTGACCTCAGATACTTCTCAGCTGTGTGGCCCTGGATGGGTCCCTTAACCCACATTGCCTAGCCCTTACCAATCTTCTGCCTTCTGACAATAGGCATCTAAATGGATAAAAACCCAAGGAACTTTAAAGAGACTGGAGGTTATATTTTTAAGACATTTCAGACTCCAATGGTTTATAAAAATCTCTTTATTCTATTGCATTTTACTGTTTGCTTTGTTTAAGATTTAACTTTGTGATTTAAGTTCATATTTTAAGTTCATATATTACTGCATTCAATATTATTTTGTTAAACTGAATCATTTTAATGTATTGAGTTTTAACTACTGTTAAATTCTGTTGCTTTTCCCCTATAACCATACTGAACAAACAAACATTGAATAAGCCCATATAAAAAACAGCTTTTCTATTTTTGACATTGTAAATTGTCACATAGAGGATAGATGGACTTCATCAGAACTGGTTACAATTATATAACAACCTTTGGAAAATTTAATGTGCTAAATAGCTCTACTCATTTTAAGGGTTTTCTAGACATGATTTTTAGAATTCTTTCTTAACAATCTCTGGGAATTTTTGCCTGCCCCTAACATAAGGTGTAAGGCCCATTCAAGTAGCTGAAGTGAAAAACATTTTATAACCCCCAACCTTCCTGCATTTCTAAATATGTGAATGGAAGTTGGGCAGTTAATTTCAGGGCATGTGTATGCCTAGAAGCCTCAAAAAAGGAGCACCCCTCATTTATACTCTTCAGCTCACTACTTTATTTCCACCAGAATGATATCTAGATTTCTTGATGATGTTCTTAACCCAAAATAAGTTTTACTTTGTTTAAAAGTGTTTATTATCAATGTTGAAACATTTGCTATGATTGTAAAAACTGTGACAAATATCCATCAGTTCATAGGTTTTTTATAATGTCATACAGCAACTTATGTGAAATATGATAGTGTGTTTGTTTGCTATTGTAATTAATTTGGCTATTGAGAATTTTGGGGATATTGATAACTATATTTTTACTACTGTTCTTCAAAAATGAAAAATGTTGCCTTGTTCAATTCATTTGCTCATACTCACAGTGGATCATGGCCAGATATTAAGAGGAAATGGATCTCATTTTTGGTGAGAAAGCCTTGTAATGTGTCAATGATTATAAGCTATATTTTTGAATTTTGTAAAACTCTTTTATTATCATATTTTTCTCGCATGTGCAATATACTTTTTCAGTTTTTTATTATTTTTCTCTCCTTTTTATATTTGAAGCACATGTCACCAGCATTAAGATTTTCTTTAACTTTTTGATTTTGCAGTACTATAAGTTTAAAATACATCTACTATAATGTCAATGCATGCCCTAAAAGCTTGAGACTATAAAAATGATGCCACTAATTGTTTAAAAAATTATGGGACTTTACTTAATAATTCTGTCTGATTCCAGGACAAGATACACATAACCTCTTGCAGAGAGAAACTAATTTTTACTTGCCACAGTTTGCCCCCTAAATTTTAACTGTTACAGTTGTAGACCTAGTTCCCTTGCTTTCTGGAATATCATATTTCCTGCCTTTCAGTCCTTCAGTGTAGATGCAGCCAGTGTGAACCTTAAAAATTCTCAGACCCTACTTCATAAGGTTGGATTGTGAACCTTAAAAATTCCCAGACCCTACTTCATAAGGATGAGTTAAGACCATTCCCCATTTTAAACAATGAAGGAACTTAGATCAGGAATGTGAGACTTCTACTTAGATCAGGAATGTGAAGACCTCTACTCCACCCCTACTTAAGCATACTTTAGGGGAAGATAAAGTTGTAAACTCTTTACTGAACAATGAAAAGTACTTAAACCCATACTTATAATAAGGCAAAAAGTTCTTAAGCTGTGCCTAATTTTAGAACTAATACAAAAGGGTGCTAAGTACCTATAAAGGTCAGGCAACTTGTGAACTTGCAAAAGGCAAAGAGGTGAGAACTTACTCAGGTGTGAATTACTCAAAAGTGATCTTTCTCTTAGAGCTTACCTTTTCTCATTATTCCCCTTTTAATCTCTTTCTCTCCTTTTTTTTTAATTCCACCTTTGTATTCAATAAAATCTCTATAAAACCCAGTTGACTTGGAGATATATTATATAATATATATATATATATATATTATATAATAATTGGGAATTTTTCCCTTGTGACCACCTTATATTTGATTTAAAACAAGACACTGTCTAGAAACCATATTTTCTGCGGTCACAACTTACTCATCCACTCTTTTATCAGCTACAATTTAAGTCTTCCACTATTTTAATTATTACACCAGATGCTGTGTTATCCTCACTTTAGTTCCATGCTATCTGAATGACTTCTTCTTAGCAGCTTGTAATGTGTTTTCCTTGGTGTGGTAGTTCTTAAATTTGGCTATAACACTCCTGAGTGTTGTTAGTTGGGGATTAAGTACAGGAGGTGATTCGTAGATTCTTTCAATCTCCACTTTTCCCTCTTGCTCTATAATATTGTGGCAATTTTCTTGTATCATTTCCTGTAGAATGTTGTCCAGGCTTTTTCTTTTGTCATGAATTTTTTGTAGACCAATGATTCTTAAGTTGTCTCTCCTCGACCTGTTTTCAAAATCTTCTGTTTTGTGAATGAGGTGTTTCATATTTTCCTCAATTTTTCATTCTTTTGATTTTGTTTTATAGTTTCCTGCTGCCTTGGGAAATCTTTTGTTTCTAATTGTTGTGTTCTAGTTTTTAAAGACTGAATTTCATCCCTGACTTTTTGGTCATCCTTCTCCTTCTAGTCTGATTTTTTTTAAGTCATCTTTCATCCTCTTTGCCTCATCTTTCATTTTCTTTGCCTCATCTTTCATCTCCTTTGCCTCATTTACAATCTGATTAATTTTGGCTTTCAAGACACTGTTTCCTCATTTTAGTTCAAGTGTCTCTGTTTCAGGATGATGTAGCTTGCTTTTTAAGTTCCTTTCCCAATTTTCTTCAACCTCTCTTAATTGTGTTTTGAATTGTTTTTTGAGTTCTTCCAAAGGCTTTGTCCAATTCACTCAAGTTTCTGTGTTTTTGCTTGTTGTTCCTTGATCTTCCTCTGTTTCATTTGCTCTTTGTACATTGCCTCCATAGAAGCGATGGATTGTAAATTCTTTTCTCTTTTTCTGTTGTTTGCTCATATTTGCCCCTTCTTTCCACCTTGTAGTTGCCTATAATTTTGATCCTTTCATTATGTGTTGGGTCTGTGTGTTTGGGATTTTCTGTCCTGAAGGGACTTCTACTGTGCTCTGTTGATTGGTCAGGGTGATTCCTGATGTCATATCTTCCCCAGCTGTCAGCAGAAATTGAAGAGGAGCTGAGATTTCCACCTTGTTATTTAGGTTTTCTATAGTACTTGCAGGCTTCACTCTTGGAGCTTGATCAGCAAGGCTTGCAGAGCAGTCTGTTGGGGAGGGTTGTTAGAGCTTAAGCTTCCCTGTCCTCTGAAGGCTTGATAAAATTAAGTTAGGGATGGAGCTGTTCTTGAAGAGCTGTATGTGCCCTGTGGCCAAAACTGTGGAAGGAGTGGAGGAAATATGGAGTGTCTGCAATTGAGCTGCCTTCTCTGAGCTTCCCCTCCAGCTGTCTCCCCACCATCTGTGTTCAAAGCCCTGAGCTTGGCACAAATTTGCCCTTAAGGTACTCCTTCCAGACTAGTGCCCTTTCCCACTCAGAGATTCCACTGCTGGAGGCTCAGTATTGTAGATGGGACAGAGGTCCTAGGACCTTTCTTCTTCCTTCCCCTTAAACCCGAGTTCTCAAATTCAGGCTCTTTGGAGGTATACCTTTTATGTTGAGTCCAGCAGGAGGGTTCCTTAGCTCTGTCTGTTGTTAGATTTGGTTTTCAGTCCCCTTGAAGCATTTTGTTTTCACCTGGTGAGGAAGGTTTTTTGGAGGTCTGAACTTTCTCTGCCTATATGCTGCCACCTTTGTTCTGCCTCCCTATATATATAACATATATTTAAAGGAAGGACTAGTCAATTAAAAGGGTTTGAGATAAGCAGTTATTAGCCTGAGACCTCTGAATTTTCTTAAATGTTGATACTTTTATCTCAGTATAGTTTTTTTCCTCTGTAATTATTCATATCTTATTTTATGCATTTTAAAAACATTGTTCTGGGAAGTGATCCATATGCTTCACAAAGGTACAAAGAATTCTTTGACAAAACAAAAAGAAGTTAAGAAGCCATGATCTAAATACTGAAACAATAATAATTGGAAATTTCAATGTGTCCTTAGAGGCTGAAACAAATATAAAGGAAATGTTAATTTAAAAACCCTAAAATATCTGAAAAATATTAGAAAAAAATTAAATGATCTTTGGCGGTACTGAATTTAAAGCATAGGTAGGAAGTATACAATTATTTTTAGCCATTCAGTACATCTTTACAAAATCTGATCATGTGCCAAGATCTAAAAAAAATAAAAAATAAATAAACTTGAATAAATTCCTGAAAATAAAGGCATTAAATGTATATGCTTTATAGATAAGAATGCCTAAAACATTCATCATTGGTATAAATTTGGAAAAACTATTTCAGAATTCAAAAGAGATTTATATAGTCCCAGAATTGAATGAATGCATTTGTAAATTTGCTAAGTTAAAAGTTCCTACTGAATGAAGAGCAAGAACTAATTATACTAAAGAAAATATTAGAGGCAGTGATTCAAAGTCTATATGAAGCATACTTAGGGGAAAATGTGTATTTATAGACAAAATGATAAAAGAGAAAAAAAGAAGAGTTAAACAAATTGAGCATTCAGTTAAAAGAAGCTAGAAAAATGAATAAATTAATCAGAAATCAAAAGTTATTAAATTGAAGAAAATTAAAATTGTAATAACAAAAAAGCTAAGGAATAATTTTCTTATTAGATTTCCTTGAACATATTTCTTAAGATAGAATGTTTTCACTGTTTTCAAAAATCTAATTTCAAACATCCAATATTTAAAATATTTTGCATAAACAATTGACGTAGGTATTCTAGAAAGAAAAGTTAATTAGGAAAATTTTATATGATAATGTATTAATATTCACATTAAATAGGGAATTGATTAAAATAGCCAAATATGAACCACTAATCATTTTTCATAAAAAAAGATAAAAAAATATAAATATTTTATGAAAGAGAAATTTAAGAGAAATTTTAACATGAGCTACAAAGATATATGACTAACTGCAAGGGTGACAAAGTATTGAATCTGTTCTGCAAAACAATGTGAAACTACATTAGAAAAAAAGTTACTAAACCATGTAGAGTTTTTAACCTACAATTACCAATATTAGGCTTGTATTCCAAGACAATTAAAAAGAGATAAAAAAAGTCCAATAGGTTTTTTAATGTTATGACATCACCTTTTGTGATTGCAAAAGAAAATTGGAAGTATAATAAAAACCTCAAAATGAATGTCCTTCAAGTAGAAATAAGTGAATCAAGTTTTACATGTGAATATAAAAAATATTACTGGACCAAATTTGATGGTAAAAATAAAATATTAAGAAATTTTTAGGAAAACCTATATGACCTAAGACAGACTGAATTAAACATATGGAAGAATATTATTTGCTCAACAAATATGATAAATGTAAAGAATAGGTAAATGGATTTTATTGATATACAGAACTCCCAGTTGAGGACACTTCCTCTACAAATGGAGGTTAGCACCTTTTCTTCCAATTATGATCTTAAGAGAGTTGCTTTGGACACTGAGAGAGTAAATGTTTCACTCTGTAGCATAGCCAGAATGTATCAGATCAATGACACATGTAAAACTCAGTGGAATGGTGTGTTGGCTATGGGAGGGGGGTGGGAGGAGGGAAGAGAAAAAACATGAATCATGTAACCATGGAAAAATATTATAGATTGTTTAATTAAATAAAAATGTTTAAAGATTAAAAAAAATATCAGAGATGACTTGAGCTCCGGTCTTCTTGACTACAGGGCCGAATGCTATCCACAATAACAAAAGGTTAAATGACGTTCAAATTCTAATTAGTGTCTTCAGAGGATATTTCTCTCCTGTACTGGTGAAAAGTTGGTCAAATATAAGGGATAGAATGAAGCATAGATTTTCAGGTGTCGCCAATTTACAGACTGCTTTTTCTCCCAATCTCTTCAAACCCCCCCCCTCCCTCTATGTATATGTGCACATATATATATAAATATATGTAATTTTCAAAATTTATCTTATTTTAATTGCCCATATTTCTTCCTGATATTCTTTTCTCTTCCTACCCATTCAACTATTTTCTATAACAAAATGATTTTAAAAGAAATAAATAGGAGAAAAGAAAATATAATGAAAATAAATGCATCTCAAAATATCTAAATATATTTTCTTACATACTTACACTCTCACCTCCATAAAAGCATAGGGAGAAGTGTTTTCTCATATCTCTTCCTTATCACTATATTTCTTCTTTATAATTTGCAGCATTCACTTTTGATTGTTTTATGGTTATTTTCCCTTTTACATTGGTATAATTTGTGTTTATATTATTTTATTCATTTTACTTACTTTACTTTACATTAGTTCACATAAGTCTTTACATGCTTTTCTATATTCATAATACAATACATTGCCAAATGAGTCTAAAATGAGAAGTGCAAATTTATCACTGATTGCTATGCCATCATGTATTTCATTCACTGAATATGACAATTGGAGAATTTTGGTGCCCAATGCGGATGAAGGGAAAGATGACCATTGAAAGAAAATTCTAAAGTATAATACATAGTGCAATAACTGTACCTGATGAGATGTGAAATTCTAAAATAAACCTGCCTTCATTTGTGTATGTTCAATGCCATATGCTTTCCAATGTTTTGGTCCAAGGAAGACTGATAAAGGGCAAACAATGGAGAAATAAACCATGACAGCTAGTACAAGTATCTGGGCATCTCTGTGCTCATTTTATAAAACAAAGGCATTTGATGCCTTTCTCAGATCCTTTCTAGATCCTATTTTAAAACAAAAATTTGTGAAACTGAGGAATTAAATTAGTAATACTGAAAATTAGCCAAGTTCCAACTGAAAGAAAAAATAGATTAAATCAATTCTAGAAGTTACAGGTTGAGAATGAACAAATGCAAATAGAAATAATAATAACTTGAAATTTCCTTCAAAAGAAGATGAATTGATGTACAAAGAAAGCCCAAAATCCATGCTTCTAAACTTTGGTATATATCTAGAGGTAGACCTCAAATGTCATTTTTATTGAATGAAGAGGTCCTTCTAAATACAAAAAAAAAATAGCTTATCATTAGGTATCTGCTGTCCTCTTAAATTACCATAGAAGAGTAGAAAAGACTAGATCCTTGACTGAGTATTGGTGGTTTCTTCAGCCTGGTGCATTCCGAGTATGGAAACTCCCTAATCCCCTTATTATTTTTTTAATAAACCCTTACCTTCTGTCTTGAAGTCAATACTGTGTATTGGCTCCAAGGCAGAAGCGTGGTAAGGACTAGGCCATGGAGTTTAAGTGACTCGCCCAGGGTCACACAACTGGGAAGTGTCTGAGGCCAAATTTGAACCTAGGACCTCCAGTCTCTAGGCCTGACTCTAAATCCACTGAGCCACCTGGCTGCTCCACCAACCCTCTTAAAACTTAGTTGATATGTGTCAGGGGATTGCTGGACACACACAAAGGTTAAGTAATTTTCCCAGCCATACAATTAGGAAATGTTATAAAACTGATATGAAGCTAGGACTTCTAGACTACAGGCCTTAAATTCTATTATACCAAACTATCTCTTAATGTGGATATCAGTCTGACTTTTAAAGAACATGTAGGTATTTCAAGGCTTTTTAGTTAAAGAAATGTTTAAAGTACATGTACACAATTACCTTGGATAGATGACAATTTCTCTTCATTTTCTCAAGTATATCTTGCAACCATTTTGTTCATAGAAAATGTAGTTGGGAGAGTAAGGTCAACTTAAATATGTGAAAAAAACAAAAACATTTCAATAGTGGTTTCCATTTTCTACCTAATCTATTTGATACAGAGAAACTAGCTTCCTGGCTATTTACTGGACATTCCATCTCTCCATTCGGGGAATTTTCTCTGGCAGACCCCCATTCCTAGAATGATCTTTCTCTTCTGCCCTTAACATTAATTACCCTGTCTTTAGGTCCCAACTAAAATCCCAATGTTAATACTTAAATTAATTCAGGTATTTGTTGGAAGGCCAAAAAGTGATACTGAAGCTTAAATACTTTGGCCACACAATGAGAAGACAGTTCTCATTGGAAAAGACAATGATATTGGGAAAGACTGAAGGCAAAAGCAAAAGAGGACATCAGGGGTGTGACAAGGAAATCACTTTAAAAGACTGATATATATTAATTTAAGGTCGCCAAGGAATTCAGCTATGTAATTCCTAAATGAAAACTCAAGTCAGCAGTCAACCTTTTATGGAGTTTAATTACAAACAGGAGGAAGAAAGGTATTAGAGATAGAGAGAGAGAGGGAGAGAGAAAGGGGAGAGAAGGGAATAGGGCTTAAATACCCCCTCTGTTTAGGCTGGGCCAAAAGGCCCAAGCCCTTAGATAGCTGAGGCAAAGAAAAGAGATCAGTCCCTATCACTCACGTGACCAAAATGGAGAAACAGTCTCAGGGGCCTCCACCTCCAGCTTCCTTCAGAGCAAGCTTCTCAGAGCACAACCTCTCAGAGCAAAAACCTCTCCAACCAACCACCTCTAGTCCTCAGACCCTGCTATCTTTAAGGAAACCATCCAAGTTCCCTCCCCTCAGTTTTCACATCTACCAATCACTGTCCATGTCTTCCCTGTGCCAATGGTGGCTCTAGCTTAACCCAGGACCATCCAGAGGTCTGTGGCTTTGCACATGTCTGTTGAAGGTCATATTCTCAAATAATTAAATCTTGATCCTTTGCTGCAGCCCTTCCTAAATCCTGTTACCCTGAGTAGGGTGGAGATTGGAATAATTAAATTTTGATCTATGCTGCAGCCCTTTCCATTGTTCAGCAAAAGGTTTCTGTCCTAAAGTAATCTTAAGAAGGGAGGAGAAGGAATCTCCCATGCCAATGGGGTTCACATTCCAATAGACTATCAGTAAGAAATTTTACAAGTATGAAATTTCCCAATGGTGAAATTTCCAACATTTATAAGTCTAAGAAATTTTAAGGTTAAAGGGGACAAGATGAGTAGATACTGTCATGTAAACAACAAATTTAAACTTGGATAGACTTCTAGAGAAAGTGAAGGATACAAGGGTCTGGCATGCTATGGTCTATGAGGTCACAAAAAGTGAACTGAACAACTTTATTACAAAATATTCCACTTTCTCTAAGCGTTCCCTAATGCCTCTTAATTCTGATGCCTTTCATTATTTAATTATTTCCTATTTATCTTCTCTATTATTTTCTTTTTATGTTTGTTTTCATGTTGTCTCTCCCACTAGATTATAAGTTCCATAGTGGCAGAGATTTTCTATTGCCTCCTTTATACCTATAGTACTTAGCCCAGTGCCTAGTACATAAGACAGTGATGGCAAGTCCATGGCACAGATGCCAAAGATGACATGTGACTGCCTTCCCCTCCCCCTATCAGAGTTTGTTACTGTAAAGGCAGAGGGACTTGGGCAGAACTGAGCCCTTCCCCCTCTCCACTGTGCCTGATAATGATTTTTACATTCCCCACACTCTTCCCAGCAGCCAATGGGAGTGCACAGAAGAAGGTGGGCAGCTCATAGGGGGCAGAGCTCAAGGGGAGCAGAGAGCTGGGGCCACTCCTCTCCCCTCTCTACACTCTCTGAAGACATTACTCACTTCACCCATCCCTCTACCCAACAGCCCTATGAGAGAACTTTCTCCCTCCACTGTGAGGAGTAAGGGGAGGGGGGACCCAGCACTATGTGGGGGGAAGGGCACAGCACAGGTCCAGGGGGGGTGGACATGGGTCTTGGGGGGTGGGGTAAGGGTGGGGCCTGGTTCTCTGTCTCTAAAATGTTTGCCCTTACTGACTCAGAGGTGCTTAATTAATGTTTATTAAATGATTGTTTGATCCCTGACATATAGTCTAACTGGATTAGAGTAATTTAATTATAGCTAATACTGATACATCACTTTGAATTTTGTAAAATGGTTTAGATATATTCTCTCATTTTATCCACATTGTAATCTTCTGAGGTAGCTTCTATTAGTATTTTGCTTTTATATGGGACCTAAAGTTCAGGAAGATTAAGTAATTCATGATGGATTTTACATGTAGAAATTCCTAGGGCAAGATTCTCACTCATGTCTTCATCTCTTGAAATTCACTGATTTCTCCATTAACCTTGCTGCTTTCTCTATAAAGTCCTGGTTTTGAATCCAAGTTCTTCAACTTACTATCACAGTGACCTTATACAAGTTATTTAACACTGTTCCTCATATTTCAAATGGTGAGTTTTTATATCTTTTGGGTTCTGAAGGTCTTAGACCATAGAAACATCTGACATTAATTTAACTTTCTTCATGCTTTCAGTTTTGGAGATGTCTGAGAGATTTTGCTTATCAGAGAAACTATCTGGTTGCCTATTTGATTGCTCATTTGCCCTATCTAAAAAAATCTAAAGTGGATATAATGACACCTCTGGAATTTCCTTCACAGGGATGTTTTGAGGTTCAAATGGCATTAAAGTATGTAAGTTACAGAAGGGAAAATAAACAGGTGAAGTGACCTCTCCAAAGTCATACATTGAAAGGTTGACTAATCATAAATTAAAACCCATATCAGCAGTGCACTATCATTTAAATAATTTATAACTTTGTGAATAAAAGGAATTTGATTGAATATCATTCAAGTTCATTTAGCTGATTTTAGTTAAATTAGATAACTAAAAATGTATAAGACATAGAACTAAAAAGGACCTCAAGGATTTAGCCCATCTATCATCTCTCCAAGAGTTTAAAGATGAGAAAGCAGATAAAGTGATTTGCACAAGGCCCATATAGCTACTCAGTAGTAGAGTTAAGATTCAAATCCAGATCCTCTGACTCCAACTTCAGTACTCTTTCTAATTTGCTTTAAGATGATAAATTTTCTAATCAACATTTTAAAGAAAAAGTGAAATCTTACAAGCCTATTTTGATAATTCAGTATCTAATCTTGATAAAGATCATAGTTAAAGGCTATTAAAATCTTCTAAAAGTCAGCACAATCTTCAGTAACTAAGGCTGGAACCAGCTGATCAAGCAAAGGTTTATCTCCTGAGGTTAATTCTCTGAGGAACTCAATTCTTCCCAAAAATTTTCAACTACTGTAAAATGGAGATTTGAACCTTAGACTTCAATCCCCAGAAGTCCCTGGTATTTCCCAGAATTTCCTATAATCTCACATGAGTCTCCACCCTAGCGAGATCACATGGAGTATTTAACTGGCTCTCTGCCTGGTGCACCTCTCTGCTCTTCCATTGCAATGATGTAGTGCGTAAGCTAAGCACGGAAGTTTTGAATGGGCTAATCAGCCCGAGGCATGTGGTTTTTATATTTTGTATTTTCTTTATTCTTTGATTTCTAATAATCTTTAATAAACCTCATGAAATATAATACTTTTACTATTATTAGACTAATTTAATTATTATAGTTATGGCAACCACGAGATTTAGATGAGAACTTCCAAATTTGTTTAAGATAGCCTAGATAATGTTTTCTAAGACACGTTTCTCCATGGCTTTTCAGCAAAGCCTTGTGATTCAGCTCGCTCCTGCTGCCTGCTTCTGTGCTCCAGTCATCCACTACAGACCTTCTTGACCAAGATTGCTCACCTGGTCTCGGCCCTGCCCACCCAGCTCTCCTGGTCCTGAAGCACCTTGGCCCAGCCCCAGCTTGATCTCCAGCTTCTGAGCCAGATTGTCCCAGCCCAGCCCCAGGACCCAGGCTGCTGGTAGCTGCCCCAGTTTCTTCAGGACTCGCAAACCAGCTGGTGAAAATGGGGGTGTTCTTCCTTAGGCTACAATTAGCCTCCACGTGTCAAGGGACCACGGGGGGTGGGGACAATGAGGAGAAGGAAGAGACTTTTCCAAACAGGAAGTTATAAGCATGGCTTATTTCAAAGGGTATCTTTTGAGTGCACTGGTCCTTTTATTTATCTCACCTGAGATTCAGGAGAGAATTTCATCTCCCTGCAACCCTTTGGCCCAATTTGAGATTCCTAAAACCCACCCTCACTATGTGGGGACAACTCAGTGGCTCAGTGGATTGAAAGCCAGGCCTAGAGATGGGAGGTCCTGGGTTCTAATCTGACCTCAGACACTTCCTAGCTGTGTGAACATGGGCAAGTCACTTGAACCCCATTGCCTACCCCTTACCAATCTTCTGCCTTCTGACAATAGGCATCTAAATAGATTTAAAAAAAGAACTTTAAGGAGACTGGAGGTGATATTTTTAAGACTTTTTAGACTCCAATGTTTCATAAAAGTCTCTGTATTTTATTGCATTTTGCTGATTGTTTTGTTTAAGATTTAACTTTATTGGTTTTTAAGTTCATATATTAATGCATTCAATACTATTCTGTTACACTGAATTGTTTTAATGTACTGGGTTTTAACTACTGTTATATCCTGTTGCTTATAAAAACAGCCATTTCTATTTTTGATTTTGTATATTGTCACATAGAGGATGGATGGACTTCATCAGAACTGGTTACAATTGTATAACAACCCTTGGAAAATTTAATGAACTAAATATCTCAAATTGATTTTAAGGGGTCATTTAGAAATGATTTTTAGATTTTTTTTCAACTCTGATCAGTTTGCCTGCCTCTAACAGGAGATAAGGTCCAGTTTAGTAGCTGAAGTGAAATACAATTTTAATCCCCACCTGCCACATTTATAAAAATGTGAACAGATAGGACATCACAGTCTCATACCAAAGGAGCTGGGAAGTTAATCCCAGGGCATAGTACCCTTGGATGACTCCCAAAAGAGGAGCATCTCTCATTTATAACTCTTAAGCTCACTTTACTTCCACCAGAATGATCTCTAGATTTCTTGTTGGTGTTCTAGACCCAAATATGTTTTACTTCTTTTAAAAATGTATTTTCCAAGGTTGAAAGATTTGCTACATCTGTAAAAATTGTGACAAATATCCATCAGTTCATTGGTTCTTTAAATGTCATACAACAACTTATTTAAAATATGATAGTGGGTTTGTTTGCTATTATAATTAATTGGGCTATTGAGAATTTTGGGGATTTTGAACTACTGTTCTTTATAAAAAACTGTTACTTTGTGAAGTTCATTTGCATGTACTCACAGTGGATCATGGCCAGGCATGAAGAGGAAATGGATATCATTTTTGGTGAGAAAGCCTTATATTCTATATTTCCTTAGCTGACACAGTGTGTCAATGATAATAAGGTATATTTTGAATCTTAAAACTCTATTATTATATTTTTCTTGCATGTGCAATATACTGTTTCAGTTTTTTAATTTTTTTCTGTCTCTTTTTAATATTTGAAGCACATGTCAACAGTATTAAGATTTTCTTTAACTTTTTTGATTTTTCAGTAATATAAGTTTAAAATATATTTGCTATAATGTCAATACATGCCCCTAAAGCTTGAGACTGTAAAAATGATGCCACTTATTGTTTAAAAAAATTATGGGACTTTGCTTAATGATTCTGTCTGATTCCAGGACAAGATATACAAAAGAGCCATTACACAGTGCCTATTGTGTACAAGGTCAGAGACCAACCAATCCCAAAGGGGTTGATGAAAATTGTAAGCCAGTACAAAGGACTTGAACCTAGTGTGAGACTCGAGGTTGTGATGCTTGACATAAGTTAAGATGTAGGCCTTCCTTGTATCCACACTCTTTGTGAAAATGCTTACAGACAAGTATCTCAAATTTGGCTCCTATCTGGTAGCCCCTTTTCTGACTTTCATAATGTGGCAACTTTCTGTTGTCCTGGCTACTGACTGGGTAAATGCTTAATTGCTTATATAATTTTAATTGGGCCCTGATTCAAGGACCTGTTATAGATTTATTTTTCCTTTACTTGGAATTTTTACACATAAGACTTTGATAGTCTACATTTCATCCAGAAATTATCTTTTTTTATTTGGATTTTTTTTTGTTTTTGATTTCTCTTATCAATCGATTCATATACCTCATAACTCAGCCATGCATCCCTAAGTGATCCCTATGTTTTTCAATCACCCTCTTCAGGGGAGGAATGTGTAAATTATTATTATTTTAAATTCCTTGAGAGAGAAATTTTAGGTTAAGAAACATGATACCTCTCTGAATCCAGAAACTAAACTGTTTGGAGAAGACACCATGAAGATGCCTCCATAGACCACAAGCTGCAAGAGAAGATCAGGAATGAACTTTGGGTGTGGTTGCTAAGCTCAGGGGGGAGGTTGAATGGGCTAATCAGCCCTAGGCACATGGTTTTTCTATTTTGTATTTTCTTTATTCCTTGATTTCTAATAATCTTTAATAAACCTCATAAAATATAATACTTTTATTATTATTAGACTAATTTAATTATTACACAACAAAATAAGAGCAACCCCCAAATGATTTATTTCTTAGATCCTATACACCAGACCACTAATGATAAAATATAAGTTGAGGGAAAAAAAAAACCCAAAGATTTAAATGATGTTGGGTTGGAAAATCTCTTGTAATCAAAGACTCTGATTTCTGAACTAGAAAAATATTTCCTTCCCAAAGTAAGAATATGTGTATAACCAGGCAAGTATTCCATGGAACAGCCTGGGTAACACTTGCTATATGGTTCTTTTAGTTGAGAAACCACCCACCGTTTCTAAAGAGTTTCATGTGTTAATGGTTTTTATGCAGGGAATGCCAGATGGGCATGTGGGGACTCTTATGACAGACTGATTGGCAGAAGCAAAATTGCATATGCTTTAGCCAATGCATTCTGAAAGGAAATTCAGTTTCTTTTTTATTTAAAACCACCTTAGGAATTTTTCTAAAATCAGTACAGGTTAGGTAAAATATGTCATCAAGAACCTAGTTTGAAAAAGTTGTGGAAATATTGGTGGTATTTTATTGTGCTCTAATATAATATTTGAAGCTACTTTGAGCTACTGTTTGTCTTTGAATTGTGCTATTTTAAAGGGAAGATCAATACTAAATATTACTGAGCTTCCTGAATGGATCCTCGAAACAGGAGGTCCTTTTCTTGAATACCAATCAGTGTGGGTTTCCTCTGTGGCTCAGAGAGGAAGTGCTGACCAATGTTTGCACTGAGCTATGGCCTGCCTACCACAGGTTTAATTACTAACACTGGCAAGTTTCTAGACAATATTTCTCCATGGCACATTGAGACTATAAGGCCTTGGAAGCCTGTCTATAGCTAGTGTATAGCCCTGGAACTTCAAGATTTTTAGGGACTATACTATAGAAGGCAAGATGAGAAAAGAAATGACCTTGGTAAAAGATTATTTTTAAAATATGGCTTGGTGTTAGGCTGTCTCTCTAAATAAAGTAATCACTATTTTTTAACACTTTCCCTTGGGGGCCAAAAAGAACAAGTCTAATCCTCCTTTTACATGACAGTTTTTCAGATACTTAAAGATAGTGATCATGTCACCCTTATGCCCTCTTTCCTTTGGGCTCCTTCAACTTATCCTTATATGAGACGAACAAAATGCTCTATAACAGGAATGTGCTGGAATATATTTAACAATTATATTCACAGAAAAAAGTAGAATATACTTTTACATTTAATCTGCATTCTTACAGGTCTCTCCAAACACTTTATTATATTTATCGTATAAATAAAAAATAAATAAAACCTTGATTTTTATTGCTTTTTAATTTTCAAGATACAGAAGTTAACATCTAAATTTGAAAATCAGTTCTCATGATTTGAGAATAGGTGTTGACTCCAGTGCACTTATTACCCAGTGCCATTTTGATTGCTCTTCTCTGAATTCCATTTGGCTTATCAATGTCCTTCATAAACCGTCACATCAAACTGAACAAAATACTATGCATGGGATTGATCAGAAAAGGTTCTAAAGAGTTCAAATGCATGTTTATTGTAGTGTTTGCAGTTTCTTATTTTGGAGAGAGAGACAGAGAGACAGAGAGAGAGAGACAGAGAGACAGAGAGACACACACAGAGAGAGAGAGGGATATTAACAGAAAAGATATTGAAAGAACAAAAATAGAAAACATACATCTAAAGCAGGCCTCTGGGGAAAATGGACTTAGATATATTATAACTGATAGGAACATTTGTCCCATAACATATGACAGAAATATTAGAAAACTTGCTTAAGGACATGGCCTCCCAGCCAAAGGGTTGTTCCATTCCTGGGATGGAGCCCTCAGATAACTTAAGCTTGTCTGTGTTCTTTATCTAGTTGAGCTAAATGCACACTAGTCTGGAATTCATATCCTGGACTTTTGGTGACTTTTCTATTTTTCCAAAGCTCATAAGGTGATAGTCTACACTTTTTTCACCACCAATACTCTTTCACCTTACAGCAGAGAAGAATAAACCATAAGATTGACCCACAAATAGCATGATATGGATCCAAGATTCAGGGCAACAGGGTGAGAAGTGGAATAAGGTCCCTCCTCTACCTGGAGGCCCACAACAGTCAGTGTCTACCTTTCCATCATGGAAATGAAAGTTATTTTGCCTACTAAAATGTTTTGTATGTACTACTTCAAGTAAACGGCCATTTTTCTTTCACATGAAATAAGTAGACAAGAAACTGTCACAGAAAAATGGCATATTCTTTGAGGTAGAGGATAGAGCCCTTCATTAAACACACTTAGAAGAAAATACTTGTGCTATATCCACATTGTTTGCTCTAGGCAAGAAAGTCTCTGCATGCTCTAAAGAATGGGCCTCTTTTGGCCAGTCTCTTGTAACATTTGCTTTGCTACTCACATGTTGCATTCCTTTTGATAGAATACAATCTTGAAACAAGAGACTATTTTGTCTTTTTGTATTCCCAGGCTCTAGCACAGTGCCTTACATGTCAGATTTCTTAATAAGTGTCAAGCAAACTAAATTTAGTCAAATTATGTTTTCCATTTCCAGGGCACATTTCCTATTGAATAAGAAATGGGCTAAATTAGTAGAAAGAGAGACTCAATCCACACTTATTACAAGCCTTTCCTACCTCTTACCTTTGTCTCTGTCCCATTCTTAACATCACCATCTTCCCTGGGATCATGCCAAATGTAGCCAACAACAACTTGTTATAATATTGTCCTGGGGAACTGAATTTGGAAGTCAGTACAAAATTGAATTCATTTCTCAATTCTGCCAGTAATTTGTTACATAACTTCAAACAAAATTTTCACCTGTCTGTGTTTCTGTGACTTCATTTATAAAATTAAAAAGTTGGACTAGATACCCTCAAAGACGCCTTTAAAGTCTAAATTTATCCAAATTGAAACTTAGTAGTAAGCCAAAGAATAGACATTTATCTGAATTTTGAACATCAGCAGGCATCTGGTTTTTAGTTTTAACACATGGGAATAAGGCTGAAAATTTGGAAATAATATTAAAGGCCATGTGAATCAACCTCCTTTCTCATGTAAGGGTCCTCTCTAAAACTTCTTTAGCAGGTGATTCAGCCTCTGCTTAAATACTTCCATTTACAAGAATTCATTCACAACATAGTCCTCTCTTTTTTGGGATTAGTCATTATTGAAGGAAATAAATAAATATGTGTGATTTATACTGTATATATTTGATAATATGTAGATCTCTCTATATAATATTAGCTAAAGTCTTCCTACTGTAGCTTCTATTTATCTTAGTGAATCAAATAAATTTCAGTCCTCTCAGATGATAAGCTTTCAAAAATATTAGGAAATTTAATCTTTTGTACCCATAAAGCTTTGAATTCTACCTTTTAATGTTGTGAACTTTTTTAACTTTATAAATGGTCACTGAGATTCTTTTAACTATCCTTTTTAAAAGTCTTTTAAAATGAAGTACAGTAAACTTACTTTGGAGGGGGCATGGAGAGCCCAGGTTGGGAAATAAAATCAAGAACTCATCTATGCTCCCCAAAATTTACCTCCCAGCAAGGTTTAACGTAATTTCTTCAAATGAATTCTAAAATGATAGAACCAAAACAAGGAAAAGATGAAACAATTTTTCCATGCCAAGACAACTTAGAAGGTCAACAGAAAAGTCTGTCACATTGGGTTGAGAATGGAGCACAATCCAGCAACAGACTTTGCAGCAGCAGGCTAGTATCCAGGCTCTTAGCCCACAGCCATTAAGGGGATTGAACAACTGGTCAGAAGGAAACTACAGAAGCACTTTGCTGGCACTGGGTCCAAGACTCTGTTGAATTGCCCTTAGGAAATATAGATCAAAGATACCAGTTGCAGTTCCAGGGGAAAAGAGGAACATTAGTAGAATAGAACAAATGAAAGGAGCAGGGATCTTAGTCACTGTTCCAAGGTGGAAAAGAGTGCTTCTGATCACTCCACAAACCAGAGTACCTGCTAGGACAGAAGTGACCACATCTCTCTTTAGCTTATACCACCTTTGACAATCTGAAAATGTATAGATTTACCTGGGAAAACAACAAAGGAAAAAAACAAAAAAAAACTAAACTTGAAGCTCAAAATAGTTCCCCCTTTACCCCAGGAACAGAATTCCACTATAACATAAAGATAAAAGTCAAGAAATAGGTTGAAAAAGTAAACAAAAACAAACAATAAAAACCTTATAATAGAAAGTCATTGTGGTGAAAGGAAAGGTCTAAATGATGTCTAATATTCAGACTGACATAATACTACAGATTTGGCTTGATCCAAAAGAAGTATAGTGAAACTATTATTTCCCTTCATTCAGATATTATGCTAATGTTATTAAAGTTGACATTTATGTTAATACTCAAATCATAATTAGGATAAAAATAAATGAAAATACCTAAGCATTTTATAGATATGGTACCATCAAGCTATGTCTCTATACTATATTTATATAGTTGACTTTTTTAACTGAAAGGCAGGACTTTTCATTTGCTTGTCCTTATAAAAGTATAATTTTAATTTCAACTCATGAGCCTATCAATATTTCTTGACTCAAATTTTATTTGATATCTACAAATTTAGTTTTAACTCTGAATCTTGTATCATTTGAATCTTTTCTTTCTCTAAATTGACAGGGAAGAATATATTGATTTGTGTCATTCCAAGTTTACTGATATTGGTTATTAATCAGTATTAATTAATGTGTAGAAATATTACATGATGTGTGAATATAAAACCAGATTTGTAGATAGGAAGTTTATATTCAGAGTTAGAACAAAGATAGAGCCATAGTAGCAGGAGCTTTCTGAATCTCCTACCAACCAACCATTACAAAACATCTCAAAAGGACAGAAATCAAAATCAGATGAATAAAGGGACTCCCACACTGGAAGCAACCTTAAAGGTAGACAGTGTTTGGGCATTCCCCCTTTATAAGGGAGTGAAACAGCATTTATCAAAATGCAAGCTGATCAACCCAACCCCACACCATTAACCACACCAGAGTCAAAGTGAGGGAGGGGCAATCTCTAAATTCTCAGGGGATAGGTAAGGACACCACAGACTTACCTCTGATGGTGGTGAAAGGCCTTGGCAGCAAGACTTGAGACCCAATGCTGAGGAGCACTGAGTCTGGGCAGCAGCAGAGTAGGAGCAAGGCTGGCCACAGCCAAGGCAGCAGGGGTTGGAAAGAAAGACGCAGGGAAAAATGCTCTAAAGTGTGCTGCACACACACACACACAAAAAAAAAACAAAACATCACAGATTTACCTGCCCTCGTTTAGGCTTCTGACTAGGAAAGGAAGATACTACCAAGGCAAAGCCCGGCAAGACAGAAGCTAAGAAAGCAACCAATATGCAGGGAATCCCAATCCACTAATGGCAAAAGGAATAAATAGCAGGAAAAAATGCTCTTGACACTGGTTAATTTCTATGAAGAAAAAGAACAAAATACAGAAGCAACAGCAGAGGGTGATAAACAAGAAAACACATCTAAACTTTCCCCCCAAAAAGTGGAAATTGGTCACAGGCTATTAAAAAACTCAAAAGGGAGTTCAAAAACCAAGTAAGAAAGATAGAAGAAACTAGGCAAGATAGTGGGAAAAAGAAACGAAAATAGAAAAAGAAAACAACTTAAAAGACAAAATTGCCCATATGGAAAAGAGAGGCACAGAAATCAAATAAAGTAATAAGCAAATTTGAGATCAGAATTGACCTGTTAGAAGCCAGGAAAAGCAGGATAGACCAAATCAAAAAGGAAAATCAAATGATCATAGTTGAAAACCAGTCTAGACTCCTTCTAGACTCCTCTGATACATTTTGTAATAATGGCAATAATATTTTTTAAAAATCTCAGCAAAGGTTGAATGATAACTACACCTGAAAAACTTGTGACAAGTATTCATTAGCTTCTAAGTTGATTTTTTAAAAATGTCATACATCAGACTCATGTGAATCATAATGGTAGTGGGTTTGTTTTCTATTGTCATTAAATGGGCTATCATAACTTTGGGGATTTTGATACTTTTTAAAATGTGCATTATCAACTGTACTATTGCTTTATGAAAACTGTTTTATCCTGAAAATCATTTCCACTCAGACAGTGGTTCATGGCTAAGTTAAAAAGGAAATGGGTCTCATTTTTTTGGGTGAGATACTTTTGTAGTCTACCTTTTCTTAGCTGACACAGTATGACACAGACTGTAAGCTATATATTTTTTATTTTAAAAACTTATATTATTGTTTTTGCTTACATGTTCACTATATTATTACAGGTTGATTTTTTCTCTCCTTTTTGTGTCTGAAGCACATGTCACTAGTACTGAGATTTTCTTTAACTTTTTTGATTTTGCAGTAATATAAGTTTAAAATACATTTGTTCTAATATTAATGATTACACATAAAGCTTTAGACTATAAAAATGACGCCATTGATTATTTTAAAAATTTTGAGACTTTCCTTAATGATTCTATTTGATTCTAGGAGAAAGGAATTTAAAAAAAGCCATTGCACAATGCCAAAGAAGCACAAAGCTACTTGCATAGTGCCAATCGAGTACAAGGTAAAAGTCCTACCAGTCCTACAGGGATTGATGATATTCTGCATAAAAAAGAGCCCAATGACTTGCTCATGTGTGAGACTTGAGGTTGCGGCTACTTAACATGTGTTAAATGCAGGCCTTCCTTGTACCACACACTCTATATCAAATATATAAACTCTGATTCCTCTATTCCTGAGAGAAAACATAAAATCAGACCAAGTAATGATGTTTCCCATTTGAGGCTAAAATCTAGCCCCTTTTCTCTCTTTTATGTTGTAGCAAACTTTCTGTCTTCCTGGCTACTGATTGAGTAAATGTATAATTGTTTAAATGACTTTAATTGGGCCCAGATTCAAGGACCTGTTACAGGTTTACTTTTCCTTTACTTATAATTTTTACACATAAGATTTGATATTTTCTATTTCATCCACACGTTATTTTTCCTTTTATTTGTATTTTTTATTTTTTTAAATTTCTCTTGCTAATTGATTCATATACCTTATAACTCAGTCATGCATCCCTAAGTGATCCCTGTATTTTTCAACATCTTCCTCAGGGGGAAATTTATTATTATTCTAATTCATTCTAATTATTCTAAATTATTTCAAAATACAAATTTAAATTCTTTTGAGAGAAATTTCAGTATAAGAAACTATACTACCTCTCTGAATCCAGAAAGTAAAATGTTTGGAGAAGGTGCCATGAAGATACCCGCAAAGACCACATGCTTCATCAAGAATCAAGAATCAAGATCAAGAGTGAAATTTTGGATGTGATGATTTGAACTGTGTGTGGGTTGAATGCATTTGTTTTTGTATGTATACTCTTAAGCCAAAGGGGACTTCCCCCTAGTTGCCTTTTTGTCAATGAGCCTAGCAATTATTGGTTTATTCTGTTCCCCTTTTATCACAAAAGTTTTGTAATTTAACTGTTGATTATGTTAAATTATCAATTAGGGAGATTAGTCTCCCAATGATCATAAGGGGGGATGTGTAATGAGAAATCTGTTACTCTAAAAAAATACGATTTCTAGGAGCCCACTGACTTCCTGTCATTACATACTTCCTATAACAGAGGACATTAGGTAGTGGGGTTGCTGGTCTAAGCCTTTTTGCTTCTTGTCACAACCATGGGGGTGTTAAGTGGGGTTTTTGAACAACTTGATTAGCAATGGGCATGTGGTTTTTATTTTGCTACCTTTTTTATTCCTTTACTTCTAATAATCATTAATAAATCTCTTAAAATAATATTTTTGCACATTAATTTTAATTTTTACAGCAAGTAGGCACTAATGATATCATAACATAGCAATAATTAACAAAGCAAAATAAAAAGAAGGAAAAAATAGAAGGAAATATGAAATATCTTAATGAAAAGACAACAGATATGGAAAACAGGTGCACGAGAGACAGTTTGAGAATTATTGATTTATCAGAAAACCTAGAACAAAGTAAAAGTCTTGAAATCATATTAGAAGAAATTATTCAAGAAGACTGCCCTGATATTTGTAAACAAGAGGGAAAATAGATATTGAAAGAATCCATAGATCATCTCATGCATTAAATTCCCCAAAGACAACCCTCAGTAATGTTGTAGCCAAATTCAAAAGCTTTCAGGCCAAGGAGAAACTATTGCAAGTGGTACGAAAGTGACAATTCAGATACAAAGGAGTCTGAGTCAGGATTACACAGGATTAATAAGCCTCCACACTCAAGGACCACATGGCTTGGGATATGATTTTTGTGATTTTCTTGAATTTTGTATTTGGACATCAGATTTTCCATTTAGTTCTGGTATTTTTTTAGGAATGCTTAGAAATCTTTAGTTTGTTAAATGCCCATAATTTCCCCTGAAAGTAGATAGTCAGTTTTGATGGACAGGTGATTCTTAGTTATACTATATACTTTCTGATGTCCAAATACAAAATTCAAGAAAATCATGAAAGGTAAACAAGAAAGAAGGGAAAATATTTAAAGGCTTCAGTAAGGTTAAAATGATTATATACACATATGAAAAAATGATATCTGTAACTCATAAAAATATTTTCATCATCATAGTAGATAGAAGAATTATTCATAGGCAGAGGTTGTGGTATTAATTTGTTTAAGATGATATGTAAATAAAAATGGAGGGTACAAAAAGGAGGATGGTACTAAGAAAAACTTGAAGAAAAAGACAATAAATTATACCACATAAAGAGGCAAATGAGAGGTAGAAGTATGTTGTTATAAACAGGGTAGGAAGAGGGTGGTAATAAGAAATACTTAAACCTTACTCTCAGTGGAATCAGTTCTGAGAGAAAGGAACAGCCATATCTATTGGGTTATAGATTTCTGTCTTATTCTATGGGGAAGTTGAGAGGGAAAAACAAAGGTGGGGAGTGGGGTGGGGAGTATTAAAAGGGAGGGAAGTGGGGAAATTAATAGACCTTAAAGAGAAATAAGAGGGGAATAAGAGAGAGGGGGTGGGAAGGAAAATAAAATAAGGGTGGGGAAAAGGGGGGCTGATTAAAAGCAAAACACTGTTGTATAAGGAAACAGTGAAAGAAGAAAGGCCAGGACCAAGAGAGAAAATACAAATGATAGGGAATACACAGGTGATAGGGAAAACAAAGAGATTAGGAAGGTAATTACCTTCTGATAAAAGGCATTATAGACAATGAAGAAATATCATTACTCAACATGTATGCACCAAATGGTATATTGTCCAGATTTTTAAAGGAGAAACTATTGGAATTTAAGGAGGAAACAGA
The DNA here is from genome assembly GCF_027887165.1 of Monodelphis domestica. NCBI lineage: Eukaryota > Metazoa > Chordata > Mammalia > Didelphimorphia > Didelphidae > Monodelphis > Monodelphis domestica. The sequence continues at coordinate 628,689,782 of NC_077227.1, forward strand.
TAGTAAAACTATACTAATGGGAGGTCTCAACCTTCCTCTATCAGATTAAGATAACTCCAACCAAAAATAAATAAGAAAGCAATAAGAGATGTGAATGAAATCTTAGGAAAATTAGAGTTAATAGATATAGGGAGAAAAATAAATAAGGATAAAAAGGAATAAACCTTCTTTTCAGCAGCAGATGGTAGATTCACAAAAAGTGACCATGTATTAGGGCATAAAAACATTGCAAGCTAATGCAAAAAAATAATAAATGCAACTTTTTCAGATAATAATACAATACAAATTATGATTAGTAAGGGTACATGGAGAGGCAAATTAAAATTAATTGGAAATTAAATAATCTGATTCTCCAAAACTGGTTGGTTAAAGAACAAATCATAGAAACATTAATGATTTCATTGAAAAGAATAACAATGAGGCAACAACATATCAAAATTTTTGGGATACTGAAAAAGTTGTAATCAGGGAACATTTATATCTCTGAGTAGTCATATTAACAAAAAAGAGAAAGAGGTAATTAATAAATTGGGCATGCAACTAAAAAAAAACTAGAAAAAGAACAAATTTAAAACCCTCAGATAAAGACCAAATTAGCAATTCTAAAATTCAAAGGAGAAATTAATAAAATAGAAAGTAAATGAACTATTGAAATAATAAATAAGACTAGAAACTGGTATTTTGAAAAAAAACTAATAAAATAGAAAAAAATATTGGTTAATCTAATTAAGAAAGAGAATCAAATTAGCAGTATCATAAGTGAAAAGGGTGATCTCACCAGTTAGGAAGAAGAAATTAAGGTAATTATTAAGAACTATTTTGACCAATTATATTGCAATAAGTATGGCAATCTAAGTGAACTAGATGAATATTTACAAAAAATATAAATTGCCTAGATTAACAGAAGAGGAAAAGAATACTTAAATAATCCCAAATTAGAAAAAGAAATCGAACAAATCATCAAAGAACTCCTTAAGAAAAAAATCACTAGGTCCAGATGGATTCATAAGTGAATTCTATCAAACATTTAAAGATCAATTAATCCCAAAATTCTGCAAATTATTTGACAAAACAGGAAAACAAACTCATTTTATGATACAAATATGGTATTGATTTCCAGGACACAAAGATCAAAAACAGAGAAGGAAAATGATTGACCAATCCCCTTAATGAACATAGATATTAGAATATAGATATTAATGAACAAAAATATTAGATAAAATACTAGTTAAAAGACTACAAGAAGTTATCACAAAGATTATTCAATATCACCAGGTGAGATTTATACTAGGAGTACAAGGATGGTTTAATATTATAATTGACCATATCAACAATTAAAATAATAGAAATCACATGATTATCTCAATAGATGCAAAACAGCCTTTGGCAAAATGCAATACCCATTCCTATTGAAAACTCTAGAAAGTATAGGAATAGAAGATCTTTTCCTCAAAATAATGAACAATATTTATTTAATACCATCCCCTATCATCTGCAATAGGGATAAATTAGATGCCTTCCCAATAAGATCAGGAATGATGTAGGGATGCCCAGTATTACCACTACTATTTAATATTGTACTAGAAATGTCAGCTTTAGCAATTAGGGTAGATAAAGAAATTGAAGGGATTAAAGTTGGCAATGAGGAAACTATCACTCTTTGTCGATCATATGGTGGTATGATCAGAGAATACTAGAAGATTAACTAAAAAACTAGTGGAAATACTCATTAACTTTAGCAAAGTTTCAAGCTACAAAAAATATAAATTATCAGCATTCCTATAGGTTTCCAACAAAATTCAGCAGCAAGAGCTAGAAAGAGAAACTCCATTTAAAATCACTCTAGTAGGAGTCACTATGGTGGCTTAGAAACAGCAAAAGTTGAGTCCTCTGGGAAAACCATTCCACACCAATCAAAAAACAGAGCACTTCAAGGGGGACACAAAACTAAATACAACAATAGGACAGACCTAGGGGATCCTTCTGCTAGATTGAACTTAAAAGGTTTACAGAGAAAGAAGAATTTTAAGTTTAAAGAAAAGACAAAAGGACCTACTGTGCTGAGGCTTGAACAGTTGCTGGGATCTTGGAGTAAGAGTTCCAGGCTGGAGGAAGTGCCATGTTACTTTAACTACATGAGACTCAGGTCGTTGACCACAACTGGCAGGAAGGCAGATGGAGGAGAGGGGCAGAGAGGAGGGTAGCATGGTAGCAGCCTTCAGCCACCACTCTCCATTTTGGGCCTCTGCCTCCAGATGTTTTGGCCTTAGGGCATATCTAGATCTGCCAATCAGCTCTCTAGCTTAATCCAGTCTATCAGTAATGCAAATAAGAAGCCTTCAGAGTGCCAGAAATCTCAATCTCCAACACTCCCCCACCTACTTCACTGCAATCCAAGGACAAAGACTGCAACCTCGACAGAGTGCCTTGGTACTGCTATGGAAATCTCAGGGCTCTGACTATGCAGCTGTCAGGGAGGCTGCAGGCAGAAAGGAAGAGAGAGGAGGATGAGGGTAACTACCTTCAGTCCCCACACCTTTACCTTCACCTTCAGTTTCTGTTTGCTGCTGGGAAAGATCTGGCCTCAGGGCTCATTAATACAACAGGTCAGCTCCATCAGCCTAATCCCATTAATCAGCAGAACAGAGAAAAAGCCTGTTCAGAACAAAATAATCCAAACCCACGGATCCAGCAAATAATCTGAGGAGCCAATGATGGTTGGGGATTTAAAAATATGAATTAACAACATAAAAAGAAAAAACAAATTACACTTGACAATTTCTATAAAGGTAATGAGAAAATAACAAATAGAACAGAGGAGGATCAAGTAATTCCAAGCAAAAACTCAGGAATTCTAATGAATTGTTCATAGGCTTTGGAAGCACTCAAAACACAATTCAAAAAAAAAAACAATTAAGAGAAGCTGAAGAAAATTGAGAAAAAGAACTTAAAAAGCAAAATAGGTCAATTGGAAATAGATGCACATGAACTAAAACAAGAAAATAGCTTCTTTAAAACCAGAATTAGCTGGCTTGAAAATGAGGCAAAGAAAGTGAAAGTTGACCTACAAAGAAAAACAGACCAAAATGAAAAGGATGACCAAAAATCAAGGGATGAAATTCAGTCTTTAAAAATTGGAATTAAACAACTAGAAGCAAATGACTTCACGAGGCAGCAAAGCCTATAAAACAAAATCAAAAGAATGAAAAAAAATTGTGGCAAATATGAAATACTTCATTGATAAAATTACAGACCTGGAAAATAGATCCAGAGGAGACAATTTAAGAATTATTGGACTACCAGAAAATCCTGACAAAAGAAAATGTCAGGACATCATTCTGCAGGAAATTACCCAAGAAAACTGACCTGACATTCTTGAACAAGAGGGAAAAGCAGAGAATGAAGAAACTCACATATCACCTACTACATTAAATCCCCAATTGACAACACCTAGCAAAGTTATAGCCAAGTTCAAGTACTACCAGACCAATGAAAAGATATTACTATCTGCTAAAAAGAAATCATTCAGATATTATGGAGCCACAATTAGGATAGCACAGGACCTGGCTGCATCCACACTAAAGACTGTATTGTTTCCAGACATATTAAATCATTTCACACTTTCACCAAAATGTGCTACTGTATTGGTCTTTACAAAATTCCTTCAATACTATTTTCATTCTTTATGATTACTGTCAAATTTACAAGTATAGGGAAAAGACTCCTTATTGTTTTAATTTCATTCCTCTTGTTAGAAATTTAGATATTTTTCAAATGCTTGTCAATATTTTTATTTCTCTTTTGAAGTTAATATCATATGACAAATATAATAGAAAATAGCTATGTCATATATATATATATGCTAACTCATCATATTTATGCATGTCACACTTTTTTATCAAAAGTGTTTCATGCCAAATTTTTTGATAGCTTCTCTTCATTTCAGATATTTTTGTGGAATGTGGTATAATTATCTGGCCTTTGTGAAATTTCTGCCAAATTACTTTCTAGTTTTTATTTTTAGTATTTGTTATCTAATACAGAACTTTTTACTTCTTACTTCTTTTAATTAGTTCTGTTTTTAGCTTTTGCTTAGTCTGAGGTCACGACTTGCCTTTTTTACTTTAGATGGAGGATATTAGAATCTGATCCACAATGTTATTTTAACTCAGTATATATTAGTATGTTTTTAATATGTTGCTTAAACAATATATTGTTGGATTCTGGTTTCTACTCTATTCTACTATCTGCTTCCAATTTAAGGGTGAGGTCCTCCCATTCTCATTCACAATTATGTTTGTCCATCTTTGTATTCCCTCCTTCTCATTTGCTTGTTTCTTCCTCTCTATTCCTCTCTCTCTCTCTCTCTCTCTCTCTCTCTCTCTCTCTCTCTCTCTCTCTCTCTCTCTCTCTCTCTCTCTCTCTTTGTCTTTCTTTCAAGTCCCTTCTCAAAAATCTATTTTGCTTCTAATAACTGCCTCCTTTAATCTGATCTCCCATTCATCAACTCTTCCTCCTTTCTCATATCCACATCCCCTCACATATTCCAGTTGGCTAAGTTAAATTTCTATACATGACTCTGTGGTGTGTGTGTGTTTGTGTGTGTTTGTGCATTCTTCCCTCTTTGAACTAATTTCTGATGAGAGGTTTGGGTTATGAGAATGAGATTTAGGCATTGCTTTTTCTCCTCATTTCCCCCTCCATTGCAAATGTTCTCTCTTCTATACCTCTTTTATGTGAAAAATAAATTTTCCATTTTACTTCTCTCTTCTCCTCTCATTCCATTCCTCTTTTTTTGGGAAAAATTACAATATAATTAATTTACACACACCTTCTGACTATGTGAACTCTTTTTAACTGTCCTAATAACTATTGCATAATCTGATGGTGACAATTTTGTAGTCTTCCTATATAGAAATATAAACAATTTAAATTTGAGTCACTTATGATATTCTTTCATCTTTACATTTTTTTGTTTCTTTTGAATCTTGTGTTTGAACGTCAATTTTCTATTCAGCTCTGGTCTTTTCATCAATATTGCTTAAAACTCCTCTCTTTCATTAAATATCTATTTTCCCCTGAATATTACAGTTAGGCTTGATGGTTATATTATTTCTGGTTGTAATCCTATTTCCTTTGACTTCTAGAATATCATATTCCAAGCCTTCTACTCCTTTAATGTAGAAACCACAAAATTTTGTGTGCTCCTGACTGTGCCTACATGGTATTTGATTTTTTTTTAAATAATTGCTTGCATCATTTTCTCCTTGACCTGGGAAGTCTTGAATTTAACCATAACATTACTGTGAGTTTTCATTTTCAGATCTCTTTTAGGAGGTTATCAGTGCATTCTTTCAATTTCTATTCCATCCTAGATCTAAGCTATCAGAGCAATTTCCCTTTATAATTTCTTTAAAATATATCTTTTTTTTAAACCACAGCTTTCAGGATATCCAATAGGTCTTATATTATCTCATCTTCATCTATTTTCTAGATGATTGTTTTTTTTTTCCTATGGGGATATTTCACAAATTTATTTTATTTTTTATTCCTTTCATATTCTTTTATTGTTTCCTCATATCTCATGTGCCCAATTTTATTTTTTGAATAGATGAAGATAAAAAGTGTTCATTTCCAACACTTTTTAGGGGATTTTTTATTCTTTTCACCTTTTTTTAAATTTACTTTTGTCATGCTAAACACACTTCCATACTGGTCATTTTTATAGGAGCAAAACTCTACATTACCATCCTCCCTCCCCCCAAGAAAAAACACCCATAAATACACTAATGTGATAGATGGCTCCAACAGTTCTTTCTCTGGAGGTTGATAACATTCCCCTCTTTGGATTGTCCCAGTTCATTGAATTGCTGAGAATAGCCAAGTTTTCATAGATAATCATCATCCAATATTACTGTTATTGTGTGCAATATTCTCCTAGTACTTTTGATTTTACTCTACATCAGTTGCTGCAGTTTTCCAGCTTTTTAGCACAATAGCATACCATTACTAACATGTACCACAATTTGTTTACCTATTCCTCACCTGATAGCTATTCCTTTAATTTCCCATTATTTGTTACCAAAAAAAAAGAGCTGCTATAAATATTTTTGTACATGTAGTTCCTTTCCATTTTTTATTATCTTTTCTGGAAACAGCCCCAGTAGTGGTATTACAAGATCAAAGCACAGTTTTATAACCCTTCAAACATAGTTCCAAATTGCCCATCAAAATGGTTGGATCAATTCACAACTCCACCGTCCATATATTCATGTCCCAATTTTGCCACATTCCCTCCAACTTTTACCACGTTCCTTTATTCCCACATTGGCCAATCTGATAGGTGCGAGGTGGTACCTCAGCATTTTTTAAGTTACATTTCTCTACTCAACAGTGATTTAGAACATTTCATCATATGATTATTGATGGATTTAATTTCTTCATCTGAAAATTGTTCATATCCTTTGACTATTTTTCAATTGGAGAATGGCTTATATTCTTATAAATTTGATTTATTTCTAATATTGATTTAGTTTTCTCATAAAATTTGAGAAATTAGACCTTTATCAGAGAGATTTGTTATAAATTTTTTCCCATTTTGTTGCTTCCCTTCTAATTTGGTTATAGTATTTTTGTTTGTACAAAATATTTTTAGTTTATTGTAAATAAAATTATTCATTTTATATCTTACAATACTACATTGTTTGGCCATAAATTCTTCCCTTCTCCAAAGATCTGCCAGGTAAACTATTCTATGTTCCCCTAAATTTAATGGTATCACTCTTTATATCTAAATCATATATCAATTTTGACCTTATCTTGCTATAGGATGTGACATATTGGTTTCTACCTAGCTTCTACCTTACTGTTTTTTTTAATTTTCCCAGCAATTTTTGTTAAATATTAGGTTCCTATTTCAAAAGCTGTGATCTTTGGATTTATCAAACATGAAGTTGCTAAGGTCATTTACCTCTATTCATTGTGCATCTAATCTACTCCTTTGATCAGCCATCATATTTCTTAGTCAGTACCAGACTATTTTGAAGATTGCTGTTTTATAGTGTAAGGGGGGAATTGGTTGTTTTTTTTAATACGATATTAGGTTGGATCATTTTAAAATAGGGTATCCAGGAATTTAATTAATTCCAAAGAGATTTATTTACAATTTATTTACAAAATATAGAAAGAGTGAAGTTAGAAAATCAGAGAGGATAGGATAAGATATCTAGCTTAAGCACTAAGTATTTTGCTCCAATCCCTGGCTCAAAACAGGCAGGGGAGTTTAGTTCTTAATGGAAGAGGCATCAGCCCTTGTGGCCAAGGACCTAGAGATACAGGGATCCTCTCTCAAGAGAATAGGACTCTCCTGAGGCTAGTCTCTTTAGAAAATCCAGGAAAGGAGTCAGTATTTTTCATTCACAAGGTGTCAGTCCAAAGGGGAGAGATTTAAGGACAGTCTCACCACATATAGGGGCTCAGGTACAGTCAGCAGATTTTTCACCAGCCTCCAACTCAAACTCAGAACTCCAGAAGAAGAAGACAAACTTTCCAAAATCTCCTCACGGGAAATTGTAACTCCCTTTTAAGGACACTTTCTTTTGTGGCATTTCCTGTGTCTTCCCCTAATTTTACATCTACCAATTACAGTTGAAGCTTTGCTTTAGGACTGCCCAGGGGCAGTCAGTTTTATTCTGATTCATCACCCACTATTGCACAGGTGGGTCACAGACCTTCCCACTAAATGATTAAATGGGATATTTATACTTTTGATGATTAGATCTAAAAATGGGCAGGGAAATTAATTTAATTTTTCACAATCAGGGGAGAGATTTAATTTAATCTTTACAATAGTACCGCTTGAAATCTTGTACTGTTAGGTCTCCTTCCTTCACTTTTTAGTCTCCTTGATTTTCTTGATCTTTTGTTCTTCCTGATGACTTTTGTTATTATTTTTTTAGTTCTATAAAATAATTATTTGGTAGTTTTATTGATATAGTACTGAATAAATGAATTAATTTAGGTAGAATTATCATTTTTATGATATCAGCTTGGCCTAACATTGCTAATGTTTATTATGCTAATAATTACTTTCCTATTATATCACTTTATTTGTGTGAAAGGTGTATTGTAACTGTTTTCATATAATATCTGAATTTACTTTGGAAAGTAGATTCCCAGGTATTTTATATTGTTTAGAGTGATTTTAAATAGAATTTCCCTTCACATCTCTAGACTTTGTAATATATAGAAGTGTTGATTTATGTGGATTCATTTTGTATCCTACAATTTTACTAAAGTTATTAATTATTTCAAGTTTTTAGTTGATTCTTTAGGACTCTCTAAGTACACCATCATATCAGCTTCAAAAAATGATATAGTTTCCACATAGTTCACTTTAATTCTTTCAATTTCTTTTTCTTTCCTTTTTGTTAAAGCTAGGATATCTAATATGATATTAAATAAAAGTAGTAATAATGTGAATTCTTATTTCACCCCTGATCTTATTGGGAAGGCTTCTAAGTTATCCCTGTCACAGATGATACTTTCTGAAGGTTTTAGGTGGACACTACTTACCATTTTAAGGAATAATCCATTTATTCCTATGCTGTTCAATGTTTTTAATAGAAGTGGGTGTTGTATTTGGTTAAAGGCTTTTTCTTCATCTAATGAGATAAACATGTGACTTCTGTTAGTTTCATTATTGATATAGTCAATTATTCTGATAGTTTTCCTAATATTATACAAGCCCTATCTTCCTGGCATAAATCCCACCCGGTTATAGTAAATGGCCCTTTTGACATATTACATCTATATTCATTAATGAAATTAACCTATAATTTTCTTTCTCCATTTTTGTTGTTCCTGGCTTAGGTAACAGAACCACATTTATTTCACAAAAAAATGGTAGAATTCCTTTTCTCCCTACTTTCTGAAATAGTTTATATAGTATAGGAATAATTTTTCCTTAAATGTTTTATAAAATTTACTTGTGAATCCATGTGACCCTGGGGAACTTTTTCCTTAGTGAGTTCATAGATGTTCTGTTCAATTTCTTTTTCTGATATCAGATTATTTAAGGAGTCTGTTTCTTCTTTTGCTAATTTGGGTAATTTGTATTTTTGTAAATATTCATCCATTTCACTTGAATTGTCACATTTATTGGCATATAATTGGACAAAATATCTTTTTATTGCTTCTTGATGTGTCACGAAGTCATTAACTTCTAGTTGCCCAGTTCTAAATTTTAAAAAAATTATTTTCTTCTATCAGCTTTTGAGCCTCCCTTTTCATTTAGCTCATTTCTTAACACTGCTTTCATTTGTCTTACCCCTTTTTCTACTGCCTGCCTTAATTAATTTTTAAAACCCTTTTTGAGCTCCTCCAGAATCTGTATTTAATTCATATTTTTCTTTGTGCCTCTGCATGTGTTTTCTTTTCTATCACTTCTGTGTCTGTGTTCTGCTGTTTGTCTCCATAAAAATTTTCTATGGTTAGGTGTTTTTCCCAATTATATTTTTAAGGAATCATTTCCTTCTGTGAGATTTTCCATTTCTTTTTCTACTTGGTCAGTTTTGGTTTTTAAGGAGTGCTTTTTTTCAGTAAAATTTTTTATCTTCTACTGTTGCAGAATCAATATTTAGCATTGGTTTCAAAACAAGAATGGTAAGAGCTAGGCAAATGGGCATAAGTGACTTGGCCAGGGTCACCTTGATAGGAAGAGCCTTAGGCATGATTTGAACAGGAAACTCTTGTCTCTAGACCCAACTCTATCCACTAAGCCACCTTACTGCCCCTTTTATCTGTGGCTTTTTCCTTCAATATTTTTTACCAAGCTATTAATTCTCTTTTCATAATTTTCTTACATTACTCTTCTTTTATTCCTCAATTTTTCTTTTACTACTCTTATCTCTTTCTTTAAGTCTTTCAGATATTCCTGTTAGGTTTGGGGCTAATTAGCATTTTATTTGAGACTATAGATGTTTTGACATTGTTATTTTCTTCTGAGTTTATTTTTTGTTCTTCTCTGCCTCTGGAATAACTCTTTAATGTCAAATGGTGCTTTTGTTGTTTCTTTTATTTGAAATTTATGTTAAAGTTGGGGTCTGTTCACCTTGGGGTGGAGAGGCACTTTCTAAAGCCTCAGAATTTTTCATGGTGTTGTTCACAGAGCTGGGATTCTTCAAGATTTTGGTGCTTCCAAAGTGCTGGGATTCTAGGAGAGGAATAGTCACTGCTCATCTGATCTATACTCTGGTCTTTACCTAAGAAGGGTAGCTAGTCCCATGTAGTCACAAGTGATAGAGTTCCCCATTGATTTGGAACTATGACTAGGGCCCCTAATCCCTTGTGACTAACCACTAAAAAGTCTTTCCAATGTGAAACTCTGATACATATCTGTCTTATATATTTATTAGAGTAACTAATCAATGCCAAATATTCACAGATTACAAGGATTTCCCTACAATCTCTTTCTGAAAAGTTATTTGACCCCTTTACCATCTCTTGGAAGAGAGTTCCTGGAATTGTTGCTGTTAATATCTATATGGGTTTCATACACCCCTCTGCTCTGGTGCCACAAATTTCTCTTGTATACCTCTTTAAGTTTTCTTTGGCAGGAAAATGTTTTACTATATCATTTTGTTGGTTTTACTATTCAAAATTTGACTTGAAGTAATATTTTAAAGGTGTTTGGAGGGAACATCTAGGTGTCTCAGGGATAGCAAAGCCAGGAGTAGAGATGGGAAGTCCTGGGTTCAAATCTGGCCTCAGAAACTTCCTTAATGTCTGATGCTGGGCAAGTCGTCTAACCCCCATTGCCTAGTCCTTACCATTATTTTCTGCCTTCAAACAAATTTGTAATATTTATTTTAAGACAAAGAGTAATAGAATATTTAATAGAATTGTTTGCATTAGACTTTAATGAGAGTTAAGTTCACCTGGATGGCTGCCCCTAATCTGCCATCTTGGTTCTAACTCAAGTTTATCTTATATTATCCTCCCCAATATTTTTAGAAATTTGTTGTTATTCATAGATATACTATTTTCTATTATTTGGATTTTGTTTGTATAGAAATGCTATTGGGTTTTGAGGTTTATTTTTTAATTTGTGACTTTATGTAAGCAATTTTTTAAAATAATTTTTTAGCGTTTTCTAAATAAGCTATTATTTCATTAGCAAATAGAGAAAATTTTTCTCTCCTTTTGTCAACTTTATGCTTTTAGTTTCCTTCTCTTATGTTATTGCTACCACTACTATTTCTAGAACTATATTAAACCATCACAGAAAACTAAGTTGGCAATCTTGCTTTACCCTATATTTACTGGTAAAACTTATAGTGTATCCATCTTATAGGCAAAGCTTAAATGAGTCTTCCATTTTGTCAAAGACTTTTTATATACTTGTTGTGATCATAATGTATAATTTATTCAGGAAAGATTACCTGACTAGCTATTGTCAAGCTTCTGAAGGAAGGAGCCAGATATCAGTGAAAACCAAAAAAATGGAATAAGTGGAAAAGGAAATATTTAAGATAAAATATTTGTTCCCTATGAATCCAGTAAGTCTTCCAGAGAAAACAGCAAATTGGATGAGTAGTTTTTATAATGTAATAGTGAGGGTTGGTGTTATGTTGAAGGGAATAGGTGTAAAGTAGTAGGCAATGGAAAGTCAACTTTGATAATAGTCAAGGGTTTTGAATCACTGAGAGAAGGGGTATATGATGGGTGATATTTTATCATTGATGAATTATCAGTTGAATTATCAATATTCCTTGAGGTAAACCTCAGAAGAGAGTCTTTTAACTGTATTAGGCATCATAGCCAAGGAGATGAGCATGGGGAGCCAAAGGAATAGAATTTTTCTCCTTTTTATTCAGGCAGAATAAATCTAGAAATCGGTGGTGGAATCAGAAAGGAGCATTGTCTTTCTTGGTTCCTAGCATTTGGAAGAGGTCAAGGAAGTTGACCAAATTTATGATGGAATGATGTTTATTTGTCCCTTGCAGGCAAAGAAATGAGTTCCTGATCCTGAAATAAATATAGAGGTAACATTTTATGAAATATTTTCATGGCAAATTGTAGTTTCTGATTCAAAAATTATTCTCAAAAATTTAGAAATAAATCATTCTACAAAATTTATTTTATGAGGCAAATATATCATTAAAACCAAAACTAGAGAATAATAAAGAAAAAAGAAAATTATGGATCACTACCAGTAATGAATATATGCAAAGATTTAAAATGAAATCTTAACAAAATTAACTACCAAAAAAACCACATATTGTTGGAAGCAAATTTTTCTTTCCATTGTGTCACCTTTTTAACATGATCTCTCAGTGACCTGGAGATCAAATACCACTGAATAAATTCTGGTATATATAAGCCATTAGAGAAATGAAACTAAAGAACCACAGAACCAAAGAGACAGGAAAATGATTACAAAGGCCCTGAATTCTTGGAGGCCCAGTAAAATTAAGAAACTATGATTGGTTCCTGAGAAGTGTTAGAGTTAGTGGGTGGAGACAAAAGAAAGATTATAGGGTCAGATCAGGGGCCAGTCTTGATCTTTTTGACCTAAACGTGGAGAGCAGAATAAACCCTTGTTGGAGTTTTAGCTAGAGACCCAAATGGTGTCTGGAAATTAGGGTTCTCTCTCTCCATTACCTTCTACCTTTCCCTCTCTTTACTACTACTACTACTACTACTACTACTACTACTACTACTACTACTACTACTACTACTACTACTACTATTACTACTACTACTACTACTACTACTACTACTACTACTACTACTACTACTACTACTACACTATGACTTTGATTTAATAAAGTTATTAAGCTGATATCAGCCTCATAAATTTAGTTATTACAATATAGAACTGTATTTAACATAAGCATCTTGGAGTTACTATATAAGGATATAATGTAAGAATGTTTCAACATTAGTAAAACAAATTACATAATTCATTATTTTAAAAGCTATCCAAATGAAATGTTTTATCAAAAGATGTAGAAAAAAATTGGCAAACTATAAGAATCACAAACAAAAAACTCTAAAAACTCTAGGCATAGAAGTGATTTTAAAAATATGAAACTAAAACCCCAAAACACATGATTTATAATGGGGAAATGTTAAAGTATTTTCCAAAAAGTAAACCAAGAATATGCCTTTCCTTTTTCTTTAATATGTTTCTAGATATGCTAGAGAAAACTAATATAAGGCAAAAAAGTTCAAGGCATAAACATGTACAAATAGGAAATAGGATTATTTCTATTTGTTAAGGACATGATTATTGACTTAGAAACCCCAGCAAAACATCAAAGAAGCTAATTGAGACAATTAAGCTTCAGTAAAAGAGCAGTAAAAGAGCAGGATATAAAATAAATCCCCCCAAATTATCAGCAATTATATATTATAATAACAAAATCCAAGAGGAAATAATAGAAAGGAAAGTCCCACTAAAAAATAACCAGAAATACACAGAATCACTGAGATCCAGTATGAGTACAATTCCAAACTGCTTTTTATTAAGAACTCAAGATTGACCAGTAATTGGAGGTATATTAATTACTAATGATTTGGCCATGTAAATATAATAAAAATGGTACTGCTACCTAAGTTACTTTAACAATTTTGTACTATACCAAAGAAAGTATCAAATTAATTAAGAAATTAAACAAAACAATAACAAAGTTCCTTTGGTAAAAAAATATTTAGGAACACTTCTGGATATTAAATTATTGTTTAAAACCAATAATTATTCAAACTATTGGTATTAGTTATAAAATAGAATAGTCATTGTCACCCAAAATTCTTTTTGTAAAAAAAGGGATAGGGTTAAAATCAAGGGTTTGTTAAATACTAACTTTATGCAATACATTGTAATAAGCAGTGGTGGTACAAAGTAGAAAACATTCCAGCCCCTCTACCAGCTCACAATCTAATAAAAGAGACAACATCCAAATAATTATTTGTCGTAATTTTTCAGTGATGTCCAACTTTGTGACTACATTTGGAATTTTCTTAGCAAAGATATTGGAATGCTTTGCCATTTTTTTTCTAGCTCATTTTTCAGATGAGGAAAGTATTGGAAACAGGTTTAAGTGACTTGCCAAGGGAATATAGCTAGTAAGTGTCTGAGGCCAGAACTGAATTCAGTAAGATAAATCTTCCTAAAGACATGTTCAGCTATCTATCTACTGCACTACCCAGCTGCCCTATATTGAAGTGATAGATCATTATGGATAGAGAAAGAAATATATGTACATGTGTGTGTATAGTAGTTATGAGACTCTATTCACTGGTGGAGATCAATACCTTACTTTGGTGTGAAGGGTGGGTCCTATTGCTCCTCCTCCTACACCTCCTCCTCTTCCTCCTCCTCCTCCTCTTCTTCTTCTCCTTCATCTCCTTCTCCTTCATCTCCTTCTCCTTCCCCTTCTCCTTCTTCTCCTTCTCCTCCTCCTCCTCTTTCTTCTTCTTCTTCTCCTTCTCCTCCTCCTCCTCTTTCTTCTTCTCCTTCATCTCCTTCTCCTTCATCTCCTTCTCCTTCCCCTTCTCCTTCTTCTCCTTCTCCTCCTCCTCCTCTTTCTTCTTCTTCTTCTCCTTCTCCTCCTCCTCCTCTTTCTTCTTCTTCTTGTTCTTCTTCTTGTTCTTCTTCTTGTTCTTCTTCTTCTTCTTGTTCTTGTTCTTCTTCTTGTTCTTGTTCTTGTTCTTCTTCTTCTTCTTCTTCTTCTTCTTCTTCTTCTTCTTGTTCTTCTTCTTCTTCTTCTTCTTCTTCTTCTTCTTCTTCTTCTTGTTCTTCTTCTTCTTCTTCTTCTTCTTCTTCTTCTTCTTCTTCTTCTTCTTCTTCTTCTTCTTCTTCTTCTTCTTCTTCTTCTTCTTCTTCTTCTTCTTCTTCTTCTTCTTCTTCTTCTCATCCTTAAAGAGAGTAATATACAGAAGCAGCTGACATGTAGAATTGGATTTTGTCATTATTCTCAGGTTGCTACACTAAAGACTTCAAGCAAATGTCCTTGTTGGGTGAAATCTTGGATTCTCTCTTTGTTGTGGTGAATTACCTTTCCCCTAGTAAGAAATCTCCTTTAATCTCTATTGTCTAGTAAATATGCTTAAATGCATACTTTCTCCAATTTTTGTTTTGTTATTGATTTGGATAAATTAGTTTCTTTGCACATATATGTGAATATGTATGAAATATCATTTGATTTCAAAATGACTGAGATTGGAAACTTGATTTTACAGTTTTTAGAAAAGTGCTATAGAAAAGGACGTTAAAGAACCAGTCAACTGTGTTGTTTCTATGAATGATCTAGAAGCTTGGCCATGGAAAGGAGTGTATTTTATCCCTTCTTAACAGAAGTGAGAAACTGTAGACATAGAATATTGCAATTATCGTTATTCTTGATTAATTTATTGGTTGTTTTTTTTTTGCTGAATTCTTTTTTTTTGCTCTTTCTTTTTCTAATCTTAAAAAAAATTCCCAAAGTGTAGATAATATAAAAATCAAAGACATTACACAGTCCCCTAATTTTTAAAAAATCCTTTGTGGTCCAGTTCAAATGTAATAAATATTATTGAAATACCATATCGATCAACAAAAATTTTATAGTCACAAAAAATTTCTTGTTTCTCTGAATTCTATCATTGATTTCATACCCTTTATTCAAAGTATAGAGAAAGCACATTTTATTTTGTGTTAATTTGTTCATTTAGCTAACTTAAATCCCATACAATATTGTAAACTCCTTGTGGGTTAGAACCCTACCTCAGTAATCTTTGCAGATTCTAGGAACCTGATAATGTTGAACCAACAAATAGTGAATTAATTAAAACTTGGTGAAATTTAGGCATTTACTCTTTGGCTTCTTCTATAAAAAGTCATATTCATGCTATTCATCATGGCATGGAGGTCATGAATTCTCAAAGATTTTGAAAAAAGAACAAAATTGCTGGGACGATCTATCAAGTTAGAAAGGCTATATGTATAGTGCATAGATATATAGTAGAGAAGTAGATGTGGTAACCAATGAAATTCTCTTGAAAGAGGATCTTATTTTATATTTTATTAAGAAAACAGCCACCATTCACTGTGTACTCTTATGTTCTACATCTCAAAACTCTTTGATATCATCTTTTATTTTTCCTCCCCTTCCCTAACTCAAGTTTTTGATTGAGGTGACCTTTCTTTTTCTCAAACTTAACATATCTACTTGCAGCCTTTACTACATTTGCTTCTATTTTCCCTTCATTGATTGTGCCCATAAACCATCTCTTACTTCATATTTTAAATCTTGTCCTATCAACTGTCTTTCTCCCTACTGACAAAATGAACATGTCTCCCAATACCCATAAAAATATGACTCTGTTATCAGTACATGGTTATTACCTATATTTCTCTATTTTTATGAATCTTCTCCACTTTATCTCCTTTCATCCATGTCTCAACTCCTTACAATGTGACTTCAGATTTCACCACTCAATAGAAAATTATTTGTCCAAAGGTACCAATGATCTTTATTTGTCACATCCAATAATCCTCTTTTGAGCTTTTAAAAAAATATATTGAATTCATGATTAATATCTACAGACACCATGCCCCCTTTCTCCTGTCCCATAAGTAGCAGAGGAGGTGGGTGGGAGGAAGGGTGTACCTGGGTCAGAAGTTTCTCAGCAGAGAGGAGAACCATCCCAAATTGTTTCTCTTTTAAAAAAAGGACTTAGGGCACAGATAATGGTATTTAAACCAAACATCAATTTTTATGAAAAAAATATATATTCCCATGGTGGAGGGGAATCTGGCATCATCCTGGAAGGGGATTGGGGAGGCCGCTCCAAACCATCTTGACTTATAACTCACTACTTTATTATCTTAGAAGCACACTGCACTATAGGCACACACTATATCACCTCCTATAGTTTCTGTAGCCATCTGTCTTCATGTTAATACATTTAGTGTTCCCTGGATCACCTCTGCCCTCAGTTGTGGTCTGTTAGGTCTTCAGCAGCCAAGTGAAGAAGACAGAGATGAACTAGAGGGTCACTCCGTTGTCCTGTTGCTCACTGGAGTTTTTGCTGTTCTCCCAGCTGTAGAAGGTCTCCTTTTTGACCACATCATTGAACTAAGAAGATCATGCATAGGTAGTTTTTGGTTGGCTACTGGGTGGTGATGGGCCTGAAGGGTGTAGATCACCTGGAAGCTTCTTAGCTCCTTCTGCCTGTAGTCAGATTTTTCTGGAGTAGTGTCTCTCTGGCTTCTAGCATGGTCACACCAAAGCTCAGGGGAGATTAGATAACAATGACTGAATAGCAGCTAGCTGTCATGAGTGCCTAGACCAACATAATGAAAGAAATCTCCTGTTCACTCCAGTTAACCTTTATCCAATCAGTGATGCTCTGGTCCTTGGGCTTTCCTTAAGTAGCTTATTGAGCTGCTGACTCAGCTTCTTAGGGGACAGATCTTGCACAGACTGGGTGAGCTTGACATCTTCACTTTCTGCTCAGTGACAAAGGTGTTGATGTCCTGGGCCTCAGGTAGGAACTCCTTCCAGTTTAGGCTACTCTGTTACCACAGTGCCCTGACCTTTTGGTGACCCATGCTTTTGCCTTAAGAGCTCTTAATAGTCATCTTTTATTCCTCATTTATTTTGATTTTCTGCAGCATTTGGTACTATTTACTGTCCTATTTTCTGAAATACTCTCTAATCTCTGGCTTTTCATAACACTGCTTCCTCTTGTTTTTTCTTTAACCTTTTTGGAAATTTCTGCTTAGTCCACTTTATTTGACCATTACTCAGATTTTAAGACTTAAGAGAGAGTATACCCAAGCATTTCTCTTGGGCCCTCTTTTCTCCATACATTCTTTAACTTGATAATCTTATCAGTTTTCATATGTTTAGATATGAACTTTGTGTAGATAAATCCAAGATGGATGTATTTAAACATATAGTGTATATATGTATACACAAATGCATGTTCATATGTATATATTTACTAAATATCAATATATTTGTACTTACACACACACACACACACACACACACACACACACATATATATATATATATATATATATTTAGATTCAGTCTCTTTCTTGAGCTCTAGTCCAATATCTATGACAGCCTATTGGATATTTGCTACAGCCAGTACAAAAAGAAGGCATTATCTTTCTCCCAAACTTACCTGTCATCCAAACTTCTCTGATTCTATGAAGTACATTTCTATATTCACTCAGGTTTTTCTAAAACTACACAGCCTTTCAGGTAGATGACCATCTTCCAAGTGAACTAATACCCTACTAAGGATTTTGGAAAGAATTTTGCCAACAATGAATAAGAGAGAGAGACTCTACTGTCAAAAAACAACCAATTTTCCTTTATTTTGAGACAATTGAGGCATTCTTGGTATCCTAGGGGATGATCTCCTCTTGCCATATAACCCAGAAATTTTAGTCAGTATTTCCATGAGCAGTAGACTCCCTGACTTATCTTCTATGTTAGAATAGAATAATCAATGGCAGGCATCATAGGAGAGGAGCCTAATAGTATTCAAACACTCTTTTCAATTGGAAGTTCAGCTAGAGAGGGATTAACTTCAACCTGAGCTATATAATCAATGGCTTCAGCTTTGGTTGATGATGGTCTGTTGAAAATGCTGTGGAAGTATTCAATCCATATCTCCAGGATCATGTCCTTATCACTGATCAGCCATCAGCTCTGAGTAGTTGAGAGGCACCATAGGATTCTGGCCCAGAGAGAGACTACAGGTCATCATGGTGCTTTGGGTTGTTATTATCAGTGTAAAACTGAATTTCATCTGTCTTCTTACTCAACCAAGAATGCTGCACATCTTTAAGCTTCACTTGCACTTCACTTTTGATGGAATTAAACATGAGACAAATAAACTATCCTGCCGGTAAGTCCTATGAAATTCTTTTTTTTTTTCACTTAATAATTTCTGAGTTTTCCCATTATTTTCATCAAACTAATCCTGATGTTTGAAAACGTTCTGGCCCAGATAAGTAGATGAGCCTGTATATGAAATTTCTGAAGGCTGTCCATTTCTTTTGTGTTCCACTGTTGCCAAACATATGTTGGCTCAGCTTTCCCTTCAAGTCAGTAACAAAGTATTCACACATCAAGAAGCACTAGAATTGGAGTTCAATGTTTTCTGCCAGTTCCATGATGGCATGCTTGTACAAGTTCTTGATAGAGAAAAATGCTCTGATGCTTTGCTAGTCACTATGTTGTTATGAGATGTTGTTAGATGTCTTCAACAAAGATGAAAACAGAATCAAGGTTACCCACTATATGAAAGGCAAATTGTTTACTTGAAAAGGTTGCAAGCCACGATTTAAGTGGAGGGGAAGTTGGTGTGAAAATTTGTGTTCACAGATAATTGTGTATTCAATTCAGCCTCCATCCCAAATGTTCATATGGGGTATTTGAGACTGATTTGTGGTACAGTCTTCCCAGCTTATATTGCTCTGATCAGCCACAGTAGGAAACACTGTAGTTTGCCTGTGACATAGAGATTTCACTTTGGCTATTTTCAAATATAAAGGATATAACCACCACTTCCCTTTCTACTGACTTAGTTCAGGCTCTTTTCTCATCTTGCTTGGTCAATCATACTTGCCTATTAATTTATCACTCTGTGTCAAATATCTTGCCCTCACCCATAACCCTAAAAGTAGCTGCCTAAGTGATCTTTCTAAAACTCCTATTAGATTAATATCACTTTCAATTTCCATAAATTCTATAAAAATCTCTATATTGAATCAAATGAAATCTTTTCTATTTGGCATTTCAGTTCCCTCACAGCCTGGTTCTTTTCTATCCTTTTTGATTTATTATACATTACAATCTATCAAAGAATATTAATGGTGTTATTAATTACAATAGCTAATTAAAATATCATTATTGTATCATTAACTTCATTATTAATAATGATAATAAGCTACATTTATTTGACTGCTATTTGTATGCAGTGAAATCACTTACTAGTTAGAACAAAGGTCAAATTTCACATCAAATTAAAATAAGGAATACAGATGAATGAGAAAATAAATTGTCCAATGTCTGGCACTCCAACCAAATCTATTTAAGTAAACTGTTGAATTGGAAAAGTTGGAAATGGAAAAAGAAAAGATATAAACCCTGGTTATAGTCATTTCATAGAGAAATTTAACAGATGTAACAAAATTGCCATAAGAAAGAGCCTAGAGTTTGGTTCATCCAACAAACATTTAATTTTCTTGCCAGGAAGAAAGTTGTAGCAGCCAAGGGAAAAACTGATTTAGAATATAAGTTAAATTATAAACCATTATGGATAAAAATGGTGGAATATTATGAATAAAATACTACTTCTCGAAACAATTAAAAATAATAAAGGAGAGCACAAGCTTCAATAAAACTTAGTTTCAGATCTGATACATTAGGCCATATCTCCCAAATAGAATATACAAACCAAATTGAAAGGTGACACCAAACTGATATGAAAATGAAGGAATTATTAATAATCCATGGAAATTTATTCTACTCATTTTTGACAGTAGAAGCACTACATTTAGATTCTGTGCCTGATTCCATATGTGTGTGTTTATAATAATCACATTTCTAATATTTTCATTCTGAAAGTGAGTCTGAGATTTATTTTCAATATAGATTAAAGAATGGAGCACTTAATAGCATATTTTTAATAGATGTGCAAGAAAACAAACATACCAACCAGTGAGCTTTCCTTTTTCCTATAAAATATTTAAAGGAATGATGTTTGCACATAATTCTGGAATTTCAAAAGTATTGATATTCAAAAGAATATAAAAAGATATTGATATATTTTGTTTTTACTTTGACCATATTTCCTGCAAATGTAGAAAGAATGGAAGAAAATTATCTAAACCAGACAACACATTAAAAACATCTGATATTTTACATAATATTCCACCTTTATGGATCCCCACCTATCCCCAAAAGCAGAAGATAGTGTCACCTCATATTTTTTCTTGGGGCAAAGCTTGTTCTTTATACTTTCACAACATTCAATTTAAATTGTTTTGTGATTGTAACTTTTATTTACATTATTATAGTCATATATATATTCTTTTCCTGGGTGAATTTATTTTCCTTTCCTTAAGTTTTCCTATTCTTTCCCTTTTTCATGCTCTCATCATTGTCTTTCTTACATGACAACAATGTTCCACAACAAATGATCATGTATTTGTGATCAAAGTATGAGAAGGAAGCAGAAAGATTTTCATAGATTATTTCCTAGAGGAGACATCTTCATAGGTACATAATTGATTAAGGGGTTTAAGAAATGTGAGATCTTTTTGTTTTAATTATTTATTAGAAAAATGTTTGATGGTTACATTAAAACTCCCAGGTATCTCCTTCCTTCTTATCCCAACCCATATTAGGAAAGAAACAATTTTTTCATGTTTTTATTTATCAGTTCTTTCTCTGGAGGTGGACATTCACAAGTTATTCTTCAAATACTAACTCTGAAACTGTATATAATGTTCTCTTGGTTCTATTTGTTTTGCTTTGCATAATTTCATGTAGGCCTTTCCTTTTTCATAGTATAATAGCATCCTATAACAACCACATGGCCCAATTTATTAACCCATTCCCCAATTGATGGATATTCCCTCAATTTCAAGTTCTTTGCCACCACAAGAAAGTTGCTATAAGTATTTTAGAACACATAAGGTCTTTTCTTTTTTCCCCTGAAACCTTGAGATATATATCCTAGGGCAGTATTGCTGAATATAAAATATACATGAAGTCAATCCAATTTGTGGAGCAAACTATAGTCTTACATTTTCTCTTCTGATAGGGTGGCTACCATGTTGCCATACATTAAACTCTTACAAGATTTCTTAAAAATAGAACAATGTTATGAATATATACTGTACAAATTTGAAATAGAGAAAAGATTCCCTTTATAATGTGAATTTTTTGTGTTCCTGTTTGCAAGATAAATGACTATTCAAAAGAGATCTTTACAAAAGATAAATATACAAGTTTGTAGAAATATGTGTGTATATACACTCCCAAATGAGGAGCAGTCCATTCTGTTTTTCAATCAGTTAAACAGATCCTGAAGATTGAGGATGAGTTAGTTATGTTATTAAACTAAATTGAAGAATGCAACTATAATATATGATATATAGTAGAATGCCACTAAAATAATTGGAGAATGCAAAATCTGAGAATACCAAAGAAAATATAATGGTATATATAAGGATTTTGGGAGCACACACATGTCCATCCTTGTGAAGTATATGAGATGCATCTAGGCAGACCTCAGATGCCAGTGATCAGAAGATATGTAATGGTTGAAAGTAGGCATGTAGAAGTTTTGAAAAGTAGATTAAGTTCACATGTTAGAAAAGGAGGTTCAAGAGGTATGAGGGAATTTGATGTCAGAGCAGAAATCGAAAAGAATGAGATGAATACGAGGGAGGGATAGAGAGAGGGATGGAGAGAGAGAGAGAGAGAGAGAGAGAGAGAGAGAGAGAGAGAGAGAGAGAGAGAGAGAGAGAGAGAGAGCTCAGTAGCTTGAAAGTGTCACTTAAAAGGTCAGAGTTCAATGACAGACAGGAGAAAGAGTATGAGTTCTAGGTCATATGTGGAGCTGTGCAGTCCCAGACTGTGCTGTGATATTATGAGTTCACTGGACCATAAGTTTAGAACTGGAAGAATTTTTAAACCTAGCCTATCATTTTAAATAAGGGGAAACTAAGGCACCAAGAGTCTATAAATTGCACAAGGCCATGCAGGTAATAAGTAAAAGAGTATAGTCCAAGCCCAATTCCCAATTTCAATTCCAACCTGCTTTTCTACTACATTGTGTTACCTCACAAGCTGACCTAAGAAGTTCTTTGTGCATAAATTTGGATCCTAGTCCTTATTTTTCCCATTAAATCATATAAACAATCATGGAATCCTGAAGTCAAAATACTAATAATCAGACTTTGTATCATGCCATTTTCTGAGAGCCCTCTTTAGTCTCAGATGTTCTCATGGGAATTTAGAGTTCAGTTCATAAGAAAAATCAATGTCCTCAGCTTTGAATTATTTGGGAAATATAATGGGAACAATGTGACTGTCTAGTAACCTCAAGTGATTTTTTTTCCTTTTGAGGGTGGTACAGACCTTCAGGATGGTTCCATAAGATTGGATGATTACAGGGACCTTTTGTTTGAAAAAGGGGACTCCTTCAATTATTGAAGGATACCCTTTATTAGCTCCAAAATTTTGCTCTTCTGAAAGGAAATATGAATCATCAGCTAATTTATTGGAAAGGAAAGAGGAGCTATGTACTTTGCTTATGGATTATTTTAAAGCCTTTGTGTATTTTCTGCATTTTCTACATAGCAGAATAAGTTTTCTCATACTTCAAATATGCATGTTAGCTTATGTGGTTTCTTTTGCAGAAATGCAGTACTCCTTTACTCATATCAATGGAGACCTTAATAAAGGCTATTTTATGAGGTCTTTCTATAGACAATTCCAAGTGAAGGAAATATAAGCCAAAGAGAGAGATTGTGTTTTGGAGTAACTGAACTTGACCAAAGCTCTGGATCTTGGGGAATAGGTTATGTTTCTTTATATTTATTTTATATAAATTGGTTATACACTAGATCCCCATCTTTTCCTTCACTCTTTTCCAGATAAGTTTTCCCCAAATGGTAATTGTTTTAGGTCTTTTTTATCCTTGTAATCTTGCATATCACCTTGCATATAGTAGGTAATGAATAATTTCTTTCTTTTTTTTTTTAAACCCTTACCTTACGTCTTGGAGTCAATACTCTGTATTGGCTCCAAGGCAGAAGAGTGGTAAGGGCTAGGCAATGGGGGTCAAGTGACTTGCCCAGGGTCACACAACTGGGAAGTGTCTGAGGCCAAATTTGAACCTAGGACCTTCCTTCTCTAGGCCTGGCTCTCAATCCACTGAGCTACCCAGCTGCCCCCTGAATAATTTCTTTTTAATGTAAGTAGCAAAAATTAAGAAAGAATAGCTATGCACTCTAAATGTTAAACTGATCATCTTAAAACATAAGCACCTCCAAGCGAATCCTTATGTTGAATAGATTCACAATGGAGGTTTTACGGTAAGACATAGTCAAGAATCATATTGGATGAGATGTATATCAGCACTGGTGGAGATAGCTTTGCCACTGATATAATGTTTCCATCAAAGTATCACTCCCCCCCCCCATTTTACTGATAAGAAATAGACTATCATAAATTAAAGTAGCTGTAGTAAAAAAGAAACAGATCATTGGTGCTGACAAGTAACAGAAATGTTTCTGAAATGATTTATTTGTTGGTAGTAACTTTATTTACCGAGGGGTACAGTGACGTATTTCTGCAGTGATACATTTGGGAAACCATTCATGGCCATTAAAAACCACACGTGGTTTGGATATGTTGCTTTGTTGCAGATGCTGCCTTTGTAGACAATACTATAAATTGGTAAACACTTTGGAGCCTACAAGTGAGGCTGCACTTCCTCCTGGCATTATTCAAGTCATTCTGTTATGGTCCGGCTATGGGCTGAGACATTTCTGCTTTGAAGCTTTAAAGGAAAGAGGAAATATATAGCTTTGGGTCTTGATTGATAGTTTTCCTCTTTCAACTGGATTAGCCCCTGCTCTGTCTGCTTTGTAATTATCTTGAGTACTGATCCAGCTAATAGGTAAATGAAACCCAACCAGCCCAAACCATGTCCTTGGCACTGTTATATCCTCTTCTAACCATCAGGGCAAGGCCTGAGAAGTAGTTTTAATGTGAAGCGGACAAAACAGAAAGAGCTTGAAATAAGGTGAGCATAAGCCACATAAATCAGCCCAAAATTAACTGAGCGTGAACGCTAATCTACAAAGGTATTACCAGGCTCGTTGCTGGGATCCAATACATGCCCTTACAAGCTCTCTCCTCAGCTTTCCTCTTGCTGAGGAATGTGGCTGATCCCATGGGAACCTTTCAGACCATAAATGCAAGTTCCTGCAAGCTGAGTTTTTTACCCTTTGACCTCAAGCTTTCCCCTCTGCTCCAATGCCCATGTTTCAGTTCCAGCTGACATGTATCTTAGACTCAGCTGAATCAATTTGATGGATTCAACAATTACTAATTAGTTGCTGTGTTTTTGATGGGATTCAAAGTCAGCCTACAAAGGAGAAAAGAGAGAAATTTAATAGTTTGAACTTTGCTATATCTCTCTTTGTAATGTTTTTGTTTCCCCTCACTGAGAAGAGTTTTAATAAGGGCCTGTGACAAATTGTATCACACTTATTTATTGGGAGTAGTATCAAACTTTGGTCATATATCAGCCATTAGTTGATTACATATTAAATAGAATCTTTTTCCCCTACTCCACCGTTTAGGAGCTCAAAGCATTTTATAAGCTTTTGAGGACTGAGACTAATTTTGTTGGGTTTTTTGTCCCTATGGCCTTGCATGGGGGAGTTAGGGCCAGTGAAGGTCCTGAACCTCTGATTTCAATTGTTCAATGAATTCCAAGTGTGGAAAGTACCTCCAGTGAAGGAGATAAGCAACTTTCCTGAAATTTATAGTGCTAAGGAGTTGCCTGGGGCACTGAAAGTTTAAATGAGTTGATCATGGTCACATAGGTATTATGTGTCAGTGATAGGGCTCAAACCTTTGTATTTTTACCTTCAGGCTCCATGCCCTGTCCACCTTACATCATTACCCTGCCTCTATGTGCCTTGCACAGAGGTTGTTCTTAATAAATGTATTTTAAGTTGTAGAGTCATTAATTCTGTGACCATTCCAGGAAGAGTGATATTATTCTTACCATTTTACAGGTAAAGAAAATGAAATTAGATATGATGAAGGCTGTAGAACAATTGAGTCTCTGTGTAAACATTATATTTTAAATAGACATCATATTTGAGATTTATTCAAAATATCTTTCTTGTTTCCCGTAGTTAACAATAAATGAATGATTAGCTCTAGGATCTTTCTCTTATTGTGATTTTCTTTCATTGAAAAATGTAGGAGTATGGACTAGATAACTTCTGTGGTATATAATCTAGGTCTGACTTTCTATGAATCCAAAAGTGAAGTGGTCACATTGTAACACTTTCCTGATTTGAGTGGCAGATATATGCTTCCAATGGCACAAATGAAATAGTAATTAAATTATGAGATTGCACAGTAATACCATCATGGCAGGAGATTTTAATGCTCCCTTCTCTGTTTTAGACAAATCTAATTGAAAACTAACAACATGAAAAACTATATTACTGAACAAATTAGTGGAGACATTTAAAGACATGATATCTACTAACCGGTACTACTAAAGAACATCTCTCCATATTTATTTTTCTATTGACATATTCGTTTGTTTTTCAGGAACACATGGAACAGACACATATGGAACTCTTATAAAAATTTATTCTGTATTAGTACATAGTTTACAAACAAATAAAAAAGTAGAAATAGAAATATCTCCTTTATATAACATAATACAATAAAAAATTTAATCAGTTTTAATAGCATAAAGTAGAAAAACTAGCTCCCAATAGACAAGATACATATAATTTATTATTAATTGAATATGTTTACAAGAAGTAGACTGGAGTTCTTCCTCCTTACTTCTCTACCCTAAATAGAGCTAGGACATTCCCATACTTGGGTCATCAGGCCCTAAAGTTCACTGTCTCTCTAAGGTCACCCTCTGGGGCAGTAAAGGGTGGCCCCCAGAATATGATCAGCTCCTGTTCAGCCACAGAGGCTCTTCTCCAAGAGAAAAGACCTCACCTCCCCCATATAATATTTACAGTCACTACTGATCCTCATCCTCTACGTGCCACATTGGTATGATAGTCAGTCAGGACCAGATACTACCATCTCTCTTTCTATGAGTTTAGTCAATGTTCTCCATGAATTTTTTTCTTTCTTAATTTTTTTCTTTTTGGTTTGAAGTTTAGGGGTGGGAAAGTGTATGGATCAGAAAAAGGGAGGACTGGAGGGGTTTATTACTTGCTAATTTTCTTTAGAAAAGTATTTTTGGGAAGGGAGAGAGTTGGTTTGGGAAAAAGAAAAAAAGGGAAACCTAGAGAGTCTAAATTTCAAACAGTTCTAAACATTTAACTGATTTATTTATCTTGTTATAATAGGTTGATTTTGACTTAGTTCACTGAATCTGGGGTTAATTTTTTTTAAATCATTGAGGCAAAATTAATAAATCAGGACTTCATAAAGACCTATTTGTAGACCTAGGGAGCTTTATTTTGATTGTTTAGACTCAATGTTGTTTCTTTAAAAAAAATCCTTTCTTTCTTAGCATCAAAATGAAGTATTGGTTCTAAAACAAGAGCAGTACAAACTGAGAAATGGGTATTCAGTTATTTACCTAGGGTCACACAACTAGTAAATGTATGAAGTCATATTTGAACCCTAGACCTCCCATCTATAGACTAGGCTCTCTATCCAGTGAATCAACTTGCTGCTCCCTAAGTAGATTTTTTCAATAAATTTTGTCATGTATGTATAAATCTGTAGGAACATAGGATTATTTACCTAGAACTGGAAAGGACCTAATAAGACTTTTAGTCCCACCTTTTCATTTTATAGGTGATTAAAATGAGGTCCAGAAATGGTAAATCACTTCCCTAAACACATAGAGAGGTGACCTGTCTTTGTCTCTATGATGCAGGGTTTACTATTTCCTTGATTGAACTCTAGTCTCAAAAACCAAAATTGACATATCCTACCATTCATACCTGTAGTCATTCTAGATATTTCAATCCTCATTTTTCTAAAAAAAAAAACCCAAAACAAACAAAATAAATCTGTTTCTAAAATATAATATTATCTGTTATTTCAGGGTATCTGAGACTTTCTGTTTTTGATTTGTTCAGAGCACATGTCTACTTTTGGACTAATGTTAAATTTTGTGTGTGTATCTCAAACTGGCAAATTTTCTAATTAATTTTTCTGCCTACTGTTTTTCAACCCTGGTATTTTTGGCAATGGGAATTAGTCACCTATAATAATGTGAAATTTTATTATTTGTCCCCTGGATTATTCTAAGCATACCCTTTTCATCATTAGTAAGTTTCTGAAGGTAGCTGGAGATGTCTCACTATCCTACTGACTGAGTACATTACAAATTCATGCTATCCAATCATAACTGGGGACTCATCAAGTCAAGTGGTTTTCCCTAATTAATACTCTACCTCACTCATTTTCACACAAAATATCTTCTAAACTTTCTATTCACTCTTTAAGCATATGCTATACATCTCCTCTTATATATTCCTTTTCCGCATCTCTCTAAGCTTTAACCTCTAATGCCTTTAACTTTGCCTCATATTCTATTGAAAAAATCAAAGCCATTCATAGCTCTTCTACTATTTTCCCCATTTCAGATGTAATCATTATCTTCCAAACTCTCCTTTTCTCCAGTCCACTTTATATGCTTCCATTTGGTCTCTACTCATTCACTTCTCAACATTTTATAGCCATGTTGGTGAACCAATGGCATACATGCCAGAGGAGCCTGCTCTACGTCCCCTCTCCACTGTGCCTGAAAACACTTCTTACATCACCCACCCATCTGCCCAGCAGCCCAATGGGAGTTTTTCCTCTCTCCCTTGTCTGGGGTTAGGGGACAGCTCTCATATTCCATGAGGATTATAGTTTGGGCACTCAGGCTATAATGATCCATATTATAATAAATAATAAAGGCTATTTGCCAAAATTATATTAATAGTTAATTAAAAGTTAATACTTTCTCATCTTCTCCTGCATTCTCAGTAATATTATCAGCTCCCATGAGTTGAACTCATATCTCAATGTATCTCTATAAATACTATGTATATATTTTCATATTTACTTTTAACTATATTCATGCTCAACATATTTAGATATGTGTTTATTGTCTCCTCCATTCAAATATAATTAAATTCCTTTCAAGTAGGGATTTTTACATTTTTTATAAAAGTTTCTATCCTTAGAGCCAAGCACAATCCCAAACACATAGAAGGCACTGAAAAAATACTTCTTGATTGATTTATTGATTATGTGTATTAGAATATTTGGAAAATATAATTTGATAGAATTCATAATGTGCCTCTGGATTGTAATCTTAGATTTGACTTTAATTTTAAATAATTGTCAAGCTCCAGAGCTTCATTTACTAAAGATAAAAAAGTTCTACTCCTTAGAAAGAGATGATATAAAATCAAAATCCCCTGCAGAGGATGAATATAGTGCACTGAAACAAAAGCAAGTATGTTAGGGTCCTTATTTAAAACCAAGTAGTAGTATTATTTGTAATAGATTAAGACAGTATTTTCTTTGTATTAATATAACAATGCTAGCTAATGTAATAAAATAAAATAAATTAAATATATAAACTAAAAATTAAATGATGTATATGTTAAAATTATACAATTACATTCAAAATAACTATAAATAAGGAAAATATTAAGAAGTATAAACCAAGACATACTTTAGATTTATATAATACAATTACAAATTGGTCCTTACAAAAATTAAGGAATACAAATAATTGGAGAAATTCATTGTCATGGCTAGGCCATTTTAACATTAAAAAGTAAAATTACCTAAATTACTTTTATAGATTTAATGTTGTATCAATCAAATAATGTAGAGAATACTTTATTAAAAAAGAGGAATTATAATTCATTTGAAAGAACACATGATTGGAACTCTCAAAGGAAATAATGTGAAAAAGTACACATAGTGAGCTAGATGTAAAATCATTATGAAGTTAATATGCCAAAACTATTTAGTCTTCAGGTTAAAATAGGCACATGTTGTATCCCATGAGAATTCAACTCTCCCATTTAAAATTTAGTCATGATCTAAATAGAGAAGCACTTTGAATGATTTTTTAAAAATACAAATGGACACATTAATACATATTCTCATTCAGCCCAGAAATGCACAAAAACACCTAGAACTCTGAGAAGAGCTTTGCCAAATAATGGGCAATTTGGAAGATGAGAATCCAGATGAGAGAATTGTAAAAGAAAACATGCTATCCATACAAACCAAACATATTGACTTTGAAGACTAGATATATAAAGATCACTTAAAGATTAAAGAATACAATAAAAATGTGAATTCTATAATTAAAAAAAGTAATACAGGGAACTTCTTTGCATAGAAATGCTCAGAACTTCTGCACACAGAAAATGAAATTCCTTCAACAAACCCACAGATATCCTTTAGGAAATAAATAAACAAAAAATGCTATCTTGCAACTCTAAGTCAAATAATTTTTAAATTTAGTGATTCTAATGGCATATGTCTTGGGATTAATATATCAAAGCTCAATAAATTTACTCATATATTTAATTGTAAAGCATTCCTTAAAGAAATAAAAATACTAAGTAACTGAAGGTATGTTCAGTGCTCATGGCTGAGACATGCCAACATAATAACAATAGCAAATGATAATGGTAAATAAATCATTATTTATCATTTTAATACTATGTCAATCAAATAGCAAAGGGATACTTTGTAGAACTAATTAAATTCATTTGGGAAAGTAAAACATGTAGACTATCAAAAGAAATTATGAAAATAAATATGGAGAAACTGGAAATATCCTCTCCATACTTCAAATTACATAATTAAGAAGAATTCAATCAAAATAATGTTATTGTCTAAAAAAAGAATGGTAGATGAATGGAATAAAATAGATAAGGGAGAATCAGAAAAAAATGGAATTGAATAACTCACTACTCAATAAACTAGAAAATATAATTACATAGTAAAAACTTCTTCTGATAAAAATTTCTGGGAAAAATGGAAAGTAGTCTGGAATATAAACTAGGCATATTAACTCCTTCCACCACATTTGGAATGGCTTTGTAAACATAATATTAAGGATCAAATGCTGAAAAAATTAGAAGAGCATCAGATCACATTCCTTTCATAGGCATGGGTAAAAGGGTATTTTTAAAGAAATGAGAGATGGAGGCAGTTTGAAAAGATAAACAGATAACTTTGATTATGTGAAATTGAAAGGATTCTTGATACACAAAAACAGTGCCCTAGGATACAAACAGAATTGATAGAATGAAGGAAAATTTATACTAAAATTTCTAGAGGTTTGGAATATGTAAAACGAAAACTTACTCTCTAATAAATAATTGATTAGGGGATATTGAAAATATTTCCTAAAAGAAATGAAAATTAGTTAAAAGCAGTACTAACAAATTAATTATTAATTAATAACAACTCAACAGTAATAGAGATGCAAATCAAAATAACCTAGAAGTTTCACTTCACACAGTACAAATTGACAAAGTTGAGAAAAGATTGTAATAATTAATGTTGGAGAGACTGTGGGTAGATAAGCATATTAGCATACTGAAATGAAGCTGTGAATTAGTATAATGACTTTGGAAAGAAATTTGGAGTTATGCAAATAAAATGACAAGAAAATTCATGCACTTTTACTCAAGGAATTACATTATTAGGCTCATACCACAAATAGATAATTAACAAAATTTCATAAATATACCAAAATATTCATAGTGTATTTTTAGTGATGGAAAGAAGTAGATGTTATTGACATAATGGTTAAATAAATTGTGTTACTTGAATGTAATGGAATATTATTGTGCTGAAAAAAATGATATATGATAAATACAGAGAAGTATGGAAATATATACATGAGCTGAATCAAAGTAAATTCAATAGAAAATAGAGCTAATGATTATAACAACTTAAACTAAAAGAACTATCAAAAATCAATTCACTGTTTCAACATTATAAAGAACAAGCATACCTTAATAGAAAAAATATAAGACCTACTTATCCCATCCTTTTGCAAATATTTGAGTTCCATAAGCATATGAACTATGTTACATATGTGTGTATACTTGAAGTAAAGTATTAATCAATCTGAAAATTTCCTTTTTCTCCTTTTTTGTCATAAAAATGCTATTGTTCAAAGGAAAGACTCTCTAGGAAGGTAGTGGAGGGGGAAGAATGTTGAGGGAAATTATAATTATGTTTTAAAATAAGCAAAATTCATTTTAATAAAAGTATTCAAATACAGAGGAGTCAGAATCATACAATTTTTAGTAACTACCATTGGGAATGAGTGGAGATTGGAATACGATATTTCAGAGACAAAACATACAGATATTCCACCAAGATAATTTACCCAATAAAAGTGAGTATAATCCTTCAGGAGAAAAATATACATCTTTAATGAAATAGAGAACTTTAAAACATCCTTGATGAAAATACCAAGGAAGCATAGAAATTTTGAAAAGAGAAGTTCCATGAAAATGAATACTGAAATTATACATTTGTGATTCTATCTGTTATGTTAAATACACAAAAAGTATTTTAACATAATTTTATAGCATTTTCTACCCAAAGAAATATAGATCTCAATAACCAGAGAATTATTAACCATTTATGAGTTGTACAGTCCAATAGAGTATTCCATTCCAATATAACAAAAATGCAAAGCTACTTAATTTAATTATTCAGTGTATGCCAATCTGGATTAAAGAAGACTAGTAAAAGGTCTTATTTAAGGTGAGGAGTTTGCAATCCGGGTCACTACACAGCAAAAGGATGCCAGTATATCCAAGAAGGGCATTGATGGGGAGGGCTAAAATAGTTTCATGGTTGGCACCACCTCAAGAAACTGTGACATAAGTTGTTTCACATAACAGAAAATCCATAGACAAGGTAAGGAATGATATAATCACCTTCAAGCAACTTATGACTCTGGGAACAGAGCAAAATTAGTCAACAGCTACATTCAACATTCCCCTCCCACACCCCACCCACCCTATGTTGGTCAGGTAAAAATCCATAACTGTTCAAGGGAGATATCAAGGAGTTAATTGTGCTTTTGAGCCATATTGGTATTGATCACTTTGGTCCCAAAGGCAGAGGATAACTTAAGGCAACACTTAAAGAAGAGGCTTGAATGACATTGAATAAGCCAGGAACAGTGATATAAAAGATCAATGGTCATGGAAATTGATTTTTCCTGAAAGATGTTTACTTTAGCTAAAGGCTGTGATGGAATGTGTAAATAAGTAGAGTAGGTAAATGATCAACTGAGTTGGGTATGGTAAAACATGTTCAGTCACTAAGCAAATTCAAATGAACTAGATATTATACCCACATAGACCACTGCTTTCAAATCCTCTTTAAAGCTTTGTATGATTTACTTGCCTTTTAGACCATGTTCTCTATTCAAGTGTTAATCCCATATTAAACAACAATTTCAAGTAAAATTGGATTTCTCTCTGACAAGATAGACTGTAAGTCACTCTTCTATAAGATAGCTAATTTACCTTAGTAACCTCAATATATGGTAACATTATTCCTTGGTTTTGCAAAGTACTACAACATTGTCCAATTATTCAAAAAAAAAACACTGAGGTATTAACTTGTAACAGGCAGATGACAAGTCCAAATATTCATCTACTTAATTATTTAGAATAAAGAAGGGACTATAATTTCAGGTTGAATACCTAGAATCTTCTATCTACCCATATCTTATTATAGTTAGCTCAGGTCTCTTCCAGTTATCCAATTAGATAAAGACTGACCACCCATCATAATTATGGAAATTTGCCACAAAAGGAGAAGGAGAGAAGAAGCTATAGGAAGGGAAAAACTCTTCCCAAATTTGATTTTAATTCTGGGAAAGTAAAATAAGTAGGCAGTTGTATTGTACAACCAGACTTAGAATCAGTCAGGTGGGAAAATTTTCCATTCAAGAAGAAATGTTATTCATTCCTCAAGGAGAAACCAAATCATTAGAGTCTCTGGTTCAAAGGGCAGGAAGTTTTTAGTCACTTCATTTGCATAATTCTAAATAGCTTTCCAAAATATTTGTATCATTCCACAGTTCCACCAGCAAGATGATAAATATGATTCAAAGCTAGTAGACTTTCCACTTGGCCATGCTAAAATCAATTACTAATTAACCAAAATCAGTGAAAGTGCAAAAAAAATAATTGTGAGCCCTATCTCTAGTGACTGAAAACAGAGTACTGCCAGGATAGAATGTTGTTAGCATAAGATGTATTCACTATATTTTGTTTTTGTTTAATTATTACTCTGTCACAAGAAAAGGTTCAATTAGGGACGGGGATGTATTTCTTTCTAAAAATGAATAGTATCTCTACATAAAATGCATCGGTAAATTATTTTTAATTTTAATTTTTAATTTAAATAAAAGTTATTTTTAAGATTCACTGGGTTAAAAAACAACAACCACAGAAGCATTGAATAATTACATTGATAGGATAATATGACAAAATGTTAGTCTATATTGAATTATGCACGAGGTCATCACTACCAAGTTGGTCACTTAGTCATGAATTCTTTGACCATGGCAATTCCTGAAACAAAGAAAAATACAAAATATCTTTTGGTTCTAGTTTTGAAGTAGTGGATAGAATGGCAGAAAGAATGACAAGAAGCACATGATTGAAGTATGAAAAGGCTATTCATTTTTTCTTAGTTCTTGTCATATTCTAGATTTTTGTTTTCCTTTAAGTAAATAATGTCATTTTTCATGTTCTGCAAAGTATCCCTTTGATTGGCATAACACTGAAATTGTAAATTAAGTTTGGTAGTATTGCCATTTTCATTATTTTTGGTATGGTTTAGGTATGATGACTGGAGATTCCTCCAACTATTGAAGTTTTTTGTTTTAATTTCCTTAAGGAGCAAGTTGTAAATTAATCTATAGATATATTCCTGGTATCTATACCTAAACTAAATGTTTTATGTATGTTGTAGTTATTTTGAATGGGATATCCCTTCTGATTATTGTTTCTCAGGTTTCATTATTATTATAGAGAAATGCTATTGCTTTTGTGGATTTACTTTGTAACCTGAAACTTTGCTAAAAATATTACCTTAGAAGCTTTCTGATTTCCTAGGATTTTCTAAGTAAATCTGCATGAGTTATCAGTTAAGTCTGCCTATTGCCTCAGCAAACAGGGATAGTTTCAGATTGCTTTTTGCCATTCTTTTTGTCATTAATTGTTTCCCCTAGCTTTATTGCTATTGCTAGTATTTCTAGGACCATATAAACTAATAGCATAGGAATTGGATTAGTTTTCACTTTACACTGCTATTTATTGGGAAACTGCTAGTGAATTTTCATTGCAGAAGATACTCTTGTACTTTTATAGCATAAGTGATTGCTTTTCTCAAAAGCTTTCTCTATATCTATGAAAATAATTATGTGTAGGGTAGCAAGGTGGCACAGGGAATAGAATTCTGGATCTCAGTATCAGGAAAGTGAGTTCAGATACATTCATAGATGTTTACTGTCTGTATGTCTCTGAAAAGTCACTTTATTTCTTTCTCTTTCATTTTTCTCCCAAAGTAAGGATCAAATGATATTTTTATATATATCCATATAAAGATATAGGTGTATCTTTCTAAATTTTAAGGGCTATGTAAATGCAATTCTTATTAATTTAGATTTTAATAGGATTTATTTTGTTGATTATTTCCCTAATATATCCCTAGTTTAAATCCAATTTTGTTAAAAATTAATGAATTCTAGATGAAATGTAGTAGTCTGTTTGATGGTGTTATGGACTCTTGACCAATTATTTCTTTTCCTCATTTCCTGTGGCTGAAATTAATCAGGACAATTTTACTTTCACTGTGGAATGAATTTAATATATTTTCACTGTCCTTCCCTAGGGTTACCTGAATTCTTTCTCATACAGCTACATTCATGGTGGCCGAAGAATGAAAATACCATGTACACAAACCTTCCCTACTGCTTCTATCCTGAGATAAGTCTGAGATAGCATAGACCCTAGATCAGACAATGACTTATAGAAAAGAAACAGGTTGAAAATCTATCCTATGAAATTTAATGCAGCCCAAGCAGGTTAAGTTTAGGGAATTAGAGTTGATTAGGAAAATTCAAAAGATTTTGGGCACAGCCCAGAATAGTGTTGACAAAACTTCTCTAGCCTGGAGAATTATTGGTCTATTTAGGTTTTAAAGAGCCCATATTGTATACCTAGGTATATTGATAGCACCTATTTACCAGGAACTCTCAAATATACTTTTTTCATGTGGGACCAAACTCTAAAGCCAGAAAATTTAAAATATGCTATATAGCAGTTTATTACTTTGGCTCCTTATGACTCCAAAAGACTCATGTTTTTGGAATTCTCTTCACTGATTCCTTGGAAGTAGCTATAGAGCTAACCAAGTTATCTCAGACTTAGAGAAAATAGGGATGGCCAATCAAAGACTCTCTCCTTTCATATCAGTCCCCTAAGGGGAATTTTGTTGATACTTCCCACTGCATAAAGTTTGTTTGAGCATGTCAATAACCACTTTACATTTACTGTACTGCTATCTCATCACTTATAATATCATAACCATGATGGTAACTGAACCAGCTCCCTCAGACTCCTCTCCCCTTCAATTGGAAGGATAGAGAGTAGAGAACCAAAATCCCTCCAACTCTGGGTACTATCCCCTTTCCTGTATCCTTTGTTGCATTGTCTTTTCCCGTTAGACTGTAAGCTTCTTGAGGCCAGGGACTGTCATTTTCTCATTTGTATCCCTGGTATTTGGCACATGGGAGGTACATTAAAAATGTTTGTTGAATTTAATTATTGAATTGATTTTTTTTAAGCTGTGCCTAACCCAGTATAGGCTCCTATTAGTTAGGATTCAATATTTAAACAATAATAGACATGGGTCATCTAAAAGTTAATAAAAGGTGAACAGAGTGAATTTACCATAATAAAGTATAACACAGTAGAGCTTTCCCAAAGAAGAATATTTATTCCAAAAGATAATTCCAAATATGCAAACAGAATCTCTCCAACACATAGGAGGCCTAATCTTCCTCCTCCTCTCAGCTTCTGGGCAAGGGGAAGTGTATTGGGTTCATAAATTAGCTCCTTTTTCATTGAGAATAATTCTAGTTTGAAATTCAAAATTTTCCTGGGGTTCAAGTCCTAAGTACCCTGACTTCTTAGAATTTAAATGCCAAAGTCAGTTGGCCATTGCATTACTCTACTTCTAATGCTGGCTCCAACATCTCCATGACTACAATAAGGGTCTCCTATGGAACCTGAAACTAAAGACAAAGAGCACTCAACAGAAACAAATATACCCCTAGGCCAATTTCTTGGAACTGGGACAAAAGTGAAAATCAGAGAAAGGGCAAATCCCTTCTCTTTCACCAGTTCATTTCATGGCATTCAAGCTGGCCATAGCAGCTAGGAACATGACTGAAAAGATGGAAGAAAGAGTGTAAATAGCTCTGGCACACTACTTTAAAAGACTCAGATACTCAGTCAAGGATGCTCTCTCCACCCACCTTATGGGGGATGCAGCATGTACAGGACTAAGTATCATGTAACAGGTTGCAAAAAGAAAACTATTCAGCTGAATGTAGCTTTATGCTTATACATGATCAAAACCACTGGAGAAAGAATTAGAGTTCCAAAAAGTAGTTTATCATGGGGTTTTCTTAGTAAAAATTCTAGAATAGAATTCCTATTTCTTTTTCTACTGTGTCTCTATTGTGTAATTAGAATCTGTTACCCAGTAAAACTACAATCCCCACCAAAACTAGAATTCCCAACACTCCACTCACTTCCTAACGCTATGTGCTTACATAGACAGGGCGTAAATTCAGTGGAGTTCTATTTCTTCAGCTCTTTCCTTTCTGTCTTGGCTTTGGTGGAGAGGGAGATTTTTGAGTAGGTAGAAAAACTTAGTCATGTGGTTCTATTTTGTCAGATAA
This sequence comes from Monodelphis domestica, assembly GCF_027887165.1. NCBI lineage: Eukaryota > Metazoa > Chordata > Mammalia > Didelphimorphia > Didelphidae > Monodelphis > Monodelphis domestica. The sequence goes on from NC_077227.1 coordinate 628,727,582, forward strand.
CAAACTTTATAAAAATAATACTTGTAGTATTGGGCATTAATTTGACTCACACTATTTTACAGAAGGAAAACTGAGGCAAAAGAGTTTAAATTACTTGTCAAGGGTCACATAGCTAGTAAGTGTCTGAGGTCTAATTCAAACAGTTTTTCCTGACTCCAAACATGATGCTCTATCCACTGTACCACCTTGATGCCCTTATACCACTATGCATTTTTTTAATAGATGAAGAAACTAAAGACTAGAAAGATTAAATTACACCCCCCCAAGGAGATATGGCTAATATGTATCAGAGGTGAGATTTGAACCCTAATCCCCTGACTCCTAAGCCATTGCTCATATCAAGCTATGCCTTGAAAGATTATTTTGATTTGATAAGTGATCATCTGATGCTAAAAATCAGGCAACGCTTAAAACAACACTCAAATCTCAAAGTCCCATCAGAATAGGATGCTCTTCTCATTGGTGGAGTCAATCTCCATTCCCTGGGTGAGGCGAGAAGTGGAATTGGTGAGACTATGTGAGGAGAGCTCCTGCTTCTTCAAATATTTGGACTTGCTTTAAGTTTTTTTTTTATATCTATCAGTTTTTTTTTTTCAGACTGAGGAGGACAATTTCCTTGGGCACTTCTGGTTTTCTGCTTTGAGAGATATGAAGGGATATGTCAACCTTATTTCATGTTGCTTAAGGAAAAATATTCTGGGAAGAAGACAAAATGAAAGGAACTGGCAGTCCCCATCATCTCCAGATTGCTCTGCTTGAGATTTTGAGGAATTTCCCCTTGATTAAGAGATAGGATTCTCTCTCAGCTAAGCTGAATTATTTCACTCCCAATGAGAGAATCTCTTCACTTTGTATTGTCTAGAATATATTCTCCTACAATATTCTCTGTAATTTCTGGTTTTGCTGTTTGACCTGGATAAATGGGTTTATTTGCTACCACCTAAGTTTGTTCACTGTGAAAATGATATTTAGTGAGAAAAGAGTCGAGACTCAGATATAAAGCTTGTGGTCCTATTCCCTCCAATTCATTAAATAATGATCAGAAGTTAACATGAAACAAAAACTCAAGAGAACAGGTGATTATAACAATTATTTTATAATAATAATTACATAATTAATTTTAGCCCAGTACCCCCTTTCTCTGAGGATAACAGAACAATGAAGCTTCTGACTCCAACTTTCTGCTTCTCTTCTTGATAGGAATTAAAGTGTCTATTGGAAAAGAGTGGGAAAAGTGATAAGGCTAGAGATGTCTATTCAGCCTCCCTTCAAGCCACACAATAATACTTCCATGTTACATGGAGGGGACAGCTTTTGCTAAACAAAGAAATTCATGCTTGGCTAAAGCATGCATCTTTGCCACAAATACAAGTCAATGAAAGAATCCCTGTAGATGATGAGATCATCCAGATGGCCCTGTTTACAGATGACATCATCTTATTTTCATCAGTCCTTAGAATATTGCATTGTCTCTAGGAAGAGAACTGTAACCATTAAGAAAATTTTAGTCTAACCACCTACACAAGGAAATCCAAATGAATAAAGAATGACTATTAGCTTAATATATACACATGTGTCTAGGACACTCAGAGGATCACTTTGTTGGTCCTTTTGCTAATTAGGTTGAACAGGAATATTCTAGATGACCTCTAAGAAATTGAGAAATTCCTTTAATGACTCCAACTTTCCTTTGAGACAAAGATGTCTTTTCCTACCCATAGTCTACCTGTGTTGTCATATGGTATAAAGTTATATAATGCTGTAGCTATAAAAGAAATAAAAATTATTATTTTTCAGAGGGTAATGTTCAGTGTGAGCAGGCTGCAATATATAACCAATGAGGAACTACAAAATAGGAATAAAGGATATTATCAAAGAATATGATTAAAAAAAAAAAAGATGGGCTAGTCACTTGACTAGAATTATGGGAAGTAGTTGACATCGAAAGGTTGTCATTGCTATCCTTGAGACATAAGGAGAAATCAGGGAAGAACACCATGTTGGGTGGAACCCATTTGACAAACTTGTGGTATCACATCAAAAGGAATTACAGAGGATTGGAAGGTATGTATGAGTTGGTAGATATCTACTATGCTAAAAGGATCATACACATTGATGAGATTACAGATTCTTAGTCAAGCCAGGCTTGTGTGGTCAATTCCATTATGATCTATTCATGTAATTGGGATGCATTGAAATGCAATGGGAAGAGAATAAAGTAGAATTTTCATGTATTTGGGTCTTAGCCAAGTGTTTAATTAGATTAATGCACACAGACCCACCCTTAGACTAACAAGAAAAACACTGCCACCCACAGAGTAGATCTAAGGGATAGAGGTTACCTGTTCTTTGAGAACCATGGAAAGCTTAATACTTCATCTTAAGGCCCCCTGGTTGGTCTATAGAGTAGAAAACTGCAAAGGTGAGCATGGGACTACCAGTACTAGACCCTTATTACTGAAAGGATTCATAAAACTGAGTAAAAGAGCCCTCTGGTGGATTAAAAAAATATATAAAGAGCTAAACAAATATAAGTTGTAATTTTCACTGTTCCATTTGTACCAAATAACTTACTGAAAGATTTTTCCCCCATTCTTCCAACTGATTTTTTTAAAAAATAATGTACACACATCTTTAAATGCAGTGTAAAGGAACAGTAACATCACATGAGAAACTTTTGGCAAGGAACTCTTTTCTTTGTTCCAAAAATTAGAAACAGATAATAGATTCAGATGAAGTTGCCAACCATGTTATCATACTAGCTTCATATAACTACATAAACTTTGTTTTAAAAATGTCATTTAGTTTATAATAATATGAGAATACAGAAAATATCTGTTGTTTCCTCCATATGAGGATGTCCTCTCAAAAACCCAAATCATAATCTTTTTTATGACACAGTCAATAAATAGGAAAGTTGCCTAAGATATACAGAGATTTAATAATTTTCTCAGGGTCACACTGCTGGTCATTGTCAGAGGTGGAATTTAAACCCAGACTTTTCTGACCACAAACTCAATTCTGTGTTTATTATGTTAGTTCACATAATGTACATATTAACATATGTGTGTTATAGATATTTGTATATGCACATTGCAAATATGTACATACATGCATATGTTTATGGGTGACATGAGAGATAGGATGATATCAAAAAGATCTGAGTTCAAATCCTGCCTCAATATTTACTACTTATTTGACAAAGTTAAGTCACTTAAGTTTTGGGACCTCATTTTGTTCAATTCAATGACCTTTATTTTCCTTTCTTGATCAAAATATATGATCCCAAGTTACTTAATATCTCAAAGTTCTAGGATTTGAGATCTATTAGTAGAAATTGCCCAAAAGGAAACAGCCAAAAGTGGTAAAAGAAGTTTCTCCTGGGGAGCTTCCTAATCCAATGAAATCACAAATTTAGCCTCTATCTTTATGCTATTTACATATGTATATATATATATATGATATGATAACTATGATATGATATATATGATAGCATGATTATACATATGATATGATAAATAATATGCTAAATATAATATGATAATATGATAAAACATATATTAATAATAAAGATAAAAACTTTGCCATTTCATTTTCATTTAGAATATGTTGCTAATAAATAAATAATCTTTAAATATATATATTTTCCTTATAGTTTGATATTGCAGCTTCTCACATAAAAGACTGTTCTGTCCTACAATCTTACATTTGATTATGTGAAAAAGTTACCTGAATTATAAATCCTTTCCAATTGTCAAATAAATATATATATATATATATTTGTTTACTTTCTAAATTTAGATGATCATTTTGTTCTGAAATGTTTTGTGTCATAAATATAATATCTTAAACAATACCTGTTTTTGACAGATTTATTTCTTACTAACACACTGCATTTATTTATTTATTAAGGTTTTATTGTTTTATGTAATAAGACTCTGGCTTTGAAAACTTGTTGAGAAGTAGACCAAAACACATCAATTGCTCATTCACTAATAAAGTGGCTAATAAATGAAATATGTCACAAGACTTAAAAGCACACCCAAGGAACATTTTGTTATAAAATTATTTTTAGTAATTTTATCTTATCATGATTTGAGACTAAATTATAATTTGCAAATGTACAATACATAATCTGATAATAATACAGTCATTCCCAATAGTAAGTAGAATCTGCCTTAATTAAGTGATGCCAATCATCTTATAATAAATTCTATCTAAACTTATTTCTAAAGGAAAGCAAACAAACTTGTAATAACAAGACAACCAAGCAGGAAAACCCATTTATTAAAAGTAGAAAAACTTCAAAATTCTCTTTGATTAAATACTTTAGGCTTGATATGCTAATTCCATTAAAATTTCTTTAAAAGCACTCATCTTTTTTGGTACAGACATATATTTTATCCAGTGTTTTTTGGGAAGAAGCCAGTACAGAAAGTTCCAGAAATAAAATAGTAAAATAATTAATGCAAAGCAACTAAAAATACCTTTAGCCCTCCTAGACTACTCAGATTTCTCATAGAGGAATGTTTCTAGTTTTATCTCTTTTACCATTCAGTTTCTCCATTCAGATGTTAATTTTTATACTAAATTGAAGTTTTTACCTCTGTGGAATTACCAAATATAATTTTTCCCTCTTTCAAAAATTACTTCAACCAAAGGAATTTTCCATCTGGTAAATGAATTCTATCAATTGGAAACTCATACTGAGTCCAACTATCACCTGTTCTAGTCCCATCTTGTGAAACAGATTGATATAAATTTATTTCCAACCTTCACTTCTCTTATTTGGGCAACATCACAATGACCTGTAATAGAATATGCTTGATTAACCCAGAGGAAAAATAATCTGTTAAATGAAAAATATTGAAGTTGATCACAAAACCAGTGATATTTATGCAATATTCAAAATGTATTTTATAAGCCATGAAGGCTGAAGAGAATAAAAACAAAACAAAATAAATATTTTTGAGAGAAGTGCCAGAATTATTTTGAATCATCTGTGTCTCTCTTTCATGTATAATCATGCTAGATACCTCCTCCAGAGAGCATGCTTTCTACCTTCTATCCTCTTCCCTTTCATAGAATAGTATTCAGATCATGCTACTCTTTTGCCTGGACTATCTCTGAGGTCATCTGTTGGTCTTTGGGGATTTTTTTTTTATCAGAGTAATGTTAAATGCACTGTCCCTCAATCTGTCCCTTGGTCTTAAGACATATGGAACACCCAGAATAACTATAGGATCAGTTAAGGAGAAAAACACCCAAAAAAACTGAAGTCTGGCCACAAAACTACCAGTCCTCTGGCACTTATAAACTCCTCATAAGTATACCACTACAACTCCCTGCCCCTCATAAACTCCTTTCTAATTGTACTTCTGCCCTGTACTTCTAACTTGTCCTCGAGAAACCCTATGTATTGTCGTGTAGTAAAATGATTAAAGGATTTAAAATGAATTTCAGAATAAATACTCAAATAAAAAGATAAATTATTGTTTCTAGTTCTTAATCTATAATGACAACTAATACTGCTATAATAATAAGAATTTGAGCCCCAAAGTTCAAGTATTAGATTATTTACTCATTAGTAGAGATCAGTGACGTACAATTATTTGAGGAGTGGGACAGAGTTGGCAATCCTGGGATTCTTTTAGCTTCCAACTTTGAGAAAGAAGATTCACAGTTACAACTCCCTTCAGAGAAAGAAGGGAAAGAATCTAGGAAGAAGTCAACATAAAAGCACTGACATTTTCCAACATGTCCTTATCCTTAGCTTTCTATACTGGAGACTTCTGAAAAATTTCCTTGGGTGAGAGCTAAAGCTCTTTGTCTCCTCTTTCTCTCTCTGATGCTCTGCTTCTGTCTTTCTGTCCCTATCTCTCTGTCTCTGTCTCTGCCTGTCTCTCCCTTAGAGATATGTGGCTTCCAGTGGAAATGCTTCTTCAATTTTTTCTAGTAAAAGTTGATATACCTTTTCTGATTTTTCTTTTGATATAAATTTAATCAAATGGATTTCAATGTTATATGATATGTGTATTCATTGTGGAACTAGTGTCTTGTGGGCCAGCATTCAATTCTTGAATATAAAGGTTGTCCCCTTTACCCTTTTCCAACCAAGTGTCAGGTCCACAGTCAACTCACATAGCAAATAGCCAAGAAGCCTAAGGTAGGGGGAGGAAAGCATTGTGATGCCTTTTATTACCTCCTGGAAAGCCAAACAAAAATAAGAAGATAATTATATGTACCACATCTCAAACTATGTTATAAATCAGCAACCATCAAAACAATGAGATGCTGGCTAAAAATAAAATGGTGAACCAATGAAGTATATTAGGCACTCAACACGTAGTGATACATGACCATATTAACCTCATGTTTGACAAATTCAAAGATCCAAACTTTTAGAAGAATTTACTATTTGACAAAACTCCTGAGAACCCTGGAAAACAATAGGGCAGAAACTAGGCATAGACTAACACATCATGCCATATACCAAAGTAAATTCAAAATGGATGCATGGATTAGAAATAAAGATCTCTGAAAACAACAATAACAGAAACCAAACATAGACTTATTCCCCACACATAGGGAGAAGAACCTCAAAGAGATAAAAATTGACCATTAAGAAATAAACCACCAAAATAAAGAAGACTATGCAAAAGAGAAAGAATACAACCAGTGATAGCTTCTTGAGGGGGAGGGGGGTGGAATCATTTACTCATCATTAATTCATTTGAGAAGGCAAATTGAGTATCAAAAAAGTCAAGTACCAAATGATTTGTTTTGTTTTGTTTTGTTTTCCCTATGAGGAATAATGTAAGTTGAATTAATTTATTCCAGAAAACTGTATTTTAAGGTACTCTATACATTAATGCAATGCTATTTTACTAGATAAATATTAATAATACTTTGACATGAATTTAAAAAAATAATTAAATGAAATAAAATAATTTTAACTTAACTTTATCTGTTTTACGAGTTCATAGTCTAAGAGATAGATGGTGGAGAGGATAAATGTTATTTTCTGGAAAAGGAGTTTCCTTACGTAATATCTAAGGGCAACTGAACTTCAATAGATCTTTCTCTTGTATGTCCCTCTTTATTACTCAACCTTGTTTGAGATTCACCAGATATAAGCTTCACAAGAAATCTATGCAATGATGTTGGGTTTTGCCTGTATTTCAAAATTCCTCTAAAGTGGGAAATGGTCTGGTCATTTAATAAATTTACCATTATGGCTGTTAAAGCTTTATCAGGGTGATATTTTTCAACAAAGTTTTGCACTTTTTCCCATTTTGAACACATTTCCTTGATTAATTAAATAGGGACATCCTCATTTGCCTCCTCCTCACCTGCAGAAAACTCCCTTCACTAGATGCTTCTTTTGAAGGTCCTTCAGCTATTCAGTGCTAAATTCTCCTTTATTCTCATGAACTAACTCCTCCATATCATCATCATTGGCCTCTAGATCCATGGACTGGCCCAGAGTTACAATATCCTCCACAATTGGTATAGGCTCGATTTCAAAGCCTTCAAATCCCTTTGAGTTACAATTTCTGGCCATAGATTCTTTCAGGCAGAATTGATGTTCTTGTAAGATATTTCCCCTAAAGCTTCAAATATAATATGAAGGTAGTAGAAGACATTGAAATGATTCTTAAGGAATTCACACAGTAAGCTCTGTATCAATCTCTCTCCTATTAATATTTTTTTTTCACAATTGAGCCAAATATGTCATTTATCCAATTGAAAAACTTTCTTGTGACCCAAGTTTTAGTATTCACCTTCCACATCACCTATAACTTGCTTTTGTCACATTACTTCTCTTTCAAACTCATGGATTTTCACTATGGATGGGGCTTTAACTTCAAATCACCACTTGCATTCCTAATTAAACAAAGTTAGCTTGTTTTTCATTGGTTCATGCCCTGGCAATGCTCTCCATTTTCTACTGGTGTATGTCCTATTTGACAATTTTTCCAAAATAACCACTCTTACTGCAGTTAATTGAACAAATCAAAATGAAAAACAAATAAGAAGTTAAGGATATAAATAGAAACAAATAGTATACATATAATAGTTATTTTGATATGGTTTTATAGAGATAGGAAGAAATATAGATTTTCATTAGTTTTAGTAATCATAACTGTGAATATGAATGGGATGAACTCACCCATAAATTGAAGTAGATAGCAGAGTGGACTAAAAATCCGAATCCTACTATATTTGTTAATAAAAAACGTATTTGAACAGAGTAAAGCTAAGGGCTGGAGGAAAATTATTTCATGTCACCTGAATTTTTTAAAAAATCGGAAGTAGCAATCATGATCTCAGACAAAGCTAAAGCAAAATTAGATCTCATTAAAAGAGATAAGGAAGGAAATTACACCTTGCTAAAAGATAATTTAGATAATGAAACAATATTAATAGTGAACATATATGCACCAAGTGGTACAGCCTCCAACTTTTTAAAAGAGAAATTAAATGAACTTTAGGAGGAAAGAGTCAGTAAAACTATACTAGTAGGGGCCCTCAACTTCCCCTTTCAGATCTAGATAATTCAAAGAAAAAATTAACAAGAAAGAAGTAAAGGAAGAGAATGAAATTTTAGAAAAGTTAGAACTAATAAGTCTGAAGAAAATTGAATTGGAATAGAAAGGGATATATTTTCTTTTCAGTAGTACATGGCACCTACATGAAATTGATCATGTATTAGGGAATAAAAACTTCACAATCAAATGAAGAAATAATAAATGCAACTTTTTTGGATCATATTGCAATAAAATTATAATTCATAAGTGTTTGTGGGAAGAGAAATTTAAAAAATTCTTTGTCTGACTCATCCAAAATAACAATATAACCTTGATTATTCAGATCTAAAAAGATCAAGCCAACTTCCAGAAATCCAAATAGCTTCTCCTATATGAAATAAGAAAAAAAAATGTGTGGAGAAGAATATGGTAAGATATTCAATATTTTTAAATTGTTATTAGTTAGTGAGGATTCTTAATACTAGATTAACATCATATTTCTGTTACTGGTATGAAATTTTTCACCCTCTAAGAAGCAGGACTAGTCCATTTTAGTGGCAAGGGTATACATATCTCTCTCTTGTCCTCCTAAATTCAGTCATTAGCCAAGAACTTTAAGAGGAAAGGTGATTAGTTATTGATGGGAGCAGAAGAGGGAAATGAGAGCAAAGAATATTTTATTTCATCCTTGCCTGGTTTGTTACAAAATATAAAATATAAAAATAAGAAAAACTTGGTTAAAAAAGGAAGCCAAGAGATGTGGAATCTTTAGGGGAAAGTCAGATTGTAGAGTAATAAAATATAAGAAGAAAAGATTCAACATCATAGGAGCATGTACTGCCATCGTCACTTATTAGCTATGTGACCCTGTTAAATTTTTTTTCTGGCTGCCTCAGATTCTTCATTAATAAAATGGATATTGTAATAGCACCTAATTCCCAGGGTTATTTAAGAACATATGAGATGATATTTAAGTTATTTGTAAACTTTAAAGCATTATGTAAAAATCATTATAAAAATTTATTTGACCATAGTTTTACTATTACTATTTTTACTAATACTATTACTATTACCAGCACCACCACCACCTATTACTACTAGGACTATAACAACAATGACTACTATTCCTACTAATGTGTTAATTTTCCCCAATGATATCAATATGATTTTTAGTCATTGTTTTCTAACATTTTGCAATCCATATTCTCTCCTTCCCACACACCCTTCCTTCTTTACCAAGAAAGGAAGTAACATGATATAGGTCATACATATGTTAACATACATTACATATTTCCATGTTTGTAATATTGTGGAGAAAGACTTACATTGCCTATATTGGAGAAAAATTCATGGAGGAAATAAGGTAAAGAATGGTATGTTTCAATATACATTTAGTATTTGTCATTTTCTTCTTTGGCTATGGATGGATAGCCTTTGCTTTTCTGTGTTTCTTGAAGTTGTCCAGAATCTTTGTCTTGTTGATAATAGTTAAGTCATTACAGTTAATCATTGTAAACTATTGTTATTGTGTACAATGTTCTCCTTGTTCTGCTCACTTCACTTTGCATCACTTCATATAAATCTTTCTAGGTCGTTGGGGTTTTTTTTTTGTGTGTGTGTTTGTGATCATTTTGTCATTTGTTATGATACATTAGTAATCCATTACAATTCTATACCATAACTTGTTCAGCCATTCCCCAATTGATGGATATTCTTTCATTTTCCAGTTCTTTACTACCATAAAAAGAGCAGCTATAAATATTTTAGAGCATATACATTTTTTCTTTTTTACTTGATTACCTTGAGAAATATACCTAATAGTGGTATTTCTGAGACAAAAGGAACACATAATTTTATATGTTTTTGACTATAATTCCAGATAGCTCTCTGAAATGGTTAAATCAGTTCACTGTTCTCCTAAAAATGAATTACTGTCTCCATTTTTAATATCCCTTCCAACATTTGCCATTTTGGCCTTTTGTCATTTTAGCCAATATGATAGATGTACGATGATCTCTGATTTGATTTGCATCTCTCTAATCAATAATTATTTAGAGTATTTTTGCATAAATATAAAGCTTGGTTTTTTCATCTGAAAACAGTCTGTTCATATCTTTGAACCATTTATCAAATGGGAAATGGTTGATATTCTTATATATTTGACAAAGTTCTCTATATATTTTGGATATGAGACCTCTATCTAGGAAACTGTCTGTAAATTCACTCCCCCTTCTGCAAGTTATAAAAGATTTTTAAAAGTTTAGTAAAATCTATTTAAATCCATCTGGTCTTGGTGCTTTTAACGTAGGAAGTTCTTTTATAGTCTGTTCATATCTTTTTCTAATACAGGTTTATTTTTTCCTCCTCCCTTAGTTTATATGATTCATATTTTGTTGTATTCAAACTTTTCTCTTAAATTATCAAATTTGTTGGCATGTAATTGTGCAAAATGACCCTGAAAAATTGATTTTTATTTTATTTTTATTAATGGTGAATTTGCTCTTCATTTTTGATGCTAGTGATTTGATTTCCTTCTCTCTTTATGAAACATATTAATGAATAACTTATCTATTTTTGTTTTATTTTCATAAGAACAATACAATTTAAAAATTAATTCAATGTTTTTCTTACACTTGATTTTGTTGATCATACATTAATTTTTTGGGATTCCCAATTTAATATTTAATTGGGAATTTTTAATGTGTTTTTTAATCATATACCAAATTCATTAATATGTCCTTTTTGCTTTTATTTTATTGATATAAAAATTTATAAATATAAATTTTTCTATACTTATTACTTCAGCTATATCACTTAGATTTTGATATGTTGACTTATTTTTATTTGTTTAAATAAAATTATTTATTGGTTCTATAATTTGTTCTTTAACCCACTCATTCTTTAAGATTCTGTTATTTAGTCTATTAATTTTTATTCTGTGATTCCATGTTTCCTTATTAAATATAATTTTATTTCATTATAATATGAAAAAGGCATTTTATATTTCTTCTTTTCTGAATTTAATCAAAAATTTTTTTTCACCCGTATATGTAGTTAATTTTTGTGAAAGTAGCATCCAAAACTAATGAAAATCTATATTTCTTTCTATCTCTATAAAACCATATCAAAATATCTATTATATGTATACTATTTGTTTCTATTTATATCCTTAACTTCTTATTTGTTTTTCATTTTGATTTGTTCAATTAACTGCAGTAAGAGTGGTTATTTTGGAAAAATTGTCAAATAGGACACCAGTAGAAAATGGAGAGCATTGCCAGGGCATGAACCAATGAAAAACAAGCTAACTTTGTTTAATTAGGAATGCTCCATCTTCTTTCCCCTTTTGATTCTTCTCTTTCTCCTTTTGCTCTGTCTCACCTCACAAGTTTTTTTTTTTGCTTTTAATAGCTAATCCCTACTTTTCCTTCCCTTCTATTATTCTTCCTTATGTTATTCCCCTCCTACTGTTCTATAAAGTAAGATATTACTCTATATACCTGAATGAGTATGGTTGTTCTTCTCTGAGCCAATTACAATGAGATTGATATTAAGTATCACTGGTCAGCACTCTCTTTCTCTCTAATACTTTTTCATAACCCTTTAGATGAAATAATTTACCCCACTCCATCTCTCCCTTCCCTTTTCTCTCAGTGCAATCCTCTTTTTCGACCATTGATTTTTTTGCATATTTTATCACCCTAATTAACTTACTCCCACACTTCTTATGTGTACTCATAACTGCTCTAATACTGATTAAAAAACTAAGAATTACAAATAACAGCTTTCCAAATAGATATTCATGAAAGTTTGACCTCATTAAATCCCTTAAAATTTCTCTTTCATATTTACTTTTTTAGGCTTTGCATGGGTCTTTTGTTCAGATATCAAATTTTCTATGTAGATCTGGTCTTTTCATTAATAATGCTTAGAAAATTTCTATTTTATGAAATGACCAATATTCCCCTGAAAGAATATACTCAGTTTTGTTAGATAGGTGATTCTAGATTGTAAAACTAGATCTTTTGACTTCTAGAATATCATATTCCAAGCCTTCTGATCCTTTAATTTGTAGGATGCTAAATCCTGTGTATTACTGACTTAGCTCTGTGGTTTTTAAATTGTTTCTTTCTGGCTATTTGAAGTATTTTCTCCTTGACTTAGGGGCTTTTGAATTTAGCTTCTAGTCTTATTTATTAAATCAATAGTTCTTTGACTTTCAATTCTGTTAATTTCTCCTTTGATTTTTAGGTTCTCTAATTTAATCTTCATGAAAGGATTTTTAATTTGTTCACTTTCTAGTTTTTTAATTTGCATGCCCAATTCATTGACCTCTGCCCTCCTTAATTTGCTAATATATGAACTCAAGGATATAAATTTCCCCCTGAGTCCAGTTTGGGATGCATCCCATAGGTTTTGAAAGGATGTCTCATCATTGTCATTTTCTTCAAAGAAGTCATTAATTATTTCTATGATTTGTTCTTTAACTGGTTTTGGAGAATTGTATTGTTTGATTTCCAATTAATTTTTGATTTACCTCTCCATGTACCCTGTGAATTTTAAAAGTCTCCATCTTGGTCTAGCACCCAAAAATTGTGCACACCCACACTACATGGGCATGTGCTAGTCAATGACAAATCAGAAATAACTAACTGCCCACCTGGGCTGTCCTAAGCCAAGCTAGAGCCACCATTGGCACTTGTGAGGCACAGGAAGGGAGGTAGGGAACAGCCTCTGGAATTCGCGCACTTCCTGTGGAGAGAGCTAGACGGCAGTTTGTGTTAGAAGCTTGAAGAGAGAGGAGGCCCACAGACAGCTTCCCTTCAGATGGGTCACGTGAGTCAAGGACTAATTCCTTCCACCTTGGCCTTTGGGCCTAAACTCCCTCTGCCTTGGTCAGAGGTTGAATAACCCCCTTTCCCTTTTCTCCTCTCTCCTTCTCTCCCTCTCCTTTTCCCTACTCCCATTGTGATTAAACCTCCATAAACTCCATTCTGACTTGAGTGTTTCATTTTAGGAATTTCATAAGTAAATTCCTTGGTGGCCATTGTTCAATATTATAACAATCTTAAAAGGTGAAATTTTCACCACAACAGTTGGCATAACCACTTCGGGAAAAAAGAAATATCTCAATCTTCTGATCTTTTTCCTTCTTTATTCAATACTGATCACCTGGGAGAGGTCCCACCCCAACTATCCCCTCCAGCTCTTGGCCCTGCTTTAGTGCTTTGAAGGTTTATCGAACCTCAATAAATTTCCTGAATTTTCTTGCCTTTTCACCCCACTTCCTTCTCACTCCGTCAGTCCTTAAAGACTTAAAGACACAGCTGCCAAAACAGGTAAGCATAAAACACCTTTTCTCTCTTCTCTTTTCTCCTTAATTTAAATTGGGGTCAACAAGTTTTTTTTTTCTTTGTCTCACATTTCCTCCTCCCTTTACTTTAAGGAGGAGGCTCAGTGGATTGAAAGGCAGGCCAGGCTTACCTAATCAACTGACTAGCAATGCAGAACCTCTAGAGAAGGAGCTCTTAGGAGCTCCAAGCCCACAACAAAAACAGCTGAATACAGCTAGGGAGCTAACTTAAAACCCATTTTCCTGTATTCCTGGCCTTTCTAGTCTAAAAAATTTAAGTGGGCTTTGCTCAAGGAAGAAAGCACATGGACCTAGCAGTTTTAGCCTGAGGGCTAAAGAAGATTGCTGGGACCCTCCCATATACACACTTTGTAAAAGAAAGAGATTTAGCTCTACCCTTTGTTTATAGCCTATTCACTCCTAATCAGCTTTTTTCATAAGGCCTCTGCCTCCTGGCATAAGGTTTTTGTGACTCCTCCCAGAAGCTTAATAAGGAGAATTTACAACAGAATAGGCCCTTAACCTGTATAGGGTTGTAGACTGTAAAGGGAGCCACCTACTGACAAAAAAAAAAGTTACAGGCAACTTAGTAATTGGCTTAAAGAAAAAAAAATGTGGCTTCAACCAGTGCATGACTTGCTTCGAAACTGGCTTATAAGTTCAATAACCAAGTCCATTGGATTTTTTAGTAGGTGTTCCTGTAGGATGGTTTTTTTTCAGAAACTATAAGCCTCTTGGTGACTCTTACATTCATCTTCCTTGGGATTGTAATTGTTGTACTTGTAATAATATACCTAACCTCTAAGAGAGAACACTCCCTTGCTCCTTCTATTACTAAACAAATTAAGGAACAAAATACTTTTATTGATCAACAAATTAAGGAACAAAATACTGTTACTGATCAACGAATTAAGAAACAAAATACTTTTATTGAACAACGAATTATGGAAAAAAATAATTTTATTACTCAACAATTGGTGGAACAGGATGAAATTATGGAGGAAAAATGGGGAGAGATAAAAACCTTCCTGCAAAACATTGAAAGGGAGTTAAAAATATCCCACAATAGGAGTGATTTATCTCTCCATTCCCCATCATTATCAGATTCCCTGACCCACCCTGCCCAAAATGATTTGGCTCAAATAGCAGCCTCTTCACAGCAACCAGCTCCTTCCCATCCTGACCACCCAACCCCTCCCCCTGCCATTCTTGCCCCTCCCACCCTGATTCCTCCCTCTATTCATGCCTCTTACCCTGCCCCCTCAGCCCTGCCCCCTTTTCCTGTCTGGGCCTTCCCCTGGCCCCTCCCCCTGCCTTCCCCCCCACCCATGCTCATGCTCTAGCCCCGCCCCCTGTTCCTGTCCAGGTCCCTCCCCCTGCCCTCCCCCTGTCCTTCTCCCCACCCATGCTCATGCTCTAGCCCCTCCCCCTGCTCATGTCCCAGCCCTTCCCCCGGCTCCTCCCCCTGCCCTCCCCTGTCCTTCTCCCCACCCATGCTCATGCTCTAGCCCCACCCCCTGTTCCTGTCATGGCCCTTCCCCCTGCCCTCCCCCTCCACTCATGCTCTAATCCCCAGCCCCCATGCCCCAACAGCCAATAATCCTAACCTTTCCCCTTCTCTTACTTACCCCATTGAAAATGGAGCAAGTAGCCTAGAAACAGTAACACCAGATAATTTAGACAGAAGCTTATTTCCATTGAGGGAAGTACCCACCTTTAATAAAGAAGGGAACTTGGTGTCTGTAAGACACTATACACCTTTTAAAGCTGATGATTTAGAAAAATTCATGCACAATGTTCCATCATTTGAGGCAGAACCAATATTGGTTATAGAAAAATTAGAGAATATATTCAGAAACTTTGACCCTTCTTGGTTGGATGTGGAAAATTTGTTAGATACATTTCTGACAAAGAGAGAGAAAAATAATGTCATCTCTCTAACTAATAAGAAAAGTGGTAGAGGAGCTCACCACTGGCCAACTATAGATCCACACTGGAACCCCAATATTACACAGGATCACCCAAAACTAGTCCTGGCCAGAGAAGCATTATTAAAAGCCCTGAGAGACTGCTCTGATAGCCCTGATGGATGGGAAAAATTTGAACAGTCCCAACAGGGAATTGATGAGACCTCCCTCCCACTTTATGGACAGACTTATTGACATAGGACATACATATTTGGACCTTGATTTGACCAGAGAAAAGGACATTAAACATATACGCAGACAATTTGTTAGGAATTGTTGTTTAGCAGTAAAAGACTACTTTGAAACTAGCTGTCCCAACTGGGAGTCTATGGACCTCAAAGAACTGAGGAAAGAAGCAACATATGCCTATAAGAATCGTACAAAAAAACCTGAGACACACAATACATCAGTGGCAGACTTAAAAAAAGAAATTGAAAGTATGATACAGGAACAATTGAAAAGTAAGGGAGAGACCATGGCCCCTTTGCAGGAATCCACAAATAAATCATTAACAAACCCCTTAATATGTCTCTTCTGTGGGAAGAGAGGCCATGCAATGATAGCCCGTAGGAGCAGGTTACGGTAAAAAAGAAATAATAACACCTTTAGGAATAATAACTATAGGAATCACAATGTCAATCAAAATGACAGTGCTCAAAATACAGAAAATGATAATACCCAACAAAATGCCCAACAACAATATATAAGAAATGGAGCTCGACCACGCTACACTCAAGGTGAATACCCCCAACAGTGTGGAGGGTCCCAAAAAACAGCCCAAGCATCTTTATGAAGGTGTGAAGGGGGCGGGGGGGTGAGGGCCTTGGAATCAAAGAATGAAACCTTTGATTTTCCAGACCCTGATATTTTAATGCCAATAATCCCTATATATTCCCCCCCCAAAACAGTAAGGAACCTCATGTCACTTTAAAGGTAGGAAATTCATACTATGCCTGTCTTTTAGACACTGGAGCATCTAGGTCAGTTCTAGTAAGCAAACCTGATGAGAAATGTGATTCTATTGGCTCCTTAAATGTAGTAGGTGTTTCAGGAAAACCATTAAAAGTCCCAAAACTTTCTCCTCGCATGGTATGCGTGGGACCCCTAACTGTTGAACATTCTTTTCTTTTAATGCCTGCATCCCCCACAAATTTGCTGGGGAGAGATTTACTATGCAAATTACAAGCCACAATAATGTGCGCCCCAGATGGCTCCCTCTCTTTAGAAGTGCCCGAGGAAACCTTAAATTTACTCCCTGTATTTCTCTCAGAGAGCCAAGAGGCAAAGGAGCCTCCCACCTTTGAAATACCTACAGATATACCAGAGTCTCTTTGGGCCACATCTTCTAGTGATGTAGGCTTACTTAAATCAGCTGCTCCCATGCAAATAAAAACTAAATCCAGCCCACCTCCTTGCATTCCTCAGTATCCTCTTTCCAAGGAGGTAACAGAGGGCATTACCCCAATAATAAACTCTTTAATTGACCAAGGAATAATTTTCCCTTGTAAATCTGAATACAACATGCCCATCCTCCCAGTTAAAAAACCAAAAAAGGGGCCAGATGGCAAACACCTCTATAGATTCGTACAGGATTTGAGGGCTGTGAACAATCACATTATAAAGAGACACTCCATAGTTACCAATATCAATACTATTATTTCTTCTATTCCTAGCACAGCTACATACTTTACAGTAGTAGACTTGTGCTCAGCCTTCTTTTCCATACCCATATATGAGAACTCGAGGCATATTTTTGCTTTCACCTGGAATGGCACCCAATATTCCTGGAGTCATTTGCCCCAGGGTTATGTAGAAAGTCCGACCTTATTTGCACAAATTTTGGGACAAGATACAGATAATGTAAAATTTAAAAACAGCAAATTAATAAAATACGTAGATGACCTACTCTTGGCTTACGCAGATGCAGAAGCATGTCAGGAAGATAGTAAACACCTGCTTTTGGAATTGCACAAAAGAGGTCATAAGATCTCGAAGGATAAAGTTCAGTGGTGTCTCCCCAAAGTAGAATATTTGGGGTTCATTTTGACAGCTGGTGCCCGCTCTATTTCTCCCAAGCGAATTGAGAATATTAAAAAATTGAGTGCTCCTACCACTAAAAAAACAGTTAAGAGCAATTCTGGGAGCAACAGGGTTTTGCAGACAATGGATTCCTTGCTATGGGGAAATTACTAAACCTCTTATAGCACTAACAAGGGATTTGGTCCCTGAACCCCTCAAATTAGAGCCTGATCACCTGTCAGCTCTATCAGAGCTAAAAAAGGCTATCCTATCTGCCCCTGCTCTAGGCATCCCAGATTACAACAAGCCATTTACTTTGTATGTACATGAGCCAAGAGGAGTAGCCTCAGGTGTTTTAACTCAGACTCTGGGGCCTTCTCAGTATCCAGTTGCTTATTATTCAGCCCAGCTGGACCCAATAGCTTCAGGAGCACCACCATGCCTTAGAGGCATGGCTGGTACTGCTTTAATAGTGACAAAAACCGTTGATCTAGTATTGGGATGCCCACTAACAATTAAGTGTCCACACAAGGTAGAAGCATTATTGCTAAGACAGAGAACATAGGCATTTTCTGATCAGCGAATTACAAGGTATGAAATAACCTTGCTAAACAATGAAAATATTACTCTGAAACGCTGTACAACCCTAAATCCTGCCACCTTGCTTCCAGACTTACCAACTTCAGAAGAACCATTACACAGTTGTGAAACACTAGTGTCCATGGCAGAAAAGCCTCAAGATGATCTCTTGGACACTCCCTTAAAGAACTGAGACCTGATCTTATTTACTGATGGTTCTTCTTTCATGAGGGATGGCATACGCTACAGTGGAGCTGCTGTAGTCACAGAATTTGCTACTGAGTGGTCAGCTTCATTGCCCTCTAACATTAGCGTTCAAGGGGAAGAACTCATAGCTCTGAAACATGCCTGTATAATTGCCAAGGATAAAAGGGCAACAATTTATACGGATTCTAGATATGCTTTTGGCATTTGTCACTCAGTCGGGATGCTATGGCTCCAGAGAGGATTTTTAACCTCAGCTGGAAAATCCATAGCTAATGCTGAAATTATTAAGGAAGTACTTTCTGCTCTTCAGCTGCCTGAAGCCCTAGCTGTATTTCATTGCTCACCCCATACAGGTGGCACCAACCCTGTCTCTAGGGGAAATGACCGAGCAGATGCTGCTGCAAAGCTAGCAGCCATAGAAGGGCCTGAATTACTTTTAACATTAACAACTACTGATGACTTAAATTTATCACTTTCCTATAATGAGAAGGAAGTGGAAAAATGGAAACAAAAATTCAAAGCAAAACAGATCAATGGAGTCTGGGTGTCATCTGAAGGAAAACCCCTGCTCCCTAGAAGTTTCTATCACCAAATTTGCCAATCTGTTCATAATAATGGCCACTTTGGTACCCAGGGCATTGTGGACTCTGTTAAGAGAGTATGGATAGCCCCTGGCATAACTACCATAGCCTCTAAAGTGTGTTCAGCCTGCTCTACCTGCCAGGCATATAACCAACATGCATTTCGTGGCAAAGCCTTTGGTGGGCGACCTCTGGCTTACACACCTTTTGAGCACCTGCAAATAGATTTCATAACAATGCCAAAGGCTGGACAATATAAATTTTGTCTGGTCATAGTAGACCAACTGACCAGATGGCCTGAAGCATTTCCTACAGCCTGAGCCACAGCAGCTTTTGTTGCTAAGGTGTTTTTAAAAGAAATTATTCCTCGTTTTGGCCTGCCAGCATGTATTGATTCCAATAGGGGGAGCCATTTTACTGATTCTGTTCTAAACCAGATATATTCTTGCTTGGGGATAACACCAAAATTCCATAATCCATATCATCCCCAGAGTTCAGGCCAAGTTGAGAGGATGAACAAAGAACTCAAAACTATGATTGGCAAATTATGCACTGAGACCCATTTAAAATGGCCTGAAATTCTCCCTTTGGCCCTATTTTATCTTAGAAGCAGGCCTAGAGGAGACTTACATATCTCACCATTTGAGATGCTTTTTGGACATCCGCCTATACAGGCTAAGCCTTTCTCCCCGGCTTATACATCGCTATTAGGGGGAGATACTACTATTGCTTCCTATATACAGGAATTACAGCACAAACTGCGTGAGCTACATGAATCTGGAGTTGCAGTACAAGCCGGACCACTAGACTTCTCACTTTATGACCTGAACCCAGTAGACAACGTGTATATAAAGAACTTCCAGCGTACAGGAGCAACCCAGCCTTCCTGGGAAGGACCATTCCAAATACTGTTAACTACTCCAACATCTATAAAGGTTGGAGAAAAGGACTCTTGGATTCACTGTTCACATGTAAAGAGAACATCTTCTGTTGAGACTGATTGACTGTATCCTATACATTCATTGGAGATAACTACCCATTGACAAGTGGAACTGTTTTATTCTGCTTTTGACACATTGAATTCCAAAATTTAATTTTTTTCTTTTTTCCTTTTTTCTCTTTTCCTTATTTTATTATTATCCTTTTTACAATATTTTATTTTTTCCCCTTTTTCTCATTTCTATGTACTTAAGGTACATACAATCAATATTAATGTTTTATTCTACAATAATATTAGTTTAAATGTATATACTTGTTATTATTATTAATACTCACCCAAACAGCTTTAGACTATAGGAACCTGCCATTTATTGATAATTGTTGTGGGACTATGATTAATGTTTGTGTCTGAGTCTAGGAATAGGATCAAAAAAGGAGCACAGAGATAACCTGGATAATGCCAAAAGAGCTCACAGGTCTAAAAATCAAAGACCAATCCAGGTAGGATTAATGCATTTCTAAGCCAATACTAATGACTTGAACCTAGTGTGAGACTCAGGGTTGCGACACTTGACAGACATTAAGATGTAGGCCTTCCTTGTATCCACACTCTTCGTGAAAATACCTACAGACAAGTACCAAAGTTTGGCTACCATCCTGGCTCCCACCATCCCTGAGCACGAAGGTAAAATCAGACAAGGGAATGACACTTCCCTACATAAATAAAAAAAAAAATCTGATCCTTTTTTCTCTCCTATAGTATGGCAACTTCCTGTAGCCTTGGCTGCAAATGGGGAAGTAAAATATGCTGCATTCTGTCCTACAGACTTGTGGGATTAGAAATTACTTAACTGGACCCTAATACAGGGGCCTGTGAAAAAAATTTTTTTTTAATTCTTGCTTTCTCAAATTTTTGTATACATAGATTTTTTTTAATTTTTTATACTGATTTTGAATTATTCTTTAATGTAAATATATGTATATATATATATATATATAAAGGGTCTATTTTTTCCCTTTTTCGTCTTTTGATTTTGTTTTTGATTTTATTTTTCATTTTGTTTTGTTTTCCTTTTGGATTAACTCACACACCCCCACAACTAAAACTTGCATCCTCAGCTGGACTCAGTGGTTTTGTCAACACTTTCTTCAGGGGGGATTGTATTTCATCAAATCCAAGATTTAAATTTTGTTCGAGATAAATCTTCAGAGAAGAAGCTTGCTAACTAACTGAATCCAGAGAATGAACTGTTTACAGAAAGATATCTAAACCTTTTCACTACAGGAAGATCCAGAATGAACCTTGGGGTGTGGTTGATTGAACATTTTTTGAATGTACACTCTTATGCCAAAGGGGACTGCCCCCTAATTGGCTTTTGTCAATGCGCCCAGCAAAAACATTGGTTTGCTGTCTTTCTCTCTCCTCTATTTCCCCATATTTACAACTATTATAGTTTTCCTCTTAGTGGGTAAAATTTTTGTATACACTTACAGTTAGAATTTTTTGGGGTGTAGTACTCTTATGTTTAGTGATCAATTGGGGAGACTAGTCCCCCAATCATCATCAGGGGGGTATTGTGAATTTTAAAAGTCTCCATCTTGGTCTAGCACCCAAAAATTGTGCACACCCACACTACATGGGCATGTGCTAGTCAATGACAAATCAGAAATAACTAACTGCCCACCTGGGCTGTCCTAAGCCAAGCTAGAGCCACCATTGGCACTTGTGAGGCACAGGAAGGGAGGTAGGGAACAGCCTCTGGAATTCGGGCACTTCCTGTGGAGAGAGCTAGACGGCAGTTCGTGTTAGAAGCTTGAAGAGAGAGGAGGCCCGCAGACAGCTTCCCTTCAGATGGGTCACATGAGTCAAGGATTAATTCCTTCCACCTTGGCCTTTGGGCCTAAACTCCCTCTGCCTTGGTCAGAGGTTGAGTAACCCCCTTTCCCTTTTCTCCTCTCTCCTTCTCTCCCTCTCCTTTTCCCTACCCCCATTGTGATTAAACCTCCATAAACTCCATTCTGACTTGAGTGTTTCATTTTAGGAATTTCATAAGTAAATTCCTTGGCGGCCATTGTTCAATATTATAACAATCTTAAAAGGTGAGACATGGACACTGTATCAGAAACACATGAAACAGCTGGAGAAATTCCACCAATGCTCTCTCTGGTCAATCATGAGGATCCCATGGCAGGACCGAATCACCAACCAGGAAGTCCTCGACTGAGCCAACTCCACCAGCATCGAAGTCATGGTCCTCAGAACCCAGCTACGATGGTCTGGACATGTCATCCGCATGGACCCACAGCGAATACCAAGACAGGTATTCTATGGTGAACTGTCAGCTGGACTCAGGAAACAAGGTCGACCAAAGAAAAGATTCAAGGATCAGCTAACGTCAAACTTGAAGTGGGCTGGCATTACACCAAAGCAACTAGAACTCGCTTCCTCTGACAGAAGCAGCTGGCATACCCGCAACGATGTCGACGTCTTGCTGCTGCACGTGAACACTGATACCAGACCACAGCCACACCTCCCGTAACAACTGGAGTCCCATGCCTCATGTGCCACAAACTCTGTGCCTCAGTCTTTGGACTTCAAAGCCACATGAGGGTACACCGTAGATGAAACTGCACAAAGACAATAGTTATTCTCGATCACTGAGAGACTACCACTACTACTATTTTGTTTTGTTTTGTTTTGTTTTCCCCTCTTTTTTAATTACCCTTTGATGATTCTCTTGAGTTCTGTGCTTGGGAATCAAATTTTCTGTTCAGGTCTGGTCTTTTCTTTACAAATTCTTGGAATTCTTCCATTTTGTTGAATGACCATACTTTCCTCTGTAAGAATATAGGCAGTTTTGCTGGGTAGTTCATTCTTGGTTGTAGATCTAGTTCCCTTGCTTTCTGGAGTATCATATTCCATGCCTTTTGGTCCTTCAGTGTGGATGCAGCCAGATCCTGCCTTATCCTCACTGTGGTTCCATGGTATCTGAATGACTTCTTGACAGCTTGTAATATCTTTTCTTTGGTCTGGTAGTTCTTGAATTTGGCTATAACATTCCTGGGTGTTGTCAGTTGGGGACTAAGTACAGGAGGTGATCTGTGGATTCTTTCAATCTCCACTTTTCCTTCTTGTTCTAGAATATCAGGGCAGTTTTCTTGAATGATTTCCTATAGTATTATGTCCAGCCTTTTTCTTTTGTCATGGTCTTCTGTTAGACCAAAATTTCTTAAATTGTCTCTCCTCAAATGATTTTCTAAATCCTGTGTTTTGTGAATGAGATGCTTCATATTTTCTTCAAATTTTTCATTCTTTTGGTTTTGTTTCACAGCGTCCTTGTTTTTATTGACTGGATTTCATCCCTGGATTTTTGGTCATCCTTCTCCTTCTGTTCTGATTTTCTTTGGAGGTCATCTTTCATTCTCTTTACCTCATCTCTCATCTCCTTTGTCTCATCTTTCATCTCCTTTGCCTCATTTTCAAGCTGGTTGATTTTGGCTTTCAAGACACTATTTTCTGTTTCCAGATGACATCTCAGTTTTTAAATTCTTTCCCCAATTGTCTTCAGCCTCTCTTAATTGTGTTTTGTATTCCATTTTGAGTTCTTCCAAAGCCTGTATCCAATTCGCTGGGATCTCTCTTTTATTGTTTGCCTCCTCTGTTTCATTTGCCCTTAGATCATTGCCTGTACAGAAGAAGTCTATTGTAATTTCTTTCTTCTTTTTCTGTTGTTTTCTCATATTTACCCCCTTCTTTGCTCCCCGTATTTGTCTGTGGTCTTGCTCCTCTCATTTTTTTTTTTGTTTTGGGGCTTTCTATCAGTCTCCCCTCTTAGAGCTTTGTCAGGGGATCTCTCCATGCTATCTATGGGGGATGGGTGTTAAAGTTTGAACTTCCCTATCCTCTGGAGGCTTTTGATTGGATTAAAGTCCAGCAGTCTGTCAGGGAGGGGTGTTGGAGCTTGGGCTTCCTGACCTCTGAAGATTTTTGATGGGATTAAGTTCAGCTGTGTTGAGCTGGATGTGCTCTGAGGCCAAAACCTCCTGGAAGGCTGGAGCAATATGGAGGTTCTCTACTGCTCTGACCAGGCTGACTGCTCTGTGCTCCCTCTCCAGCTCCTTCCTTGCTTCCTGTGTTTGACACTCTGAACCTGGCACTGCTGTTCCCGCAAGGTACACCCTCCAGACCAGCTCCTTTGCCAACCCAGAGGTTCCTGCTGCCATTGGAGGCTGTAGCACTCTTGGTGGGGGACAGGGGTCCTGGGAACTTCCTTCTGCCTTCCTCTTAAATCTGAGTGTTCTTGGATTCCAGTTTTTTTTTGGGGGGGGGTGTTGTACCTTTTGAATCAAGTCCAGCAGGAGGGTTCCTTGGCTCTGTCTTGTTGTTAGTTTTCATTTTCAGTCCCATAGGAGCATTCAGTTTGTGACTGGCAAGGAAATGTATTATGAGGTCTGAACTTCTGCTGGTTCTAGATGGCCATCTTGACTCCTCCTTCCAGCCTTTTTTTTAAAATTTCATTTCCATCTTAAATGTTGACTCTGTCTGTTCTCAGTATAAATAAGGCATTCTCTTAAACTTCAGTTTTTCCTTCTTGCTAACATTAGCTCTTTTTCTGAGTTTCTGCAAATTTAAGTTCTTGTAAGGGGGTATAATTGCTTGTGGACTAAGAATATTGAAAGGCACATCCCACTGCTGATTCAGTCACTAAGCAGGACTGTTTGCTGATGGCTTCCAGAGCTCAGAGTATAATGAGCTACCCTATACTGGATCTCAGGGTGTAATGTTAGGCTTGGGCAAGGGCTTTGGGCCTTACTCTGAACTTGATCAGGTCAGGCACCCTGTGATACACCTTCCCCTGAGGCTTGTTACCTAACTTTGAGCTTCTACAGGGTCTCTGTGTCTTGCTCTTGACTTTCACAAGCACAGCAAATTGTGCTGTGTACTGCCTTACATGAGGATTCAAGTTCTCACTGTAAGCTTGGGCTGGGGCTAGGAACTTTAGTGTGTGTTTGTAGGATTGAACATATGTTCCTTTAGGCAGGGTCTCAGGGTCTCAATGTTGGCTTGGACCCAGGTTCAGAACTTGTAACATTAGATATTAGGTAAGTGTAGTAGGTCTTGCTGTTGGCTTACCCTGGTACTCCTTGGTGTAGCCTCCCACAGGCTGTTCTCCTCTCACCCCAGTGAACAAGACCCTCTCTGATTACCTTTCAGGTTGTTCTCTGCATAAAAGGTGCTTCACCACACTTCTGTTGTTTTTTTTTTCACTCTAGTGTTCATTGTGAGGTATATGTTTAATGTAACTTCTAAAGAATTCTTATCATGGTTTGAGCTTTCCCTACTTCTACTCTGTCATCTTAGCTCTAGACTATCCAGTTTGTTACTTTAATCACACTGGCTTCCTTTGCCTACCTCAGTTCCCATATCTCTTGAGTAACACAATCATATGTAGAGGGTGATTATACATTACATATATTAGTCTCTCTGCACCTCTCCCTATTACTCAACTAGATTCATCTTAGATATTGGAATTCTGAATTTTCAGCATAAGCATTTAAAATTTGGAATTTGATAAATGTTATAAATGAGGGCACTATTTATTGCTTTGCTGATTGTTCAGATTTAAGAAAATGATGGGGGAAATTTTGAATGTAGACCAAATTTTTAAGAGTCTATCATTCATATAGTTTTTGAGGAAGAAAGC
The DNA here is from genome assembly GCF_027887165.1 of Monodelphis domestica. Taxonomy (NCBI): domain Eukaryota; kingdom Metazoa; phylum Chordata; class Mammalia; order Didelphimorphia; family Didelphidae; genus Monodelphis; species Monodelphis domestica. The sequence goes on from NC_077227.1 coordinate 628,753,463, forward strand.
TGGTTGTTAAAGATTAATCTACAGATTTAATGAGGGAAATGGCTTAGTATATTTGAAAGACATTCTTATGGATAATAGATTAAAACTTCCTGTTCACCTAAGAAAGAGATCTAATAGCAATGGTTGAGAGAGACAAAAATGCCAAAATTAGACTCTATATCAGGAAAAATCTCCTAACACTTTGAGCTATCACAGAGTTGAATGGACTGCCTTGAGAGGTAGTAAATTCACACTTTTTAGAAGCTATCCTTTGAAGGCATATTTTAGACAGGATTCATGATCAGGTTTAAGTTGAACTAAATAGTCTCTCAGGATCTCCCATATCTAAGACTCTATTATTCTAATGTGTCTGGAAATGTGGCCTTTTAAATGATTCATATTTATAAGAATGAAAGCTATTTGGTAGTCAAAGATATAAACAGTAAATTCTTAAGGGAATAAATGAAAGTTTAAAATAACTATAAAGAAAAAAATGGTCCAAGCCATTAATAAAGAAATACAAATTAAAGCAACTGTGAGGTACCTTATACCCCATCAGATTGGCAAAGGTGACAGAAAAGGAAAATGGCAAGTGTCAGAGAGTCTTAAGGAAAACATCCACATTAATGCACTATTGGTCTGTAAATTGATCTGTCAATTGGGAAATAGGTGAGCAAATCAAAGTAGTAGAATACTATTTTAGTATAAAAGAGAACAATAACTGGAAAGACTTTATTTTTTATTTTTATTTTATTTTTTACTGGGCTAAATACTTTATAAATATTATCCCATTTTACCCTTCTACAATCCTGGTAGGTAGGTGCTATTGTCATTTCCACTTTACAACTGAGGAAATTGAGACAAATAGTGTTTAAGTGAATTGTCCAAAGACACAATGCTATGAAATATCTAACTTCAAATTTGAACTCATAACTTCCTAACTCTAAGCCCAGGAGGTTCTCCCCTGTACCATCCAGCTACCTCTAGGCCAGGAAAAGGCAGATATTGCTGAACCAGAGAGTATGTGGGGGAGATAAAGTTATAACAAGTGCTGGGCATACAGATAAAATCAAAAAGAAAGAAAATTTGTCCCATCAAAAATGTATGTTCTTCTTTTTCCTTCTTGTTTTCACCTGGTTTATTCTTTGATTTAATTGATTAATTTAATGCAGAGTCCAGGTAACTTCACTCTTACATAAAAAAGGAAACTGTATCCAGGAAAAAAGAAGGCTTTCTTTTTACCCCCAAAGGACCCATAGTGGCACTCAAGCCTAGAGGTTAAGTCTTTTGGATCTCATTCAGTAATCTGGATAGTATGCTATTAAATTAGGCCATTCAGCAAAAATCTTTCCTGGGCCAGGAAAAGATGGATAGTTAGATGTTGATGTTGACACTTGTAAGGTTGGAGGCAGGGAAGATTTGGAACCTTGAAATGGGGCCTGAAAGAGAAACAGTGGCAGTTGAGGAGCAAGGACTTCTAGAAGGAAAAAATGGACCAAGGGGAGTTCTGAGGAGCCTCTGGACTTCTGGTCTGAGACTTGGACCTGTGAGGACCAGTTTTGGGGAACTGAAAAATCACCAAAACCACCTGAGAAGATTCTGCTTCTTCCTTCAAATGTATACCTGATATCCCTCTAAACATACTTCTTCTACTTCCCTCAACCTGACGAAAAGACATCTCAGACCCCTGAAGGGGCCTGTGGACTTTCACAGGAGAGCATAGCTCCCATGCCCTTCCCTGCCTGCCTGAACTTATTTCTTCATAATACTCTTTAGGCCAAAAGACAAAGAAGCTAATTGCAAGGATTATTTTACCTGAGAAGGGACTTAGATGTCTGTTTGAGCATTATTACTTGCCTTTCAGATCAAAGACCATGTAGGATCTTAACGGGGCTCTCCATTCCCTCTCCCCTCATCCACTTCACCTGAAACCCAACAATAAACCCTTTAAAGCAGTCAGTTACCTGTTTTAGCCTCTCAATAATATTGGAAAGATTACTTAAAAAAACTAGGGACAGGTCTCACAAAGGTTGCCTGTGGCCTTTCCCTCAGATACAAGACCTCTGCCAGGGGCTTGCCTCTAAATTCTTTCTGAGGGGAAGGCACTGAAATCATAAATAAGGATAGCTGACAAGGGAGCTTGTCACCAAATTCCCTTCAGCCACTTCCTTTGGGGAAACTGTGTGGTAACTTATAATCACAGGGAAAAAGGAGGGAGACAGTTGCTTCACCCTTACTAGTTTGGCTCCCTCCCTCACACCTGTTCTTGATCATATTACACTCTCCACACCTTTACTGACATAACAAACACCATTATCAGTGAAGTGAACCCTTTATCACCACCTCGAGCAATATCCATTTTTACACACGTATGACATTGATATTGATGATATTGATACTGTTGTTGTTGATGTTGATGATCATGCTGTTGATGATGTTGATTGTAATGATGATGCTGATGGTGTTGTCAATGATGATGATTTGGATGATGATGATGATTTTGTTTATACTGTTGATATTGATGACGCTATTGTTAATGATGTCGATGATGGGGATGATGATGATGATTGAATATGGAGTTGGAGGTTTTCTGCCTGGCTTGGTATTTATTATTATACCCATTTTCTTGGCACACAGATATAATTTTTAGCACACATGTTCAGGTAAAGATAATTGGAAAAGTAATAAATCAACTTTTAACAAAATAACTTGATTAACATTCTGAGATCATTCTAGATTCTTGACAGAATAAAGGTTCCCCACAAGATAAATTATTTCATCATAGGTGGCTTATTTCTCTTATTAACCTGTAATGAGTCTAAGCTTACAAACAATCAAATAAATTTACTTATTACTTTTAATAAAAAAGAAATAATCAATCAAAAATTCTTAAAGACAATTCAACAATCATAACACTGGGGTTCAGAAATCAGAGAGGTACTTGTATTAATTATTAGACTGATAATTTCTCAGGGTTTGCAGGGAGTTTCTGCTAAGAGGAATTTCTGGTTGGTGAAATCAAGTCACTGAGGCATGGTAAAGCTTGATGTACTTGTATATTTTGTATGGCCCTTTATTGTTGATTTATATGTTAACTTTAAGAGAATAAGTTTCTGTGTAGGGGATTAGGGGAGACTCCAGGCTTACTGGGAATTATGTACCTAATAAAAGTTAACCCATGATGGTCTTTTGGGTTTGGATGTGAGAGTCTGATCTTTTGGCATTTTTTTTGGGGGGGGGAATAGAGTACAAGTATTTTGCTCTTATATTATTCCTTATGAGGTTAGATAGATAACAAGAATCATATCAATTCCATTAGAGAGAGATGTAGATGAGAGAAGTCATATAGAGGGGGCCAAATGGGCAATTTCATTTTGCCAAAGAGCAACTCTGTGACCTCTTGGCTGCCACAAATGACTTTGACACTGTAAACCTTAAAGTTTCTTAGACTTATGAATGTTGAAAATTTCCTCATTGGGAAATTTCATACTTGAAAAAATTTCCTACTGATAGTAAGAACTCTATTGGAATATGAAACTCCTTGGCATGGGAGGATCCTTCTCCTCCCTACTTAAGACTACTTTAGGACAGAAACCTTTTGCTAAACAATGGAAAGGGCTTTGACCTATGCTTAAGCATAGAACAGGAAGTTCTTTGAGTCATGATTGATTTTAGAATTGATACAATAGAGATACTTGGAATGACAGAACCAGGTCTTGGAAACTACAATCTCCACCCTACTCAGAGTAACAGGATTTAGGAAAGGCTGCAGCAAAGATCAAGATTTAATTATTTGAGAATATGACCTTCAACAGACATGTGCAAAGGAGACAGACCTTTGGGTGGTCCTGGGTTAAGCTAGAGCCACCATTGGCACAGGGGAGACATCGACAGTGATTCGTAGATGTGAGAACTGAGGGGAGGGAACTTAGATTGTTTGCTTAAAGATAGAGGGGTCTGAGGAAGAGGAGGAGGGTTTTTTGCTCTGGAGGAGGTCTGAGAGGAGAGAGGTCCTGGAGGGAGAGCTCCTGGAGAGGTCTTGAAGGAGGCTGTGGAAGGAGAACTCAGGAGGAGTCAGGAGGAGAATTCTCTGGAAACATTTCTTGAAAGGAGGCTCTCTTGAAGGTGGAGCCTGAGGTTGGCATGAGAAGCCTTACCTAGGGAGATCATGGGTGAGTGATAAAACCAACTGACTGATTCATCTCTTAGGACTGAGGTCTAGGCCTTATTGGCTTGAGGAGGCCTTATTGGCTTCATTCTTATTCCTTTCTTACTTTCTCTCTTTTTCTATTGATTAAGCAGTGTATTATAAATTAAATTTCTATATAAAACCCAGTTGGCTTGGGCATATTCATAAATTGGGAATATATTCCCTGGTGACCATCTTATATTTATATAAAACCAAGACACAGTAGAAAACATAATTCAGTGGTCATAATTGTTATATATATTTCTCTTGCTCCCAAACATTTTAATTATCACAGTTTATGGCTCCCACTCTCCTATCTACAACAATTTAATGCTCAAAACTATTTTAAATCTAACAACATCATGGCCTGATTCTTTCCCAGCAGTTTTCCTTCCATCTGAACCTTTCTGACCCTTCCAACTATAATGATTAAAATTTTCTTGGAGACTATCTCGAACCTCTTTCATCCTTCCATTATATTAGTCTTTTCTCCTCCCTCCATGCACTCCTTTATGAAATATAAAATTACTGAATTTTATTTCTTTTTTCTATTTCTCTTGGTATTATCCTCTTTTTATCCCTAGTTATATATATATATATATATATATATATATATATATATATATATATATATATATATTGGACATACATCCTATACAGTTTGTCCCTGTTACCTCTAAGTATAATTCTTCTAGCTACCCCAATGATAATAACAATTTTTAAGAGTTACCAATATCATCTTTTCTTACAGGAATAAAAATCATTTGAACTTATTGGGTCACTAAAAAAGTTTTTTTGTTTGTTTTACCTTTTTTTGTTTTTGTTTTTGTTTTTGAAATTACCTTTAGGTGATTCTCTGGAGTTCTATGTTTGGGCATCAAATTTTTTTTTGTCAGGTCTTTTCTTTAGGAATATTTGGAAGTCTTCTACTTTATTAAATGACCATACTTTTCCTCTGCAAGTATATAGTCAGTTTTGCTGGGTAGTTGATTCTTGGTTGTAAGCCCAATTCCCTTGCTTTCTGGAATATCATATTCCATGCCTTCTGGTACTTCAGTATGGATACAACCAAGTCCTGTGTTATCCTAACTATGGTTCCATGATATATGAATGGTTTTTTCTTAGCAGTTTGTAGTATCTTTTCCTTGGTCTGGTAGTTCTTTAATTTGACTATAACATTCCTGGGTTTGTCAATTGAGGATTGAATGCAGGAGATGATCTGTGGATTCATTCAATCTCTACTTTTCCCTCTTATTCAAAAATGTCAGGGCAGTTTTCTTAGATAATTTCATGTAGAATTATATTGAGGCTTTTTTCCTTTGTCATGATTTTCCAGTAGTCCAATAATCCTTATATTATCTCTTCTAGATCTATTTTCTAGGTCTAAAGCTTTATCAATGAGATATTTCATATTTTCCTCAATTTTTTTTCATTCTTTTGATTTTGTTTCATAGACTCTTGCTGCCTTGTGAAGTCATTTGCTTCTAGTTGTGGGGTTCTAATTTTTAAAGACTGAATTTCATCTCTGGTTTTTGGTCATTCTCCTTTTGGTCCATTTTTCTTTGTAGACCTTTCACTTTCTTTTCCTCATTTTCAAGTTGGTCAATTCTGGCTTTGAAGACACTATTTTCATGTTTTAGTTCATGTACTTCTGTTTCTAGATGACTTATTTTGCTTTTTAAGTTATTTTTCCAATTGCCTTCAGCATTTCTTAATTTTTTAAATTATGTTTTGAGTTATTCTAAAGCCTGAGTCTAGTTCTGGAGTTTATCCATTTTTGCTTGGCTTTCCTTGGTCCTCCTCTGTTCCATTATCTCTTTGTTCATTACCTGGTTAGAAGCTATTGATTGTAATTTTTTTTCTGTTGTTTACTCATATTTTTTTCCTTCTCCACCTTCCCCCATAATTAGCTGTGTAATCTTTTTCCTCAGATTATTTGCTGGATCTGTGGGTTTGGGCTATTCTGTCCTGAAGGGTCTTCTTCTCTGCTATGCTGGTTGACTAGAGTAGGCTGATGGAATATTAATGAACCCTGAGGTCAGACCTCCCTTAGCTGAAAGCAGAAGCTGAAACTGTAGGTGAAGGTTGAGGCTGAAAGGAGCTGTGCTTCCTGCCCTATTATCAAGGTATTCTGTTGCGTTACAGCAGGATTTTTACTGTGGCTCTCACCTCAGTCAATGGGAGAAGGTGTTGGACATTGAACTTCCCTGTCCTCTGTAATGATTAAAATAGTGGAAGACATACACTGTGGCATATATAAGAGAGGTTGTTAAAATTGTGACCGCAGAAAATATGGTTTCAAGACAGTGTCTTGTTTTTAAATCAATTATAAGGTGATCGCCAGGGAAAAATTCCCAATTATTAAATATACTCAAGTCAGCTGGGTTTTATAGAGATTTTAATTCATACAAATGAGGAATTAAAGAAAGAGAGAGAGAGAAAATAATAGGAAAAGGACTAGACCAGCTTAGGCCAGCCTTAAGAGAGAGATCAGTCAGTTTTTTATCCACTCACCACAAGATTTGTCCAAGCAAGGATTTTAGTGTTCAGAGAGAGACACCATTTCAGCCAGCTCCATCTGCAGAGAGAGATTCTTCTGACAGTCCTGAGACTGTCTTGAGCCTCTCCTTTTAAAGGGAATTTTCTCCTATGTCAGCTCCCCTAAGTTCTCACATCTACCAATCAAAGTAGATGTTTTCCAAAGGACAGACCATTCTTAATTCACACCTAAGAAGGCTTGAATTTTTGATTAAGTTCACACCTGAAAACCTCGGAGTAAGTTCTCACCTCTTTGCTCCTTGTAAATTCACAAGTTGCCTGACCTATAGGTACTTAGCACCCTTTTGTATCAGATCTGAAAATAGGCACATCTTAAGAACTTTTGCCTTACTGTAAGTATGGGTTTAAGTATTTTTCATTGTTCAGCAAGGAGTTTCTCCCCCTAAAGCATGCTTAATTAGGGGTGGAGTAGAGGTCTCACATCCCTGATCTAAGTTCCTTCATTGTATAAAATGGGGGATGGTTTTAACCAAATCTTATGAAGTAGTGTCTGAGAATTTTTAAGGTTCACACCTCTGAAGGCTTCTTATCTGCCCTATTGATAGACTAGATTAAGTTGGGGTGGAGCTGGATGTGCCCTGAGGCACAAATCTCCAGAAGCCAGGGTGCCAAGATAGAGAATGGCTGCTCAGATCAGGCTGTCCTCCTGTCTGTGCCTCTCCTATAGCTGCCTCTCTGCCAGCTGTAGTTAGAGCCCTGAGCCTGCAGTAGCTGTGGCAGCAAGGCACTCACTCTGGGCTGGAGCCCTAGCCCCAAGATTCCACCAACTGCCAGAGAGTCAGCATAATAGGTATAGGAGGGATCCTGGGAATAACTGGAAAGATTTTAAAGAAACCTGGAAAAACCCATATGAACTGATGCATAATGAAGTAAGGAAATCCAAGAGGACAGATTATACCACAACAATAAAAATGTAAAGACAAACAGCTTGGAAAAAACATAACAATACTAATGGATAAAATGACCAATCATATGATTCATTAGGTTCAATGAAGAAAAGGTCGATCAATTGAGAATGAGGTGTCTGACTCAAATAATAGAATGAGAGATGCATTTTTGGACATAGTCAATATGGGAATTTATTTTGATTGGTTAGACATATTCATACAGGGATTTTGTTTTCCTTTTAATGAGAAGAGAGTTTGATGAGAGAAAAGAAAAAGAAGTTCTTGTTAACAAACAAAACAAAAGCATATAGTAAATTATTCCATGTTTATGTGAAAACAATGCTAGAAAGAAGCATGTGGTTCAGTTAAGATGTTCATTTAATCCTATAAATTTTAGTGAGATTTTTTTCAACCATAAATCAGCTAAAAGAAGTAAAGATATGAAAAAAAGGATGTACTAGGAGCAGAGTTGGATCACACTGTTCATAACATCCTAACCTATAAAATATTTTGTAGTATGTCTTGTAATGGTGTGTGTTCCTCTTTGTAAATGATTTATAAATGTTGAATGAACATTAGAAGATGAATTTCAAAAGGCCACTGTGACCTCTGCATGATAGGATCCCGAAGAGAAGAAAATGTTGACAGATGAGGTAACATAACTCTATTCTCAATAGGAGACAAGATAAGATGGGTCATAGAGACATTTTCAGAGGAAGAATAGTCTGAATGAACTAATTCTTTTTTCTAATGTCTACTCCAAGAAGAGAATTTACTTTCAATAACTTACTTAAACCTTACTTCAATACCATTAATTGGATCTTAATAATCTAAAAGAGTTAATTAAGATTTCTTTTGCTAACCCACAAATGAGGATTTGCCTCATTCTGATCAGCTATTAAAACACTGATACTGATATCCTTCATTTTTATATTTATTTCTGAATATATCTTTTTCTTTCTATGGACAATAAGCATCCCAAGTAACAAAGATAAAAAGAAAGAGCAAAGGAAAAAAGCATTTCAATAAAGCTAGCACAGTGACTCAGACAGACTGTATAGATAAAGTGGTCCCAAGAAAAGAACCATAATGAGCAATGGCCACCTCCTGGTTAAAGCTATCCTCAGCTAAGCCAATTGGTGATTTAGGAGGTTGTCTACCCCAAACAAAACATGAGAGGGAATACACAGAAATGATTGGTTTGAAAAGAGTTAAGAGACATAAACATTGAGATAAAAATTGGAAAAGCTTCTGATACAAAAGGGATGCTCCCCACTTTAGAAATTGAATGATTCCATAGATCAATTATAGTAGACCAATAATACAAAGAAGTTGTCTCCAAGACAAAGCCTCTTTTTATATCTTTGTCTTTAGTCATTCATCCAAATTAGGGCAGAAAAAGTGTCTGGGAAATATAACTAATTGACTTGAAAGTCATCATGCTAAGGTAATGTAGAATGCTTTACTGAGAGAAAGAGCTGAAAATGGAAAGGATTACCAAAGAGTAAGCTCTCCTATATCCTGCTCAGAGATGACAAACTTTAGAATCAGGATTCTGAGCTAGTCATAGGGAAGAGATTTTTGCCAATCCTAAATTAATTTCCCTAGCTGAAAAAAAACAACAACATAGTATTCTTGCTTTAAAAAATTATTATAATCTTCCGACTATAGAAGGCATAGCACCATCTAACCATGACAGTGATTAAAGGGGAAATAATTTGTAGCTTTCCATGAAGAATAGTGAGCTGGCTGGTGTAGTGGATAGAGTGCCAGACTTGAAATCAGAAAGATTTGTCTTCCTGAGTTAAGATCTAATCTCAGTCACATACTAGCTATATGACCCTGGGCAAGTCAGTTAACTCTATCTCAGTTTCTTCATCTATACAATGAGCTGGAGGTGGAAATGGCACATCATTCCAGTATCTTTAGGGGAAAAAACACCTAAATGGTGCCATATAGACCTGGATATGCCTGAAAAATGACTGAACAACAATAAATTGATGAATGCATTCAAGAGGTCTTGCAAATTGACTTAACCAGCAGAAATATCATACTTTGGGAAGACCCTAATAGCCAAATGTCCCAGGTCTACCACCTGGCCCAGCCATGTCAGAAGAGTCTAGGAACAGAGGCAACTATCTTACATTATATGAAATTATAGCCTAGCCCAGCAGCAGATTGGCTTCTCTGGCCAAGTCCAAAAGCATTCAAGTAGCTAAATGACCTCTTTAGTCCAGTTCAGTAGTAGGAAAACTAAGTGACACAAGTAATAAGCCTTTTTAAGGTATCTGCTAAGTGCCAGACACTGTGTTAAATATTAGGAATATAAAGAAAGAAAGAAACAGTCCTTGCTCTTAAGGAGTTCAGTCTATTTTTTTTGAGAGGGAGGGATATGCAAACTACTTGTACAAACAAGAAATATACAGGGCAGATTGACAATAATCTCAAAGAAAAGACACTAGGCTTAAGGGGGATCAGGAAAGTCTTCTTGCAGAAGATAGGATTTTAGCTGAGATTTAAGCAGAACCAAGAGGTTGAAATGAAGAAGAAAAGAATCTAAGTATTGGGAGAACTAGTGAAAAGATAGTCAATACATGGAGTAATGTATGGAAGGAACTTAGTAATTAGGGTAGTAAACAGGGCAGTGTCACTGGGTTGTAAACTATGTGGATGGGAACAAGGTATCAGAAGACTGGAAAAGCAAAGAGAGGATAGTTTATGAAGATTGCATTAGGGTGTTCATTTAGAGTCTCTCCTCAGTCCTGTCCCCTCAACCCCTGTAGTCAAGTAATTGCTTTTCTTCAGTGTTTTTACTCCCTCAATTTGTCCTCTGCTTGTGGCTAGTGTTTTTTCTTCTATGACACTGCAGAATGTTCAGAGACATTGTATTGACACTAATGGAGAAGTTCATTATGTTCCATTGTACCACAGTGTTTCAGTCTCTGTGTACAATGTTTTCCTGGTTCTGATCTTTTCGCTCTGCATCATTTCCTGGAGGTTGTTCCAGTCTCCATGGAATTCCTCCACTTTGTTAATCCTTTTAGCATAGTAATATTCCATCATGAACATATACCACAATTTGTTCAGCCATTCCCCAATTGAAGGGCATCCCCTCATTTTCCAATTTTTGGCCACCACAAAGAACACAGTTATAAATATTCTTGTACAAGTCTTTTTCCTTATTATCTCTTTGGGGTACAAACCCAGCATTGCTATGGCTGGATCAAAGGGCAGATAGTCTTTTATCACCCTTTGGGCATAGCTCTAAATTGCCCTCCAGAATGGTTAGATCAATTCACAACTCCACTAGCAATGAATTAATGTCCCTACTTTGCCACATCCCCTCCAGCATTCATTACTTTCCTTTGCTGTCATGTTAGCCAATCTGCTAGTTGTGAGGTGATACCTCAGAGTTGTTTTGATTTGCATCTCTGATTATAAGAGATTTAGAGCACTTTTTCATCAGCTTATTAATAGTTTTGATTTCTTTGGCTGAAAACAGCCTGTTAATGTCCCTTGCCCATTTATCAATTGGAGAATGGCTTAATTTTTTGTACAATAGATTTACCTCTTTATAAATTTGAGTAATTAGACCTTTGTCTGAGGTTTTTGTTATGAAGATTGTTTTCCAATTTGTTGCTTCCCTTCTCATTTTGGTTACATTGGTTTTGTTTGTACAGAAACTTTTTAATTTGATGTATTCAAAATTATTTATTTTATATTTTGTGACTCTTTCTATATTTTGCTTGGTTTTAAAGTCTTTTCCTTCCCACATGTCTGATGTGTATACCATTCTGTGTTAACATAAATTGCTTATAGTTTCCTTCTTTATGTTCAAGTCATTCACCCATTCTGAGTTTATCTTGGTGTAGGGTGTGAGGTGTTGATCAAAACCTAATCTCTCCCACACTGTCTTCCAGTTTTCCCAGCAGTTTTTGTCAAATAGTGGGTTTTTTTTTTCCCCAGAAGCTGGGGTCTTTGGGTTTGTTATATACTGTCTTGCTGAGGTCACATACCCTGAGTCTATTCCACAGATCTTCCTTTCTGTGTCTTATCCAGTACCAAATTGTTTTGATGACCATTGCTTTATAACAGAGTTTGAAATCTGGACTGAAGGCCACCTTCCTTTGTATTTTTTTTCATTATTTCCCTGGATATCTTTGATCCTTTATTCTTCCAAATGAACTTTGTTGTATTTTTTCTAAATCAGTAAAAAATGTTTGGAAGTTCAATGCATATGGCACTAAATAGATAGATAAGTTTGGGTAGGATGGTCATTTTTTTTTTATATTGGTTAGTCCTCCCCATGAGCAGTTAATGTTTTTCCAATTGCTCAGGTCTAGTTTTAGTTGTGTGGAGAGTGTTTTATAGTTGTGTTCATATGGTTCCTGTGTTTGTCTTGGAAGATAGATTCTTAAGTGTTTTATTTTGTCTAAGGTGATTTTGAATGGGATTTCTCTTTCTCATTCTTGCTGCTGAGCTGTGTTGGAAATATATAGAAATGTTGATGACTTATGCGGGTTTATTTTGTATCCTGCAACTTTGCTAAAGTTGTTGATTATTTCCACTAGCTTTTTGGTTGATTCTCTAGGATTCTTTAAGTAGACCTTCATATCATCTGCAAAAAGCAATAACTTGGTCTCCTCCTTGCCTATTTTAATGCCTTTTATTTCTTTTTCTTCTCTAATTACTACTGCTAGTATTTCTAGTACACTGTTAAATAATAGATGTGATGAATGTATCCTTGTTTCACTCCTTGTCTTATTGGGAATGCATCTAGTTTATCCCCATTGCAGATGATGTTAGCTGATGCTTTTAGATATATACTGTTTATTATTTTTAGGAATAACCCTTCTATTCCTATGCTTTCTAGTGTTTTTAGTAGGAATGAATGTTGTATTTTATCAAAGGCTTTTTCTGCGTCTATTGAGATAATCATGTGGTTCTTGTTGGTTTGCTTGTTGATATGGTCAGTTATGTGGATAGTTTTCCTAATATTGAACCAGCCCTGCATCCCTGGTATAAATCCTAATTGATCATAGTGAATAACCCTCCTGATCACTTGCTGGAGTCTTTTTGCTAGTATCCTATTTAAGATTTTTGCATCTATATTCATTAGGGAGATTGGTCTATAGTTTTCTTTCTCCATTTTTGACCTGCCTGGCTTTGGAATCAGTAGCATGTTTGTGTCATAAAAGGAATTTGGTAGCACTCCCTCTTTACTTATTATGTTGAATAGTTTGTATAGTATTGGGATTAGCTGTTCTTTGAATGTTGGATAGAATTCACTTGTGAATCCATCAGGCCCTGGGGTTTTTTTCTTAGGGAGTTCTTTGATGGACTGTTGGAATTCTTTTTCTGATATGGAATTATTTAAGAAGTCTATTTTTTCTTCTGTTAGTCTAGGCAATTTATATTTTTTTAAATATTCATCCATATTGCCTAAATTGGTATATTTATTGCCATATAATTGTGCAAAGTAGTTTTTAATGATTGCCTTAATTTCCTCTTCATTGGAGGTGAGTACCCCCTTTTCATTTTTGATGCTATTAATTTGCTTTTCTTCTTTCATTTTTTAAATTAGATTGACCAATACTTTGTCTATTTTGTTTGTTTTCTCAAAGTACCAGCTTCTAGTCTTATATATTAGTTCAATAGTTCTTTCACTTTTGATTTTATTAATTTCTCCCTTACTTTTTAGGATTTCTAGTTTGGTTTTCTTCTGGGGGTTTTCAATTTGTTCGCTTTCAAGTTTTTTTATTTGCATTTCCAATTTATTGGTCTCTGCCCTCCCTAATTTGTTAATATATACACTCAAGGATACAAATTTTCCTCTGGGTACTGCTTTAGCTGCATCCCATAGGGTTTGAAAGGATGTCTCACCATTATCTTTTTCCTCAATGAAATTATTAATTGCTTCTGTGGTTTGTTCTCTAACTAACTGATTTTGGAGTATCATATTATTTAATTTCCAATTAATTTTTGATCTGGCTCTCCATGTACCCTTACTGATCATTATTTTTATTGACTTGTGATCTGAAAAGACTGCATTTATTATTTCTGCTTTTCTGCATTTGTGTGCCATGTTTCTGTGACCTACTGTATGGTCAATCTTTGTGAATGTGCCATGTGGTGCTGAGAAGAGTTGTATTAGTTTTTGTCCCTATTTATTTTTCTCCATATATCTATTAACTCTAATTTTTCTAAGATTTCATTTACTTCTTTTATCTCTTTCTTATTTATTTTTTAATTTGATTCATCTAAATTTGATAGTGGTTGGTTCAGATCTCCCACTAATATGGTTTTACTGTCTATTTCCTCCTTCAATTCTCCTAGTTCCTCCATTAGAAATTTTGGTGTTATACCATTTAGTGCATACATGTTGATTAGTGATATTTCCTCATTATCTATAGTCCCTTTTAACAACTTATATTTACCTTCCCTATCCTTTTTAATCAGGTCTATTTGTGCTTTGGCTTTGCCAGATATCATGATTGCCACTCCTGTCTTCTTTCTATCAATTGAGGCCCAAAACGTCTTATTGCATCCGTTAATTCTGACCTTTTGAGTGTCTACAAGCCCCGTGTGTGTTTCATGAAGAGAATATGTGGTAGGTTTTTGGATTCTAATCCATTCTGGCATTTGTCTACATTTTATGGGTGAGTTCATCCCATTCATGTTCAAAGTTATGACTGTCATTTGTGGATTCCCTGGCATTATGATATTAGCTATAACCTTTTAAAACAGTGATTTACTTTAAATCTGTCCCCCTAGTTCCTTCCCTTGATATGTTTCCCTTTATAGCCCCTCCCTTTTTGTTCCCTTCCCCTCCCCCTCTCCTTCCCTCACTTTTTGTGTTCCCTCCCCCCCATCATCCTTGGTTTTCCCTTCTCCCTTACCCTGTTGGATAAGATAGAATTCAAGATGGCAATGGATCTAGATGCTCTTCCCTCTCAGAGTTGATTTCACTGAGAGAAAGGTTTAAGTAAAAACTCTCTTCCTCTCCTTCTTATAGGAGAATTCTTCCCCTCACCTTCCCATGTGTATCTTTGTGTGAGAAAGATTATTCTATTTAGTTTTTTTTTCTATTTCTTGGAATATATCTTAGTACCATTGACGATTCCCACCATCCCTTTTTCTTTCTCCCCCCTTTCTACATATTGTCTTGATGCCCCAAACTTTCCCTATGCATGATTCTTCTTACTACTCTAATGATGCATACAATTTTTGAGAGTTACACTCTACATTTTCCCCACATATTAATATATATTATTTGATATAAATGTAGTTCTTATAGAAGACAGTTTGAATAAAAGAAAAAGATAACATTTTCCTCCTTTTCCCTTTCCTTCAATTTACCTTTTTATGTTTCTCTTGCTCTTTGTGTTTGGATGTCAAACTTTCCACAGATCTCTGGTCTATTCTTTATGAATACTTGTATTTTGTTGAATGCCAATATTTTCCCCTGGAAGTATATAGTTAGATTTGATGGATAGCTGATTCTTGGTAGATCTCTTGCCTTTCTGAATATCATGTTACAGGCCTTATGGTCATTCAGAGTGGAAATTGCTAGGTTCTGTGTGACCTCGATTGGTATTCCTTTATATCTAAATTGTCTTTTTCTGGCTTCTTGTAAGATTTTTTCTTTTGCTTGGAAGCTTTGGAATTTGGCAATTACATTCCTGGGAGTTGTCTTTTGAGGATTTAGTGTTGAGGGTGTTTTGTGAACTCTTTCAATGCATATTTTGACCCCTTGTTCTAGTATCCCCGGGCAGTTTTCTTTGATGATATCTTGTATTATAATGTTAAGATTACTGTTTATTTCTGGCTTTTCTGGTAGGTCAATGATTCTCAGATTGTCTCTCCTTCCTCTGTTTTGCAGGTCTGTCACCTTGTCAGTGAAATATGTTATGTTATAGTCTAATTCCTTAGTCTTTTGACTTTGCTTTATTAATTCTTGATCTTTTGCACTAGCATTGTCTTCCAGTTGCCTGATTCTGACCTTTAAAGACTGCTTTTCCTTTTCAGTTTGTTCTGACCTGTTTTTTGGGCCTTCAAGCTGTTTCTGCATTTCCTTATTTTGTTCCCTCAGATTGCTGAGTTCCTTTTGCATTATTTCTCATTTTTCCTGCCAGAAAGCTTCCATCTTTTTGATAATTTCCAATTTAAAATCTTCATGAGCTTGTGGAGAATTTCCATTTCTTTTGGAAGGTTTTGGAGCATTTGTTTGTGTTTCCTCTTCTATTTCCTCTGTATTTTGTATTTTTGCTCCATAAAATGTGTCCAAAGTCACCCCCTCCTTCTTACTTTTCTTGGTTTTTGGAGGCTGTTGCACTGTTTGCCATCTCTATGGTTTTTTTTCTCCCCTTTCCAGTCAGAAATCTGAGTGAGGAGGGCTGGCTCTCAGTGTATGTGTCTAATGATCAAGGCTTTAGCCCCAGGCAAATTCTCCCTTCTCTGCAGCTGCATTGTCTTCTGGGGGAAGCCCAGGGTCTGTCCTCCCCTGCCTGCCAGGCTTTTGGGTGTTACTGCTCTCAGGTGTGGGTCTTTGGTGTTTTTAGTTAACTCCCACAACCTGTGGGTGTCCCTTGCACACTTCAGGGGATCCCTTCACACACTCATTGATTATAGAGCACTAGTTCTGGACACCCACATCTGAGTTCTCCTTGCCTGCCTGCCAGGGTTTCGGGTTTTACTACTCACAGCAGGGGGTTCTTGATGGTCTTACTCGGGTCCCCAGACCTGGGGCTGCCTGTTGTTCCTTCCTGGGATGCCCCTCCCTCACTAGTTGATTCTGGCCAGTGCCAACTTCAACTCAGGCTCTGTCAGTGTGGTGGGTGGGGGGAGGGTGGGTCAGCTTTTCATTCCTTTATATTGTGGAAATGCCAAAGTCCAACCTACCTTCAGTGCTGCGTCTCATTCTTATGAGGATGGTTGTTTTTGTTTTTTTTTGGGGGGGGTATTTTGAGGTCATCTTTGTGGTTGGGCCTGAGGAGAGGAAGCCAGCTGCATCTACTCTGCAGCCATGCTTCTCCAGAAGTTCCTCTGGAGGCTTTTGATCGGATAAGTTTAACTGGGTTGGGCTGTATGTACTCTGAGGCTGGTGCCACCCAAGGTCTCTCCATTTCTCTCCAGCTGCTTCTCGGATATCTTCATGGTTCCCCAGTGCCTTTGCCCACCCTGAGGTTCTTGTCCTTGTGGGAGGCCCTGTACTCTAGCGGGGGACGAGTCCTGGCCTCCCTGGGCTCTGATGAATCCTCTGAGGAGTCCTCTGATGGGATTAGGTTCAACTGGGTTTGTCTGGATGTGCCCCAAGGCAAAAACCTCTGGTGAGACTGGAGCCAGATGGTAGTACCCAACCACAGGGTTTCAGGCTCCCTGGTCTCTCCCTGGCTTCCTACTCACTGCCTGTGCTGGACGGTCCAAGTCTGGCTCCCTGCTGCTCACAAGGTAGACCCTCCAAACCAGCACCTTTGCCCATCCAGAGGTTCCCCCTGCCACTGGGGGCTCAGTGCTCTGCTTTCCCCTTAGACCCGAATGTTCTTGGATTCTGGCTTTTGGGGGATGTACCTTTTGATTTGAGTCCAGAAGGAGGGTTCCCTGCCTCTGTCCTGTTGTTAAGTTTGAATTTCAGTCCCCTAGGAGCATTCAGTTTGTGATCGGAAAGGAAGGGTTTTCAGAGATCTGAACATTTGCTGTTTCTAAGACTCCATCTTGACTCTGCCTCCCTGGGGAACCAGATAGTTGACCAATTATTTTCTGACCCAACTATCCTAGTAAATCATTATTATCTATAGGGATGAAAAAAATCTATTTTTAGAGAAATAAGTTTTATTCATTTTGTTAAATATTTACCATTGACCTTTTTCATGTTATTCATTTTTGCAATAGAGTAATCTTTTAAAAATGAAAATCCCTCATTCTATATCCATATAAACAAGTGAGAAATCATTCATTTTCTTCTGCATTTCTAACTCCATAGTTCTTTCTTTTGATGTGGATAGCATTCTTTCTCATAAGTCTCTTAGGATTGTCCTGGATTGTTGCATTGCTTTTAGTAGTGTGAACCTTAAAAATTCTCAGACCCTACTTCATAAGGTTTGGTTAAGACCATTTCCCACTTTAAACAACGAAGTAACTTATATCAGGAATGTGAAGACCTCTACTCCACCCCAACTTAAGCCTGATTTAGGGGAAGAAATTCCTTGCTGAACAATGAAAAATACTTAAACTCATACTTATAGTAAGGCAAAAGTTCTTAAACTGTGCCTATTTTCAGATCTGATACAAAAGGGTGCTAAGTACCTATAAAGGTCAGGCAACTTGTGAGTTTACATGGAGCAAAGAGGTGAGAACTTACTCAGAGGTTTTCCAGGTGTGAACTTAATCAAAAATTCAAGCCTTCTTAGGTGTAAATTAAGAATGGTTTGTCCTTTGAAAAAATATCTACTGTGATTGGTAGATGTGAGAACTTAGGGGAGGTGACATAGGAGAAAATTCCCTTTAAAAGGAGGCCTCAGGATAGAGAGGAGGACACATTCAGTTGGTAGAGTCAGCTGAGATGGAGCTGGCCTGGTGTCTCTCTGAACACTAGAATCTTGCTTGGGACAAATCTTGTGGTGAGTGGATAAAAAAACTGACTGATTTCTCTCTCTCTCTCTCTCTCTCTCTCTCTCTCTCTCTCTCTCTATTTCTCTCTCTTTCATTTATTCCTTAATTTTTTATTAATTAAAATCTCTATAAAACCCAGCTGACTTGGGTATATTTTAATAATTGGGAATTTTTCCCTGGCGACCACTTTATATTTTATTTAAAAACAAGACACTGTCTTGAAACCATATTTCCTGAGGTCACAATTTTAACAACCACTCATATCTAGTACAGTTTTTGTCTTCCACTATTTTAGTTTAGCAAAGTCAATTATATTTGATGATTCCACAATGTTTCACTTTCTGTGTATAGTGTTCTCCTGGTTCTGATCATTTTACTCCAAATTAGTTCACCAAGGTCTTTTCAATTCATATATAAATCCTCCAGTTCATCATTCCTTACAATACAATGGTATTCCATCACCATCATATACCACAATTTGTTCAGTCATTTCCCAATTAAAGGATATTCCCTCATTTTTCAATTTTTTCCACCACAAAGAGTTGAGTTATGAATATTTTTGTACAAACATTGTTCATTATTTTCTCTTTGGGGTACAAAGAGTAGTGGTATTTCTGGATCAAAGAGTACACACTCTTTTAAAGCCCTTTGGGCATAATTCCAAATTACCTTCCAGAATGGTTGGATCAATTCACAACTCCATCAGCAATGCATTAACATCTCAATTTTGCCATATCTGCTCCAACATTTATTGTTTTCTTTTATTGTCATTTTGGCCAATCTTCTAGGTATGAGGTAGTACCTCAGAGTTGTTTTGATTTGCATTTTTATAATCAGGAGGGATTTAGAACACCTTTTCATGTGATTATTGATAGTTTTGATTTCTCTATCTGAAAACTACCTATTTGTATCCCTTGACCATTGTCTATTGGGGAATGGCTTCATTTCTTATAATTATGACTTTTCTTATCCATAGATCTGACAGGTATACTTTTTTATATTCACTAAATTTTTTTATTTATAATTTCCCTCTTTATATTTAAGTCATTGACCCATTTTAAATTTATCTTGGGTTGGGTGTGAGATATTGATCTAAATCTAATTTTTCAGCAGTTTTTGTCAAATAATGGCTTTTTGTCCCCAAAACTAGGATCTTTGAGTTTATCATACACTATCTTGCTGAGGTCATTTACCCCAAGTCTATTTCATTGATCCACCCTTCTATCTCTAAGCCAGTACCAGATTGTTTTGATGATTTCTGCTTTAGAGCACTATTTAAAATCTGGTACTATTAGTTCAACATTCTTTACTTTTTTTTATTAGTTCCCCTGATATTCTTGATCTTTTGTTCTTCCAGATGAACTTTGTTATATTTTTCTCTAATCCTTTGAAAATGTTTTTTGGTACTTTAATTGATATGGCACTGAATAAGTAGATTAATTTGGGTAAGATTGTCATTTAAAAAAATATGTATTAGCTTATCCTACCCATGAGGAATCAATGTTTTTTTTTCAATTGTTTCGATCTAGCTTCATTTGTGTGGAAAGTGTTTTGTAGTTTGTTCATACATTTCCTGAGTTTGTCTTAGAAAATAGATTCCAAATATTTTACATTATTTTTTCAAAGAACTAGTGCACGGTCTTATTTATTACTTCAAGAGTTCTGTTACTTTTAATTTTATTAATGTCTCCTTTGATTTATATGATTTCCAATTTAGTTTTTATCTGAGGTTTTTTTTTTTTTAATTTGTTCTTTATCTAGTTTTTTAAGTTGCATGTCCATTTCATTAATCTGGACCCTCTCTATATTGTTGATATAGGCATTCAGGGATATAAATTTCCCCCTGAGTAATGCTTTGACTGTATCCCACAGATCTTGATATGTAGTACTCTCATTGTCATTCTCTTCAATGAAATCAATAATTGTTACTTTGCA
This sequence comes from Monodelphis domestica, assembly GCF_027887165.1. Classification (NCBI taxonomy): domain Eukaryota; kingdom Metazoa; phylum Chordata; class Mammalia; order Didelphimorphia; family Didelphidae; genus Monodelphis; species Monodelphis domestica. Next base: position 628,773,623 of record NC_077227.1, read on the forward strand.
TTGTTCTTTGACCCTCCAGTTTTGAAGAATTAGATTATGTAGTTTCTAATTGATTTCAATTTTGCCTCTCCATGAACCCCTATTAATTATGATTTTAATCACATAATGACCTGAGAAGTTCAATTTATTATTTCTACTTTTCTGCATTTGTTTGTGATGTTTTTTATGAACTACTACAGGATCAATATTTGTATACTTATTATGTGCTGTCGAAAAGAAAGTATATACCTTTTTGTCCCTATTCAATTTTATCGAGACATGTATTAGCTCTAATTTTTCTAACACATCATTCATTTCCCATTAACTCTTTCTTATTTATTTTTTTGTTTTGATTTGTCTAGTTCAGATAAGGGAAAATTGAGGTCCCACAGTAGTATGGTTTTACCATCTTTTTCCTCCTTAAATTTCTTTAATATCTTCTTTAAAATCTTAAAGCTATCTCATTTGGTGCATATTTTTTGAGTACTGATATTTCTTCATTATTACTATTTCCTTTTGCCAAGATGTAGGATATCAAGACAGTTGTCTTGTATAATTTCTTATAATATCATATCTAGTCTTTTTGGAGGGGATATGGGCATAGCCTTCAGGTAATACAATTATTTTTAAATTGTCTCTCCTGGATCAATTTTCTAGGTCAGTTGTTTTTTGATGAGGTGTTTCAAATTTTCTTCTATTTTTCTTCATTCTTTTTATTTTGTTTTTTAGATTCTTGATGCCTTGTGAAGTCATTAGCATGTATTTGTTCAATTCTGATTTTTAAAGACAATTTCATCCATGATTTTTTGATCTTCCTTTTTTCCTCTTGATCTATTTTTCTTTATAAAATTTTCTTGCCTCATTTTCAAATCTGGCTTTTTAGAAACTATTTTCTTATGTTAGTTCATGTTCCTCTGTTTCCAGAAGACTTTTTGCTTTTTAAGTTCTTTTCCCAATTTTCTTTAACCTGTCTTATCTGTTTTTTTTTTAATTCTTATTTTTAGCTCTTCTTGAGCCTAAGTATAATTTGCTTGATTTTTTGAGATTTTGCTTACTGTTCCTTAGTCCTCCTCTTTTCTCTCTGTTCTTTGTTCTTTATTTGAATAGAAACTTTTAGTCATAATTTCCTTTTTTCTTCTGTTACTTACTCCTGTTGTTTTCTCTTTTCACCCTCCTTTTGAGCTGTACACCTGCTCCTCTATTTATTTGCTGGATCTGTGAGTATGAGCTTTTCTAACCTGAATGGATTTCTTCTCAACTCTGTTGGTATAATGGATTAAACCAGTTGTGCTGACCTGCTGAGCTAATCTACTCTGAGGCCATATCTTTCTCAGTTGCCAGCAGAAACTGAGGATGAAGATGTGGGGGTTGAAGGTAGTAATCAGCCAGCCCTTCCCTCTGGTCCCCTCTGCCAGCCACCTCCCTGGTCACTGTGATCAGATCCCTAAGGTTCAAGTAATTGTATCAAGGTACCCTGTTGTGGATTCAGCCTTTACCTTGATATCCCACTGTTAGCCAGAGTCCTACCATAGGCTTCAGGGAAGTAGGTGGGGGTGGGGTGTTGGGTCTTTCCTTTATATTCTAGAATTCAACTTTCTCTATATACCTTTCAAGTTGAATCAAGTAGGATAGTCCTGTGGCTCCATTTTGTTGTTGGGTTTGGATTTCTATCTTTTTTGAAGCACTTTTTTATTGATATGGAAGGATAGTCACTGAGGATTTGGCTTCTGCTACTTCTAAGCTGACATCTTGACTCTCTCTCTGAAAAGTCTATTTAAATTTTTTTCTTCCTCAGATTTTTAAGTCCCTGATCAAATGAAGATAATTATGTATTTCAAGATATTTCTAGTAATTTCAAGTAATTTTATAGAAAACTCACCACTGAATTGGATGATCTTTCTACGCTCTAAATTAGCCACTCTTTGGACTTGCCTTGATATTTAATCCATAAATTTATACCCAAAAGATTTTATTGGTTGCTTAGTAGAAAATATCCAAATTTGAGGCATTAGGACCTATCAGGGCATAAGGAAGTAGGTCTTAAGGCTTTAAGATTAACCTGAAAAAAACTTAAATGAATGAAAGGTTGGAAATATGCCATCAAAATTTTATTTTTAATGGTACAAGCAGAATTGATTCTTGGACATGTTTCATTTGGGTAAAGATAGCCAAAAAATATAATCACTTGAATCTAGAGACCAGTCTCTATTACCATACAGTTGTAACACTGTTTTTCTCTAAATAGTTCTTATGATGTAAAAGGGTAAAATTGTAATGGAGGGTAGAAAAAAAAAAAACCTCTACTGAAGTAGGTTAAACAATTCTATAAAGGTGAAAGAGTCTACTGGCATATCATATATTTACTTAAACCAACTATCAAAGTAATACAATTATGTTGCTTTAATGATATCTCAAGATTCTACTTTAATGATATCTCAAGATCTTCTGGCAGTAATTTCAGAATATGAGGGAGGTAATGATAAATATCACTGCTTCATGAAGATCCAGTTAAAGTACCATCTCAAAATTGTGAATACTATCTTTTTCTCTTTGATACAATTTTAAGCAATAGGTAAAATTCTATTTAGCAGTCTACAGATTGCCCTGGTTTTGAAAAATCATCACCAATTATTTGAGATTTACCTGCAATAGAGAGAAATGGTCAAAGACTGAAGAAAATGAGATGCAGAGAAAATGAGCTAAAGAGGAGTAGGATGAAACCTTACAGACCCAGCAGGGGAGGAGAGAATTCTATAGAAGGTTCAAGAGGAGAGGCAGTTAGCCAGAGCTGTGATCTGGTCTGGTCACTTCACCACTTGACTTCACTTTCTTTCTGGCCAACCCCTCTGAAGGAGGAAGGCTGAAGAAGTGCTTGGCTTTTACTCTCCTTTACCTGGATGAATTGAAAAGAGTCTTGCCCAGTGAAAATCCCAGCTGATATATAACTGGTTTTCCCTCAGGGAAAGTCAACCTTAATTTTCTTTGAAGAGACTTTGAATTGAAACCTTCAACCAGCGATAGAGCCATAGCTAGGGAAATTCCTCTCCCTCTCTCCTTTTATTTCCTTATCGCTGTTTCCCCAAAAGATAATAAATTAGACCTTCAACTATAAGAAAGTGTCTTCAAACTTTGTAGTAGGAGGGAGAATTTAAAATATTCAAAGGAGAAGGTTTGGGGAGGGGTGACTCACCATCTATTAGGTCAGACTCCATTAGGGCTGTCTAGCAGAAAGAAACAAGAAGGAAGTGGTGACCTTGAACTCAGTCCTTTACCTCAACTGCTTCCTGTGTCATCATTTTACTAGTCCTCCTCTCTCAGTATCCCTCTCCACTACATACCTAAATAATTTTCAACTAAGATTTCTTTTGCATGGATTTTTATTTTAATTAGAAAAGATGTTCAGCTCTCAATAGTGAAAAGAAGGATTCTATTCCTATTAAGATATATTCTTTTCTACAGCTTGAAAATAATTGATATCTAAAATATTTCCTATTTAAAATAATTGTATGATTATAGCTCTTGATATCAAGTTTAATTTAAAAGGACCTTAAAATATATCACCTAAGGACAGCTAGGTAGTAGAGGGAATAGAGTGTCAGAAATAGAGTAGAAGTACTTGGTCTCAAATATGACCTCAGACATATCCACACTGGGAAAGTCACTTAACATTATTTACCTAGTCCTTGTCCTTCTATATTAGAGTTGTTACTAAGAAAGCAAGGCATATGTGTGTGTGTGTGTGTGTGTGTGTGTGTGTGTGTGTGTGTGTGTAGTACAAAATGTATTCGTTGCAACCTTTCACCCCTTCCTGAAAAATGTTATAAAAGCAAATTTATGTAAGAATTCAAAAAATGTTAAAACAAAGTAATACTGTGTCATCAATTATCTTTAGTAGTTTCCTGCTGAGAAGATATGTATGGTTTTTCTTTTCTATCTAATGTTAAATTAATTTCAAAAGTCCCATGGACAGAGGAAGCAAAAAATAGTCAACACTTTCATTTGGAAGAAAGCTCACATTACCTACTTATTTATATCCTAAACTTTTTGGCTGGTTTTTCTTTGTGGATGAGATAGGAACAAACCTTATCAGGATTATGAGAATTGATTATTTTGGCACATGTATAAAGAATAAGTTAGAGAAAAAGAACCAGAGTCCAGATGATAGTTTGTTTTCAATAATGTAGCTATTCAATGCTGAGGGACTGAATTAGAATAAGTCAAGAGAAAGAGAATCTATTGAAAGACTCAGATAATATTTTTGGATAATTTCCAATTCCCTATATAGAAAAGTGAAAATTTTCTAATAATTCAAGCCAATCAATTTATCTATCTCCAAAGATATTTTTTTAGAAATTTAGAAATAGGATTGACAAGGCTTGACAATTAATTGAATATGTGGAGAGAAACAGGGTAAGAAATTAATGGGTCTAGAAAGACTCTAAAGTTATAAACCTGGTGGTCTGGAAGAATGAGTGTGTCCTTGGATGAAACAGGGAAGTTAGAATACTATGTAATTATAATGATAAATCTTGGTCCCAAAGGAGAAGAAAAAATTGAAGGGAAAGAGACATATATCTGAAAATGTGATATAATATCAAAATGTATCAACAAACTTTATTTTTAAATAAAGGACTTAGGAGGGAAGGTAGTTTTAGGAGGAAACAATCAAATAAGCTTTTCTTAAATGCCTGTATGTGCCAGACAGTGTGCCAAGCACTGGATATACAATTACTAAAAAGACCGTCCTTGCCCTCAAAAAACTTACAGACTAATGTGAAGAGACAACACACAAAGCAAGGAGAAAAATGTGGAGTGGAGGGAGAACAAGATATAGTATGAAGATACCCATGGGTACCAGGATTTGTATCTGTAGCGTTGATACCAAGTGGAGCAGCAGATACAGAATGCATTGAACTAAGGTGAGTTCAGTTTCTTTTGTCTATAAAGGAAGGAATTGGGAGGATTTGGTACTCTGCCCTCCAGCTGCCCAATTCTGAAGGGAAAGTAGACTTAGGGAGGCAATATAAATCATTGAGTTGTTTCCTGAAACTAATGTTCCCTCCCTAACATATCTCCTTAAAATGTCATCAACTATTATTCCTAGTCATTTAAATGAAAATGAATTCAAAGTAAATTTATTTTGAGAAGAATTTCAGTGTACTTTGAACTAATTGGAAACACTCCATGATTATATACATTTAGGTTTACTAGTCATTCATTCACGTCTTGTTATTTTTTAGCTTATTAATATGTATCTCTACTTTCTATGTATTTTTCCTCACTGATATATAATATTAAGTGACATAGAGCTAGAGGGATATTCAAATGGGAATATGGAGATCACTGTGATTCAGCATTTTATATGGGGATACATATTTTGTTCTATCTGACTTTTTGCCATGTAATATCTCCCAGGCCAGTCTAATTTATCAAAACTTTAGTCAACTGGTTTAAAACAAGGCCCCACCATAATGTTTCAAAGATCACTTTTAAAAATTGTGGATCACATTTATACCATTATTTGTATGATGCAACCTCCCACTGCTCTACATCTAACATTTTGTTTTCTTAAAAGTCTTAGTTCAGTAAGAGTGGAGATGGGTTATTATGTTTAGACCTAATGTCATAGATGATTTCCGTTAGTCTTTATTGTCTTAGATTCTTTCCTTTGTTCATCTCCCCCAATTATTATCTTTATATGTATTAGTAAAAGATGTATTTGGAAATTTATCTCATGTCCAACATATGGTTGCAATTCAATAGAGAAAGCCATATTACTGTGATGTTCCATGGAACTAAATTTAAATGCATAAAAGTTTAGACATTCCAGTTTATAATTCCCAGAGCATCTATAACTCACACATCTATTTTATCTGGTATACCGCCTAATATATTCTTACATTCATCCCTAATAAAAAAGTGCCGTTCTACCTATAACCTTTCTATACATTGTATGATTTTGTACTCACCACTTCTAACTCCTCTATTCTCCCAATTGGCTACATAGGACATGAGCTTTGATTATCAAATTGTACCAGCTTTGTATTTTGAAAATTCCCAGTAAACATGCTATAATAACATATGAAAGTACTTTCTGTCCAAATTATTTTTTGGTCACCGAGTAAAAGAATATTCCTTGTATACCTAGCACTTGAGTAGAACAGTTTAAATTAGGGGCAAAACCCCTGGGAAAATATATAATGACTATAATTTTTGCAGGGATGGTGTTGTTAACTTATGAAAACCATAAACAGAAGAGAAGAGGAGGAAGAAGAAAGAAGGGAATTACACATAGATATAGAGATGGAGAGTTAGAAGCAAAGAGAAACAAATGCAGGGACATAGAAAGAAAAAATATAATTGATCTACATAAATTCTTACTAAAATGTGATTTAAGAATTCAGACTGTATACAGAATAATACAATGGGAAAAATAAATTTGTATTGAAGATATATAAAAGCTTCCATTTCATTTAACAAGAATTGGCTTCAATCTGAAATAAATTAAAAAATATAGAATAGCAATTTTAAGACCAAAATTGATATACTCAAGAGACCAATCAGTTACCTTAAATTAGCTCAAGACCCCAGGTTCTAATTAAGCATGTCCAAAAGTATTGAAGGGGCTTAAATATGCATTGTCAAAGCCCTTACCAAAAATATTTGGTAGATGATAGATGAGGGAAATGGAACTAAGAGGCTTAAAATCAAAGTGAAACCAAAAGATTGGGAAAATATATCTTGACTTTTAGAGGGAAATATAGTATTAAATCTTCTAACATTTATAGGTGGTACTTTAATGTTTGCAAGAAGCTTTGAACTTCCAGAGTCCTGCAAAATAGGCACTATTATTATAACTATTCTCCCAATGAAGAAACTTATCCTTATTGAGGTGAAGGGACTTGTCCAGGGTCACATATGTAATAAATGTCTGAGACAAAATAAAAATGAAAGTTTTGTGGACTTCAGATTTGGTGTTTTAAAATTATAGACTAGTAAATATGATGTCATTTTCTGTCTGTTCTAGGTAATTTACCACATTGATGAATCTCATTGAGTTCACTGACATGGATGTTTCCACCATCAATACAGATTGGAACCTGTCCTCATCCTCATCTTGGCTTATGCTATTCTTGTCTGCACCCTAAATTCTGGGGACATTCCGTTAGTGTATGTAGTCCTTTTAATTTTGTTTCTGGTTCTCTCCTACTATTTCTTATTTTCACTATGTGAGTGGACCACCTCCATTTCCATTTTCATTTTGTTTTGTCTTGTGTTTTCCCACTTCCTTTTCCAAAAATTTCCTCTGAAACATTACACATATCATTTCTTGCATTTCGGTCACAAGAAATATGATACAATCCCTGTTTTCCAAACCAATTGGCTCTCCTTAACTCTATTATTAACATGTCGAATCTCAGAACCTGAGTTTTAAAAGACCTCAGAGTTCATCTAGTCCAGCCTAATCCTGAGATGAATCTTTTCCAATAAATAGTACACAAGAGGTTATATACTCTTCACTTGAAGAACTTGATTTCTCAAAGAAGCTCATTCCATTTTTGTATAGCTCATATTTTAGGGAAAAAATATTTATATCAAGTTTAAATTTGTTTCTTTCTGTTTTCCATTCTTTGCTCTTGGTTCTGCCCAATGATGTTAAGCAGAAAAAGTCCATTTCTTCTTCCAATTGAATTTGGAATTCCAAAAGAGAACCTTTTGAACACTTAAAAAAAGCTCTTATCTTTCTGCCCAAATCTCTCCAACATAGATATTTCCATTTCCTTTAAGTGATTCTCATCGAGTTTGAACTCCAGGTCTGTTGCTCTCATTGCTGACCTCTTCTGAGTAATCTCAATCTCCAAGTTATTAATTCCTTTCCTAAAATGTGATACTCCTAAGGGCATATAATATTATAGATAGCATCTCAAAAGAGTGACATACAGTACAACTAACACATTTTTAGCATTATATATCAGGTTTCTCAGTGCAACTGAGGATCACATGAAGGTTCTTGCCTCCTTTTTCACACTTACCTCATATTGAGCTTGTAGTCTGTCTAATCAGACTTCTATTTTATATTTCTGAGAATAATTCTTTGAAATTATGTATATTTGGCATTTACACATTATCACATCTAGTCTTTTTTAATTTATCTTTTCAGATAATTTTCAACTCTGACACATTCATCTAGTATATTAGCCTTCCCTCCAAGAATTATGTACTGCAAATTTTATGAGTATATCAGCTACACCTGGTTAATGGATAAAAAGCACTTTTAAGCGCAAGGTGAAATACAGATCTCCAAGACAATCCATAAAATCCTCTTTCAGAGTTAGTATTGAACCATTCTTTAATTTTTTTTACATCCAATCATTCAACCCATTCTATATTTACCTTTGTGTTCTGTCACCTAGTCCCTAAAATTCCATTTTCCCCACAATAGTAACATAAGCAACTTAATCTGAGACTTTGCTACAATCCTATGTAAATCATTTTCATGGTCTTTTATCACATTATCTTATTATTATCTACCTTTCTACCCTGAGTAGCAGTCCTATTCCTTTTTAAAATCCACTCTTACTTTCATGAATTTAATTTTTTTCTTACCAACCTCAGCTAATTAACATACTTCCTTACTCTTGGCATATTCCTGAAGGATTTCACTTCTTTTTACTATAAGATAAAGAACTTTCATGAACATCTGCTCTCCATTACCTGCCAGTGTTTCCATCTTATGTTTTGTTTTTTGTTTTTTTTTTCAATATGATATGGTGTTTAGATTACCTGTACATCTACACATACAACTTTCTTCAAACATACTCCATTTTCCTTTTTATCAATATATCCTTAGAATTTCTCCATTGTTATCTTCCCATTCTTCTTTGGTTGATTTCTACAGAATTATAGTCCATGTGAATCTGGTACACTTTTATTGAAACTTTTGAATTCTTTCCTCACTAAACCTACAGTGCATGTCATCCTGGTTTACTTTTTCCTCTACTACAAAGTCTATCACTTCCCCTGATAGTTCAATAGGTCTTGGTCCTAGTATGGCATTGGATAAGACATTGTAATAGTTGATTTTGGTTTTTAGATTTGAAAAAAATCTTTATATAAATTATTTCATTTTTCTTCACATTTGATGTAAGTAATACAAATATTATTTTTCTCATTGTATAGATTAGGAAACTTTATGGATTACAGATGTGAAGTAACTTATCTATAGTCAACTATCTTATAAATGTGACAGGAAAGGATTTGAAATTGTATTCCTGACAATGTTACACCATGTTCCATAAAGTCTTATATGCTATAGTAGTGCATTAATAGGTAAATGAGGATTTAATAGTGTGGGGAGTGAATATATAATTGCATTCTTACAAGAGAATATAATCTCCTTGGGCATTAGGATTCTTGTAACTTTTATCTTGGTACCTCCCATGACTATCAAAGTGCCTCACAAAGAGTAGTCACTAAATAAGTATTTGTTGTGTTGAATAATTTTTGCATCCTGACTCTGATAATCAGTGAAAATGGATATGGTTAGTAAGTTAGTTCCAAATAAAATCTGCTTTGGGAAATAGAGTATTTGATAAAAGGAGAGAATACAAGTGGATCTTGAGCCATAATGATTCTTTGTGTTTGTGTATGGGGTGTGTTTGTGTCTGAGAGAGAGAGAGAGAGAGAGAGAGAGAGAGAGAAAGGGGGCATTGATGAAGATTTAAGTTCATGATACATTTTTGGCAACAGAAGGATATTCCATAAGCTGCAATTATCTTCGTGGTGTTCTTTGTTTTTAATCTCATGACTACTCCAACAAGACAATATGATCAAATGTCCCATGAAATCATATACCTTTAGATACATGATGAAATATATTACATCAACTCATATATTTGTTTTCCTATGGAGAACCCATCACAATTTTCCAGTTTAGCTCTAATTTTCTTATTTAACAGAGAGTAGTCTGGAATGCTAAAAAGTTAGGTTATTTACTCAAGGTCACACAGATAGGATGTGTCAGAGGTAGGACTTGAACTCAGCAATCTTTCTGACTTGAAGGTTAACTACTTTGCTATATCACACTGCTTCTCCCAAGGTTATATTCAAATTAGAACATAACTCTGAACCCTTTTGATACAATAGGAGCATAATTATTGAGCTAGTCTTAATGAAATCACAGTGTAAGGATGACTACTTTTTTTGTTGATATGTAAGAAAACAAGCAATACTTGATACTTGCATTTAAAGCTATGAACCATTTAACTCCAACCTAGCTTTCCAGGTGTAAAACCATATTCTAGTTACTCTAGTTTACTTGATATTTCTTGTAAATTCCTCTCTACTTCTTCAAACCCAAACTTACATGAAATTTCCTTCTAAATTTAATTTTTCATGTCAGTGGCATCACCTTCTTCCATGTCTCTCAGGTTCATAAGCTGTTGTTGTTTGCCATTTTTTTCAAAGGGAACAGTGCCATTCCAGTGTGATTTCTGGAGTTGCATAGAAGTTTGTTTAAGTAAGAGAGTTATAAAAAGAGATTAGCTTCATTCTTTCTTCCAGAGTCATCAAAGTCCAGCAGCAATATATAGTTAGGATGACTGGTGGTGCTCAGGTTATAGTGGATGAAGATAGCAATTTTGATGTCTGACAAAGTTTTAAGTAGTCCACAAACCCGACTTCAGCCACCTTCATGGCAATTGGAACAAATTGTTCTCATCTGCCCATTCCATCAAGTGAAATCTTCACAGGTTTGGAGTAGCCATTGCTTTAAATCACAATGAGTTTGTGGTCCATCAGTTAGCCTTAACTTGGTTTAGCCCATCTGCTAAAATAGTTTATCAGGGTATGGCTCCTATGCATACTATATCTTCCAGGAGCCATGGGTGAGAGTTGAGTGCTAGGTGGATGCCAAAGGTAGATGAGTAGCTTTGAAAAGAGCTCAGCAATCCTTCATACCAAAGGTTGTAGTCCTCCTTAAACACCCATACACCCCATAAGCTAGATGTTATCTCAACTGCCTCACTTTCACTCATCCCAAATCTTATCACTTCTACTTCCTTTACACCTCTTCCTCACTTCTCGACCCCTCTTTTTCCCTCACAGCTTAGCATGCTAAGTCAGGCCCTTTTAGTTTCACATCTACATTCAAGTGCATACTAAATACATACAAAGTACTCAGTACATTGCCAGGCACATGGTAGGTCTTTAATAAATGCTTATTGAGTATTGACTAACTTCTGCAACCTCTTATTGGGTCTCCTTACTTCAAATGTTTTTCCCTTCCAAGTCATCCTCCACATTGCTAGTAAAGTGATAGCTCTAAGGTATTAGTCACTCCACTACTCTAAGACCTCTGGGGCTCCCTATTGCTTCAAGGAGCAAATATAAACTTGAAACCCCTCTATAACTGATTCCAACTTACCTTTTCTGGCTATTTCCAATTTTTTTTCCTTTTTCTACCCTTTGGCAAGATCAAACTGACTTTTTTTCTTTGACTATACCCCATCTAAGATACTTTACTCCCATCTTTGTGTCATTACACTAGGTTGTTTCTCAATCTTGGAAAAGATACTACCCCCCCCTCATTTTCTTCTTAGAATAACTAGGTTTTTTTTCAAATTCAAGTTCTTCCTTCTATATGAAGTCATTCTTGATTATTTCCCAGCTGCTAGTGCCTTCTGCCCAAATTACTTAGTACCTGTTTTTGTGTTTAACTTACATAATGCATATATTTAAATACATGTGTGTTCATATGTATTTATGTATAAATATATAGAGATGAATGCATATATATTCACAGATATACAAATATGCATGCAGGTACACATATATTTGAGGGGAGAGAATCATTTTACTTTTGATTTTATATTCATATCTAGAAATAGAATGATGTTGCTGCTTATGGAACTTTGGGTGAAAGGTAAGTTTTGGGGAAAAATAATGTAATATGTCTACAGTGCACATATTAACTGATAATCTTAATCTGATAAGAAATAGATGTGGGGAAATAGCAGAGGATTTATTGGTCACTTTTCTAGAGATCAAGGTCACCCCTACCAATAAGCACCTGCCACATTCAGGGGTACAGGCAACCAATATGTTAGGAAGTGAGGGGTAGTTGGGGGAAATTTTTTCTAAAAAAATGAGGACAACTGTTGCTGGGAATGCCTGAATTTGGCTCAGACGAGTATTGATTGGGAGCTTGCACAGTAGAAGGAGGAGGTAAAGAAAGGTTTTGGGGGGCAATAGTTGAATAGGTTTGATTGTGTTAGAATCAATCATTCTATTTGGATGTTGGGGGGATATGATTCATTTTTATTACTTTTTGATTGCTTAATCATATATCCCTTTGGGCCATGCCATGGTTCCCATTTTGGAGATCAATGATTTAAAGATAGCATCATATATTAGGTAATGTTGGACTTGGAATCAGGAAAATTTAGGTTCAAAGCCTGCTACATACTTACTAATTCTGTTTGGGAAAGTCACTTGACCTCTCTCCATCTCATTTTAATTATCCATAAAATAAAAGTTTGGACAAGATAATATATAACTTCCCTTCCAAACCAAAATCCTTTGATGCTGATTGGGGAAAAGCGATCCCTTCTCCTTTTTCTCAGACTTGAAGGAAAGAATAAAATGGTTACTCTGATCCCTTTTTAAGGTCAAAATTGAAAATAAAACCAGGAGAAGGTCTCTTGTTTTTAATATCAGCTTCTAATTAAAATCTCCTTTCCTCCTTTTGATTGAAAGCTTGCACACAAGCATCTGGAATCTTAAAGATCATTAATTTTTTTTTCTTTTTTTTCCACAGTAAGTTAATGAATCCTTTCAGCAAATCTCCCAAAAATCATTTAAGTACTCCTTGAAAATCTAAAGCATTGTTGAATGTTTTCCTTTCCTTTCCTTTTTTTTTTCTCCTCATGGCAGAACACCCACAAAAGTCTGGATTAACTGATAGCTGAAATGAGTAACACAATTATTGGATTAACTTTTATCTACATACAGTATGAATTTCCTTTGTAAACAGGCTTCAGGCAGCCAATGAGAAGCCTGAAAGAAATCAAACTACTTAATGTTGACATTGGCTGGGCTCTCTATCAAAAGAACCATCTTTCTTAGTCAGTCTGTCTTATGCAGCTGTACAAAAATTCTTTACTGGTTAGCAACTTTTTAACTTTATTGAAATGAAACTTATTTGAAAAGTGACAGAAATGGTAAATGAAAAGGCAGAATATTAGCCAGAAGCTGAAGAAAGAAAGAGAATATATCTACCAGGAAAACCCTACTCTCTGACCATCCAGAACATCATTCATCCTTCAACGTTAAGCTCAAGTACAATCTGTCCTGGGAAACCTTCCAGGAAAATAGTACTTTCCTTACCTACTGGTGGATCCTTAAATAGGGTAATAAGTGGTTCATTAAGTTTAGGTAGCCAAACATTATCATCCCATTTTACAAATAAGAAAAGTGAAATTCAGAGAATGTGAATGAAGTGTTTCATCCAAGATTGCCCAACTAGTAAAATATGGAATCAGGAATCAAAACCAGGTCTTCTGACTCCGTGTCTTTTGCTCTTTGCTTTGTATCACTCTATATTCCCACAATGCAAGCCAGTAGCTCTCCTTTCTAATTTTGTATTACTTTCATAAATTTTCTTTGTAGTTGAAAGAGGTTTACCCCAGGCATGCCCAGATTTCCTAACATGGAGGCACTCAGCTTCCTATGTTTTTCTGAGTGTGAATGTAGCCTCCTTTGACTGGTTGCATGGCTAGAACATGCAGTATATTTAAAAATGATCAGACTGTGACAGTGTCTCTTTTTCTGGTTTGATCTTTTTTGTTGTGTACAGATTCTGGGAATGGATCTGGGTGGGAGGGATACCTTTCCCCACTCCTGCCCTGACACCAAAAAGTGAAATTGGGGCTGATTTTTTCTGTTTTTTGTTTTGTTTTGTTTTGTTTTGTTTGGGTTTGGTTTTTGACCTCTTAGTTTCAGGTGTAAGTGGTTAATCTCCACTGAACTAGTCACAGCCATGAAGACCTTGGAGCTAGGATTGCAGGCAGGATATTGTAGCCAGCCAAACCCATCAGGGAAGACCTAAAAAGCTATGGTGCCCAAGGCAGGTTTTGGACTTGGAACTTAGGGCTTTACTATATAGGAACTTATGGAATTTAAGCCTAATCCCTTTTCCCTCCCTTGAGACTAAAGTGGTATGTGGAAAGAGAGAATTAAGTTATGCATGTTGGAGAATAAGTTTGCATACATGTATATATGATTGTGCTTTTTGAAGTAAATATTCTTTTACAGAAACTAATCTGACTCTTAAGTGACTAAATGAAACCAGAGTGCAAGAGACCCACCTCTACAATGAAAGAAACATCATGAAAGAGATTGGAACCATTTTCAGAGAGCCTCGATACCCTTTATTCCTCTTAAGAGTACCAAAGGACCTGGAGAATGGGGGATGGGATGAAAAGGAGCATACCTGGTCTTCTGGCAGTGGACATTGTGGTAAGAAGTTATAATATTCAATATTGTCTTGTATGATTCCGTATGTGGAGGTGCCAAAAGTCAGTACAGTTTGAAGCTACTAAAGTTAAGAGTTTTAGGATTCTTTATATATTTTAGGTCTTATCTCTCCAGTTAGACTATAACTTCCTTGAAGTTAAGGGCAAAGTCTTAGATTTCCCCTTATGTCCTATATGATAGTAGAATGGTGTAGGACATGCAAGTGCTTAACGAGTAACCATTATACAGCATCTATTAAGAAATAGCTGTCTTAAGGAGCATCATTGAATGGATCTTCTGTTTCTGTCTGCTGGACATTCATTCTTTTTTTCTGCAATATTTGATTTGTAAGAGAAAATACCCGTGCTCATTTTCATTGATTTGAGCCCTGGGGGATATCAAACAAAAAAGGTATCAATAAACATTAGACTCACTTCTAATCTGATTATTTCACTCTTTTAAATGTTCTCAAAATGCTTTCCTAACCTCTAAGTCACACTATACCATATCAGGCTTGTGTAAATATCATGTTTTTAACTATGAAAAATTAGCTATGGTAACTTCAGACAGGATGAATCTGGGGAAGACACTGCAAGAGTTGCCCTGGATGGTACTTTATATGAATAATGGTTTCTCAATTATTTGTAATTCCTTTAATATCTTTCATTTCTTAGACTATACACACACACACACATGTGTGTGTGTGTTATATAACTTACTCCTCTTAGCAGCTTAAAATCACTATATACAGAAGTGCATTTTTATTTAATGTAACAGATCTCTATTTCTTTGAGGAATGTCTCCCCTTCTTCAGTGAACCCTTTCTACAGTTGGCTTTGGATATCAAAATCAACAGGAAATGAAAAGAAACAACATAAGTTGGAATAAGACACTTTTCAAGTAAAATACTTTTCATTCCAATCTATTTTTAAAAAGGGAAATAGCAAAAAGCAAAAACATTGTCCATACTTATTACAATTTTTTTAATGGAAGTATCATTGACATAAAACAATGAAGAGGTCAAAAAAGGACCAGAAACCCTCTTAGCTAACAAACACTTCGGAAGCTTGGTGAGCAGAGAGACAGAAGAGCCCAAGGCAACATTAGTTGATGGTAAAAACTCATTTATAGATTATTACACAAGAGGATATTAGAAAATTATTGACAGTATCACCTCATAAAACTAGAAAGAGCACTACATGAGGAAAATGAGGCTGTAGAAAAGATGGTAAGAACACCAAGTAATTAAAACAATATCTTGGACATTTTAATATAAAATCAAAAGACAACAAATAAATGCAAAATGGAACAGATTTGACATTTTTAAATAATTATTTTTAAACATTTATTACTATTTCACCATTACATTTGGTGTCTAATATCTCAGTTAATGATGAAGAAATTAAAATTACATTCAGGGATATGAAACTTGGAAAAGTGACTGAATATACATTGAATACCAGCTGGATTGAACAGAATAATAAATTTACTAGGGAGTTGATTTTCAAGATATTTTAGAGGAAATTTCTAAAGAAAGAAAAATATTGTATATGATATTAATACCCCCAAAGGAACTAGGAATATGTCAACATCTATTAGCCCACATGTGTTTGTATATGTCCTCTTCACTATAATATCTTTATAAGACCAATCTGTGAACATATTAAGGCTAACTGATGAAAATATGAGAATGGAATATTAGACTTTTGCATATTATTTTCCATAGTAATCATAAAAATATTGAGAGATATAGCTAATAAGTACATGAAATTACTGTACCTACATTTTTGTTGATTATGGAGGGAGAAAGCATTTATCAGCAGATCAGAATTTAAGCTTAGAGGTAGTAAGATGAAGCCTTGGATAGAATATTGTACTCGAGGTTAGAAAGACCTGAGTTCAAATCCCCTCTCAGACACTTAAAAGCTGTGGAGATACAGGAAGTCATTTCACCTCTCTCTGTCTCATTTCCATCATCTGAAAAAAATTGGATAATAATTGTGTGTTCTTCTTATGATGGTTGAGAGTCAAATATTTATAAATTTCTTTTGAAAACCTTAAAGCTTCCCCCCTGCATATGTTATTAAAACACAAAAACCATTGATAGAATAACTTCCAGCATGGTTTTTTTAGTGATGCTCTTTTTATTAATATAAAATTAATCAAATCAATTTATTAGTATAAAATTAATGTAAAAGGAATATAAAATATAAGGTATCATATAACTCAAACATGATCACCTGTGTGGCATAGATCGTACTGCACAGAGTCAAAATAGAAGATTGGTTCCTCATGTGGATTAATTCCTGATAAAATCATTCATCTTTTCATAATATTCTCTCATTGCTAATATATGCCTATAAATAATTCTGTTACAATTTCTGTAGGATAAAAATCCATATTACATAAAAGGTGATAGAAGGTCTCTCTCCCTGTGTACCTCCCTATATGTACATACATACATTTTACATTTATATACATATATATACATATATTATCAAAATTGTACATGATCTATTTTGATTTTTCAGAAATTGTGGTATAGAATAATTTGTAGCTACATATCTATCTATCTATCTATCCATCCATCCATCTATAAACATAGTAACTACAAGACACAATAAAGACATGCCAGTGATGTTTGGTTTGAGTGATATATTGGGTGGCGTCAATGGGGAAATGGGGAACCAGGATTATTGTAACTTCTTTTCCAAGACCAGTGTGCTGGGCAATAGAAGGGTGACATTAAAGAAAATATGTCTAGTACTAAAAAGGATGATGAGAAATGAAGTATCTTCTAGCGGGGAGTCTTCTCTTAGTTCCAGAAACTATTAGATGCCTTATACTTTTAATAAGAAGAATAATAAAGATATATATGCATGTATATACACATACACACACATATATGTATGTATGTATATATATATATACATATATATATATATAAAACATAAAGGATATTATCAAGGCCATCTGGAAGAGGAAGTGGACTGATTACAGAGGGAAGAGTAGTAGTGGTGGGTTTAACATAAACTTCAAAAGTTGTATTTTTAATTATCATTTTTATTATAAGAGATAGCTTAAGGCATGCTACTTGCTTATTAAATATTTATAGAAATTTTATAGAAAAGCATGGACCAAAAAAAATCACAAAGGACAAGTCACAGAAAAGTTGCATTCTGCATGAGTGGAAGGAGCATCTGTATCACTGAGATCATATTTTCTGTCTAACTCACAGGACTTTTTTGAGGGAAGGTCTCTGAAAACCTTAAAATACTTTTAATAGTAAAACTCTTATTGTTAGACTTATCACTATCCATTGACATATTCAAGTGAATCAAAGGTCTCAAATTAAGCTTTCTTTTCTAATCCACCTAAATTCAGTTCTTAGGTTAATAAATATTAATATTTTTTTCTTGTTGAAGGACTTGACACAGTCTATAAAGAAATAAGACATGTATGCTGAGCTTAACAAACAATGGGTGACACAATTTGTATTTGATCTTGAACATCGATAGGCATTCAAAGGAAACAAAATATGTAAGAGGAAAATATCATGAAAGTGCTTATAGTAATTTTTTGATGAATCATATTTAGAATGAATGTTCATTTCTTTGTCATTGCACTCAGGAAACACTGTGAAAGCTAAGTGTGATAAGATGCTAGCTACTCTTACATCCATGATACATCCCATGTTACCTCAGATTTTCAAGCTCTGTAAGGATTTTCAAATGTGATATCAAATCATAATTATGGAACATTGAAATATTCCCATAAGTGCTAATATTTCAACAAATTGTAACTGAATGAAATGTTACTAAGCCTTACAAAAAGTAGTCATATAATTGAGAACTGAAAAGAGATAGAAAAATCACTAGGAATAGGAGCATTCTACTCTTACTTAATCATGAAAACATGGGCATATTTGTCTTCTTGGTGTATATTTGCAGTTGTGTACAGAATAGTTATGCCTGTGGTATCTGGAGCCTGGGATTTTCCGCAATCAGTTATGCTGTTTAGGGGTATAAAGTCCTTGAACTTCTGGTTTCTTATCCTAATAATACAAGAGCCTTTGCAATTATCTAGAGAAACATCAGACAGAAATCCTTCTGAGAAAACTTCTTTGAATTTTTAAGTAGGAAAATAGGAACACTTTACTCTACAATGAGAAAGTCACTATAGTAAAACTGTGTCTGTAGGGACTGGGCAAACTATGCAGATAATTCATATCCCAAACTCTTTCATATGAGGCATCTAGATAATTGAATTAGCAGAAGTTTACAACTATGTATGCTAGATAAATTTAAAAAGCTCAAAGAAAATAGACAACAAATTTCTTCCTCAGTTAATATAACGATAGTCTTTACTGATGCTATGCAAAAAAGAATTCGGTGGGTACACACATCTAGAAAAGGCTATGCCTGTGTACACTTTCCACCTCATTGCCAGTCCCAGTTCCCCACTTTGGCCTGGTGTGAGGAAGGGGAGCTGAATACATAGGTAGCTGAATCCCAGGAAACCAGCTGGATCCACACATCTGACTGTGTTCTGGATGGCTGCAGATGTTAGGGGGCCATGAGATTTTATGCTGAGGTAGATAAAGGGATTTGGAGGCTCTATTCTAGGGCAGGCAAAATCCAGCTGCTTTTGACTATCATGAGTAAATCAAATAAGCCTAAACACAGGGGTTGGTAGAATTCCTTTGGAGTCAGGTATTCCTGAGTCCCTCAGATTGTCTCTTTCTCCTCTGGGTGAAGGGCTCGACCTCACCAGACAGTATAAAATGTGGAAGGAGTACTAGCCTTAGAGAAAACATATGCTAATAGGTCAATGACATATACTGTACTTACATCAAAAGTCAAAGTGAAGAAAGTTAGCTTAGATGTTTTCTGCTAAATAAATCAGAAGTAAGTCTTTGTGCAAAATATCATGCTGTGTTGCATTCGCTCCTGGAAGTACCATCCACATTTCTATAGGCATCTGCTAATGATTCTTTAAGAGGAGGAAAATCCTGCCTCTGAAGTTTTCTTCCCTTCCCATCCCCCTTGAGATCATCTGTTTGGGATGATAATTTTAACAGAGACCTGATTCCTCATTGCCTTCAAAAAATCATTCTGTATTAATACCATCAACCCACATAAAATGCCACCTCTTTTCCTCCCTGAGTATTAAGTCACTGGACAGCCACAGGCTGAGTTTTTGCTGAAGGTTTAAAGGAGGAACATGTGTTGGCGCTTCATTTGCAGCAGATGAGGGCCCTCTATGATCCTACAGAATGATTAATTAAAGTGCACATTTTGTCTCGCTCCCCAGATTTCAGAAATATACCCATGATGCTCAGCCGAATGCTTAATTGATGCACAGAAAATGCATATGTAACAGAAGCAGGCAAATACAGTCAAAACTTCATAATTAACTAGCTGTCAAAATCCTGGAAGCAAAACACAGGAGGTGGTTAGCAAATCAAAGTAGGATGTGTTTTTAATCACAAAACACAAGGACATTTTAAAAAATTTATAAGTAATAAATCCATATTGTTGGTACCAAATGGCTCCCACTGCAACCCTTTAATGTAACACCTGCACTTCCTCTTGGTGAATAACGATTCTTTTTTTTTTCTTTTTGAATGCCTGAGGAGCAGTTCAAGAGTCCTTTTGCAGGCTCAAGAGAACAAAGCTGGTTTCCCAGACTGTGTTCTGACTGCACTGTTAAGATTCCATTTACAGTCTGTTTGGTTTGTAACTCAAATCGCTCCAGACCAGAGTTAATGTTTAGACCACAGCCACCTGAAATTTGCTTGGGGCTGAAGCCTAGCCAGAATGCTGTTGGAGGAAACACTTGAGGTTTGCTAAATACAGTTAATAAGGGATTATAGACTATGGTTTTATGGTAGCATGAGGAGGCCTGCAACAGAAAATATGAAAATGCCTATACATCCTGAACTGAGCTGGGAAAAAAATCCCAACAATTTTAGCTTGGGAACTTAGGCAAGTCAATGATGCCAAATTCTGAAAGAGATGCTGATGGAATTTCTCCCTGAGAGGCAACACAGAAATCCAACCTGCTTTTGAAACTATGGTCTTTTCTTTTCTTTTTGAAGAAAGCTCAGAAGGATGAATCTCCAGGGAGTTAGCAATTATTCATTATATTATCTTAGTTCTCTCTTCTTTACTGGAAAAGTTCAATTAGTGGTAAGAGCCCCAACCTGGAAGTCAAGAGACAAAAAAAAATCTAGTTAAGGCTGTGCTTTTAGGTAGGTATATGATTTTGGATGAGTCATTTAGTCTCTGAAGGTCTTTTCATCCTTTACTCTAAATTGAGGTAATTGGACTAGATTATTTACATTTTACCTTCTGGTTCTAAAATGCTATGATTCTATAATTATTCTTTTTTACTCTCTCCTCACAAACTCAGGATGACAGACTATCCATGTATTTACAAATTTCCGACCTTTATAATTCTATAAGAATATATGATGTCAAAGTCCAATAAATATTCCTCTTCCCCCTAAGTATCATTGGAGGAGGTAATATTCTCTTAGCACATAGTGTCATTGGGCATGTCTCTATGATGCCCCTAAATTGAGGTAGATCATACAGTCAATTATGTGAAAGAAAAACAACACAATAATGAGCAAAATATTTATTTAGTGTCATGTATATCCCCCCAAAAAGAGGAGAAAATGGCAAGTTTGAAAGGATTTGTTGTATGGGTTTGTGTACAAGGGAGTATGTTTTTTGTTTTTGTTTTGCATTAATTCCATCTCTACAAAGAATCTTGGACATTCTTGTCAAAGTACTCCTTTCGTTCAATAAGTTCATTTCTTGATAAAAATCTTCAATAGCTCCTGCTTTCCTTTTCCATCAAGTTTAAACTTCCTTGTCTGTTTTCCAAGCTACTCTATAATCTGATCTCACTTCACTCATCTAATCTTATTTTGACTACTCTTTCATATATACTCTCCATTTTAGCCAGGCTGTTTTATTATTGTCTTATAGACACGTGATTGTCTTTTGCTCCTCCCTGACTTTATTACTGTGGATTTCCCAGGTCTGGAATATCCTCTCATATTCCTTTCTCCTCTTCAAAACTTCCTCATCATAAGCAATGAATCTACTTTGTGTATTACTTCATCCAAAACTTTTAAATAAATCCCAACTTCTTTTGTCTCCTTTGCTTATTTTCTTAATTTCTACCTAAACTCTAGTACATACATACAAATATACTTGATTTTATAATATATTGTATTATTTCTTAAGGTCAACTAGATAGTAGAGTAGATAGAGTGCCAGTACTGGAGTTAGGAAGACATATTCCTGAGCTCAAATCTGGCCTCAAACACTTACTATAACCTTGGTCAAGCTATTTAACTCTGTTTGCCTCAATTCCTCATCTGTAAAATGAGCTGAAGAAAATGGCAAACCACTTCAGTATCTTTGCCAAGAAAACCCACAAAGGGGTCTTGAAGAGTCAGATGTGACTGAACAACAATGAAATCTTCTTTTCTTAATTATTTCATGTGTATTTTCCCTCAGCTCAACTAGAAGCAACTCAAAGGCATGTTCTATATTTTAGTTAATTTCTCTATCCTTAGCAAATTATTATCTTTCATATAGTAGATATATAATAAATGTGGTTTAATTTCATTATAATTCTTGGAAACCTCTATGTCATCTAGTCTGTTCAACTTATAAATATTCAATTAAGACCTGTCAAATTACTCAATAATTCTCAGAGTCTATATTCTAGAAGTACTTAAATGGATATGCAAACTATTCACTTTGCTTAAAAGAGGAAACATCCTAGTTTTCATTTGAATTCTGTAGGAAATTAGTCTGAAGAGTATTAAATTGGCCAATTTTATTTAAACCACTTTCTCCTCTCCCCCAAATATTAACTTTTCTTTTTATTTAGAAGAAAATAAAATAGAGAAAAAAGAAATCTCTTTGCTTTCTGGAGAGTTCAAACCTCAATATCCCCTACTAATTAGGGAAAGAGATTTAATGGGAAAATGAAATGTAGAGATAATCCCCAAATCTCCCTTAGACATTTGTTTCAGCCTTCACCCTTAATAAACTTTTAAATATTTTAAACAAATAACTAACTACAGGTGTTGGAGTAGCTTCATTACCTCTGCCTTCTTTTGTCCTCTTTCTCTGAAAATGAAAGTAGTCAAAAGGTTAAGTCTTGAGAGAAAAAGAAAATCAAAGGAATAAGTAAAAGGATAACCTATTTGATTCTTGGTCCTTAAGTAATTAATAGCTGTAGTATTCATCATCACAGTGTTTTTGTTTCTCTTGGTCTTTTTTTTAAAACTTTCAAAACTTTAAGGTCTCAAATATTAGTTCAACATAGAAAACTTACAATGTTTCCTACAACCCTTTCTCATATTTCCTATTTCCCATAGCTTTTCATGTCCTCAGTCAAGGACAGCATGCCCTATCTTATAAGCAAATCATTTGTATTTCCCTCAGAAACACAACTCAAGGGAGTGGAACTACAAGAAATCAGAAATCAGAAACAGAGTACTTTAAAATCCTCTTGGTCATACTGAAAGTTGTTGTCAGCCTTATCTGACTTTTTTGACTATTTTATCTGGGTAGCCTAGACCTTATAGATTCCTTTATTCAAATCCATAATCATAAAATCAAATAGATTTTCAAGGAACCTAAGAAATCCCATCTAATCCGTTTATTTTCTACATGAGAAAATGGAGGTTTAAGGTTTAGAGACTTACAATATCATCCAAATAGCTAGAAGCAGACTTAAGATTAGAAACCAGATACCCTTATATCACAGGTGATCTCTTAGAATGTTAGGGTTGGATGCAAGTTGAGAGACCAATGCCTTAAATCAGTTCAGTTAATGATGGGAAAATCTGACACCATAGGTAGGAAAATGACTTTCCCAAGGTCATGCTCAAATGAACAGGAGAATTAGGATTATAAGAACCCCACACTCCCGAATTTTGGTCTATGAATACTTCAGTTCTGCCTTGTTTTCTTGAGTGCCCATGTGCGAATTGATAAACACCCTGAAATTAAAATCCAAATGATATTGCAAATGTGAGATGCAACAAGAGATATGACAAAAAGAACATATTCATGCTAAGACATGGGGAACACAGAAACAGAATAAAAATCTACTTGCTTTCAAGGAACTATAATACCCCAAACAATAATTAGGATATTGATAAGAAGGAGGTGAATATCTAGCATTTATGAAACATCTACTATGTTCCAGGAACTTTATAAATATTATATCTTTTTTATTTAAATTTATTTGTTACATTAAAATTCCCAGATGACATCTTACCTCCTACATCTCCCTCCATTAGAGAAGGCATCATTTGATGAAAATATACAGGTAAATGTCTTGTTCATTTCCACTTATCTACAAATATTTCATTTGAGCTTGACAACAACTCTGAGAGATAGGTGCTATTATTTTTACCATTTTACAGCTGAGGAAATTGATCAAACAAAAGTTAAGTAATTTGTCCAAAGTCACACAGAAAGTAATTGTCTGAGGCCAGATTTAGACTAAGATCTCTTATTGTAAGCCAAGTAGTTTTTCTACTGTGCCACCTTACTGCTTATATATTCTAATCTAATAAGTAGACAACGTATATATAAATAAGAAATTTAAGTATATTAAAAGGGAATAAGCATTAAGAACTGGCAATATTATGGGATGTAATATGTGATACAAGGTGGTATCTGAGCTAAACTTTCAATCAAGGGAGGAGTTGCTAAAGAAAAAGTCTATTTCAGTTATAAGGGATAGCATTGGGAAAAAAAAGCATAGAAAGAGACAATGGCACCCAAAAACATCCATCCTACAGGGATTGCAATTTAGCCATTGGGCTGAAGCAGAAACTGATTGAAGAGTACAGTGGCACCTCCTCTTATTTAACCAATATGTTCTAAGACCCTTTGCTTAAACTAAAAATTAAGCATAATAGAGAAGCCCATTATTTAATAAGTACTTATACAACTATACCTATTCACTTTACAACTTGGGCTTATCAGAGCTACCAGCTTCACTACTCTTATATTTGGGGTCATTATTAATAACTAAATTGTGTTAATGAGACAAAGAGAAGCACTGCTCTGACATAGGTATGACTTATAAATGACGAGAACTTTGGACAAAGACTAATGGAGCTAATGGCAAAACAATGCAATGACTAACATTAATTTTTCTCAAAGTGTGAATGAGTTTGACTGGTGTATTTTAATAAAAATCCAAGATTTTGAAATTTACTTTGAGAAAAAATCTTCAAGGAAAGAGGCTTGCTAACTCCTAAATCCAGAGAATGAACTGTTGCAGAAAGAGAAGATCCAGAATGAACTTTGGGTGTGGTTGATTGAACATTTATTTGAATGAATACTCTTATGCAAAAGGGGACTACCCCCAATTGGTTTTTGTCAATGTGCCCAGTAAACATCGATTTTGTTGTCTGTCTTTTTTCTATTTCCTTCTCCTATCTAACTATTGTAATTTCCTCTTAGAAGGTGAAATTATATATGTACCTACAGCTAGAAAATTTGGAGGTGCAGGATGATTATGCTTAGTGATCAATTGGGGAGACTAGTCTCCCAATCATCATCAGGGGAGATTGTGAACTTTAGATTACTCTACCCTACTTAGTCTAACCAAATCAGGAATGTCTACACCCATACTTAAGGATTAAGTATTTAGGAGGATGGTCTATGACAGACATGTGCTAGCAAATGACAAATCAGAAACAACTGACAAATCCCTGGGCTGTCTTAAGTCAAGCTTAGGCTACCATTTGGTACATGTGAGATGCAGGAAAGTGATGTAAAAATCATTTATATATTTCGCATCACTTCCTCTCTCTGGGGTCTTTCCATGGAGAGGTGGCTCTAGTGGCAGCTTGCTGAGCATTTCAGCATCTTGGCATGGCAGCAGTGAGTTGTCCTTGATACTATACTGGGAAAAGCTTAGTAGCCTAGTTCAGGTGAGGCATCTTCACTGAGCTCTCTCAGAGTTTAGGCTGATTCTTTTCTCCTTTACCTTCCAAACACTATCCTCTTGGGAAAGCCTCTAATCTTCTTCAAAACCTTCTGGTGGAGGTCTTTGAATTCCCCCTGGCAAAGGCCAGGTGGGAGAAATCCTATACTCTCTCTTCTCCTTAATTCCTTCCCTCTATATTAATTAAAATCACCTTAACTTTCCAACCGACTTGGGTATTTTATTTGGGATTTTCTCTGGCGACCAAATTAATTTAGATTAAGTCAAAACCCTAAAATTACCTTTACACTGGGCAAACCTCTGTGAGTCTATAGGACTGAAGAAAATGGTGCAGCTATAGCATGTAATTATTTTTTAAATTTTATTCATTTTTCTGCCTTTATTTTTTTAATTGCCAATATCATATATTTGAATACACATGTGTTGTTTACATAATACAATGTCCTACTTTATTATTGAACATAAGTCTGGAAGATTAAACTGCAGTCAGATTGGAGAGAACTTTAAATGTCAGGAGCAGAAGTCCACATTTTACTCAAAATAGAAGAAGGAAATATTTCAAGTTCATGAGAAGAGAAATGAAAGTGTTAGACTTACATTTTAGGGAGATTATATGTCAGATGTAAGGAGAAAAGACTAGAGAGGAAAAATTTTAAAATCATGAAAAGCAATCACTCAGCCAATCAATAATCATTTATTAAGCATTTATGAAGCAGTTCTCCATATACTATATCTGGGAAACCAATCCTTGTAGTACCTCCCCTAGATGGAGAAGCAATGACCTAGTTCCACTTAGACTTATGAAATATATTATTTTCACTCATCAAGTAAGGCAAGAAAATGTCAATTTGGGGGGAGGTTGGAGAGGTGAAGAAAGGGAAGAAGACAGGTAAAGTGAGAGAGAGGGTTAGCACTTCCCTAGGTAAAAGAAGTTGTGGATGAAACAGAGAATGAGGGACAGGGTGGTAACTACACCAGCCCAGGAAAGCAAGAAATTGTAGCGTAGTATATTAAACAGCAACCAAAGGGGTGTCTCTGTGTGTAAATCTATGATCTCTTTTACTACATTCATGCCATCTTTCAATTCTAGTGGCATCATCTTTGTTCAAGTCCTCCTGCTATCTTGTGTGGATACCTTTGTGAACTGAAAATTTTTAGCCTTACCTAGAGCCGTGTTAGTATTAGTGAGTTAGGCAACAAAATTATATAGCAAAATAAGTTTTATATTCTGATAGGACACACTAAAAAGCCCAGGTACCTATTAATTATGACCTGGGGAATTTAGTCATGAGATATATTAGTGATTCTTACCTTTACCTCCAGGCAGAGAGAGAAAATGAAACTAACAAGTTGAGTTTGAGATCCCTGTCTTTCTCTAAGGAAGGTCACTATTTCCTATGTTATTTCCTGAGCTGTCCATGCATCCTCATGCTATGTATGATCCAATGAACTTAATTAAGTAAATATACATAATTCAATAAATCAAAAGAGTGTATAAATAGCTTATTCCATTAAAAACTCAAATAATAGCAGAGTAAATTAACATACTTAGAAAAGTGGACCAGTTGGAACAAGTCAAAAAGGTATGGAATAGAAATATTTAATTGTGTGATAGATCAATATCACAGAGAAGTCTGTACATTAAGAATGATCATTAACCTGGATATTACTTAAAACTGAAATAGGAAAATCTGGGGAGAAAAGTGACTTGTAGTGGGGAGGTATAATTCTATTATAAATATATTAAGTTTGAGGTACCTATAGTGAGGCACTAATGTAGAATAGAAACTCTGGAGTTTGAGGGGCGACTATAAAGAACTTGAGTCAACTTCATAGAGATGATGATTGAATTAATACATGATCAAGGGTATATAGAGAGAAGAAAAGGAATTCCAAGACACAGAATGATGATATAGCAAAAGACTCTTAGAAGGAGAAATCAGATAGGAAGAGAACTCAGAGATACTAATGTCATAAAAGGGAAGGGGAAAGAAAATATATAAGAGAAAAGAGAAGTCAACAGTGCCAAAAACATCAGAGAATTTAGAAGTATAGGAACTGAGTAACCTGGTAACTTTAGAGAAGTTTTAGTTGAATGATAGACTCTTCCAGATTGCAAGAGGTTGAGAAGAAAGTTGGAGGTGATGAATAGGAAACAAGAATGGGAAGAGGAAGGATGTAGCATGTTAGAGAATGAGAAAAGAAAATATGTGTAGGCAGTAAAGGAAGTATTAATTTATTCAGGTCCTGATAATTCTATCATCTCTATGCCAATGATTCTCAAGTTCTTTCAGACCCCATCTTTATTCAAACCTTCAATTCTGTATTTCAACCTAGATAAACACACTTCAAATTCAATATTTCAAAATGAAACTATACCTCTTTCCTAAAGTCATTCTTATTTCAGTTTGTTCTAATATCCATCTTAGTGACCATTCTTGATTATTTTCTTAACTCTTACCTTCTGTCTTAGAATCAATATTAAGTGCTACTTCCAAAGCAGAAGATTATCTTGCCCAGGGTCACACAGAAAGGAAGTAACTACTGTAGTAGTGGGATTTGGTAGGGGAATGAACAAGAAGGAAACATATAAAAATTCGGATTTATTGTTTGGGAAAGGGAGGATGGAAAAAGGGTTAGGAGAATTATTACAATTAAACTTAAAACCTAATTTCTATAAATCTATCTTAACCTATCTTATCTAAGCTAAAACAATAAGTTTCCCCAATAACCAAATCTCACAAGTGAAGTCTAATCAAATGGGCCAGGATCTTCAGATGAAATCTGTCCAAAACAAGTCCAGTGGAGATGTGGATCCTCAGTCTTCTTTTCAAGATGCCAGCAGCCAGTTCAAAAGATTCTTCTCTTCAACTGGTATCACCAAAAAGCCAAAAACCTGTTTTCAAACCTCCATCAGGAGACAAGTGCCCAAACTGTTGAGACCTTAGAATCTTTACCCAGATTCTGACCCATAGGCTCTCATGTGACTCTCAGTCACATGCTCCTGTCAATCACTCTAATGTTTGTATTACCCAGTCTTTTGCAAAATATCCTCTCTCTATCATACTATCTAGTGATCCCCCCAATTCTTGATTCTTAATTCTTTATTCTTTAAATGAACTCAGTTCCAATGAACTTAAATGAACTCACATCTGACAGTCATCCCATTCCCATATCTAATTAGTGGTTAAATCAAGAGTATTTGATTTATCATCAGCAGATTTGGGTTTTAGTACTACTGTGTTGCTTGTCACCTGGGTGGCTTTATACACATCTCTTGATTTCTCTATTCCTAATCCATAAACATGAGTTTCCTCATTTGTAAACTAAGGTGACTGGTTGAACTCCAAGGGAAAAGGGAATAGATTGAAGAGGACAAGCTTGCACATAGAAAGGTAGAAAATGAGATCAAGGACACAAGTAGAGGAATTGGTCTGGACAGGGCCTCTCTTCCTCAGACACTAGAGCAATGGAAGAGTAAATACAGGATGATGCAAAGGGATTTAGAATTGTAAAATGGAGAAGTGGGTCTCACCAGGAAGAGTTTCTTTTATTATTAAAGTAGGGGTCAAGTTTTTGACTAAAAAGTAGAAAGCATGCAGCATTGAAAGATGTTTGAGAGAATATATTTATTTGAAAAAAAGCATTTATGAAAAGATAATCTTCCCGATGTTCAACAGATTATAAGATTACTTTGTTTGAGCCTCTAAATTTTGAAGATGAGGAAATAGAGACTTGAGAAGTTAGAAAGCTTACCTGGTGACCTATAGGAATAGGATTCCCACTAAAGTCTCCTTATTCCATTCCTTGATTTATGAAAGTCATAAATATTTTCTTTAATTCTTCCCAGTTACTCATTTTCTCATAAGCCACAATGATTTTCCATGTTGGTCACTCATTTACTGATGATGTCACTCAAATGTCTGCTATGGTATACACATGATCACATTATTGGAGAAAAGTCTTTTTTTTTTCTTTCTTAGAAATGAAATGGATGTAAATAGCTAGGCATCGTAGTGGATAAACATTGAACTTGAAGTCAAGAAGTCTTGGGTCCAAATGTAACCTTGGGCACTTAATAGCAAGTCACAACTTCTCAGTCTCAGCTTCCTCATCTGTAAAATAGAAATAATATTAAAATTTTATTTTCCAAAGTGGTTGCAAGGATAGAATTAGGTATTATGTGTAACCTTAATGGCCTTGACAAACCTTAATGGACAGTAAACTAAAGCCTTCCCAAAAAGATCAGTAATGAAACAAGGATGTCCACTATCACTACCACTATGAAATATTGTCTTAGAAATATAACTTGTAGCAATAAGAGAGGGTAAGGAAATTAGAATAAGCAATAATAAAGCAATCACTCTTTGACAATAACATGGCAGTGTAATTAGAGAAGCCTACAGAAACAACCAACAAATTAATATAAATGATGAAAAAATTAGCAAAGTTACAGGCTATAAAACAAACCCTCAGAAATAATCTGTATTTCTTTAAAATTCAACTATAAGAGACAGAAAGAGAAATCCCAATTCAAATTATCATAGACAATTTAAAATAACTGGGAATGTATATGCCAAGACAAAGTCAGAAACTATATGAACGCAACTACAAAACACTTTTCACACAAATAAAATCATATCTAAACAATTGGAGAAACATAAAAGCCTTAAAAAGCATGAGCCTATAAAATAAAAACAATAATACTAACTAAATAAATTCACCTATTCAGTGCCATACCAATCAACCTAGTAAAAATTATTTTATAGAGCTAGAAAAAGTAATAATATTCATCTATTAGAGCAAGAATATCATGGGAATTAATGAAAAATAAATAAATAAAGGGATATGGCCTCACTGTACTAGGCTTCAAACTGTATTATTAAATAGCAGCCATAAAAATAATCTGACACTGGCTGAGAAATAGAGTAGTCAGTGGATCAATGGAATAGATTAGGCACTTAGAACACAGTAATAGATTACCATGGTAAAGCGTTTGACAAAAATTCATTATTCAATAAAAACATTTGGGGAAAATTGGAAAATATTGTGGAAAAAACAAGGTATAGAACAATAATAAATGTCATATATTGAGAAAAGGTCAAGATACATGATTTAGAAATAAGAGGAGATACCATAAAAATAAGAGTTCAAAATACTGTACCTGTCAGGTCTATGGATAAGGGAAGAATTAATATTCAAATAAGACAAAGGGAACATTGCAAGTTATAAAATAGATAACTCTGACTGCAGTAAATGAAAAAAAAAGTTTTGCACAATCAAAATCAATAAAAACCAAGGTTAGAAGGGAAACAACAAACTGGGGGAAAACTTATAACAAGTGTCTATAACAAAAGTATCTCAAGTCTCTATTTCCTCTTTTCTAAAATATACAGAAAACTGACTCAAATTCATAAGAATACAAGTCATTACCCAATTGATAAATGGTCAAATGATATGAACAGACAGTTCTCAGATGAGGAAATTAAATTTTCTTGTGGCCATATGAAAAATACTCTAACTTACTACTGATTAGAGAAATTAAAATTAAAATAACTCTAAGGTACCACCTCATAAGTATCATATTGTCTAACATAACAAGAAAAAAGGAAAATGACAAATGTTGGAGGGCATGTGCAAAAATTGGGACCCTAACACATTGTTGGTGGGGTTGTAAACTGATCCAACCATTCTGGAGAGCTACAAACCATAACCAAAGGGCCATAAAACTGTGGATACTCTTTGACCCAGCAATATCACTACTAAGTCAGCATCCCAAAGATATCAAAGATTTGGGAAAAGGACATATTTATACAAAACATTTATAGTAGATTTTTTTGTGGTGGCAAAGAATTAGAAAGCAAAAGGATGTCCGTCAATTGATAAATGGCTAAACATGTTTTGGTATATGTTTGCAATGGAATACCATTGAGTCATAAGAGGTTACAAACAGGACAATCACAATAAAAAAATTCAAAAGGCATAAAAATAAATTCAAAGTGAAATAAGCAGAACCAAGGGAATGTTATACACAGTAGGAGCAATAATGTACAATGATCAGCTATGAATGATAACTATTATCAGCAATGCAAGGATCCAGGGCTACTCTAAGAAACCCCTGATGAAAAAAGCTTCCACAGCTATTGAGGAAATTCATAGAACCTGAATACAAATGGAAGCATATGGTTTTTGCTTTATTTCCTTCTTTAGTTGTTTCTTTGTATAATCAAAATATGTCTTCTTTTACATAGAAATATTTATTGTGTGATAACATATACATGTATAACCTACATGATATTTCCTGCTTTCTCAAGGAGAGGAGTAAAGAGAGAGAGAGAGAGAGAGAGAGAGAGAGAGAGAGAGAGAGAGAGAGAGAGAGAGAGAGAGAATATTAATCTGGAAAAGAAAAATATAATAAAATATTAGTGAAAATAATCTTAAAGAGCTATAAATATAAATATAATTTAGTGTTTAAAATAAGTTTCATGTAAGATTCCTTAGTGGTGGTAGTGTTGGGAGAGCCATATTATCATTGTACTATAGAAATTCTACATCTTAGCATAATAAGAGATATCAGGATTGTATAGATGAAGGACTGGAATAAATTTTAGAGGTTATTTAAAACCTATAACTTTACAGATGAGGAAACAGCTTGAGAGATTTGTGACTTGCCACGATCACCCAGGTAGTAAGCATCAGAGGAGAAATTCTTGGGTCCTCTGACCCCAGAACCAGGACCCTTTCCATTTTATACCACTGACACCAGTTGAGACATTTAACTCATAGCAGGACATATTATAGCCTATAGCCTTTCCGCACTTATACAAAATCTTCTGCTGAGGTAGAAGGTGGACCAAGGCTGGACCATGACTGAGTGCATTCTAATGAGAGGCGAGAAAAATCAGAGGATTGACTGCAGATCTATTTCTAGGGGTTCCTATAAAAAAGAATCAGGATTTGGAGAGAGACGAAACCCTAACTGGCATGATCTAAGTACTAGTCATGATAAGGAAAGCTCTGATATTCCAATCTCTCTGGTGCTAACAGATATGGCCAGGGTTTCTGAGCAAAGACTGAGGGAGAATTTGGAGAAAGGAGTCTATTAAAAATTCTCTGCTTCCCATAGATCACCTCACCACAAGCTAGGGCATGCCTGGAGCCAAGCCTACATAAGAAAATGATGCTGAGCTGTCCTAACTAGACAGATGAAAGTAACTCATCTACACATTCATTGTAAGAGCAGTGTCTGAGTTCTGGGACAGTTGGTGCCTCCTAAGTGAGTCTTGGAGATATCTCTGATAGGTCAAAGTTTTACATCCTGATCAAAAGAATTCTGACCTAGGACTTTGGAGACCAGAAACTGGAATTCCTAGAATCATAAATTCCAAGTATACTGTAGAGGCCATAAAAACTCACCCTTTCGTTCTACACATAAGAAACCTAAGGCTGAGAGAAGTTAAACAACTTGCCCAGAGTCATATATTTGTAAGTATCTGAAGCAACATTTGAATTCAGAACTTGCTAACCAGTTTAGCCCTCTAACTACTTTGCCACCTATTCACAAGCATTAGAGATAACTTTGACACTAAATGTGGATGTCTACTTCTGTGAAAGGAGGGGTTTAGACAAAATGATCCCTAAAGCCTCTTCCTGTTCTAACAGTCAGTGATGAGATTTGTTGTTCATTTGGTTGCTCCTCAGCTCAACTTTATCTTTAATAAGATTTAATAAGAGTGAAGTGAGTTGTGGGACCTCACATATCCTAGTTTCTAGTTTCTTCTATAAAATGAAAGAGTATTCCTAAAAATCTTTCTAGCTCTAGCATCCTATCATTTTAGTTAGAGGCTTTAGACTCTTTCTCATGAATAAGGTTGCTCCTATGTCATACTGGTAGGAAGCAGCAGGGCCAGGTTTCATGTCAAATGTCAATTTTTCATTCATTTTCCTGCTTCTCCCTTGTTCTTTCCCCACATCTCTCTCTTTTTTTAAACCCTTACTTTCCATCTTAGGATCAATACTGTGCATTGGTTTTAAGTAGAAGAGTGGTAAGGGCTAGACAATGGGGGTTAAGTGACTTGTCCAGGGTCACACAGCTGGGAAGTGTCTGAGGCCATATTTGAACCCAGGACCTCCCATCTCTAGGCTGGTTCTCAATCCACTGAACTACCCAGCTGTCCCCTCCCCACATCTCTCTTATCAAAACTTTCCTCACAGATCTATTCAAACACAAAGCTCTACCTAGGAATTATGGTAACTCTCCCCCAACATGACATTATGGCCACTGGAAGTACCACAGATCATGGTAGGATTGTGTGTGGAAGGTGGAGAGGCAGAATGGAGAAATACAGACACTTTGCAGACACTTTGAGGGGATTCTGACCCTGGGAGAGAAAGGTGATTTAAAGGGACTTCCTACTGTATATGAACTAAGTTTTCTGGAAATCTGGTGACTGACATAGAAGGAATTTTTATTACTGATAGAGATGTTGCAAAGGTGAATGTGACAGAACTTGGCAAGAGCTTGGATATGGTGGGTGAGAGATCGTGTTTTTTTGTGAGCCTGAGAGACTGAGAGGTTAATATTGTCCTTTACAATAATAGGGAAGGTAAGGGATGAGGGGAGAGTTTAGAGGAAAATATAAGGTGGTCTATAAAGTTGTTTACTCTTCTAAATTCACCAGAAATGACTCATAGTTCTTTCATATGGCCAGATGGTTAGCTAAGCCATTACCCCCTTGTCATATTTTAATGCATCTTTTTTCTTTCAAATGTAAACTTGGTTAACATATTCTCCTCCTCTATTCCAAATTGTGCCTTGCTAATACCACTGGAGAAAGTCACAGAGTCATAGTGTTCAGATCCACTCACAAGTTTTGGTCATTTTTTTTTCTTCCTTTGGTTCCTCAGTGCTACAAGATAATCAATTTTACTCTTCCCTAATTTATTCTCTATGGAAATAATACTCCAAATGTTCTCTTGTCTTCTCTCCTCATACACTTACATTCATGCTTCTACTCCCTCTCAGGAGATAACATAGACTATTATTTTATTGAGACAATCAGTGCTTTCTATCATGAGTTTCCTTTTCTCCTGAGTTTTTTGCCTCAAATTTTTTCAACATCATCCAACATTTTCTCCTCCTTTTCTTTAGTCTCTGAGTACTTGTGGCAAGTACCAATCTCTTTACTTGTTTAATTGATCTTATTCCTACAACTCTCCTCTGGAATTGTGCACTTTGAAGTAGATCTTTTCTTCTTATCTTTGATCTTTCTTCTTCTAGTTGCTTACTCCAAATCTCCCCTATCACTAAGAACTTTCACTTGACCCTGACACCCCCTAAAACTATCATGCTATATCTTTTCTTTCCATTCACAACCCAACCTCTACAGAAAGCTGTGTCTAATAGTAGCCTTCACTTCCTCTTATCTGACTCATTTCTCACTGTCTTACAATCTGGCTTCCATCCCCATCACTGGATTTACACTGCTTTCTCTCCATGGAAACCAATGATGTTTTAACAGATCAATCTAACAGCTTCTTTAAATCCTTATCATTCATAATCTTTCTACAGCATCTAAAATAGTTGGACATTCTCTCCTCTTAAAGATAGCCTGGATTTTCATGATATTACTCTTTTCTGTTTTTTTTTCTTCATGTCTGACTATTCATTCTTCTTTGCAAGTTCATTAATCATATTCAACCTTCTTTATATGAGGAAAACCAGAACATTGTCCAGGGTCTTCTTCTCTCTTGATGAATAATCTATATATTCAGCCTTAATCTTTCTTTTTCTCTTAAGCACCAATCTTGCCTCAACTGTCTGCTAAACAGATCCATCTGGATACTGAGGAGACACCCCAAACACAATTTGTCCAAAATGGGACTTAATTTCTTCTCATGTCACTGCACTGTTCAAGAAGGAAGTTTTGGAGGTTGATTATTGCCTATAGGGTAAATGATAAACTCCCCCATTTGACCTTTAAAGTCCTTTACAATAAAAACTATCTTTCCAGTGTGATAACACATCAGTCTGCCTTTAGTCATTCTAATTTCCAGCCAAACTGGTTGACTTCCTTTTCTTTATCGACAATATTGTAAATCCTGCTTCAATGTAATGTCTTCACACAAACATTTTCCCCATACCTGTAATGCTCTCCTGCCTGACCTTCACTTCTTGGACCCCCTAGAATGCTTCAAGGCTGGTCTTAAATGCTGATTCTGCTTGAAGACTGTCCTAACTTTCCCCTATTTGTTAGTGCTTCCCCCTCAGAAGTATGCCATATATAGTTTGTATTTACTTGTGCCCTCCCCCCTTCCCTCTCCCTTTCTAAAAATAAGTTCTTTGGATACCAAGACTCTTCCATTTTTAGTTTGGTATCCTCATTGCTACTCTCACAATGTAAAGAGCATAGTAGGCACTTCATAAATCCCTATTGAATTAAGTTGAATGTAAGCCCCATGAGAACAGAATCTGTTCCATTTTAATCTCCTGTACCCAACCCTCTTAGCCAAGTGTCTGGCACATAGCTGAACTGAATTGCAGGTACTGGGTTTTGTTTTGGAGCCTCAGAAAGCAGCCTCAGAGTGAGTTTCCATCAATATTGGCACCTTTGGGGGTTGTGTCTGGATGCTCTGATCTGGTTTTGGCTATTCTTTTTCCACCTGCCACTCAGAGCAGCATCTGGGAATGTCATGGGCAATTTGTACCTGCAGAAATCTTCCCTGAGCCTTTTTTTCCTCTTCCTGAAACCCCATATGAAAAATTTGATTCTAACCAATCATCAGCAAGACAGGATGCTACAAAACAATGTTTAATTCATACTCATGGGAGGCCCAGGGCTGCTGACTAGACAGTGAGTGTTTGTCAAATACCAATGTAAAACCCAGACATTTTCCTGTTTCGTCCTGTTTTGAAATTTTCAAAAACTATTTTTCCAGCCTTTGCCCCATCCATTACTTTTAATAATGATTTTATTGGGAAACAGGTTATTTTCTTTGGGCCAGAGAAGAAGTGTTAAGCTATATTTCTTCTGCAATTTAAGAATTATTTTTATGGTTTCAAGTGTTATTCTGTATATAGAATGAAATCCAATGACAGTAGCAGAACTTTTAATACTCAGTATTGAGAAAAGAATATTTGCTGTTTGTCCTGTATTGAGAAGAAAAGGCTAAATAAACCATGAACATTAATATTATTAGTTCTAATGGTCAAATATTTTCCCTTGGTGATGTCTTTATTATTACCGCAGGAAGAATATGCTTAGAAATAGATAGATCATGTCTACATGTTGTAGTGCAGACTGATAAAGCCATCTATAACCTAGAAAGTCCTAGATGAATGGGTGCAAAAAAAGCCAAGACCTAAGTCAGTTCTGTCAGCCAATCCTTTTTCATTTTTCACTTCCTTCCAACTCCATTGAAGTATATCTGAAACATTCCAGGTGTTTCAAGGAATTTTCAGCTTAGAACTGGCTGAAGGCAGTTTTCCGGGCCAGACAGTGTAAGTGGCTACTTGTGGTATAATTTCAGGAACTGGGATAGGTGCCCTGTTCAAAAAATATGCTTGCTCCTCTACTCTACTCCCCCCCCCCCCCACTTGCTTGCTGATTCCTAAGATTCCTTTGCTGCGGAACAAAGTCCTTAAGTCCACAAGTATATGTCAATTTTTCGAAATGCACACTCTCCTGGTGTGCATAATGGTACTCCATTGCTCAAAAACATTCAATAAATCCCTTCTGCCAATTGAATAAAATCCAAACTCCTTCAATTGGCAATCAAAATCCTTCACTTCTGAATTTCAGACTTGCATTCCAGCTTATTTTGTAACAATTTTCACACAATTTTTTAATACTATTTACATAAATGTTTCCTCAGGGCATCAACATTCTTCCCATCCTCAGATCTCATTCTACTTTCTTTGTATCTTTTCTGTCACTTTCTATTTTGTTGTATAGTCATGTTTTTATCTATTTTAATTCTTTTCGTATATTTATGAGTCCCAGAAGAGTAGAACTATTTATCTTTCTTGGAAGGAATACATTTTTCTTGAATGAATGAATAAAACAATAATGCTTAAATTAAATATTCATAGTAATGTTTAAAGGGAGTATGTAGCTATATAGATGTAGATAAATGATAAATACTTCTGGGAGAACTATTACATTGATATGATAAACTCCATATTAAAATGTAGTCTCTGTAGGATATGTTAAAGTTTTACAGCTAGTTAATGTAGTGGATAGGGTGCAGGTACTCGTCAGGAAGATTCAAATTTGTGAGTTCAAATCCAGCCCCAGGCTATTATTAGCTTTGTGACCCTGGACAAGTCACTTCATCTTATTTGCCTAAATTCCTCATCTGTAAAATGAGCTGCAGAAGGAAATGGCAAAACCCTCCAGTGTCTCTGCCACGGAGACCCCAAATGGGGTCATGAAGAGGGATACAACTGAAAAATGACAACGGCAACAAAACTTGTTTGACAGAGGGATGGACTAAAAGCAGAAAAGATATGAGAAGGAAGCTCCAAATCACACACACACACACACACACACACACACACACACACACACACACATAATTACCCAAACAGATACAAAAGGAAATCCCTCAAAACACATACACATACATGAAAAGGTAGAAAACTATACAGAAATGATAAAGGACTATAAATTTCTCTTGAAATTTTGTCTGATGGAAACAGAATTGACTAGTTTATTAATTTTATAAACTCATTATTAAAGTACATTGTATTAATCTGTATGAGCTTTACAGACCACATTCAAAGGAAATCTTGTATTCTCTACTTTGCTATGGGCTATTTAGACATGAATTATTAATGCCCTTTGCACCTAGGATCCCAAATAACTCTTAACCAGTTATTTCAGGTTAGTAAAAGGAAGGTTTCGTACAGGCAAAGGGAATTTGAGATTAGAATTCATATTTGTTTCAAGGGGTTTTGAGAAATGTATTTTCCTTTCATTCATTATATGTAGAAACAATTTTTAACATTTGTTTTCTCAAATTTTGAGTTGCAGATTCCCTCACTTTGAGAAAACATGAACCAGAGTTAGACAGGATGAGAAACTCTGAGTAGGTTATTCAAATAAATGACAATACTTCCCTTAGATCTATCAGCTTATCTATGTGACCAACCTTTTTCTGTCCTAAAGTAGAGATCATAACTAATTCAATCTCCCAAGTAGAGAAGCTAGCACTGCATATGGAGGTAAAAGACCTTAGTTCAAATACTGGCTCACCTATGTGATTTTGGGCAAGTCATTCAATCTGTCCAAGCCTTGGTTTCCTCATTGGGAGATAAGGAGGTTGTACCAGATGAGCTCTAAGGTACCTTAAAGCTATAAATCTTATATTTCTGAATCTATCATCTCCTACCACCTCCTCCAGAGCCACTAAGCTAATTCTTATCCAATTTTCCTTACCACTTGAATATGATAATCATGAATCATTATGTAGGTCAATATCTGGGATCTAGGATTTTCTTAGTATGGAAACTCCCTCTACCTACGCAGACAGGAGATCTATAATTTATAGAGAATTTATTAATTACTTAATACTCTAAGGATAAATGACTTGCTCAGGATAGAGAGCTTGTTAAATATTAGAGGCACATTGAAACCTATATTCCTGATTTTCAGTGTTGAATTTTCATACCTGATGTTACCATTTTGCTATATTTCCAGTTAATGCCTGAAATATATATATATATGTATATATATAATATGTATATATGTACATTTAAAAAATCACCTGAATTGTAACTTGTACCAATGTTTGAAATAAATTGTTTTTAGGAGATAGGGAAGATTTGACCTATATTAGAATATAAAGTGTAAACCTTCAGAGGAGAATTTGTATTTCTAAAAAGAACCTTCTCAAGAAGAAGGTAATGTCTGACCCAAAGGAATAAGTGGCTAATGGTAGAATTTTAGGCCCTGTAATATTTGAGAAGTATGCTCCACCCATGTGATAGAATGACATACTCTCCTACTCAGGAGATTTGTAATTATGTTATAGTTAACTATTGTATTTGATATTGTTACAGAGGATTTAAAGATGAGAATGGTTCAGCAACAGGCTCTTCATTGGTGGTAATAATAATATTAAAAATAATATTATTTTGGATATTAATATAGCTTGAGATTCTGGAAAGAAATGTGGTTTGTTTTTCTATATGTACATATTGTTCATATAAAAATGGGCACAACTATCTTTCCCATGACCCAGATTTGTAACCTTAGAGTCATCTTTATGTCTCTCTTCTCTCTAACCATTCACATCCAATCAGTGCTTAATTGTGAAGCTTATCAATCCAACCTCTGCAATACAGATCATATCTATCCTCTTCTTGAACTCTAGAGAGTCACCACCCTTGCTCAAGGCTTCAGACTGTCTTCCTTGCATCATTCTAACAGCCTCCTAATTGCTATCCCTGCTTCCTTCCCCTTGAATTCGTGGTCCCTTGTAGCTGCCATATTGCTAGCTCCTGTCCTCATTTTGTCTTTAATAAAGGTTAAATGACATTGACTCACTACTTAATTTTTACTTATTTCTTGATTATTAAATGATGAAAGAACAAAAAGGAGATGCATGGCATGGCATAGTGGATATTGCACTGAGCTCTGGAGTCTCCAAAATTGTGTTCAAATCTTACTTGACACATTAATTGTTTAACCAAGATTAAGCCACTTAACCCAGATGAATCTCAAGTTGCTCTAGAAAACTAAGAGTCAGACACAGGTTGCAATCTGTGTTGGTGAAGGGAGTTCCCACATTGATGAAATCAAAGATACTGTAATATATCTAGTCATGAAGGAATTATATAGACCATCTCGTTCCAGTTAGAGGTTTCATGAACTCTATTTCAATTTACTTAATCTAAGTGAGTAAATTGCTCCAAAAATATAGGTTCAAGATTTTGGGAGATCCCCTGACTCTTAATTCCCTGGGATTTTTCTTTCTTTCTTTCCTTTTTTTTTTGCTTCCAAACTAAACTCTGTATTTACTGAGAAGATGAAGATCTCTTAAAGCCCTGCATATGTCACTTTCCTATTATTAACAATGTGCAGAACACCAAAGGATGGTATACATTAAGCAGATCATGAGGATATAGGGTTGAAAGCATACTAAATGACATATTTATTTTAGGAGGCACTAATTTAACCAAGGACTTAAACAGAAAGTGGTTTTCTATAAAAAGTACATTTTTAACAGATCAATTGAGGAGAATTTTACAGTGGATGGATCATACAAGGCTTGTGTTGTTATGAATATGAGAGTTGAACCATTTGATTCAATTCACACCATAACAATTAAGGGAATTGGTTATGAAGTCTTTTCTTGTGCCTAAATTCAAATCACCTCACCATCAATTCCTGTTCTCATCCTCTTTGCTCAAATTTCATAGAAAATATCAAAAACCCTATACTTCTGATCTTGTTCTAGTCCACTGAGATATTGCTTTTTGGATGGACATTTTGATACCTCAGTTTTCAATAGCTTCTAATGCAGTGAATCTATTCCCTGTTTTTTTTGCAAAAATTCTTAGATTTCACCTAACCAAAAACAAAACAAAGACAAAAATAAAACAAAACAAAACAACCTTTACTTAATTTGACTGTTCCCCTCAAGTTATCAATCTATGTCCCTCTGCCCTCCTTATTTTTCTTTGTTTTCTTAATATTAATTAAGATTTAATATTAAACAAATATATTATTTAAATATATAAAAGATCAAAAATAGAATTACATATGAAATTAGAACTTAATAAAAAATTAACAAGAGTATTCTAATTGATTATTCACCCTTCTATCAACCTTTTCACCAGCCAATCTAAAAAAATATGTTTACATTCATTACTTCCATTTTCTCAATTCCTACTTACCCTTTAAGGCTTTTTAAAATGGTTTCCTACATCCTTACTCAGTTAAAATTGCTCTCTTTCACATTACTAAATGATCTTTTATTATACAATTTGAGGACCTTTCCTTGGACCTTTTCTTTTTTGAATGGAACATTTAACATTATTGACCTTCCTTTTAACCATTCTATCCTCCTATTACATTACTTTCTACTTTCAACTTACATTTTTTTGTGATTCCTCCGTCTTCTTTACTTTTTATCATCCTTTCCCCATACCACTTATGCCTTTATCTCAGGCCTGTGTCCTATGTGTTGAGGAAGGCTACAGGAAGAAAATAAGGTTTAACATGGATCTTGACTGATTTTTCTAAGAAGAGGCTGGAGCTTGTCCACACAATTTGATTAGTAGGATTGCCTATGCCGAAAAAAAACTGGTCTACAGTACAAAGATGATGATGGTGATGATGATGATGATGATAGCATTTTTCTTGCACATTATGGGTTTATGAAGTATTACATTTACTATCTCATTTTAGCCTCACAAAACACAGTAAGATAGGTACTATTATTCTCATTTTCAAATAAAGATATTTTAAAAACATTTTGTTTTGTCCAGATTACATATTGATAGAATTTTTAGCAAATGTTTTTTGATATTTTG
The DNA here is from genome assembly GCF_027887165.1 of Monodelphis domestica. Classification (NCBI taxonomy): domain Eukaryota; kingdom Metazoa; phylum Chordata; class Mammalia; order Didelphimorphia; family Didelphidae; genus Monodelphis; species Monodelphis domestica. The sequence continues at coordinate 628,815,657 of NC_077227.1, forward strand.
TGATCATAAAGGATATACATGTAATCCATGTTCTCCTCTTTCCTCTTCCTTCTCCCTACGTCAGCTGATAATAAAATATAAATTATACATGTGTTGTCATACAATATGTATTTCCATGCCTGTCATGTTGTGAAAGAAGACAAATAATCCTTACAAGAGAGAAAAATCCATAGAGGAAATAAAGTGAAGAATGGTATACTTCAATTGGCATTCAGGTTCTGTTCCCCCCCCCCCACATGGCAATGGGTAGCTTTTTTCATTATGAGTCCCTTGGGTTGTCTTCAGTCCTTGCATTGCTGATAATAGTTAAGTCATTCACAGTGATCTTTGTATATTTTTGCTGTTACTGTATACAGTATTCTACTGATTCTGTTCACTTACTTTGTATCACTTAATATAAGTCTTTCCAGGTGTGTAGTCTTCTTGTTTTCATTTCTTATGAAACAATAGAATTCCATTACAATCATATACCACAATTTGTTCATCCATTCCCCAGTTTATGGGCATCCCTTCAGTTTCCAGTTTTTGTTTTTTTTTTAACACCAGAAAAAGAACTTTTGGAAATATTTTTATTCAAGAAGTTTCTTTTCCCCTATCTTTGATCACTTTGGGACAGATAAATATTCTGAAACCAAGAGAGAGCTTAAGGGACTTGTCCCAGGTTACATGCCCAGGACATGTTTGATTAACTTTCAGAATTCAAATTCAAGTCTTCTTGAATTGAGAGCAGCACTCTACCATCTAACTGCTTTTTCAAGTTGATGACAAAGGAAGAAAAACAGTAGGAGGTTTTCAAATGACTTTTTTTATACTATCCACCAAGGATCTATATATAATAGAAGTGTCAGTGTGGGAAAAAAAAAGTTGGCATGACTATTGGATTTCAAGATTATAATCTAACCTCTAACCTCTATAGAGAAGTTAATCTACTTGTTCTTTGTGGTGTGATATCAACAGATCATATACATAGCAGAACACTATGAGTGTTGGGGTTTAAGAAGGTAAGGCATGTAGTTGTAACTGTTAACTGGAATTTGGAGGTTATTTACAGGAAAATAATAATTAATAATGACTAAGAAGCAACATAATTTTCTAAGATATCTTTCTCAAAGATTAAAAATAACTCACATTAATCTGTTTAATATTTAATTATTTGTTCTCACAACAGCTTTCTGGGATGAATTTGTCCATAGAAGGATGTCCTCTGGGATTATTATCTTCAATACTATTAAATTGGTGGACTAGTTCCTCAGGAAAATAGCTGATGAATTATCCCCTTAGTATTCTAGGGTGAATCCCAAGACACTAGAGATTTGGATTATGTTGCTTATATGCCATATATACTTTCTGAACTCTACTGATTATCAGAATTAATTAGCTTTTTTTAAAAAGGGTATTGATTAAAGTGGTATACGAAGAACAATTGGTACTATCCAGCTTTCCTACAGAGTGAACTTTATGTACACATATATTGAGACACACATCTAGGTTGAAAATGTGGCAGAGGGGTATTTGCTCAAGACATATTTTTTCCTACTATTTGCTTCTCAGATAGTATTCACTTCTATACCAAGGAAATCCACCGTTCTATAAACATAACTACTTTTGCATGAAAAACCAAACACATTAAGTAGTGAATACCAGCTCATACTTGAAATCTTGACTCCATAGAAGCAGTGTATGTGTGTGTGTGTGTGTGTGTATACAATTATGACTTTCTCCTTCAGAATTTTTAAAAAGTGTCTCATCAGTGAGCTAGATCACCTTACGTAAATGTACTGCGTAAGTCTTGTTCTGTTTTTTCTTTTCATGTGTATTTCAAGAGAATGTTGAATACTTACATGGATCTTAAGGTCATCCAAATTTGGTTCCCAGGCATGTTTTTAACCCACAGCAAAGAAAATAAAACCGACCATATGCAGTCAGTCCTTCCCACAGAAATAATGAGGTTACTAGTACCACCCAATGAAGTTGCACAATTTCCAAAGTTCTATCACGTGGAAATATAATGAGGAAAAATGATAGCTAGTCATGTTCCTAAAGCTACCCTGAAGGAGAAAAACTGAGAGCAAGAACTTCCAGTGACCTGTCAAGAAGCATGCAGACAGGGCCCTATCAAGAATTCCTTAATCCCCATAGTCCATAACAGTGAGGCATGAAGGAGAGTAAAAAAGGGCAGATTAGCATCATGATAGCTTTGAAAGTCTGGAGGGCTGAGGTGGGTTTGGGTTGAGAATGAGATCTCCTGTGTTTAGCTTTTAATTTAAGGAGTGGACAGAAGAAGGGACCAGTTCATATATATAAATCTTCACTCACTGATACTTTGGAAACAGTGTTTTCTTTTAGTCTGAACTTGTGATTTTATCCTCTTAGAGAACAGTAATGTATTCCTTCAATGTTATTATGCAGCTTGAATCTTAAAAGTTTGCTGCTCTGTTTCCTCACCCCCCCCCCCTCCAATAGCTAAGAGGCTAAATGATTTGCCCAGGGTCTCACAGTCAATGTGCATCAGAGAAGGGACTTACAATCAGACCTGCCTTTTCTCTCTCTGCCAAACTGAAGCATATATGTAAAGCTCTGTATCTGCTACAAGTATTGATATCATAACACAAAGCAGTGTAATTCAGTAACAGAGAGCATGACATAGTAGAGAGAATATCCTAATATCTAGGTTTAAATTCTGACCTTGATGATTCCTACTTGGATGACTGTGGGTAAATCCCTAAATCTCTCTACATCATAGTTTTGTGTTGTTTTGTTTGATTTGTTTTACATAAATTGAGACTAATGATATGTTTGCCAAATATTTTATAAGGTTGTCACTAATATAGTAAAGTTAGTTAACCATTATTATTCATTCATTATCTGAATATTATGGACCAGATAAAAGATAATCAGGGAGGCTGAGAAGACAACCAGGTTCAGTGTGAGCACAAAGTATAAAATCAGAAAGTCCTCACATTGTGCTCAGCTGATTGCTTACCTTGGGGAAGTCTGTGGCTTAGTTTTTCTGATATGAAAATGATAGGTATTTACTTGAAGGGAAAATAAGAGGTTAACTCAATATGATTGATAAAACCCAAGCCAAACAAAAATGTAATGTCTACTTTGGGCCAAATACTATTTACAGAACTGAGGATACAAAAACACATCAAACCCTGCCCTCAAGGAGCTTATATTCCACTATGGAAACAAGATATAAATAGGTAAAGATGGAAATTGGTTAAATTCTCTCCTCCAGTGGCTACTCAATGAGTGAGAGATCTAATAACCGGCTTCCTGAACTTACACACAAGTTGAACTTTCAAAGAAGCTAAGGATTCTAAGCACGGTGAGTATAGAGTGAATATCAAGCATGGGGTGGAATTATTGATAGGAATGGAGGTTGGGACCAGGTGATAGGATGTTATGTTTAATAAAAAGCATGTAATCAGTTCCACTTAGTTGGAATATTGACTATGTGATCCTAGGAGGTAGATAGTCAGATGTGAGGACTGTAAATAACAAGCGGAGAGGGGTGTATTTTTTCCTAATGTCAATAGGGTGTTGGTGAAGACTTTTAATCAGAGAAGCAGCAGAATGCTTTAAAAAGATTATTTCATTGGCTATAAGGATGACAGACTGGAGAAGAGAAATCCTGGAAGCCAAGGATTGAATCATGAGGTATACTGATGTAAGGGCCCTCTGCCAACTACCAGTGCTAGTTGATTAGTAAATTGTGATGGGGTGACGGGAGAGGCAGTTCTGGTGGGAGCAGTTGGGGGAATGTCACCTGGAAGAGTTTCAAAGAAATGGTGCCATTTGGACACATTCCTGGTGGCTCATTAAAATGTGAAACATAATGGTTCAGTTCCTCTTGGTGTTTTCCCCTGACTGGTTACATAAGGAAATGGATTTGCTGCAATGTATGCTAAATACCTGGCTCCAAGTACTGTGAAACACTAATTAAAAAAAAAAAAGGATTAGATAACATGTTTTGTAGCATTTTAAAACATATGTCTATGTCTTCCTGGCTTCCAAGGTCAGGAATAAAACTGAAATCTAATAGTGACCAATGCCAGTTAAAGCCATTAATAGGCAATTTTGATTCAGGAAACAAAACTAAAAACAACCACCCCAGTCAAATATCTATAAACAAAGAACAGTGTCCTTGTTCTTCAAATGTTAAGTAGAGAAATTTTTGGACCTACAAGATAAGCATTCTTACAAGGAAGTTGTCTTGCCCTTCTCTACTTTCTCTAACTTTGTTTAGTATGCTCTAAAACATTTAAATTGTATTATATTTTGTCTCTGGATTTTCTCATTTCCTAGATTTTAAGCTCCTTGAGGGTTCAAATATGGCTTCACTCCTTTCCTTTTAGTTGTATCTATCTCCTCTCTTTTATTTTTCTTTCCAGAAAATAAAACTTTGCCTTAGGGGGAAAGGCCATGCCTAGTTGTCTTACATTTTTATACACACCTACCAACATGTTCTGTAGTGATAACAGATCACTTATACTCACATTGATGCAAATGTAGGTAGCCTGCTTTTTTGCCCACATATTCTTGCATAAAACCTTGAAACAAACAATAATCTCACTCTCCTTAAGAAATAATACAATTTAGAGCCTCATTGTTCTCCCAGAAGCACCAATAGTTTCCCGTAAAGACCTGTGCCTGAGGTCTCTGTTACTAGTGTTTAAAAGTGAGGAAGACAAACCTCTCCTGGCTTTCATCCTGCTTCCCTGCCCTCAGGTCCCTAGACTTGATGTTTTCATGGTAAAGCCCAGCAACATCTCTTTACTCCCAGCCAATTCCTAAGGCTGGAGATGACTGCCGGAGGTGGAAGGTAGGGAAAGGATTCTAGGAAATCCCCTCCTCAGCTTGCCTTATTTCTCAGGCATTATTACTCGGTGGTAAATATATCACAGATCTCAGACTCAAAAGTAACATCCTCAACAAGTACTCCTCCAGCCTTAACTTGAAGAATTCTTCCCATTCAGGGAAAATCACCTCCCAAAGCAATCTGTTTCACTTTCCCAAGGTTCCATTATCCATACATTTTTATTTGAATTTAAAATGACAAGAGACCTTGGAGAAAAATCTAGAACACCCATCTGTGCTTTATGGATGAAGGAACAGAGGTCCGGGGAGGTTGTGTGATTTGCCAAAATTTTAAAAAGGTAACTAATTTGGAGAGCTGGGATTTGAACTAAGATCTGATTCTACAATTTTTTTCATGTCAAATCTTAATTTGGTTCTTTGTAATTTCTACCTAGTGTTCCTATTTTTGCCCTATAGTCAAACAAGGCATATCCAATCCTTTCTCCTAGATCTTTCATATATCACTATATGCACTAACATGCTTGAATTTCTTCGGTATTTGATGATATAGTTTATCTGAACCAGGTGATATTTGGATAAAATAAGTCTCCAGTAATTACAATACCATATGTTATCTTTGCCATAAATATTATCTGTTTTCCCCAATCCTCATAGGTTTCTCTATCCCATCTAATGTATTCTACCATGACAAAATCTCTTTGCTTTTTGACTCCTTTGAAATTCATCCAAATACTCTCCACCATGCCTCCCTCTTCTAATCCTTGGATTTTCTTATGTGCGTATCACTTAATATACAGTATCATCCTGCCCTTCCTAAAATTCTTTTGAATAAGCAATATCAGATAGATAGATAGATAGATAGATAGATAGGTAGGTAGGTAGATAGACATAGAGTAGTAGTCCAGTCATAGGTCTCATCCCTTCAGGTCTCAGTAGTATTCATGAAATACAATTTGCCTCCTAGTGTTGAGAACAGGTGTCTGTCAACATTCTTACTGGCACTGTTAGATAGATACATGTCTTCTCTGACTAAGAATCTTCTATTCCAATATTTTAAGCCCTGATGCAGATATTCAAATTCTCTTTTCATACACCACTAGCTAAATTGGATCTTTGCTTCTAGATGACTCCTTCTAGCCCTAGAAATTAATCCAGGTTCTTGAAATTAAAGGAGAAAGCAGAGAAAATAACAAGGGAAAGGGAGTGCCATAGTTTCTAAGCTCTTCAACTGAGGAAGGACTTGGCCTATTTGTAGAGTGAAAGAAAGAGTGGTGGAAATGAGAGTGACACTTCTGACTTCACTATTTCCTTCTTAGTGTAGAAAAGTTCTATTCTAAGAATTGGCTTGATGTTCTAAGTTTTCCTACTTTTCCTCTATTGCTTTAGATTTTTTATGTGCCAGAAACTTATTATTTCTAGAAAACAAATAGATCAGTTTTAAAATATAGTGATTTCATATCTAATTACCATCACTCAATATGCAATTATTTTTAGAATTTATCTATATCTACTTATATAATTGGTTCTTTCAAAAAGATATTATTTTGGTCAAGTAGCCAATATTGGTGTACAATAAATTTAAATTAATGCAGTTTCTATAGCACTGTACAATTAACGCAATGCTGTCCTCCAAAAGGAATACTCTAGTTTGTTCAAGGGGTAACTAGGTGATGTTGTGGAAAGAGTGCTAGACTAAAAGTCAGAAAGACTCAACTTCCTGAGTTCAAATTTCACCCCAGACACTAACTAGTCATGTGATCCTGGATAAATCACCTAAGCCATTTGCCTCAATTTTCTCTTCTCAAAAAGGAGCTGAAGAAGGAAATGGCAAGAAACTCTAGTACCTTTGCTAAGAAAACTCCAAATGAAGCCATGCAGTGTTGGACCCAGTTGAAACAACAACAACAAAAACAAAAAAGTTTTTCCAACTTCCAAATAGTTATTCAGTCAACAATTTTTTGTTAAGGGCATTCTATGGTAGTCATTCTATATGCCAGGCACTAAGCTAAATACTGAAGATACAAAGAAAGATAAATAACTGTTCCTGCTCTTGAGGAATTCATAATCTCATTAGAGGAAACACATATGCAAATAATTAGGTGAAAATAAGTTATATCAAAACAGTTTGTTAAAAACTCAAAAGAGAGAAAGAACTAGAATTTAGAAACGTGGACAGATTTCCTGTAGAAAATGGGGTTTTAGGTAGGACTTAAAGGAAGCCAGTGAAGCCCAAAAGTGGAATAATAGTTAACACTGATATAATGTTTATTATGTACCAGGCAATGTGCTAAGCTCTTTAAAATTATCATCTCATTTAATCTTCACAACAACTTTGGGAGGTAGTTACAAATGAGAAAACTAAATCAAACAGAGATTGAAAGACTCTTTCAGGATCTAGGAAATGTCTGTGGCTGGATTTGAACTCAGGTCTTCATAATGCCAAGGTCTTGGGGTCTTTCCACTTCACCACCTGCCAACTATTTTTATTCTGTCCCCAGTCCCTTTGTTAAATTAATATTTTCCATTCTTTCTTAGAGATAATGGTCAATTTTGATGATTTTCTAAAAATCTCCTTTGATTAACTTTGAATAGTGGGTGGTTAGGAGAAATACATTATTGTTGTAGTTTAATTGCCTAAGTATGCTTTGCCTAAGGCTTACTAGGACCTAAAGTAAAGTATTCTTCATTCTTTTAATGATTTTCCAACCTTAATTAATTCATTCCATTTCTCTATTGCATATTTACACTGTACCTCTGAATTAAAATTATCACTTGTTTATCAAAGCTTCTGCTCTAAAAAACTTCACTGTGAAATCTATGTATAAAAAATAGGAGTGTTTGCAATTTATTACTAGAAGAGAGAAGAATCAAGAAAGAAATCATAAACAAAAGAAGTCATAGCTAAGAAGAAAGATACCCTAACCACGTGAAACCAGCAGTTTGGGAAAGGTAAGGACAATACCTTCAGTGATCTGACTATCTACATCTGATATAAATTTATTTATGATTAATAGCTTGAGGTGGAAGAAATGACCCTTCTAAATGTTAGTGCCTGAAGAACCCATCTTGCTCCACTTTAGTTCTTGTGCTGATAATGATATAGGGTTAGGTAGTATATTTCTCAAATATTCAAATGGTACAAACATAAGGAGAATAATTATGACATTCAAGAGTCAGAAAGATCTTAAATAGAATGACAGGATGAATGAAATAAAATAAAATTAAATAAGTATAAAATTATATATTCAACTTCTAGTGAAAACTTAACAAGTATAGGAAATGAGAAACATGGCTTAATAGCAATTCCTTTTTTAAAAAGTTCTATAATTTTGATGAACTGGAAGTTCTGTAACAGTCAACAAAGTCTCATTTAAAAAGCACATTCAAAAATTCAAAATTCAAAGATGCAAAACTTGGGCTGCATTAAGGGAGATAAAGAAGTTAAGAATTTTAATGCATTCTGGTCAGACCACACCTGGAGTATTGTGTTCAATATTCAGTATCACATTTTAGGAAAGAAATCAACAAGTAAAATACAATAGGGCCCTCATTTTTCTGAAGGGATACATTTCAAGATCTACTATAGATGTCCTAAAGCTTGGACTTAATAAGCAAACAACTGCAGATCCATATAGATAGATAGATAGATAGATAGATAGATAGATAGAGATAAAGATATAAATATATACAGATATCATATATAGATATATCAACATATGTGTCCACTCTCTCCCTACACCTGCCTCTAGTGCAGACTGACTGTGAAGAAATGAAACCTTAGAAAGCAAAAATGTGAATAAGGGGGCTCTACGGTATGTTCAAAAGATGGTAACCTGGATGATGAAAAAAGTTGTGAATAACTCACAAGAGGAATACCCAAGAATATTTGGTTTAAAGAAGACTAAAAGAACAAGATAGAAGTCTTCAAGCAAATGAAGACCCATTATGGGGAGGAGGTATTAGAATCACTGTCTTTGAGTTCAAAGAGCAAAACCAGGAATAGTGGATAGAAGTTGCAGCAAGGAAACTTTGGATTTAACTTAAGGAACAATTAAACTTATCCTGTAGTGGTATGGGCTGCCTTGGACAGCTTGATATATATGATATATGATATATATAAGTATAGGATAGAAAACTTCTTTTGGAATGTTTTAGAAGTAGTACATAGCATGGAGTGGACTAGATGACCTCAGAGGTTTATTATAGCTCTGAATTCTGTTTATCTAATGTAAAAGACTAAAAAGAGGGAAAAAATGTTTTTGTTAAGGATTTTTTGGAGGTGAAAGGGTTGGCATAGATCAGGGAGTTTTTAGAGGTAGCCTTTAAGCAAGACTTCTGGTGACTCCCTCAACATTTTAAAGATCATCAGATCCTCATCTGCACTGTTCTAACTCTGATACACACTTCTTTGCGGTTAAAAATGATAAAACACAATAGAGAAGCATTTTATATTCTTGGCTACATATTGGTTGATGGGCATCTGGCAACAGTAGATTATTGCCTGGACTGTTACTACCTCTTCCCTAACCCACAGACATACCATTTCTCATCTATTTCTATATAACCTGAATTCTGGCTCAGCAGCTAGTAAAAAGTCTTTTTCTTATCATGTAATAAGGTAATAGGATGCCGTCAAAGGATACCTGTGTACTCACTGAAATGAGGAGATTCTGACTAGTCCATCCTTTACAACTAAAAGACAAAAGTTGAGGAGGAAGAGCTAAAAGGAAAGGACATTATGGTATTAGTAGCTGCATAAGTCATTAAAGAGGCAAGAAAATGTTGATATATTAGAGAAACAGGAAGTTCACTTCAGCTAGACTATATGCAGTATTGTTAAATTTATTGTTGGACTTGAATATATCCATTTGGTGGTCAACAGGGATTAAATTCTAAATTCCAAAATGAATTACTGAAGTAAATATAATTTATGGTAGTTTATTTACAATAGAGTCTAAGATATTAAGGAAGTGAGAAAAGGATAGAGAGGGAAAGAGAGCTTTGGCTTCCTCAGAGACAGGTAGAAATTCTAAGGCCCTAATCAGGGAAAAGTATCTCAAGATGATGGACTTTTCCAGGAGGTTTCACCTCCAGAAAGGCAGGGTCACTAAGTCACCAATGGTGACCATCTAAAAGGAAAGCTGTCTGAGGTCTCCTGAAAGAGCTCCTCCAGGGGTCCAGTTCCACAGCCAAGTCCAAATGTCCATCTTCTAGTCTCTCCTCCTAGTGACTCTTCTTCCCTCTATCACGAATCTCGAATGCTCAAATATACCAAATCAAACTTCTGGCCTCTGTGGTCCTTTTTTTTAAAGATCTTTTTTTTCTCTTGTGTCACCTCCCCTAAAATTCACATCTACCAATCACAGTAGATGCTCCTCTTGTGAACTTTAAATTCTCCAGGTCTGTCCACTCTTTAGTCCACATCTTCTTTGGTTAGATTATATCTTTTTTGGTTATATCACAGCTTTTGTAGTTAGTTCTCACCTTTAGTAGTTAGTTCACACCTTTATGTGGATAAAATGGGTAGATCTACTTCAAATACGGAGTTACCACCTTTTGGGGGATTAAAATCTAAAAATAGTTTGGAGATTACAATTCAATCTTCCCAATAAAGGAAGAGCTTAGTACCTTCATTGTTACAATCCGGAGATAGCTCAATCCAATCTTCACAGTATAAAGAAAAACATTGTGAATATATTTAGAATGTTAGATTCAGGGCAAATTATGAAGGATCTTGACCTTGAGCTATCAAACTTAAGAGTTGTAATATTATTCATTAAGTTGTGGGGATCCATCAAAAGTTTTGCAAGGATGAAGAAGAGGAAAAGTGTCATAATCAGGAATTTATTTTGAGGAGATTAATTGTTCATACAAAATAATTTTGAAAAGAAAGGAATTAGAGGTAGAGAGACTAATTAAGAAGCTATTATAATGGCCCAGAGGTAACTGGAATCTAAAAAGTATGATGGTTGTAGGAGTATAGTGGAAGAATTATGCATGAGCATCCTTTTAGATACACAATCAATAAGATTTAGTTTTTTTGTTTTCATTTTTTTCAGATCTAAGATTGTTTCTGCTATGCATATTGGAAAACTGACACTTCTGCCCATTGGTTCAGCCCAGTTCTCTTGGTTGCTCATGCTCCAAAGACTTGCTCTTCCTGTTGAGGGAGCTTATGAAATATAGTAGAATGCCTTTGGCTTCATCGCATCATACACACACTCAAAATAATAAAATCAAGCCATTAGTGATATCATGAGGTATTCCTTGATGTAGTGAGCACCATCTTTCTCACACAAGAATGAGTATAGTGCTATTCACCCATAGAAACTTTCTCCACCCAATGTCTGCAACAAAAGTTATGCCTTGCATAGCCATGCTTCTCGACAAAGGGTCCCTCCTATTTTATAGCAATGGTTACTGGTTATTCCTGGTTAGTTCATCAGCCTTGCCCAAGACAAGTGATAACTTCTTAGGTGGTGCAAGGGTGTGTGCTATTTAAAAAAAAAAAAACAAGTTTTTTTTTTCAGGCAAAGAAAAGTAGGACAGTGTCAGGCACACAATTTCCTGTGGTTTCTACCTGTGGGTGAGGTATTTTCAGGTCATAGTCTAATCATTCCCCTTGTTGTCTCTTCCTTAACTATTGTCCATTTCCCTCACCCATATTCATTAGGTAAGAAACTTTCCAGAGTTGGTCAAAGTTTTCAGCAGTCTATTGTAGTGTAATAAATTTTCTTCTTGATATTGATAAAATTATAATGCAGAAGGATATGGATCATGCTGACATCTATGGCAATAATGACAACAATAATTTGATATAGTATTTAATATTTATAAAGTATTTTATATATACATCTTCTCATTTGATCCTCAAAACAACCCTTTAAGGTAGGTACTATCATCTCAATTTAAAAATGAGGAAGCAAGTCAGAAGGGTTTAAATATCTTCCCCAGGGTTATATAGCTACTTAGTATCCGAGGGAAGAGGTGAAATAGTGGGTATGCCACTCATGTTAGATGCTCGTCCATAGTTGTTATTAGTGAATGAATTATTATCTTGATTTTTCTAAGGAATAGTTTGCATGTGCCTAGAACCCATGACTTATAAATGACCCATGTGTATAAAGGACACCTACAGTCCTTGTGTGTCACACTGCACCCAACAGCATACCATTACTATCAGCATTGACAGAACCACAAGCTGTATCCTTACCACTTGATATACAAATATTTAAGACTCATCTTGTACACAGCCTATGAAGGATGATGAGTAGTAAAGAAGGGAAAGTTTCCTCAGAAGGTATACATTTTGGAAGCAGTCTAACCCTATGGCATGAATGAATCAGAAATCTCCACCATAATGTGTATATAATATATATATATATATATAGTTAAACATCGAGCAGTTCAGCAGTATGATCTCATGCTCTTCCTTCTCCCCCAAATTCAATTTAACAAAAAATACCCCAATAAGTCTAGAAGTAAAGACTAATATAAATTACCGGCTGGTTGATGTAGTGAATAGAAGTCTGGAAGTCTAGGAAGGCTTGAATTCATATCTGGTCTCAGACACTTATATATGTGTGACCTGGGAGAGTCACTTAACCTCTATTTGCCTAAATTTCCTGCAAAATAGAAAAACTTCTAGCATCAACTTCCAGGGTTTTTGTGAGGATTATAGGAGTTCAAATGTGTATAGTATTTAGTACAGTGTCTGACACATTTTAAGTATATATAAATCAGTTATTATTTATTATCATTATCATTATAATCAATATTCATGTTGCTCTACTGTGGCAAGATCTAATCTGTCTCCTTCCTTATTTCTTCTTTGATGAAAGTTTGACATAAACCCAGATCACCTAAGGTGGAGTCACACATATGGCAGAAGGGGGTGCAAAAGGGGGCTGACTACTGGGATAAAGGATTATTGGCACATATATATGAACATTGTTGACTTATTACTATGTTAAGAGCAGCCTTTTTTATTGGCGGTATAGCCAGAACACTCTGCTTCTCTAAAACAACCCAATTGAGGGCACTGTCTGCCCTCTTTCTTGCATTTGTGTTCAAGAATGAAAGTCTTCTTCATATATAATCAATGACACCATATAGGAAGGGGTAAGGACTAGGAGTTCACTTTCTCTCTCTTTTTTTTTTAAGTCAGATAACTCCAATAAATGGGCCCAAGTTTTTGGTTTCCTCCATTTTATTTTCAGTTATAGAAAAAAGAATCTTTAAACTCAGAGTTTGAGCCATGAGGATTGTGGAATCCAGGAATCCAATACATATTTTTCATTCAGTCCATGAGGTAAGCCTTGAGAAGTATGGATCTAGGATGCTGGTCTTTGGACTTGGGGCTTTGGACTTGAACATACAAGGTAAGAACTAAGTTAAACTGAACTTAATATCTTTCTCCTCCCCCAAAACTGAGCTGATAGAGTAGATTATGCTCCAAAGAGGTTGAAGGATGGTGGAAAATCCATATGTTCTTACTTTGAGATAAATTTTATAAAAAGTGTTTTTATGTAAAGCAATTAAATGAAACCTGGTTGCTAGTTACTAAGCCTTAAGAAGAGGAGCACAATCAGTGGGAGCTTCCCTTAACAACAGAAGAACAAAGAGTTCCTTGAACCCCTCAGGATGCCAAAATAAGAGAAGGGGGGAATTAAAGTGTAATAAATCTAACCCTCAGGCAGTGGGACAAGGGCAAAAATCAGGTTATACTGAAACCAGAACATAGCTTTGTGAGTCCAATATTATACAATCTAGTTTCTAAACTCCAAAAGGAAGTCCTACCTCTCCCTAGATAACTCTAGCATGAGTGTGAAGTTCACCATACAGTTCAGATCCATCAGCCACAGCTGCCACTTCCCATTTCTTTGACCCTGTTGTGCTTTCTCAACTGTGCTAACACCATTGAGGAAATAGGATCAGAAAGTTTGCTTCTAGCTGCTCAATTTGGGAAGTTAGAAACAGGATTTGATCCCAGATCCTCATATCCTAGATTATTTCAGTGACCTATTCATGGCTCAGCCTACCTTAAGTCTCTCCCTATTCCAACCATCTTCCTTTCATCTGCTAACGTGATTTTCTAAAGTATAGGTTCAACCATGTCACTGGCCACCTCCACTCAATAAAATCTAGTGGCTTCTTATTTTCTCTAAGATAAAATGAAAAATGCTCTGCTTGGTATTCAAAACCTTTCAAAACCTAGCCCCGCTTCTACCTTTTCAGTCTTTAGATACTTAACCCACAACATGGACCCAATCTTCAATCCAGTGGCATTGACCTGCTGGCCATTCTAAAAACAAGACTCTTCATTTCTCAGTGCCAGGCATTTTTCTTGGCTGTTCCTCATGCCTGGAATTCTCTTCTACACTCCACTCCAAATACTTTAAATTTCACCTAAAATCTCACCTTCAAGAAAAAACCTTCCTTACCTTCTCTTGATTCAAGTACCTTTTCTCTGTTGTTATTGCATTTCAATTCTGCCTGGCTTTTCATGACCCCATTTGGGGTTTTCTTGGCAAAGACACTGGAGTGGTTTGTCATTTCCTTCTCCAGCTCATTTCACAGATGAGGAAACTGAGGCAAACAGTGTTAGGAGGATTGCCCAGGGTCACACAGATAATGTGCCTGAGACTGAAGTTGAACTCAAGTCTTCCTGAATTCAGACCTAGTACTTTGTTTGCTGCCCTTTCTCTCTCTTGACCACCTCCTATTTATCCTGTAAATAGCTGCCTTTGTGTATTTGCATGTTGTGTTGCCATTTAGATAGTAAACACCTAGAGTATCAGTACTGTCATTTGACTCTTTGTGTATTTGCAGTGCTTAGCACAGTGTCTGGCACATAGCAGACAATAAATAAATGTTTATTTGTTGTTATTTGGGAAGGTTGAAGCTAATAGATACCTGAAGTGCAAGATTTTTGAGCTACAATAGGGCTAAATGGCATTGGATGGTCTCAATAAGACTGATTTTAACATAGTGAGTTCCCAGGAGCAGAGGACCACAAATTGCCTAAAAAGGGACAAAATGATTTAGGTTAAAAGCAGAATAAGTCAAAATTTCTTTGTGGATTCAGCCCAGTATAAGGACAATATTAGAAAATAAGTATTGTTTTATTAGTTTAGAGATAAGAAGTAGAGTGGCTGACTTGAGAAGGAATTGTAGTTTGAAGCAGAGCTGAGAGAGCATGTTGATTTCATATGTTGATAGTTATAAGCATTTTTCTGTGTCAATTACTCTCTCTGGCATTTGGGAGTTGGTCTCTGACAATTGGTAGACACTCTCAGAGACTTTCTCTCAGGGCTGGAGGAGGTAACATCTTTGCCTCTGTCTAAGGGAAAGACCTGAAGGAGCTCAGTGTTTTCCTTTCCCAAGTTGAGAAACACTATTGACTATTTCTATCTTCATAAATTGGTTTATATCTGAGAAGACCAAAGAAAAACCTGGTCTTTGGTTTGGACTCTTGAGTCTGTAAAGACTCAGTGTCCTAACAAAATTCTTGTTGAGACTCAACCAGCTAGCCTTTGTTATTTTAAAACTGTAAGATGAAGTTAAGAATTATAAGGATAATAGTGGTAGTTTTATTTAGATAGCATAAATTTGGGTTAGTCAGATCAGGGAGGATTAGTGTAACCTGTGAAACACAGGAGAAGCAGTTCCTTATGGAACCAAGGAGTTTATTTGGGTGGATTTAGAATCCCTCAGAATTAGAAATCCTTGTTATCCTTAAATTCATTAAATATTTTATTTTTTATAATAAGAGTCTCTTTAGTGTCCTTGCACCTGGCCCTGAAGGAAAGTTCACTTTTGAGCTTCACTTCATCATTGAAGATACTTTTGATTACATCTATCAAAAGTATCTGTACAGTTTTGAACCTGTATTCCCAAGTTTTCCCATCTATTTTTATGTAACTCGCCATATTATTTTTACACCATGAGTTACCAGTGAACTTCCAGGCTACAAGAGATAGGGAGACTCAGTCCTTTAAAACAAAATAAGTCAGAAATTAATCTAAATCTCCTTTGAGGTAATCCAGTGAAAGAAAGCTAGGACATGAGTATATTTAAATAAATAAACAAAGAAAGAAATAGATAGATAGATAGATAGATAGATAGATAGATAGATAGATAGATAGATAGATAGATAGATGGATGGATGGATTAAATTAAATATTAAATGAAAATACAATTTTTTTCAGAAACCCATTCTATTTCTTAAGGGAAATAAGGAATATCTTTATACCATATCCTTGTTTATTCAATGCTGCAATGAGGAATTTTTGTTTTCTCATGAAACTTATACAGGAGAAGCATAATAAAGGGAATAAATCTTGAGAGCAGCTAGTTGGCTCAGTAGTTTGAGAGCTAGACCTAATGGCAGAGGGTCCTGGGTTCCAGTTTAACCTCAAACACTCCCTTCCTGTGTGTTGAGTCCTGGCCAAATCACTTAATCCCCATTGCCTAGCCTTTACCACTCTTCTGCCTTGAAACCAATAAATAACACTGATTTCAAGACAGGATGCAAGGGTTAAAAAAGGGGGGGGGAGGGAGGAAAATCTTTATGAAGTATTGACTATATATTATACATTGTGCTAGAAGCTAGAGCCATAAAGAAAGTCTAAATAAATAACTAAGTAAACCAAGTTTCTTCCCTCAAGAAGCTTACCTTATAATGGGGAAAACAACAAGTAAATAATTAAGTATATATGATAAATATACAATAAATTTAATAGATAATTTGAATGGGAAGACTTTAGTAGCTGAGAAGACCACTTTAAGAAAACCTGATTCAGAATGAGCCTTGAATGACGAAGGAACTAAATGGTAGAAGTTTGGGTAGAATGTTTGATGCATGAAGGACCAACAGTTCAAATGTACAGAGATGGGAGAAGAATTCTTATTTTGAAAGCAGCATCAAATAGGCTAGTTTTATCATACCACAGAGTAAATAGAGGGTATATATAGTATAAAGAGAGGAGAAAAATATAGTATAGAAAGGTTCCAAGTTATAAAGTTATTTAAATGCCAAGGAAAGGAGTTTCTGTTTAATCCTGGAGATAGTAAGGATCAACTGGGGTTCATTGAAGCTGAGGGATGACATGATCAGATCTACACTATAGAAAACTCACATTGGTAGCTGAATGAAGGAGAGATCTGAGCAGGAAGAAATATGACATTGCAACAGTTGAAGGAAGAACTAGGATTGTGGCTAAATAAATAGAAAGTGATGTACAAGAAAGATATTGCAAAGCTAGAGAGGACAAGATTTGGCAAAACATTGTATATATGGGGTAAGTGAAAGTGAAGAGTCACGGATGACATTGAAGTTGTAGTCCTGAGTAATTGGGAAGATTGTGATGCCATTAATTAAGGAAATTAAGAATGGGAAGCATCTGGGGGAAAAAAAGATGATGACTTCTTTTGGGAACATATTGAGATTGTGATGAGATTCAGTTTGAGATGTCCAAGATTTATTTATAAATGCAAGACTATAAATTAAAGAAAGACTAGAGCTAAATATAAATATCTGAGGATCATTTATATACAAATAATAATCTGACGTATGGGAGCCAATGAGGTCATTGTGGGTAGAGTATAGAGCAAAAAGAAAAGGAACTAGAAGTTAGAGTGTAGGATTTAAATGAATGTGGAAGACTTCAAGTATTATATTTTATAAAGTTTATTATCTAACAAAATAGAAACACATGACTAAATTTTTCTACCTGCTCAAAAAGCCTGCTCCACCAAAGCCACAACAAGAAAACAAGAGTGAAACGTGGAACCCCACAGATTTTTTATCCTGTCTACGTCAGGACGTAACAACAGGAAGAGAGTGGGGTGCTGGGAATCATAGATTTTTAAGGTAACAGATTCTAATTACACAAGAGACTTTGGGAATGTTCATGATTATTGGACCAGACTTGGATAAAGAACCAGAAAAAGAAAGTAAATATTTGGTGACATAAAGGATGCCTACCAAGAGAAAGCAATGTTACAAATGCATAGAGGAGAGCGGATGCAGCAGGAGGACAAGGTAATACAGGCTGTCAGATGCTACAAAATGGTCACGGGGGAGGAGGATTGAGAAAGATAAGCATATTTGGAGATTTCTTAAGTAGTAACATTGGGGAAATTTCAGTTGAATGTTGAAGTTGGAAACCAGACTGTAGAAGAGCATAAGAGGAAAGGAAATGGATGCATTAGTTTTGATGGCTTTCTCAAGAGGTTTGGTGACAAAGGGGAGGGAAAATATAAGTTTATAGACTTACAGGGATTATTGGATCCCTGTTTTGCTGTATAATATATTCTGTTTCTTTGCTTTTTTGGATGAGAAAAACATGAACATATTTGTAGACAATAATCCAGCAAACTGAATGACACTGAAGCTAAGAGATGGAGTCAAGATGAGGCAAGATCTTCTTTTATGTGAAGGAAGCATGTTGTGGGAGAGATGAAGCATACTCTCTGTTGAATGTGGAGTTGTGTGTGATATGTGGGTTATACAAAGACCCAAAGACATTTGAAAAGTACCACATCTAAGTAGGCCTCCAAAGCTTGTGTCAGGAAGTGGGGAAGCAAGATGGGGAAGGGGAGGAGTTCACTTTAATCTGGATTTAAGAGATCAATTATTCTTGTTGTCTTTGTGCTAAGAAACATAATTTATATGCTGCAAAAGGACTACAAGTATTTTCAGAATGCTCCAAATGTTGTCTTCTAAATTCAGTACACTAGGCCTTCACTCTAAATAACTCAATCTAGTTATGATGCTATACTTACCCACTTCAATTTTTCATATTAAAAACTCTGTCTATTGGTTTTCAATAATCAGAGATGTACCTCTCTTTATACAACAAAGTCAAGACTAGGTGAGTATGTAACAGAATAATTAGCAAAGTACTTTTCAAGAGAATCTACAGTATTTATTTGTAACATTTCGTTGAGTTCAATACTCTTCCATGTAGTAAGGAATACCAGTTTACCTTCATAATTGTGTGAAGCAAAGAACTGCCACTTGATCAAGTTGTTAACGTGGACATCAAAAATTCTGATCCTGGACCTTTAATTTTATCCAAATAATATTATAAAAATGAATTTCTGTTCCTTCAATATGAAAAAATAAAACGTTAAGTTGTATAGATTTTAAAAAGAAAGTTTTCAAATTGCATTTAGTAAAATTGGGTTAAAAGGTCCAATTAGTCCTGTCTACACTTTTTAACATAATCTTCTTGAGCTACTATATTATTTTTAAAAACAGGGCCCAAATCAGGCAAGACCTCACAAAGAGTTGAAGAGCAGCACTTTATTTTTAGATTTGGTATGATGTGTTTTTATTTTTCCCTAGATATGGGTAGAAGGGGTCTGAGAAATGTGCTGTTGGCTAGTGTCGAGGGCCGTGGGGTCCGTTGACTTTATTTTCATGTTAAAACCTTGCATAAAAATATCGTTATTATGATATAGTGAAATCCCCTACAACGTGTACAGATGGCTTAAAAAAATACAAGTGGGAAAACTTTAAGTGGGTTTGATTTTGAAAGCCAAATATTTTCAGAAAATGTAATGAAACCTACTTATAACTTTCTCACTTTCAACATTTCCCTACCTCTAATGTTTACCTTTTCAAGACCTGGCCTAAAGCGCACACATGCATGGTGTTTCTCCACTTACAGCATTTCACGCTTTAAACATTTCCTTTTCCTAGTCTTGTGGAAAACATTTTAAAGGGTAGGACCTAACATTAAAAATAAACAAATAAACTAGCAATGGGGGAAAAATAGCATGACTTTTTTTTTTCTCCCTCCTTCTCTTCTTTAAAGAACCCGACTTCCCTGGGATCTGGTCCCCTCTGTGAGGCATCTCACACTTAGAAATGCAAATACTGAGACTTCAAAGTATTATAGGAGGCACAGTATTGACTGCTGTTGTTGGATCCCAAAGGAAATAATCCATGAGTGAATAAAATTTCTGATCCCTCTCTTAGCCTGACTCCACTTGGAACAGTCTTCTCTTTTTTCATGAAAGGTGCTAGGCTATTTTGGGTTGCCCTGATATTTGTTGTGTTTTGAGTCCTAAGATTGTACACTTCATGAGTAAGTCATAGTCCCTAGAGGCAGAGGTGTCCACCCAGTGAATAGGAAAATATGGAAATACAAATCGAGGAGAGCCATGGCACCCAAAGAAAGGTGTTCACCCTTAAGTAACAAACACACCCATCAATTAAAAGTACCTCAAAGAGCCAGACCTTCCTTGGCTTGAAATAAGCCAGAATGTAATACTAGCAATGGCGAGAAAGCCAGGAAACATCTAATTTGCATCTGCCACTCAAGGGATAAAATCAGCCCTGTCCTTATCTGGCTGCCTGGAGAGTATCAGCAGGTGGCACTGTTCTCTGAGCCTGGGAGCAGTCTGTTTCAGTGTTGTGAAGAAGAGTGGGAGTGATGGGTGTGGGGGACCAGTTTTTATAGAAGCTGGCAACTGGACTATCTATGGTCTTTAGCAAACTCAGGGCACTTAGGGTAAGGTTAAATGAAGGAGAAGCCTAGAGGTAGTTATCCCAAAATACTAAATTGGATTCTAAATTAGAATTTGCCATTCTGGTTGACACACATTCTTAATATGGTTTTCAAATGGAAATGTTCTTGAGTCAGGTTTTCCTACTGGGCTTCCCATGTCTATTTCTGCATCATGATATGCCTCTTACTCCGCTTGTTGGCTGTTAGGAATTACACCAAAGACAGTCCCTCCTAGAAATTGTGTGAATTAGTAAAATCCCTAATCTTAATCCTAAATTCAAATCTCCTAAAAAGTATAGCTTAAGAAAAGAATTAATTAACATGTATTTAGTGAGCTTGACACTAATTTGGTAATTAAAAAAGAAAGCCTAGGAAATGAGCTTTTAACTGCAGCTAAAAGCTAGAATGGCACAGTGGATTAAAAACTGGCCCTTGGATTAAGGGAAACCAGGATTCTAATTTTGCCTAGGATATTTATTGGCTATGTGATCCTAGTTAATTCAATTAACTTCTGTCTGTCTCAGTTTCTTCATTTGTAAAATGGGGAGAATAAGAGTACCTACTTCCCAAGATTGTTGTGTGAATCAAATGAAATAATAATTGGAAAAAAATGTTTAGCCTAATGCTTAGAGTATAGCCTAGTACTTAATAAAAGCTTGTTTTCTTCCTTCCTATTCTGGTATTGAAATATTTTGAAGGAGAAATAGTGGTGTAGAATAAAAACAATTTCAATTTGATTCGGAAGACCTAGGTTGGAATCCTAGCTTACCCTTGAATAGTTTGGGGATGACTGCAAAGTCATTTAAACTCTCAAGCTTCAGATTCCTTTTCAGTGAAATGGAAATAATCTCTGTAGTGCCTTCAACTCAAAGTTGCTGCAAGTTCTTAAATGAGATCATTTATATAAAGCATGTATATGCATCTTCATCTTATAGAAATACATATGTATGTAAAACATACCCACCCCATATATGTATATAAGTATATATCATATATACATATATACACCTACATACATATATGTATATACATACATACAAATATATGTATACAGGTATGCCTTCCACATCACAGGGTTGTGATCATACAACACCCCTGTGATCTGGAAATTCACATAATTTTTTTTTGGCTTTCTCTTCATATCAGAGAATATATCTGATTTTTTTCTTTTATGGGGTATTTACTATATCTTATTGTAAAAACTGGGTTAAGTACTTTGGCATAGGCTATATAGTTTCTAGACATTATTCTGTGTCATCTGCTAATTTTTGTGTGTCATCTGTAGCTTTGCAAAACTCCTCCCAAATTTCCACTTAATTTTATATACCAACTAGTGATATATTGAAACCACAATGAGGAAGGTTGTGGTGTGGAAAAGATGCCTGTATATGCTGGTTATTATTATATGCTAGTGAATTATTAGAGAATAAAAGTATTTAATAATATTATAAAATAGATGATGTGGAACCAAGATCCTTGCCTTCTAGGAACAAAAGAATGAAGGACATTATTCTTGAACTCTATCTAGTCCTTTCAATTATAAATTTTCCCTTACCTTCTTAAAGAATATACCTAAGCATATTCAAGGAGATATTTCCATATTTGGTAAACAGATGCATTGGTAAAAAGCCATGATTTATTATGTATTAGAGTCATAATGGTATATTAATGTAAACTAAAATAGAAATATAATTCTAAATTTTAAGGGATAACTAAGCAGATCTTTGTAGAAAATCCCTTATTAAAATACCCAGAAGGCAGATTTTTTCAAAGCCATATTCAAAAAGAGCTTTCACACCTGTGAGGTTATAATAGTATGAAGAGTGAATCAAGCTCTCTTTGTCTATCAATCAGCAACTTTTAAGTTCATCAGTCAAATAACAAATAACATATAAGTCAAAAACTTAAGTATCTCTACTTAATATCTTACCAGTCACTAAGTATAAGAGCTCACAAGTCACTTGTTAGAGTGGGTGACAAATCCAAAGGCTAGTGCCTCCCCCTTGGGCAGTGCTAGGCAAACTGAAAGACTGCCATTGGTTTCTGTGAAGAAGGAGGAATGACAGGAAGTTACCAGAAGTGACAAGAAGTGATGTGGAAAATAGGAGCATAAAAGGAAAAGACCAGCATGGTCTAGATTCATTCCTTTCCTGGCATTTGGAGAGATTGGTTCCAGAGTTTCCTTTCCTGCCTTGCAGGAGACCTTTTGCCTGGACTCTGCTTTGGTGAGGCTGACTCAAGGAGGAGACTCTTTCCTTGGATCCTGCAGTAGTGAGTGGAGCAATTCCTTCCTTGGTTGTTTGGTGAGGAGACCCTCTCTGCTCCTTGGTACTTCAGTGGGACACTCCCTTCAGCATGAATTCTGGTCATATTTATGGCAGTCTTAGCCTTGTGTGAACTGAAGGTTCTATTCTGGTGAGATTTGCTTTCAGATTGACATTTGTAGTCTGTAGACATTTGGATTAAATTCAGAGTATTTTGTAGCTATGCAGTACTTTCTGTCTCTATATCTACATTTTCCCACTTTTACTCTTTTCACCTCTTTGTAAATAAAACTGCTAAAAGTCATTTTAACTTAAACTATAATATTTTTAAATTGGTGACCACAATATTACTTTAGAATTCTCATATTTAGTCAAAACCCCAAATTTTTAATTCTTATAGTAGCAATGCTAGCTTAAAATAATTCTTATCTAATTACAGACTAATATACAATACAAATGAAAATTCTTTCTAAATGCTTCTTGTGTCCCTAAAATTGGGTCTATACCAAAATAAGCTGGTTGTAAGATTCCTGCATCTTGATTGTAGTAGAAATATACCTACCATGCAATCTCATATTTGTGAAGTAAAAGGTCATTTAATCAGAACAATAATTATGCCCTAATTTACTGTCTTGCCCATGTTTAGCACTTATTAGATATTTTTGGTTTAGTTTTAGTAAATCTGGATTTCCTTATTTTGGATTTGTTTGAAATGAAATGCAAGCCTCAAATACATAGAAAAGTGAGTCAAATTTATAAGTATACAAGTCATTCTTAAACTGATAAATGGTGAAAGGGTATGAACAGGCAGTTTTCAGGTAGATAAATAAAAACTTTCTATAGTCATATGAAAAAATTCTCTAAATAACTATTAATAAAGTACTACTTCATGCCTATCAAATTGGTTAATATGACACAAAAGGAAAAATAATAAATGTTGGAGCTAATGTAGGAAAACTGGAACACTAATACACTGTTGGTAGAGTTGTGAACTGATATAACCATTCTGGAGAGCAATTTGGAATTATGCCCAAATGACTTCAAAACTTGTACATACCCTTTGATGACTGGTAGGTCTGTATATCAAAGAGATCAAGGAAAAAGTAAAAGGACAAATTTGTACAAAAATATTTATAGGCAGCTTTTTTTGTTGTGGCACAAAATTGGAAACAAAGGGTAGATCCATTAATTAAGGAATGACTGAACAAGTTGAGATACATGATCATAATAGAATACTATTGTATTATAAGAAATGATAATCAGAATAATTTCAGAAAAACCAAGAAAGACTTCAATGAAGTAATGCAGGACAAAGTGAACAGAACTAGAACATTATACATAATAAAAGCAATACTGTAGGAAAAATAATTGTGATTTGACCTATTTTTTCTCAGCAATACAGTGATTTGACAATCCCAAAGACATGATGAAAATATCATCTCATCTTCAGAGAAATAATTTATGGCATCTGTATGCAGATTAAAACATACTATTTCACTATCTTCATTTGTTCAGCATCTCTTCCATAAAATAACTAATATGAAAAATATTTTGCATGATTAAGTAAAATCTATATCAGATTACTTATTTTTGAAAGTGAATTGCATCTATAGTGCAGATCTAAATTCATCCTCTTCCATTTATTCATTTTGGGATTACAACTAAAAAATATAAGAATGACATGTTTTTGGCCAGGGTGAAGCACACCTACAAAGGCCCATAAGAATATGTTACTTTTAGTCTTGCAAGGCAAACCCAAAGGGAATTAAACTGAAAAGAAGGGAGAGGAAGTAAACTTCCTGTATACACCAAAGCAGCCATAATAAAACAAACAGGGGTTGAAAAACCTAGGAGTTCTCTGAAGGCAAAAGGAAAAAGTGTGGTAAAAAACAAACAACGAAATAAATATCCCCAAAAAACAAAGCCAAGAACTGACAAACTCCAGCTTCAAATGAAATTGATTAATCCTCATAAAATATGCAAAGACCTATAGAGAGTCCTGGCAGTTGGAGCCTTCTTGAAGTTGGAAGGACAGTAGGAAGGGTGAAAAAATAGCTACCAATCATTACTTTGAAGATATATATTTTTTTAATTGCTTAGAGCAAGACAGTAGAGAGACTGGGACAATAATTACCCATTGCCTCAGAAATGTATGCACAGAGGTATAAAAAATAAATAACAAGCAAGGTGGACTATAGAGCCTAATGCAAAGAGGTAAATAATCAAATACTACTATTTGTTATATATTAAGTAATTATATGTATGTAATTATTCTATATAGTAATGTGTTACATAAATAATCTGACATTAATAAGTATCACTATGGAAGGGACCTATGACTCTACTGAAATATTGAAATCATTATTGATCCAAAAGTTACAAGAGAAGGACGTGTAGGAGGGAATGAGGTGGGAGGGGGGGATGAGTGACAGTGTATTTTAAAACACTAGTGTTCTGTGAAAAGACCCAGAAACTGGAGGGGAAAATCATTGTAGACAACATGTCGATTTTGCAGGTATACATAAATATGCATATTTATGATAAAAATGAATTTACTTTCAGAGAAGAAAGACTTTAAAAGCTAACTTGAAGCCTTGGAGGGAACCAAGTACTGGGTGCAGGGTCTTATAGGCAATGGGACAGCCAGTGGAAAAGGAATAGCAAATAGTTGTGTGTTGTTTTTTTTTTTGGTTGTTTTGTTTATTTTTGCTATATGTGTGTGTTTTTCAGAAATGTACTAAGAGTACTTCCACCAGGGAAACTCATTTCTCATTTCCCAGAATTTGGCTTACCTATAATATTTCTCTTGTCCTATAGGAAATCAAAATGGTTTTTACAATTCTTTGTGTTTTTCTCCCTGTTGTGACTTCTATAGAAGACCACAGAGATACTGACTGTTATGTTTTCAATGAACTATAGCTTGAACCTCTGGAAGTAGTGGTTCATCTGGTTATAAAATGCTCCATATTAAATTTTATTCTAGGTTGCCAATCTAACACAAAGAAATCTAAACCCTTTATGATGTCAGTAAGGGATTCCTTGATGAGCAAATTTCCTTAATGAGGCAGGTGAAGGTTTTGGACTAAAGCCATATACCATCACTCTCCTTCTCGACCTCAAATGGGCTAAATTCTGCCAGTCAAACCAAACCTCCTTACAGACAGAGAAAATGCCACTTATAGGGATGATAGAAATCTGTTTTCTGGTACACTGGTAATGGCTCTATGTCAGAAAGGTGTGAATTAATTGCAGAAACTCCCTCCACAAACATAGGACAGAACCTGGCCATAACTTGTATTCTTGGAGAGCTACCCAAGGCCCAGAAAATTTTAAGTGACTTAACTGCCTGTGGTCAGATAGTTCAGGGTCAAAAGTAGGGATTTGAACCCTTGTCTTCTTTTCTCTAGATCCAGTACCCTGGTTATGACACTGCTGTTTCTCAGCATAAATTTCAGAAAATCATATTTCCCCTTAAAATTACCGATACCACATCAAACAAGTCTTACCCTTTTCTTCCTCCATGTTTTTTATCCAGATTACTTTTTTCTAGAATGAATTCCTTCACCTCTCAGCCCATCAGAATTCTAACCCTGTTTCATATCCTAGCTAAACTTATATCTCATCCCCAACTATCTAACTGCCAAATGATATCTTTTTGCTAAGCTTCCAAGTGCTAAAGCTAGTACTTTTCTCATGTGTGTTTCTTTTTTTTTCTCTTACTCTTATATTCTTTTCATTTCATGATATCTACAATCAGAATGTAAGGTTCTTGAGGAGAGGTACTATGCATTGTATGTAACAATGACTTACATTTTTATAATATTGTAAGGTTTATTAGGTCTTTTACATGCATTGTCTTTTTTTTTTTTTTTGCTATTGTAGGAAGTAGATAATTGAATTATTGATGTCTCTATTTTACATGTCCTGTCCTGGTTCATATGCAGAGTAATTTGCCAAACCAGAATTCCCACCTATGTCTTTTGACTTTAAATTCTCTCTACTATCTAATGTTGCCATATCTTTGTGTTGCCCACAGTAAGCAATCAAAAATATACGTGTTTATGTTGACAAAATATTCAATAGTATACATTTAGGATAGTTCTCTTGGCTTAATGCACTTCATTTTTTGTGTCCTTACCCCTTTCTGATATTATTTTTAAAATTCCTCAATGTTTTCAAAATTTGATTGTCTACAAGAAGGATTTTTTCAGGATGTACTTGATCTCCTCTGCCTTTTTTTCCTAAATTTACCATCTTGAGGGTTATTTCTGTTTCACATGGCACATCAAGGACTTAAGTATTAGAGCTCTAATAATAGTTAACTTGTTAAAATAATTATAGAAATTCTGGTAGATCTGTTATATTTTCTCTTCTGTTTGTTATCCTACCAGTTTTATCTATACATATTCATAGGATGATCTGGTTTCCTAATATATCAATCACTTTGGAACACATTTACATTTTCAAGATAAGCTTTATAAGCAGAATTCACTGTACTTTCTTTAATTTGTCCTAAACACTACTTTGTTTAAGTTGCCAAGTGGGAAAGGTGAGTTAGGAAGTTCTTAGATTATGTCAGGAAATTGATAGTGTCTCTAGAATTTTTTTTAGCCTTTATGTCCACTTTAGCCATATTCCCTTTTCTGAGTCTTTGTCTTTTCATGATGAAATCATTGATGTGTAGCCACCATGTGAGAATTCTAAGAAAAGTTTTACAGATTTTGTACTTAAAGACACCACACACAAAAATGGCTTAAATCTTCAATAATAAAATCATTCAGAACAATTTCTATTTCTACTCATCAAGAAAATGCCCCAGTGTATCCTCTGAGCCTGAACTATCTCTGTTGATTTTTATAAATAGCTATATAATGTTAAATACCGATTACAAGTACATACAGGAGCCACCTCTTCTTTTCTTTTATGGCCCACCCTCCTTTAGTTACATAACGCTTCCTCTCTCCTATTGCATAATTAATTATTAACATATGCCTCTTTGTTTGGGAGCAAATATTCTCCATGGTAAAAATTTCTTCTCTTTCTTTCACTCTACACTATATAGAGCTACCCTATCTTTTATCTGAGAATCATTTTCCCAGATGTTGCTAATAGTTCCAATTTCTCATTGAACGTCCTCTGCATCCAATGCCTTCATTTTACAAATGAGAAAAGCAACACTCAGATAATTTAAAACATTTTAATCAGTAACTAAGTGGCAAAATTAGGATTCTAACCCAGAACCTCTATCTCCAAATTCCATGTGCTTTATGAGACATGGTCTCACTCAACATCAATATTCCCTGTAAGCATCATGGACGATTAGGATTTAGTACTTTTATACTGTTTGATGTTTCTTCTTGAAAATTTTCTTTGTATCTGATAGGTCCTTGTTTTGGCTTGACATTTTATATAGCATGGGCATTTATAATATTTTACATTTTATTCAAAATTTTGTTATTTTTTCAAAATGCTTTATATAGTTCATTTTAACTTTGCTACAACTCTAGATACATTCATCAAGTATTATTAGTTTCATTTTATGGAAGAGTAAACAGGCTCAGAGACTTAAGTAACTTGCCTATGGTAAAAAATGTAGTAAGCACAGGAGGCAGAATTCAAATCCAATTCTTTTCTTTCTAAAAATTTCCCTTTACACTATATTATTCTTTATCTTTAAAGAAAGAACACATTAAATTAAAGAAATAATAGGAAGGTTTGAATAAAAATGAATTTATGTTCTATAAAAAAGTGGGAGGTAGTGGGTTGCCCATCACTAGAAGTCATCAAGCATGACCAATTGCTGGGAATGGTATAGTAGGGATTCTTTTTTTTTTTTTTAATAATTTTAATATTATTTTATTTGGTCGTTTTCATACATTATTCACTGGAAACAAAGATTGTTTTCTTTTCCTCCCCTCCCCTCCCTCCCCCCCCCGCCTTTCCCTCTCCCATAGCCGACGCATGATTCCACTGGTTATCACATGTGTTCTTGACTCGAACCCATTTCCCTGTTGTTGGAGTTTGCATTATAGTGTTCATTTAGAGTCTCTCCTCAGTCTTATCTCCTCCAACCCTGTAGTCAAGCAGTTGCTTTTCAGCGATGTTTTTATTCCCACAGTTTATCCTCTGCTTGTGGGTAGTATTTTTTTTTAGATCCCTGCAGATTGTTCAGGGATTGCATTGATACTAATGGAGAAGTCCATCACCTTCGATTGTACCACAATGTATCAGTCTCTGTGTACAATGTTTTCCTGGTTCTGCTCCTCTCGCTCTGCATTACTTCCTGGAGGTTGTTCCAGTCTCCATGGAACTTCTCCACTTTATTATTCCTTTTAGCACAATAGTATTCCATCACCAACATATACCACAATTTGTTCAGCCATTCCCCAATTGAGGGGCATCCCCTCATTTTCCAATTTTTGGCCACCACAAAGAGCGCAGCTATGAATATTTTTGTACAAGTCTTTTTGTCCATTATCTCTTTGGGGTACAAGCCCAGCAGTGCTATGGCTGGATCAAAGGGCAGACAGTCTTTTATCGCCCTTTGGACATAGTTCCAAATTGCCCTCCAGAATGGTTGGATCAATTCACAACTCCACCAGCAATGAATTAATGTCCCCACTTTGCCACATCCCCTCCAGCATTCATTACTTTGCATAGCTGTCATGTTAGCCAATCTGCTAGGTGTGAGATGATACCTCAGAGTTGTTTTGATTTGCATCTCTCTGATTATAAGAGATGTAGAGCACTTTTTCATGTGCTTATTAATAGTTTTGATTTCTTTGGCTGAGAATTGCCTGTTCATGTCCCTTGCCCATTTGTCAATTGGAGAATGGCTTGATTTTTTGTACAATTGATTTAGTTCTTTATAAATTTTAGTAATTAAACCCTTGTCAGAGGTTTTTATGAAGATTGTTTCCCAATTTGTTGCTACCCTTCTGATTTTGGTTACATTGGTTTTGTTTGTACAAAAACTTTTTAATTTGATGTAATCCAGATTATTTATTTTGCATTTTGTAATTCTTTCTAATTCTTGCTTGGTTTTGAAGTATTTCCCTTCCCAAAGGTCTGACATGTATACTATTCTGTGTTCGCCTAATTTTCTTATAGTTTCCTTCTTTATGTTCAAGTCATTCATCCATTTTGAATTTATCTTGGTGTAGGGTGTGATGTGTTGATCTAAGCCTAATCTTTCCCACACTGTCCTCCAATTTTCCCAACAGTTTTTATGAAATAGTGGATTTTTGTCCCAAAAGCTGGGATCTTTGGGTTTGTCATATAGTGTCTTGCTGAGGTTGCTTGCCCCCAGTCTATTCCACTGATCCTCCTTTCTGTCTCTTAGCCAGTACCAAATTGTTTTGATGACCGCTGCTTTATAATATAGTCTGAGATCTGGGACTGCAAGACCCCCTTCCTTTGTATTTTTTTTTCATTAATTCCCTGGGTATCCTTGATCTTTTGTTCTTCCAAATGAACTTTGTTATGTTTTTTTCTAAATCAGTAAAAAAAATTTTTGGAAGTTCCATGGGTATGGCACTAAATAGATAGATGAGTTTGGGTAGGATGGTCATTTTTATTATATTGGCTCGTCCTACCCATGAGCAGTTAATGTTCTTCCAATTGTTCAAGTCTAGTTTTAGTTGTGTGGAAAGTGTTTTGTAGTTGTGTTCATATAGATCCTGTGTTTGTCTCGGGAGATAGATTCCTAAGTATTTTATTTTGTCTTGGGTAATTTTGAATGGGATTTCTCTTTCTAGTTCTTGCTGCTGAGCTGTGTTGGAATTATATAGAAATGCTGATGATTTATGTGGGTTTATTTTGTATCCTGCAACTTTGCTAAAGTTGTTGATTATTTCAATTAGCTTTTTGGTTGAGTCTCTAGGATTCTTTAAGTAGACCATCATGTCATCTGCAAAGAGTGATAATTTGGTCTCCTCCTTGCCTATTTTGATGCCTTCAATTTCTTTTTCTTCTCTAATTGCTACTGCTAGTGTTTCTAATACAATGTCAAATAATAGAGGTGATAATGGGCATCCTTGTTTCACTCCTGATCTTAATGGGAATGGATTTAGTTTATCCCCATTGCAGATGATATTAGCTGATGGTTTTAGATATATACTGTTTATTATTTTTAGGAATGACCCTTCTATTCCTATGCTTTCTAGTGTTTTTAGTAGGAATGGGTGTTGTATTTCATCAAAGGCTTTTTCTGCATCTATTGAGATAATCATGTGATTCTTGTTGGTTTGCTTGTTGATGTGGTCAATTATGTGGATAGTTTTCCTAATGTTGAACCAGCCCTGCATCCCTGGTATGAATCCTACTTGATCATGGTGGATGACCCTTCTAATCACCTGCTGGAGTCTTTTTGCTAGTATCCTATTTAAGATTTTTGCATCTATATTCATTAGGGAGATTGGCCTATAGTTTTCTTTCTCTGTTTTTGGCCTGCCTGGCTTTGGAATTAGTACCATGCTTGTGTCATAAAAGGAGTTTGGTAGGACTCCCTCTTTGCTTATTATGTCGAATAGTTTGTATAATATTGGGGTTAACTGTTCTCTGAATGTTTGATAGAATTCACTGGTGAATCCATCAGGCCCTGGGGATTTTTTCTTAGGCAGTTCTTTGATGGCTTGATGGATTTCAATTTCTGATATGGGATTATTTAAGAAAACTATTTCTTCTTCTGTTAGTCTAGGCAATTTATATTTTTGTAAATATTCATCCATATCACCTAGATTGGTATATTTATTGCCATATAGTTGGGCAAAGTAGTTTTTAATGATTGCCTTAATTTCCTCTTCATTTGAGGTGAGATCCCCCTTTTCATCCTTGATGCTATTAATTTGCCTTTCTTCTTTCCTTTTTTTAATTAAATTAACCAGTACTTTGTCTATTTTGTCTGTTTTTTCAAAGTACCAGCTTCTAGTCTTGTTTATTAGCTCAATAGTTCTGTCACTTTCTATTTTATTAATTTCTCCCTTAATTTTTAGGATCTCTAGTATGGTTTTCTTCTGGGGGTTTTTAATTTGTTCATTCTCAAGTTTTTTGATTTGCATTTCCAATTCCTTGGTCTCTGTCCTCCCTAATTTGTTAATATATGCACTCAGGGATATGAATTTTCCTCTAAGTACTGCCTTGGCTGCATCCCATAAGGTTTGAAAGGATGTTTCGCCGTTGTCATTTTCTTCAACGAAATTGTTAATTGTTTCTATGATTTCTTCTCTAACTATCCGATTTTGGAGTATCATGTTATTTAATTTCCAATTAATTTTTGATTTGGGTCTCCATGTACCCTTGCTGATCAATATTTTAATTGCCTTGTGATCTGAAAAGGCTGCAGTTAATATTTCTGCTTTTCTGCATTTAAGTGCCATGTTTCTATGACCTAGTGTATGATCTATTTTTGTGAATGTGCCATGTGGTGCTGAAAAGGTGTATTCTTTTTTGTCCCTATTTATTTTTCTCCATATGTCTATTAATTCTAATTTTTCTAAGATTTCATTCACCTCTTTTACCTCTTTCTTATTTATTTTTTGATTTGATTTATCTAAATTTGATAGTGGTTGGTTCAAGTCTCCCACTAATATGGTTTTACTGTCTAATTCCTCCTTCAATTCTCCTAGTTTCTCTATTAAAAATTTGGATGCTATACCATTTGGTGCATACATGTTGATTAGTGATATTTCCTCATTGTCTATACTTCCTTTTAGCAGAATATATTTACCTTCCCTGTCCCTTTTGATCAGGTCTATTTGTACTTTGGCTTTGTCAGATATCATGATTGCAACTCCTGCCTTCTTTCTATCGGTTGAGGCCCAAAAGGTCTTACTCCAACCTTTAATTCTAACCTTGTGAGTGTCAACCCGTCTCATATGTGTTTCTTGAAGACAACATATGGTAGGGTTTTGTGTTCTAATCCAATCTGCTATTTGTCTGCGTTTTATGGGTGAGTTCATCCCATTCACGTTCAAAGTTATGATTGTTATTTGTGGATTCGCTGGCATTTTGATGTCTTCCCCTAGTTCTGACCTTTCTTCTTTAGCTTTCTCCTTTTGAACCAGTGATTTACTTTAGGTCAGTCCCCCTAGTCCCCTCCCTTGAGATGCTTCCCTTTCTAGCCCCTCCCTTTTTATGCTCCCTTCCCCTCCCCCCTCTCCTTCCCTCCCTTTTTGTACTCCCTCCCCCCTCCCCCTCCTTAATTTTCCTTTCTTTCTTGCCCTAATGGATAAGATAGAATTCAGGATCCCACTGGATCTAGATGTTCTTCCCTCTCAGATTTGATTTCACTGAGAGTAAGGTTTAAGTAATTCCACTTCACGCTCTCTTCCTCTCCTTCTCATATGAGAGTTCTTCCCCTCCCCTTCCCATGTGTATCTTTATATGGGAAAGTTTATTCTATTGATTCCCCCCCTATTTCTTGAAGTTAATCTTAGTATTATCACGGTTCCCCCCTCCCTTTTCCTTTTTTTGCCCCAACTTTCCCCAAATCTTCTTGATTCCCCAATCTTTCCCTATGCATGTTTCTTCTAACTACTCTTATGATGATATAATTTATGAGAGTTACACAAAACATTTTCCCCACATATTAATATATATAATTAGATGTAAATGTAGTCCTTATAGAAGAGAGTTTGACTTAAAGAGAAAGATAAGATTTATCTCCTTTTCCCTTTCTTTCATATTTACCTTTTCATGTTTCTCTTGCTTTCTGTGCTTGGATATCGAACTTTCCACAGAGCTCTGGTCTTTTCTTAGCAAATGCTTGGAAATCTTCTATTTTGTTGAATGCCCATACTTTCCCCTGGAAGTATATAGTCAGTTTTGCTGGGTAGTTGATTCTTGGTTGGAGACCCAGCTCTCTTGCCTTTCTAAATATCGTGTTCCATGCTTTGCGGTCTCTTAGTGTATTAGCCGCTAAGTCGTGTGTGATCCTTATGGGAGCCCCCTTATATCTGAAGCTCTTCTTCTTGGCTTCTTGTAGGATTTTCTCCTTTACTTGGAAGCTCTTGAATTTGGCAATTACATTCCTAGGCGTTGTCTTTTGGGGATTTAGTATAGAAGGTGTTCTATGAATCCTTTCTATTTCTATTTTGCCCCCTTGCTCCAGAACGTGGGGGCAATTTTCTTTTATAATCTCCTCTAGAATAAAATCCAATTTGTTGTTTACCTCTGGTTTTTCTGGGAGACCGATGATACGGAGATTTTCTCGTCTTCCTCTGTTCTCCAGGTCCGTGACCTTCTCAGTGAGATATTTTATGTTTTCTTCCAATTCATTAATTGTTTGGGTTTGCTTTATTGATTCTTGCTGTTTTATCATCTCACTTTCTTCGAGGTGCTTAATTCTGGTCATTAGGGACTGGATTTGCTTTTCAGCCTTGTCTGCCCTTCTATTGGATGCTTCGAGTTCTTTTTCCAATTGAGCATTCTTATCTGTCAGACAGCTGATCTCTTTCTCCCATTTTTCTTTCCAGAAGGTTTCCATCTTTTGGATAAGTTCCAGTTTGAGATCTTCCAGAGCTTGTTGATAGTTTCCATTTTGGGAGGCGTGTTCTGAATTTTTTTGGATTTCCTCCTCATTCTCCTCTTTTCCTTGGGTACTTCCACCATAAAAGTTTTCAATAGTCACTTTTTTCCCTTTCTTCCTGGAGGCTTGATTTTGGGCCATGTGAGCCATCCCTTTGGTGGTTTTATTTCCCTTTCCTTTTTGGTCTGGGGTCTGGGTTATAAGAGCGGTTTTTCTGTGAATTTAGGTTGCTTCAGACTAGTTCTTCCCAGCCTCCGAGCCCAGGTATTCAGCTCCGCCCAGATAATCAGCGCGCATTGTTCAGCGCAGCCCGCCCCAAGTCCAGGTCCGCTGGCTTCTCCAGTGAAAGTGCCCTGAGACGTTTTTTCCTGGCAGTCCCCAGATCCCAAGGACCCTGGAGTGCCCCCCCAGACAGAGACGCTCCCCACTCACTCGCTGTCCCGGTGAGCGCTCAGGTAGCTCACTCTGGTTTAGTGGGGGAGGTGGGGTGGGGGAAGGGCGGCTCAGTTCACTTTTCTGTGCAAGCTTTTCCTCCTTATTTTAGTGTGGAAATGTTCAAGCCCCACGTACCTTTGCCTCTGTGGGGTACTGGAGAGTCCTTCTGTTCCTCCAAAGGTGATTTTATGCTCCTTTGATGTAGTCTATTTCGTTCGGTGCTGGGGAGAGAAAGCGTGCAGCGTCTAGATTGCAGCCATGATTACCCGGAAGTCTAGTAGGGATTCTTAATCAAGTATATTTTGAATTATATCAATTCTAAGCTTTCTTAAATTTTGAGATTTTGTGATAAAGTGCATTTTCTTTCTTATTCCTGGTACTGAAGGTAGTTTGAATTATTTGTAGAGAGAAAACAAAAGCTTTTGGCAGGGGCAGTTTTCAAATATGCCCAAAGATGTGTGACCCTGGCCAAGTCACTTAACTGTCATTTATATCTGATTTTTCAACTGTGAAATGGGGACCATAATAGCACTTCTTTTGTTTATTGGTAATATTGCTTCTTATTACATATAAAAACAATAATAACATTTAAAATGTTTAATTCCCACTTCTCTCCCTCCCTTCCTCCCCTTCCCCCTCTCTGAGAGGGCAAGCCATTTGATATAGTTATGCATGTAAGAGACTCTATCTAGCAAGGTTGTTGTGTGGCTCCAAAGAGATAATATTTGAAAAAAGCTTAGTTAAGCGCTTGGTATAGAATATATAGACTATAAATGATCATTCTCTTCCTCTTAATCCATTAAGTAGAGATGTTCTGAGACCTCAAAGTAGAATTAGAGCGATTAATTATCTGGACTGGAAAGCAAAATGGTAGAAAGAATGATAACTGCTAATGGTCCATTTCATGTATGTAGTTCACCCTCTGGTCTATCCACAAGAAAATAGTCTTTATTTATCTTATCCATTTTCTTCTAAACAAGTTGTGGCATATGATTGTCTTGGAAGAGTTTTCCTGAAATTGGCAGTTTAATTTCCGTAGAAGCTGGTAGTGAGAACAGGAAGGGCTGGGATGTTCTTTTCCATCCCAAGGATACCAGGTAACTGTCTAGCACTTACTCCTTGCCTCTACAGTCTTAATTGTCCTTGTCAATGAGTTTGGAATAAAAGAAAGTCCTATGTTAATAACTGTCACCTAACAATAACATTTCTGTAGAGGAAATTTTACAACTTTCAAAGCACTTTGCTCTCAATAACTAGTGCTCCAGGGTTTTCAAAGGGTTCCACTGAGATAATTATTGTCATCTCCATTTGAAAGATAGAGATTAAGTCACTTTCTCAGTCACACAACTAGTATCTGAAACTGGATTTGAACTCTGGTCTTCCTGATTCAAGATCTGGTGTTTTATCCATTGTGCAATCTAATTGCCCTAAGATGTAGTCATTCAAATCTCATTATCCACATTACATATGAGGAAACCAAAGCCTGAAAAGACAGCTTGTCCACTATTACACAATAACTAATCAGTATCAGAACTGCTCTTCTCACTCCCAGCCCAGGGCCTCTTTCCACTAAAGCAGACCTAGCATTTATTAAGCACATAATATGCATCAGGCACCAGGAAATGAGGATGCAAAATCTACCACAACAGATGGGCCCCCTGAGAGAAAATGACAACATTTTTCCTCTTCTGGGGGGATAAGGGGAAAGGGCAAAACCAAAAAACTTAAAAAAAGGGATAATTGAACTAAAATAACTCTGTAAAGACTATTAAAGTATTATCAGAATAGTTGTTCTAATGATCATCCCTCTAGGTTGTAAAAGGCAATAAAGGTGGTGCAATAAATAGAACACTGGGTCTGGAATCAGGAAAATCTGAGTTCAAATCTAGTCTCAGACATTTAGGAGCTGTGTACCTCTTGATCAGTCACTTACTATATCTTCCTCAGTTTCCTCAACTGTAAAATGAAGATAATAATGGCACCAACTACCCATGATTGTGAAAGTCAAATGAAATATCTTTTAAAGTTCTTAGCACAGTGCCCAGCAGATACTTGATGCATAATAAATGTCTACTTCATTTTCTGCCATGTAGACGGAAGTCTTAAGGGTAGATGCAAGTCCTGAAATGCTGAGCATATTTCCTAGAATGCTAGAGTTCAAAAATCCTTTGTGAACACCTTCATTTTACAGATAATGGAACGGCCTCTGAGATAGGGGAAGTGGGACATTCATCATCACATAGTGGGGACAAGAATGCTAATATTTGGACTCTTATTCCATTGCTTCACTGTCCTGCTGCCTCCAGATGACCCCAAGCTTCTGAGTACATCCTGTGGATTTTCCTCCCTTTTCAACCAACGAATTCATTTCTTTTTGAAAGCACATATGCATGCCCTTTTTCTGATTCATGTAAATGATGTTTTCTGCCCTCTAGGATCTTAGTTCTGAAAACAACACTGCTGCTATGTTTTGCTTGGATGCTAAAATCAGTCTGAGCTGAACTTCTCCTAACCTCTCCAATCTGGACATTGGACTGCAAGTCTCACATGATTCCCAATTGCCTCACAAGTACTTTCGAGTTTCAACCCCGCTGGAAATATTGAGACAAGAGCCTCTCTCAGAGTGTAATATTTGATCACTTTCACTTTTAGAGTTGGAGGGAAGCAGAGCTTCTAAAAGCAAACAAACAACAGTTAATCAAGCTTTTGATCCTCCTCAAAGTTTGAACTCAGTTCCAGTTTGAGGCAAAGATTTGGGTCATCGCTCATTTTATTTATTTGTTCCAAATCTTTAAAGGGAGTCCTTCACCTAAGAAGCCTCAGGGCACAAGTACAATAAAACACACACATACACACGCGCACACACACAAACACACACACACAGTTTACATGTTTTCTAAATCACCCACATTGCCTTCAAAACACAGCAGCTTCCAAATAGCTAAAATAAATCCCAGCCATATTTGATCCACCCATCATTCTGCTAGCCTGAAATAGTCACCACTGAAGGCAGACTGGCATCAGACAGAAAACCGACAGGGAAGTTTACTGTTTGTGTGTTTGTTTTTGTGGTGTAGTCTGAAGAATATTGATGAAAGCCCCCCCCCCCCCATCTTCTAAACCGAACCCTTTCAGATATACCTCCCTATTATACTGTCATCCTGCCAAAAATCCAGCTGATAGAAATTCAACCCATTGATGTAAAAAAATGACATTCACCTATAGTCTTCTCAAACAGTTAAGCCATTAATAACTTTGAGTGAATTAATATATCAGAGATTAGTAAGTCATTCACAAGTACCTGAGGGAATGAGACATACTCTACTTAACATTCCTCTATAGTCCTTGTTGTATATTTCCAGCTGCACTTTCGTCCTCACCAGCTGTACCTGTTTTCCATGGCCTCCCTGCTTCTCTGTACCTATCGGAATCCACTAAACTCATTTACTCTTATCATGACTATTATAAAAACTGTAATAGCCCCAACTTTCCCTCTTTCCCTTCTCATACTGATCACCAATTCAATTCAACAAGTTTAAGCAGCTTCTGGGAGGAGTCAGCCAATCAGAAGAAGGGGAACACAAAGGTGTTGAGGAGTATATAAGTTTCAGTTAGGCAATGAAGATGGAAACCAGACTATAAGAGTTTTTTAGAAGAAAGCAAAAGAGAAAATAAAGGCAAGGACATAGACCTTTTTTCTTAGCAATTGGCTAAGAAAGTTAATAGTGTTATAAGGTGATATCTAATAAGGTTGGTAAGATCTAGGGAAAGGATTATTCACACACACACACACACATATACTTGATGAGGAGCAAGGAAGTCTTAGGCATGTTAACAGGTAGCAAAGAATGAATGAATCAGTAGATAGTGAAGAGAGCCATTAGTCTTGTGACCTTCATTGTGTCTGTCACCTGGGTTTCAGTTTCCTCACTTCCCCATGTGACTAGAGTAGATCACAGATCCAGAGATGAGAGGACCTTGAGGGTCATCTTGTATAATCCTTGCCTGAAAAGGAAGGTTCAAATTAAGCTAGATGTCTGGTGGAGTCTCTTCTAACTGATATTTTTTTAAGTATGTCACTGATTCAGCTAACGCTTAGGGAGCTAAAGGTGTCTCAGAACCAGGAACTTGATGGAACATGAAACAAGTCTTTTTTTCCCTTATATTCCCTTAGATTTTTGGTTTTGACTTCTCCTTTTCTGATAATTTTCCCAGGAACTGAAATGTAAAGCTATCTCAGTCTCTTTCCATGTTGGAGAGTTCTCTTTGTATGAGATTCTGCCCTTGATTCAAAATGATTTTTTTAATGGAACTTCACTTGCTTCAGCTGTATGTCAGACCCGTTTCCTTCAGGCAGGGTGTATCCCCAGATGGGTGCATGCTGGTTCTCTGCTCAGTTCCCTCTCTTCCTTATTTCTCTGGGCACTGCAGACAAAACAGTTCCCATTTTCCTTTCTACCTCTTCCACAAGTAGATGAGCATAGTTGAGGTTAGGCCCCCTATTTATTGCCACAGTATGGTGGTGTAAGAACAAGGCTGCTGGCAGAAACTGATGCAATAGCAGAGAAATTGCTGAATTATCAGAGCACAAATGGGTGGGACAGGTGGTATACCTTGCCAGAATATGGAGGCTGGAGGCAGGGGTGCTGAATGAATGAGTTATTAGTCCTCTCTGCTATTAATTCATAAAGTCATTACTTTGTTAGGATTATTAGGCTCTTAGACAGTAGAGAGAGCTGCAATTGCTTTTCTACGGAAAAAGTAATTTATCTTTGGGGAGTTCCTGAGGTTTTTAGTGGGACTGGAGAGACTATTGAGTAGATCAGGTCAATGAATTCATTTTTATTCATTCATTTGCTCATTTACCCATTCTACATTACAGCTGGTTTTTCATATACACTATTCTTTCTCCTATTTCCTTACATTTTCCCTTGTCATCTGCCATGTCTTCACTGCTCTTCAATTTCACTTTCTCTTCTAAGAAGCTTTAATTCTTTTTAAGGTTCAGGTCAAGTGCTACTTTTTACACAAAACTTTTTCTTGAATCTCCCAACAATTAATGTCCTTATTTTGTATTTTTTACAACTTTTTAAAACTACATCTATAGTTTCATTGTTATGAGGAATTTCTACCAAGAAATCCCATGTATCAATGCATTTCTGCTCCTGGGACTCTTCTGTTTATTTTCTTAAAATGTTGTTTAGGTCACTGAGATACTAAGTGACTTGTCCAAGGTCACACAACTAGTATTGTCTAAGGCAGGACATAAACTCAGGTTTTTGTGATGCTGAAGCTGACCACTATATCATTCGTATTTTGTATTTGTTTATCTATGAACATTTTGTACTTCATCCCTGGGAGAATGCAAGTTCTATGAAGTCAGGGATTAATATATATGTATTATATGGTTATATAATAATATATGTATATGTGTGTATCCATACCATATCCACAGATATATATACACATACATACATATTTGTATATATTTGTATTGTCATAAATATGGATGTGAGCATGTGATATAAAATCACATACCTACATATGTGTTATATATACATACTATTTATGAATTTATAACATGTACTTATACTATATCTTATTATATTCCATTATATTACATAGTATATAATATTACACTATAATATCATATCATATGAAATCCTATTATATATGTATATGTACGAAGTTGTATAGTAAAATCCTTGATATCTAACATTATATTGTACTAAGATCTAAAATTTCTTTTAAATGAATGAAGGGAAATCAATTGAAGCCAAACTTTGAATACTTTCTCTTAAAAATTGGATTAAATAGTCCGACTTTATTCTATAGTCAATAGAGATCAATAGAATTTTTATATGTAAATTACATAGTCACATCTATGCACAAAGACAATTAACATAATTAAATTCTTTCATAATGATACAGCTTTTCTTATATGTTCTGAAAGATGATCCACTTTAACTTTGAACATATGAGAAAGAGTTCCAGGAGAGATGACTCCATTTTGTTCAATCTCTATTACCGGGTACCTATTAGTCTCTCACTTCTGTATAAATAGAAACTTCCCTTTAATTTTAATTGTGGTTTATTCATTGAAGGGAGAAGTTCTGAGAAGAGCTCTGACATAGCAAATATTTCTTCTAATTACTTTTTGAAGTTTGAGCTGCTAATGGGGGATAAACTACTCTTTCACACTTGCACAAAGGTTCAGAGAACATTCCTTTGTGCTATTTGGAAACCTCTGAAATCAGTTTGTTATTGTGGCTTTTGAGAAATTCAAAGACAGAATGAGGTCACCATATCACTCTGCTGACCCTAAGTATAGGGCATGTTATGTCTGTATGTCATTTATGTGCATCACTCCTTCTTCCTTCTCTGCCCAGCAAACAAGCCGCTCCTCTTGGATTTCTAAATATTGTAACTACTCTGGATATAGTTTGTTAAATCAATCAGAATTGGGACATGCAGTTTATAAGAAAGAAAGGACTTTGCTATGCAAAATTGGGCAAGTTTCTAACCCTTTCAGGGCTCTAAAAACAACCTGATTCTCTAATTTCCAAAATAGTTTCAGTAGGGACAATTTCCTCACCAGCAGTTCTCTAGACAGATGAATACACAGGCCCATACAAGGTATAAGGAAGGTGCTGGAGTTACTAATATAAAATGAAAGGTAGTACCAATCTTCAAGAAGCTTATATTCTATTAGATGAATACAACCTTTTCAAATGTAATCCATGGTTTTGAGCCTTAAACTCTGGTTTTACACAGACTGGATACAATATTAGATTAATTGCTTGCTAATCACTATCACTGGCATGTAAAGTTATCTTTGTTTAATTGCATTCTAATTTTGTTAAAGTTTTCCCAATTTCATTTAAATCTGATTCTGCCACTCTGAGGAGTGTGGTAGCATATTTGATAGCATTTTTGAAACGTCTGCTCTAAATAATGCAAGTCATTTTACTCAAAATGATTATGAGGGAAAAGTGTATAACAAAAAATCTCTGACAATGGTCTAATTTCTCAAATTCATTAGAAACTAAGCCAAATGTACAAGGAATCAAACCATTCCCCAATTGACAAATAGTCAAGGGATAGGAATAGGCAGTTTTTAGTTGAAGGAATCAAAACTATCAATAATCACATGAAAAAGTGTTTTAAATCCTCCACTAATAGAGAAATGCAAGTCAAAAGAACTCTGAGGTACCACATCACACCTAGCAGACAGATAAACATGACAGTAAAGGAAAATAGTAAATGTTAGAGAAGAAGTGGCAAAATTGAGACACTGATACATTACTCATGGGGTTGTGAATTGACCCAATCATTCTTGAAAGAAATTTGGAATTATGCCCAGGTCTTCCGATCAAGATGGCGGCTTAGAAGCAGCAAAAGTTCAGACCTCTGAAAACCCTTCCTTACTGATCACAAACTGAATGCTCCTAGGGGACTGAAATTCAAACTTAACAATAGGACAGAGGAGGGGAACCCTCCTTCTGGACTCAAATTGAAAGGTACGCCCCCCCTGAAAGCTGGAATCCG
The DNA here is from genome assembly GCF_027887165.1 of Monodelphis domestica. Classification (NCBI taxonomy): domain Eukaryota; kingdom Metazoa; phylum Chordata; class Mammalia; order Didelphimorphia; family Didelphidae; genus Monodelphis; species Monodelphis domestica. The sequence continues at coordinate 628,857,776 of NC_077227.1, forward strand.
AGAATACTCGGGTCTAAGGGGAAGGCAGAAGGAAGGTCCCAGGACCCCTTCCCCCCAAACCAGAGCGCTGAGCCCACAGCAGCAGCAGGAACCTCAGGGCCAGCAAAGGTGTTGTTCTGAAGGGTGCACCTTGAAAGCAACCTGGGCCAGTCTTGGGGCATCCAACACAGATGGCAGGGAAGCAGCCTGAGAGAGACAGGGGAGCCCGTAGCCCTGTGGCTGGGTCCTTCCATCAGAGTCTCACCTGGAGGTTTTTGCCTTGGAGCACATCCAGACCAACCCAGCTGAAACTAATCCCATCAGGAGCCCTCAGAGCTCAAGGAGGCCAGGACCCCTTGCCCCTTAGAGTGCAGGGCCCTCTGAAAGGACAGGAGCCTCAGGGCCAGCAAAGGCACTGAGGTACCTTGTGGACAGTGCTGTGCCAGGCTCAGAGCATGGAAGTAAGGCAGCAGAGAAGCAACTGGAAAGAACTGAGAGCAGTAACACCTGAAACGCCAGCAGGCAGGGGAGGGAAGACCCTGGGCTTCCCCAGGAAGACAGCACAGCTGCAGAGAACGGACAATTTGCCAGGGGATAAAGCCTTGAATCATCAGACAGATACACTAAGAGCCAGTCCTCCTCACTCAGATTTCTGACTGGAAAGGGAAAAAAAAATCCATAGAGATGGCAAACAATACAGAAGTTCAACAGCCTCCAAACACCAAGGAAAGCAAGAAGAAGGGGGGGGGGGGATGTTGGACACATTTTATGGAGCAAAAATACAAAATACAGAGGATATAGAAAAGGAAACACATACAAATGCTCCAAAATGTTCCAAAGGAAATAGAAATTCTCCACAACTCTTGAAGAATTTAAATCAGAAATTATCAAAAAGATGGAAGCCTTCTGGCCGGAAAAATGGGAAACAATGCAAAAGGAACTCAGCAATCTGAGAGACCAAAATATGCAATTGCAGAAACAGCTTGAAGCCTCAAAAAATAGGTCAGACCAAACTGAAAAGGAAAACCAGGCTTTAAAGGTCAGAATCAGGCAACTGGAAGACTTGCAAAAGAGCAAGAATTAATAAAGCAAAGTTAAAAGACTAAAGAATTAGAAAATAACATAAAATATCTCACTGACAAGGTGACAGACCTAGAAAACAGAGGAAGGAGAGACAATTTGAGAATCATTGGTCTACCAGAAAAGCCAGAAATAAACAGTAATCTTGATATCATAATACATGATATCATCAAAGAAAACTGCCCAGAGATTCTAGAACAAGGGGACAAAATATGCATTGAAAGAGTTCACAGAACACCTTCTACTCTAAATTCCCAAAAGACAACCCCCAGGAATGTAATTGCCAAATTCCAAAGCTTCCAAGCAAAAGAAAAAATCTTACAAGAAGCCAGAAAAAGACAATTTAGATATAAAGGAACACCAATCAGGGTCACACAGGACCTACCAATTTCCACTCTGAGTGACCATAAGGCATAGAGCATGATATTCAGAAAAGCAAGAGAGCTGGGTCTTCAACTAAGAATCAACTATCCATCAAAACTGACTATATACTTCCAGGGGAAAGTATGGGCATTCAACAAAATACAAGATTTCCAAGTGTTTGTAAAGAAAAGACCAGAGCATTGTGGAAAGTTTGACATCCAAACACAAAGAGCAAGAGAAACATGAAAAGGTAAATATGAATGAAAGGGAAAAGGAGAAAAATGTTATCTTTTTATTTTATTCAAACTCTCTTCTATAAGGACTACATTTATATCAAATTATATATATTAATATGTGGGGACAATGTAATGTATAACTCTGGAATTATGCCCAAAGGACTTAAAAAAAACACATGCCCTTTGATACAACAATACAACTACTAGGTTTGTACCCTAAAAGAGGTAATAAAAATGGTTTTACAAAAATATTCAGCCATGCCCTTTGTGATAGCAAAATGTTGGAAAATGAGAGGGTGTCCCTTGATTGGAGAATGACTGAACAAATTGTAGTATATGATGGTGATTGGAATACTATTGTGCTATAAGGAATGATAAACTGTTTGATTTCTATATGAACTAGAAAGACCTCCATGAACTGATATGCAGTGAAAGGAGCAGAGCCAGGAGACTATTGTATACAGAAATTAAAACATTGTGGGACAATGAAAGCTAATAGACTTTGCTACTAATAGCAATGCAATGAATGATACAGGACAATCCAGAGGGACTTATAAGAAAGAATGCTATCCAATTCAAGAGGAAGAACTGTGGTAGTAGAAACACAGAAGAAATGCATGATTTATCACGTGTTTATATAGATATATGATTTGGAGTTTTGGTTTCAAAAGATTATTATAAAAATTAATAATATGTAAATAGATATTATGTAATAATACATGTATAACCCAATGGAATTGCTTGTTAGTACTGGGAGGGGGGAAGTAAGAGGGGAGAAATAGAATATAAACCATGTTACCATGGAAAAAATATTTATAAATTAATTAATATTTTAAAATGTTTGTGAAGAATGCTTTCTGATAATGTGACTCAAATGAATGGATGTACAAGAAGCTCAATATTTTTTTTATTAACTACAATCTCAGTTTCCCCTCTCTATCATATCTTGTGACAGAGGCTGGCACATAAGAAAAGTGCCAGGCTGAATAGTGTGTGTAACTGATCACCTCAATGGGGGAGGGGCCCCAGGAGTTTGGAAGCTGGAGGAGAAAAAGACTCTGGTGGAGGAGTTGCTCTCTTAGAAGAGAGAAGGTTGAAAAAGACTTTCTCCTGAGGGTTTATCACTTTTTCTTGTCTGTGACTGGAAATCTTTCCCCCCAACATTTCCCAATTGAACAGACTATTGAAGAGGAAACCTGAGAAAGACTTTTTAAATCTCTGTCTGACTTTACTTCAGGTCCTGTTGCCCTGAGTCTGAACTGTGGCCAAGGGGCGAAGCCCAGGGTGAGTCAACCTGATTTTCTCTCAGGGGGCTTAGGCTGCCAAGGCCTGAGTTCTCCCCAAACTTGAGGAGGGAGGAAAAAAGGTTTTAGATGGAGACAGGGACCCTCTTTTCTCCACTTCCCATTCCCATTCTTTCCGTGATAGTTATTCTTTGTATTACCCTGATTCAGTTGACATTAAAAGTTATCTGCTCCACAAGCTGTGAACAAGTGTGAGTGAACAGATCAAGGGGAGACGCTTTGGTCTTGAGTAGCGGATGGGGGACAAGAGGTATAAGCAGCCTTAGCTAAGGAGGGAAGGCAGAAAGGTGAAAATCTTCAAAAAACCCTCTCTTCTCTCTGAGCTAACCCTAAACATCAGCTGTCTCCCCTGAACCCCACTAGTAGAAGGGGGGTCTCCACTCTTCTCCACTCTTTCTCTATATATACTTAAAGACTGAACCCCTCAAATACAACTAAATGAACCCCTCGAATACAGTCTGGCCTCACTCTTTCTTAATTCCTACTATATAATGGCTATAATTCTGATATTCTGTGGAAATATGTCCATCCCATTCAATCAAATAATGAATACCTACCAAGAACACCCTTCTAACTAACTTTAAGAGTTTCTACTTCAAATCGTGGGCATTTGATGAGCAGGTAGGTGGGCCGGTATCATTGAAACTTAGTAGGGTTCCAGACTAACCTATGGACCTTCTTTAAATCACATGATAATTGAATTCTAATATTACTTTTAGCATGGTTCTAAATTATTTTCTTAGGAAATGAAATCATTTTTTTTCAGATAGGAAAATGCAAAACCAGGGATTGTATCTACCATTAAAATCCAGAAAAAAACCAAAACTTTTTCTTTCCCATTCCCCACAATGAAGACATCCTTTACTCTTACTTAACATCTAGGAAAGAGATTCTCTTCTTTTACTCCAATGATGAAATACTAAAGGTAATTCCTACTCTTTTCATGATTCTTCCTATGGTATCAGAAACAAGAGGGTATTCCATGACTGCAGTGGTCAATGTAATTAGCACTAATGAGCATTGGCATCAAAGTGAGAAAATGTACTGCTAGTTATTTTATTAGGGAAGTTTCCTGTTGAATTTTCTTTGGAGTCGAGAAGATCTGGCTTCAAATTCTGCCTCAAATATTTATTAAGCTTTGTGATCTGAGGCAAATTAGTTCACTACTTTGTGTTTCAATTTTCTTATACATAAAAAGGTATTATGTAGCAGCTACTTTACGCAGTTTTGTAAGATAAAATAGGATCCTATATAGAAAATATTCTGTAGACCTTAAAGCCTATGTGAGGAAGAGAAGAAAGAGAATATTAAAGGCTCCTTCTATGTTTTATTTTTATTTTGCTCTATTATAATTATAATTATGTTTATTTTAGTAACATTTCCACATCAGTTTTCCAAAGTTATATGATCCAAATTTTCTCCCTCCCATCTTCTCTCCCCAATTTTGGAGCTGGTAAGCCATTTATCACACAAAACATATTTCCATATTATTCATTTTTAAGTGAATCATCATATAAAATCAAAACAATACCCAAATATTATAAGTGATAAATAATATGCTTTCATCTGTATTTCTACTCCAACAGTTTATTCTCTGGAGGTGGTGAATTGTTTTGGATCTTGGTATTGCTGTTAATAGCAAAGTCGAAAATTTGGTTGTTTCACAATATTGCTGTTACTGAATACAATGTTTTCCTGGTTATGTTTATTTCAGGCTGAATCATTTCATTTAGCTGTTTCCAGCTCTTTCTGAAAACATTCTGTTCATCATTCCTCAGAGTACTTTAGTATTCTATTACCATAATATAACACAATTTGTTCGGCCATTCCCCAGTTGAGGGACATTTAGTTTCTAATTCTTTGCCACCACAAAAAAGAGCAACTATAAACATTTTTGTACAAACAGATACTTTCTAATTTATTTCTGTCTTTTTGTAATTCAGTTCTAGCAGTGGTATTATTGGATCTAAGGGTATGCATTGTTTTATAGCTCTTTCAGAATAATTCCAAATTGCCCTCCACAATGTTTGGATCAGTTCACATCTCCACCAGCAATGTGTTAGTGTTCCAATTTTGTCACATCCCCTCCAACATTTATCATTTTCCTTTATTTTATATTGGTCAGTCTGATTGGCGTAAGGTGGTATCTCAGAGTTCTTTAATTTGCATTTCTCTAATCAAGTCTAATTTGAAACATTTTATGTGATTATTTATAGATTTGATTTCTTTATCTGAAAACTACCTATTCATATCTTTTGGGCATTTATCAATTGGGGAAAAACTTGGTTTCTTGTAAAATTTGACTTGGTTCTTTATATATTTGAGAAATTAGAACTTAATCAAAGAAATTTGTTATAAATTTTTCCCAGTTTGTTGTTTCCCTTTTAATCTCAAGTTGTGTACATATAATTCCTTGTCTTGGCAAATAGATCCCCAAGTATTTTATATTGTAAAGAGTGATTTCAAATTTTTTTAACCCTAATTCTTGCTTCTGGGCTTTGTTGGATATATGTAGAAATGTTGATAATTTATTTGAGTTTATATGCTAAACTTTACTAAAATAATTATTTCAACTAGTTTTTAGTTCATTTTCCAAGATTCCCTAAGTATACATCATATCATCTGCAAAGAGTCACAGTTTAGTTTCCTTATTGCCTACTTTAATTCCTTCAATTTCTTTTTCTCCTCTAATTGCTAACACTAGCATTTCTAGTACAATACTAAAGAATAAGTAGTGATAATGGCCATTCTTGCTTTACCTCTGATCTTATTGGGGGAGGCTTTTATCTTATCCTCCATTGCAGGTGATATTTGCTGATAATTTTAAACAAATGCTACTTATTATTTTAAAGAAAGGCCCATTTATTCCTATGCTTCCTACTATTTTAATAGGAATGGGTATTACATTTTGTCTTACTATTTTCTGCATCTCTTGATAGAATCATGTAATTTCTATTAGTCTATTTCCTTCTATATACTCCCAAGTATTAAACTGTGCTGCAATTGCTTTGGGAATTCAGAAAAGATATTAAAGAGTTGCGATAGTGACTGATGGTCTAATGGATAAGGTGAGACTTGGTCTGGAATTTGAAGACTGAATGGAATTAGTAGAATGCATAGAATGGGAAAGGGAGCATTTCAAGAAAGAAAAACAGGACTACAGAAAAAATAAGACATAAGGGGAACAGAGGCCATAATTAGGAAGAAAGTAATCAGTTTGCATCAAGTCACTGAAATATGGAGAGAGCAAAAATTTTGAATGATTTAAAAATCATGCCATTGTGAAATATATTACTTTACCATCTTAACAGAATGTTTACTCTTTAAAGAGAAATAAATTAACTTAGCATGAAATAAGGGAGAAGAACTAGATAAATATGAATCTATCAGATAATAAAAAATTATTAATAACACATTTTATTGTCATTAATTCTCACCAATCAAATTTCTCTTATATTTCTTGCATTATTTTCACATCATGCATTGCAAAGTTGGCATGTGGGAATTTGATGTTGTTTGTTCCAGGTGCCAGCATGGATAGTTATAGTTCTTGTGAGAGGAATAGTATAGTTGAAGGCTTGGGATTAATTGGGAGATGGAGGTTTTCATGGCCTGAACTGAGAATGAACTGACTAGAGAAGCTGATTCAACTCCATTCAATCAACAAATATGTCTCACCTATAGTATACTTGCATTAAGGAAGAGCATAAATACCTCCTAAAAGGAATACCAAAATAAAAATTCCCAAAAATATCAGAGAGAAATCCAAAGGTTTTAGTTCAAAGAAAAAAATGCTTCATGTAATGAGAAAGATTTAAAGCACCAAGAAATTGAAATCAGAATTGCCACTGAGGTATGGAAAGTCTTGGGATATGGTATCCCAAAGGGCAAAAAAATTAAAGTTCATGGTAAAAAATAACCTACAAATTGGGCATAAACCAACAATAGTCAAAATAAATCTTAAATAGAATAGAGAGAAGTTCTTTAAGTTTTCTTGTTTCAAAGAAAAGAGCCTGGTAAGCCTTGAAAATATAAGCACTTCAAAAAAAGAGAAACCTAAATAGATCAATACATTTGAGGAATTAGGGAAAGTTAAATGATGGTTAAATGCTTATATTATAATGGAGGAGAAGAGGTAAAGATTCATTCAGAATCTTACTATCTTCAATAAGGAAAAAGACATGTATAAGAATATTCATAGCCACGCTGTTTGAAGTGGCAAAAAATTGGAAAATGAGAGGATGCCCTTCAATTGGGGAATGGCTGAACAAATTGTAGTATCTGTTGGTGATGGAATACTATTGTGCTCAAAGGAATAATAAATTGGAGGAATTCCATGGGAACTGGAACGAACTCTAGGAATTGATGCAGAGCAAAAGGAGCAGAACCAGGAGAACATTGTACACATAGACTGATACACTGTGGTAAAATCGAATGTAATGGACTTCTCTACTATGCAGTGATCCAGAACTATTCAGAGGGACATAAGAGAAAGAACGTTATCCACATCCAGAGGAAAAGAAACAGAAGAAAAGTAACTTCTTGATCACATTGGTTGATGGGGCTATGACTGGGAAAGTAGACTCTAAATGATCACTCTAGTGCAAATATTAATACTATGGAAATTGGTCTTAATCAATGACACATGTTAAACCCAGTGGAATTGTACATCAGATATAGGAAGGGGTTGGAGGAAGGGGAGGGAAAGAATATGAGTCTTGTAACTATGAAAAAATATTCTAAATCATCTAATTAAATAAAAATTTAAATTTTACTGTCTTCAAGGATCACAGAGGAACATAAAATATGTCTTATTTGTGCTTTTGTATTTATTTGTTGCTTTTAAGATGGGGAGGAAAATTGGAGAAGAAACATGAGAGAAATTAAGAAGAATGGGGAAGAAATTACTGTTGTCCATAATTGAGGTATTTGAGAGAAAAAACATGTATTGATGGGAAAACATGTGTGGGGGAAAGTGGGCATCTCATTCTCATCTAAATCAGAAAATGGAGGGTTGAGCACACACATAGTTTTGTATATAAATGCATTCCAATAAATAGAGTGTATAGTATGGACAGGAAGAGACAAGAAGTTTTAAGAAGGAAAGGGAATCCCCAAGAAAACTAAGCTTCAAGTTAAGAACAATTTTTTAAAAAGGATTAAAAGCAAAGAAAGGAAGAATAAGAACCACTGAATGGAGTCTAGGATGAGAAAAGAGAGAGAGAGAGAATAAAGGAATATGGTCAGACCATTTCAATCATAGTTTACATGTGTTAATTATATCCCTTTTCTGTCAACATCTTCTTTATATAAAGTGAGGAGAAATTGAGGGCAAATACAGCACAGAGTATAAATAGATATTATAGAGGGAAATAAGCAATTACAATCAGAAATTTAAAAGTTGAATGGAATAAACAATAAAACAAAGAGAAATTTGAGTGGATTTAAAATCAGAAAGAAATCTATTGCTTATGAACAACTCACTGTAAGTATAAAAACTAACAAACAGTTAAAATGAGAGGGTGGAATAAAATGCATTTCTCCAATGAATTTTGCAAAGCAGGGGTGGCAATCATGATCTCGGAAAAGATTGCAATAGAGATGGTTGAAAAAATAACCAGGTAAAACACTATATTTAAAGGCACTAAAGATAAATAATATCAATAGATATTACATATGTACCAATGCATTATATCTAATGTATTTCAAGGGAAAATTAATTTAATTACATGGAGAAATAGATGGCAAAATCACAAAAGCTAGGGACCTCAGTGTACCCCTTTAATGTAAATTTATCAAAAAGATGAAAAAGAAAGGAATTAAGAACCTGATTAGAATTTAAGAAATTTTGCATAAGATAGCTATTTGACAACCACCAAGTAGGATGAAAAAGAGAATAATTCAGTTTCAGGAAATGAATTTGAACAAGGCTTAAAAGAGACCTCCTCCCATGGGGGGAAAATTGAGACAAGATATATTTAAAAGTATATTTTTGTGAAATATTCAAGTAAAGATGAATTCTAATATTATATTAATTATTTGAAAATATAGGGAAAGAAGACATTCTACCATATTCATATGAGGTACATATGTTCATGATACATAAAACTTGGAGAGACAAAGCAGGGAAAGAAAATAATAGCCTGATAAATGCCAAATTTCCCTAATGAAAATTTATTTTAAAAAACTACAAAATGTTTAAAGGATTATTAAATATAATCAGGTTATATATTTTTAAAAATCAAGAATATATAAAGAAAAACAACATAATGGACAAATAATATGAAGGGAACAAATTAAATAACATTCAAATAAAACATTCATTTATATTTAAAATTTTAAAACACTGTATTAAGTGGAAATTTTAAAAAAATGATAAATAATATAATCAAAACAAAAGACTATTATTATTTGAAAATGAAAAATACTAAAGATATTTCTTATAGTAGGGATCATAATTGACTTTTTTATTTCATTGTTAGACCTGTAATCTGGAGAAAGTTGCCTAGAACTGTGAGAAACTATTATGTGGTATACCATGTTGCTTCTCATGATATCAGAGGTAAATCAAGGTCATTCATTGTCATCATTATTTTTTATCATTATAGAAATGCTAAAATACCAATAAGAAAGGGGAAAAAAAGTTTGAGGTATAATGAGTATTTGTGTATAGAGCTAGACTATATCTGAGAATCAAAAAGAAAGCAAAATTATTACTAGCATATAATTATTTTTGCATATAATTAGAGAATCCTGGAGTATTAATTTAAGTCATTTCAAATAATTCTATCAATAACATCAAACAACTATAATAATTACCAGTCTTTATGTTGTGACAAAATTGCCAACAAGGAAAAAAATATTTCATTCAAAATACCTTCACTAGGCATGTGTATATATTTAAAACTGAGAGTCCAGTTACCAAGACATGCACAGGAATTATATGAATATGAAGATATTCTGTCAAAATAGTAAACACTTTTTACTAAAATACAAATATGTATAAATAATTACAGTAATTAGAAAGATTCTTTGGTAAAGGCTATGTCCTGATAATAGGAAAAAAAATAACTACCTAATTTAATCTGTAGATATTTTGAGACAAATTAATTAATACACCAATAGTCTGTCAAGCTGAAAACAAAGAGTAATAACAATAACAAAATTCATCTGAGGACTCAAGAAATCAAGAATATTAAAAACCTAATGAAAAAGAATTGAGAACAAAGTCATTCTCACAGTAGTAGATCCTAAATTATATTACAAAGCATTAATCATGAAGTAGTATTTCTTATAGTTCAAAAAAGAGAAAAATTAACCTCTTTTTAAATTGGGACTCAAGATCCAAAAATAATTGAACATAACATTAAGCAAACTGAGACACCAATTATAAGAATAATGATTCACTATTAAACAAAAACAATGAGGAAAAATGGAAAGTAATCTAGTAGGAATTCTTAGTCTCAAAAAATGTAATTTAATTACCTCTAAATATATACCTAATTTATGTAAGAGTGGATTTAATTGAAATATTCAATCAAGTTACCCAACCCTGATTAAACTGAGTTATAAGATGCTTAATCAATCACTCAATTTTCATTTTTAGATCAAATGCTAATAATACTTAGTACTGGAATGATGTACACAAAGGACTATTGATATGCCTAAGAAACTTAATTATGACCCAGGAGTTGTTATAAATTATTGAATTAGTTTAGAAATAGGATCATTTGAGGGATTAAAATAAGCTTGGCTTCCTAGCAAAATCTCTCAGAAGTAATTGCCCAGGAAAGTGATGGAAAAATGCCACAGTTTAAATCATGGCTAGGTCTTTTTCTCTACTTTCCCCTTTTTGTTGGAGGACAACTTTGCAAGTTTCAGAGATATTCTACTGATATCCTCAGATCAGTTATTGGTTGTGTCTATATTGAACCTTAAATAGAAGGGCAAAGGATAAATTGTATATTGATTTACAGCTCTACATGGATTCCAGAAATGAAACTATACCATACCTAATGAAAACTTGGATATTCCATGACTGGAAGAAAAGGCCATCCAATAGTCTGACATTGTGAATTATGAATTAGTTTTTGTTGTGACCTGAGACTCATTGATTAGTGTGAGAGTTATGATAAGGATATTTGATATTTTAATATAAAATATTATGGGGATGAGGACTGGACCTCTATTATTTAATTAGCATAAGAAACCCCAAAATGAAGACTCTCTCTCTACCAAGGCATATTGTTATCTTCTCTGTAACTCATTCTTAGAGAATAACCTAGAACACCAAGAGGTTAAGTGATTTGCTAATAGTCACATAGCCATTACTTATCAGAAACTTTATTGAACCCAAATCTACTTAAAAGAATCATAAACAAATCAGAATAGAGTGTGATATCATTTATAACTATGAATAGGGAAAGAGTTCCTGACAAAATAGATGGTAGAAGATAAACTGTCTTTGCACAAATAAAATTAATGCATTGGAGTTAGAAAGTAAGCATCCAGGAAAAGTCAACACAACAAATAGTTTGAATAAAGAACTGCTTCTGCTCAGTGCTCTTGATCCCTTGACTCTCTACCCCAAAAATGGGTATAATCATTGGAGTGTCCAAACAACATCCTGTCCTGTTCCCAGTGCTAACACAGGCTCTTCCATAATCACTTTCTGACCAATTGCCCAAACATTTTAAGATTTCTGATTGAAGTCTACTGTTGCTGCTCTTGTTCAAGACCTGTAACTGTTGATGCTACCATATGGCCCCCATGTCAGACCCCAACTCAGTGTTACAGACTTTTCTTCTAACCTCCTAAGTTTTCCTGAGCAAGAAAATTTTCTTATCTCAAGGTTTTGTTGGCTTTGCCACTCCAGAATTCAATTTGAAGCATTATTTTAAAGTTTTAGGATGGGAATATTTGGAGAGATTGACTGCTTCCTCTACTCCACCATATGGGTTCTGCTGCTCAGAAGTCCAAATAAAGTAGTTCTTTTCATTATATTGAAGAAATTTATATAAATACAACTGTGTTCACAGTTAGAATCTATATTACCAATATTGGGGATATACCATAAAGCTATGAGATCAAAGACAGAGGAAAAGGATTCATAGGTAGAAAAATATTTGTAGCAGCATTTTTTTGTTTTACATTTAGTAAAGAACTTGAAACAAAGTAATAACCTGTCAATTGAAGAATGATTTTAAAAGTCTATGGATATAATGAAATAATATTCATTGTAAGAAATGAAAAAATGATGAATTCAGAAAAAAATGATGAAGACTAGTGAAATAGGAACTTTTCTATATATGCCTATATCACCTAACATGGAGGCACCTTGCTTCTGCCTTTTCTTAACATGTAAATATCAACACCTCTTTCGATTATGTCTATCGTTAGAAGAGGCTGAATCTTTAGAATATGTCCAACAGAGACACTTTGTCTTCCCCATAGCATCTAGAAAAGACTTAAAGAGTCACCATGACTAAACTGTTCAATGGTAAAGTTTGCCTTTTCCCTCCTCTCTCCTTTTCTCTATGGCCCCATGAAATGGATTTAGGCATGGGAAAGGGTGTGATTTTGTCTTGTTATATTAGTCTTTTTCATTTCTAAGGGCAGGTGGTAGAATCCCCAGACTCTGAAACAATCTGTGGAGTCACTGGAGCTGGATTCCAGGTTAGATGCTGCTGCCAGCAAAGAAGCCCTGAAAAGCAAGGGATTTGAATTCTAGGTGTGCTTTGGACTTGAGATTTGGTGTGACTGTGCCATATAGAAATAGATATAAACCTAATATCCCTCTCCACCCCAAAGTCCAAGGAGATATAGGAAAAAAATATGCCTTCCAGGTGTTGGGGGGGGTGGGGAGGGAATGCATATATATTTTTCTTATTATACTTGTTAAATAGATATCCCTTGTTAAAACTCATTCAGCTATTAAGTAGTTCAATAGAACCAGATACAAGGGAACCACAAGAATTTCAGGAACATTATCAGGAGGGGCTATAGCTAATGACAGACTCCTCTTAAGTTCTCCTTAGGGTTCTGGAGAATCCTGAGTGGATGGATAAAATGTAATATATCTGCTGTCTGGCAGTGGGGGTGTTGGGGGGAGATGGAAGAATATTCACTGTTACATGTAGAGGAAGGCAGGCTATCTTATTTTAGGAGCAAGTAGGTGGCACAGTGGATAGAATGCCATGTCTAGAATTAGGAAGATCTGAGTTCAAATCCAACCTATATACTTACTGACTTGTGATTTGGGGCAACTCATTTAACCTCTTCAGTTTCATCATCTGTAAAATGGCGATAATAATACTGCCTACCTCCTAAGGTGTTTGTAAGGATCAAATGAAGTAGCAATTGTAAAGGGCTTAGCATAGTAGCTAACACATAGTAAGTTATATATATATATATATATATATATATATATATATATATATATATATATAAAGAAAGAGAGAGAGAGAGAGAGAGAGAGAGAGAGAGAGAGAGAGAGAGAAATCACTATTATTTTTATTCTCCCAGAAGTTGAATTCCTCCATGTTAGGGGATCTGAGCATGCATAGGAAAACCATAAATACACTTTCATGAAATGATCACACAATGAAGTAATTACAACCAAGAGGACAACTTCTGTGGTATGAAATAATGGTAGGGTTTGGGGGATGGCATTGGATATGTAATTAGGCCAGTAACAGAAGATTACACTGTTTTGGGAAGGCTAACCAAGCCCAGTGCTAACAGGTACAGTGAAGGAAAATGAAAGAATTAAGAATTCTTAATCAATGTAATGAATCATCAGTTCTCCAATAATCTGATGATGAAGATTGAGGTCCATGTTGGAAACAAGAGGTGATGAACTAGAGGTTCCTATTTTCAGCTGTGGAAAATGTATGGATTTACTTTGCTTGACTCTATAGTATTTGCTATGAGAGAAGAATTTTATTTTGTGAGGGAGGGAAGGAGGTAGTGATAGATATTTTTTAAAGTTCTCAATGAAACATTTAAAATACACAGAAGAAAGCAGAAGAAAATTTTGAAGGGGACTTAGATAAATAATACAATGCTAATAGTATTGTATTTGATTTTAAATAATTTTTAAAACTGAATCTTTAAAGGGCCTAAGGGAATAAGGGACTAAGAGTTTTAAGTATTATCTTCCCCCATTCCCTGTTCTTCACTAATGGAAAATGTTCATGTCTTACAAATTTAAAAAAATGAAGGCTCCAAATATAGAAATCTAAGCAGAGGAATTTAAAATTAATAATAAGTAATAAGAATAATAATAAGTAATAAGAAATTGGAAGTCCTTGAAGAGTTTTTTTTTTTTGGTAGGGAAAGTTGTATGATGCCTACTCAGTATAAAACTGTGAGTGTCAAGTAGTAAAAGATACTAAAAATAGCTAACATTTTTATAGAGCTTTTAGATTTGCAGTGTTTTAAAAAATTAATCATTTAATCTTCATAATAATTCCAGGATATAGATGATATTATTATCTCCATTTTATAAATGAAGAAACTGAGGTAAATGTTGGTTTAGTGGCTTGCTCAGGGCTACACAAGTAATAAGTTTCTGAGGCCAAATTTGAATTCAGGTCTTTTTAATTGCAAATCCAATATACCCTACCATAAAATAAAAGGATTCTGCTCCTCCAACCTACCTTCCTCCAGGAGTTTTTTTTTCCTCCTTTTACTTTTTTGATTACCCCTAAAGTTCTACTTCTACCTTAGGAACAGTAGGTGATTCTAGGCACTTAACCCTGTTTGCCTCAGTTTCCCCATCAGTAAAATGAGCTTGAGAAGTTAATGCAAAGTACTCCAGTATCTTTCCTAAGAAAACCCCAAATAGAGTCACAAAGAGTCCAACACTGCTGAAACAACCGAAGAGCAAAAGTTCTACTTCAGGCAGGACTAATATTCAGTAAAAGAAAAGTTTTTCAGGGATATAAAAACAATAATTATTTTAATTTCTGATTTTGTACCCACTACTCTTAGCCCATGGCCTTGCACAAAGCAGGTGCTTAATCTATTGAAGTGAATGCCACTGAATTCTTCTTGTCTAGTTTCCTGCAGATTCATTCCTGATTGTCTTACTCAGCATAGTATTTCAAAGATCTATAATCGCATTATCTAATAAATTCAAGGAGTGGCCATAATAAATTAGCAGAACTCATACATCACACATAGACAACCTTCATCATTCAGGCCCTTGAAACTTATGTATTCTTAGGAAATCATTTCATTCTTCCAAATCTTTTATCATTTTATTACTTCCAAGCTTAACATGCCCTGGAAGAATTTCATAGGCCTGAAGCTATACCACCCTGTACTGAGACCTCATTACATTTCACAATCCCAGTGGGATTAGGCTCAGGCAGAGCTGGGAGGAGAGACCTTTAAGGAACACCTGCAGCAGACCCAAATTAGGGAGTGGTACAAGTGACTCAGGGAGGATCAGGCCTTTGGATGAAGCACATTTTGTGGCCTGCTCTTTTCTTGCTCATTAAAAACAGTGGGAGAAAAAAATCCCTCAGCATTTTTTCATAAAAGAATCTATGTTAATCCTAGTGTCTGGGCTAAATTGCATCTCTGATAATTCTACTGAGCCTGCCCACATTCACCTGCAGATTCAGCTGGATTTGGGATTCCCCTTCACTTCCTGTCCTGAGTTGCATTATTACGATGTTCAGTTTTTCAGGTGCAGCTATATATCATCCCAGAGGTGAAGAGACCCCCTTGTCTGTTTCTCCCTCGCCTAGATTGGTCATCATGAGTCATAATTAGCTAAGCCTGTCACATAAGGGGAAATATTTGCTCAAGTTCCTTTAGACGTGTAAAGGATGTGGAACACATTCTATAGCTTTTCATAGCTGGGGTTTCTGTAGCATGCAGAGGTTTCTGATTCTCTGGGAGGACACCATTCACAAGCAAAAACAAGGCAACAAATATTTATTATTTTTATTTATTATTATTTTTATTATTTTTATATTTTATATATTTTATTTTATATATTTTATATATATTATATTTTATATATTTTATTATATTATTATTTATTATTAAGTACCTTCTGTGTACATGGCACTGTGTTAAGTGCAGGGGAGATTCAAATGTAAGCAGGGTACCACTACTCTTGCCTTCAAGTAGCCCATAGACTAATAAGGGAAGGCACTTGAGTAACTTATAGTCTAATGAGGATGGCACGTAGTAATGATGTTCAATAGTATATGATAACTTGCATTTACAAAACTAAGAAAGTTCAATGTGATGTATAAAAGGGAATAGCCAAATAGGGTATGTGGGTAGGATCAAGGAAGTCTTCCTGAAAAAGGAAATGGCATCCCAATTGGGTTTAAGGATGGGTGGGAATTTAATTGATGAGTATGTAAATATTAATTATAATAAAAATAGCAGGTATCTGTTTTGCTTTTAAAATTTATAAAGCTCTTTAGAGCTATAAACTTAAGTAATGTATTCATAACATATACACACTACATAAATGAGATAAGACTAGAAAGTTACATTGATGCTACATTGTAGAGAGTTATGCTAGAGAAAGGTAAATGCATTATTTCTCAGCAAAATAAAGATTATTATGGAAGGGTAGGAAAAAATGGATTGAAGAAGGAAGAGAATGGAGGAGTAAGGAGATAGAAGAAAGATCTAATCACAGAGGCAGGTAATACTGTGTGCCTAACCTAGAATAATATCAGCAGAAGTAAAAATCAGGAAGATATATGAGCTGCCAAGTAGATAAAATCAGCAAAATGTGATAATTGGTATATACTACAGGTAATTAAGAGGGGAGCATCAATGATAACCTCCAAGTTGATGAATATGAGTATCTAGTGAATGGGGATAGCACAGACAGAAAAAGATAAGTTTGAAAAAGGAAGGTATTAGAATGAAAATACAATTAAATTGTTTCTGAATATGTTGAATGTTATTAACTATAAGCAGTTTGGACTTGAGATATGGGGTTGGAGCTGAGAGGTCAAGACTAGCTATAGAAAAATGGGAGTTATCTGTACATAAATGATAGTTGAAGTTCTGAGAGTGAATATGATGCTCAAAGAAAAGAACATGGAGAGAAAGGAAAACCAAGAACAGAATTTTGGAAAACACTAACCTTAAGGCTGTGGAGAGTATAAGTAAAGAACTAGGGCAGGAACTGTTTAAGAAGGAAAGTGTGTCTTTGAAGTTGAGGTAGAAAAAAAAAGTATTCTGTAGGAGGGTGTGGTTAAAAATGTCAAAACTATAGGACTATGATGACTGAATATAGGCCATTCATTGTGTTTTGTGATTTTAAGTTCACTGGTGATTTAAGAGTGAAACATTTTTAGTAGTTGTTGCTATAGAATTCCTTGCAAGGGCAGCTACAGCTCAGTCCTCTTTGTGACCCATCTCTGTTTTCTTGACAAAAATATTCAATTAGTTTGCCATTTCCTTTTCCAGCTCATTTTACAGATGAGAAGACTGAGGCAAACTGAATGAAGTGATTTGCTCAGGCTCTCACAGCTAGTGTCTGAGAACAGATTTAAACTCACAAAGAGGAGTCTTCTTTACTTTGCACCAGCACTCTGTCCACTGAACCAGCTACTTGCCCACTTGCAAGGGATTGCAGGATAATATATACCTAGGAAGGTATATATCATCAGGCGTAGACAATGATTTTAAGAAGATTTGCCAAAGAAGTGAGGGAAGAGAGAGAGAGAGAGAGAGAGAGAGAGAGAGAGAGAGAGAGAGAGAGAGAGAGAGAGAGAGAGAGAGAGAGAGAGAGAGAGAGAGAGAGAAACACTAGTTGGATAAGAACTAGAAAGCTCCAGGAGGTGATTTTGGGACTGAGGATATCTGAGGCAGAGAGGAAGGAGTCAGTAGATGGGTAGAATGCAAAACTGTTCAAGAGAAAGCAGATGGCTATTGGGGGATGATCCTAGAGGCAGTGGGAAGGAGCAGATTCTGTACATAGTACTAGTTTTAGTGGAACAACTCTTTCTGTGACTAGAAGGAGGGGAGAATGTGAAGATGATTAGAAAGTTTGAGACTTGGAATGAGAGAAGAGGAGAACAAAGATACTCCTTGTGATATTTATGAGATAGTTTCACATTTGAAGGGTAAAAGGCATTATTTATATAATAATAGGAAGAAAGTGATGAATGTTTAAGTTAATGGGATTGTTCTAGTAAAAATTGAGGTAGAGAACAAACATCTGAACCTTCAAACCCAATCTGAAAGGGGAGAGGGGGAACATATGAACCAGAAATGGAACCAGTTCAAACATATGGTGTCTTCTTTATATCTCAGTCAACTTGAATGTTTCTTATATCATAAATATCTCAGAGACATGAATAATAGAATGAAGACTTGCTCAATGAATATGGACATACCATGTGTTTGCTGTGTGCCCTAGACTCCAAGCTCACACAAAGGATGCCATAGCCTTTCTGCAATAATGATGTGTTCAGATACACAGCTATAGCATCACTTATAGCCTCTGGCTATAGTGTCAGCCCATGGCAGGTGGTTGAGCCTAAAGCATTTGTTCAGAATGAAGGTGGGGAATGAGGATTGCCTGTTACTAAGGTCACTGATTCTTTCCAGCTGTCTTACTGAAAATATTTTGAATTGAATAGAACTGAGTTGGATCAAATTCAGCTTGATTTTATGGGTAGAAGCCAAACTATCCTAGTTTGGATAAAAGACAAAGGACTGTAGTGGAAAAACTCCTCAATTGGTCAGACCTAGCTCCGGGTTTACCTAACTAGCTTGTAATATTAGGTAAATCATTAGGTAAATCTCTCTGGGTTCCAGCATCTTCATTTCTAAAATGAGGGAGCTGGACTAAATGTTCTTTCATTTTCCTTGTAGTTCTGTTATGTGATGGACCAGTTCTTCTCCCTGACATAAAACATAATACTGCAAACTATTTATATGTTCATTTATTACCTTTTGTCTTATTTTAAAATATCAAATGAGATAATATGTATTGTGAAGCACATATTTTGAAACGCCATATAAGGAAGGAACCTGGGACAGCGGATAGAGTGCTAGATCTGGAGGCAGGAAGAAGTTTATTTCTTTCCTAAATACATAAGTGCTGGCTATTATTAAATGTAAGGTCAGGCTAATAAGTAATCACCTCTAACTTTATTCTACCATGGTGGAATGAATATAGCTGGCTCCAACTTCTATAAAGCCTTGTAGAAAACTATATTTGACCTGGCCCACTGTGATCAATAGCTCAATTGGAGTGTTTTTTCTAGATTTAAGAAAGTCATGATCATCTGAAGAAACAGTGGTACACTCAAAAAAAATAATAAAACAACTTCTACTCTAACCACTAAATGTTAGAGACCTTAAGAGAAAAAGACACTGTTAGCACAAGGTATTATAGTTTATTTTAAAATTTTCTGTCACTTAGAGTACAAAGTCTCTCTTACTCCTGGAATGTACTGATACAGGGCAAAGTTAAAGACCACAGAGCCTCAATTCAAGAAAAACTGAAGGGGATTTTCCTAGCACCTTAATTTAAATCTATTCGATGAAAACTCAGACTAGGCAAATTCCTTCTCCTTTCCCCGCCCCGTTTTATTTTTAAAAATAACTGTTTACCTTACCCTTCATCAGAGAAACAGGATATCCTAAGACCAATGGAAATACATACAGAGCTCATCTAGGTATTTTAAGAAGAGAGTATCTAAGGAAACTATGTGTTTTTTAATTAGGATTGATTCAAATGCTTTGACAAGCCTTGAAAGAATAACATATGAGGCATTTCAGGTTTACCCTGAAGTCAAACTCAGTATTTCCATGCTTTGAAGCTGCTGATTTATTCCCATCTGTGATCAACTGGGCTGTGTCCACCTCTTTCTGAGGACGTCAGAGTCACAGCATTCCAGGTCCACTTTATTTAAAGGGACAAGTTTTGGCTTCTATGAATGAACAGTAGTCATAGGCAGTTCTCCAGTGGCTCACCAATTCTCTGTTGGGTTGAGGAAGGCTGTGTTTAAATTATTGGCCTAAGATGGGTAAAATGTTGTACCAAATTGAGCTTACAAAATTCAAGAGTAAATAGGTTCTTTGGAAGATTGTACTTTTTTACTTCTGAATGAGGGCCAGTATTTGTCCTTGTTAATTGAGAAGGCTGCATTATGTAATGGAATGATATAATGGAATGAACTCCAGATTTAGAAATAGGCACATGAATGGGAAAAAGGAAAAGGAAAAGGAATATATGCATTTATATAGTACCTACTATATGCTAGGCACTGTGCTAAGCACAGAATTTGAGTTCTTATACCAGGTCAGCCACTAATAAAATCAGTTGGTCAAATCACTCATCCCTTCTTTCTTGTAATTTGTTCATACATAAAAATAGAGTAGAATAAAAGTTGACATCCATAGGTCAGGACTTTTAGCTCAGGAATTGGATGATTCAGAGCAATGGGCTTAAAATCAGGTAGGTCTGAGTTCAAATTTAGATTCACATATTTACTAGCAGTATGATTTTGGGTCACTCTGACTACTTAACCTGGGATTCTAAATATGACTAGCCTCAGTTTACCTCAATTTTCTCTACTATAAAATGGAGAAAGATCCAATGAGATAAAATTAATAAATTGCTTATCACAATCTTAATGCCAGACATAAAGTACTTATTAAATATTTGTTTCCTTCCTTCCTTTACTCTCTCTTGGTCAAGATCAGAAAATACTGAAGTTGTTACTTATATTTGAAATGTATTTCTCTGTCTTCAATTCTTAGAAGCCTCAGGAACGGTTTGGTTCAAAAATCTGGCAAATTTGAAGAGATTGGTTGGTTTATATTATTACCTTAATGTTAAACTAAGAAAAATAATTTTACTCACATATTTTGATTTTGAGATATAATTTTCTGCTCATGGTGGGCTCTCTTTGATAGGTCTGTCTATGTATGCTCAATGTTCTCCAGAGTAGGCACTGCCTTACTTTTGACACAGATTTTGTTCTCAGAGTAGAGGGAGCTAGGTTAGTTTCAGAAGTTTGTCAGTTCCCTCAGGATGGTGACTCAGTTCCAATTTATTATTAAAAATGCATTGATTCCCAAATAAGGGGCAGAACCTCTTCAACTTAACCATTAGTCTTTTGCTAATGCTAGGGCCCTCTTGTTAGTCCAAGAGAAATGAACTTCTTTTCAATTTAACCCTTCCAGATTGCATGTGTGTGACATCTTCATTCTTAGACATGCCTTTACTGGTTTTAAACATCAATAGTCATTCAATTCAATATATTTCCACATGAAACAAAAATAGAAATAATATACAATGAAGTATTTAAACTTCATTGCCATTGATGGGTTAATCTGTTGGAAATTTTACTTTGATTAAAAATCTCACAGTCTTTTTCCAATACTGAGCATTTTGACAAAGACCCAAATAAAAGGTCATAATTGCTTTTTTTTTTCCCCTCCACAAATTTGAAAGCCCAATCCAACATACATTTTATTAAACACCAGTGTGAGAACTCTGCTAGGCACTAGGGCTAGTAAGGCAAACAGAACAATAACTCCTCTTGAAGTGCTTAAATTCTACTGAGGACACAAGCACATTAACTAATAAGTATGTATAAATATACAAATATATATGTCAATTTGAGGAGAAATAGGACTAACAATTAGGAGACTCATCACTATACCACCCTGACTCATTTATTAAGACTAAAATATATTTAACTCCTACCCATTACTTCTTTAACTATTTTTATTTGTTGTTACCATGTATTTCAATGTATACATAAATAATATGTAACATAATAACATAATTCACATGATTTGTTATAAATATTTAATAATAAATACATATGATATATTTATCTAAGAGAAACCAATTCTTACATTAGCCATGTACAAAAATCAGTCTTATTTCTTTTTCTCCCCAAAGAAGGTATATAATATTATGTAGGTTGTACATATACTTATATATAATACATATTTCCCTGTTCGTCAGATTATAAAATAAGACACATATTGCTTACAACAGAGAAAAATTCATGGAGGCAATAAAGTAAAGAAAGTTATGTTTCACTCTGCATCCAGGACTCTATCTGTTCCTTCTGTGGTAGTGGACATCCTTTTTCATCATGAGTCCCTATGAGTTATGCTAGATCCTTACCTTGTTGATAATAATTAAGTCATTCACAATTGATCACACATAATTATTATTGCTACTGTGTACAACATTCCCCTGGTTCTATTCACTTCACTATGCATCACCTCATACAAGTCTTTGCAGGTTTTTTCTGTGATCATCTTATTTGTCATTTCTTATGGCACAATAATATACCATTACAATCATATATAACAACTTGTTCAGTCATTCTCCAATTGATAGGCATCCCTTCAGTTTCTGGTTCTTTGCCACCACAAAAGAGTTGCTATGAATATCTTAGAAGAGAGTTTCTTTTCCTTTTCCCTTGATCACATTAGGAAATAAACCCAACAGGGGTATTACTGGGTCAAAAGGTATACATGTTTTTTAAACTCTTTGGAGTATAATTCCAAATTGCTCTCCAAAATGGTTGGATCATTTTACAACTCCACCAACAATGTATTCATCTCTATTTTTTCCACAGCCCCTCCAACATTTGTCATTTTGCCTTTTTATCATTTTATCTATTTTAGATGAAAATAAGGTGTCGGAATGAAAACAAGATTTGTATTCCTCATAACAACCAGATATAGCATACTTACAGTAACTGAATTTGCATGTAGAAATTGAAGCAATAACTTCTATCACTTCTCCCCAAATGACTGTGCTCTGTTTTTATTTTGACAATGAACTAAATACTTCCTTTAGGGTCATCCCTGGCTATTTGGTATTCTAACAGATGTTAGCTGACTCCACTTTATTTTCCTTTCTTGACTATGGGGTAACCTCTTCAGGTCATGGGCACTGAGACTCATTCAGGGAGCTATGAGATGTTCCCTCATAGGGTGGAACCAAATCTCTCTCAGGACAACAATATTCCAGATGGTCATCATCTAGCTAATACCCTTACAGGGTCTTGTGAGGATGGAGCTGAATCATAAATTACTTCAGGACTGGTACTTAATGAAGTAACAGATCCCAAGGAAAATGAAATAATTTCTTACATCTACACAGCCCCAAATAGACGACTTTAAAACTAAATAAATAAACTAATTGATAGGTAAACAAATAAACTAGATGAGCAAGCAAATAAATAAATGTACAAATAAATAGATGAGTGAATAAATAAAGCAAGGTACAGTGATGATTAAAAACAACTTTTTAATTAATCTGAACACTAAAAAGAATTTAAGAAAACCATTTAATGTGTATAAATATAGTCATAAAATGTTTGCTAGATGCAGTAGCCAGTAGAATGCAAACCTCTTCATTTCGCCTAGCACAGAACCTGGAACATAGGAGAAATGGATGATTGTGGAATTGAATTAAATAAATAGGTAGTATTCTTGTTGAAATATTCCATTTTAAAGTTGTATATACTTTAATTTGCCTATTCCTTATTTGGGAGTAAGGGAAGGGGATAAGTTACAAAATAGTCAACATTTTTCTCTTGAACATTCAGGGAAATCAGAAAGAGGAAAGACATTTCTATAGAGCCTGTGCACTGTGCTAATTACCTTTTACAAATATATTTCAATCGATCTTTACAACAATCCTACAAGATAGATGCTCTTATTGCTTCCATTTTACAGTAGAGGAAATAGAAGCAAAGAGAGGTTAGGTAATTTGCCCAAAGTCAAACAATAAGTGTCTAAGATCAAAGTTGAACTCAGGATGCTTCACTCCAGGGCTAGTATAACAGCTACCTAATAGACTCTATAAAGTATCAGTAGCCTTCTCTGATCAAGATGGTTATAAGAGGGTGTCACAAATACTCTCTCTCTCTGTCTCTCTGTCTCTCTGTCTCTCTGTCTCTCTGTCTCTCTCTCTCTCTCTCTGTCTCTCTCTCTCTCTCTCTCTCTCACTTTTGGACTCTCATCCCCTTCCTGTCCTTCTACCCTTAAGCCTCTTTCAGGCATGAAACAGGGGTATATTCGGCATATATTTTATAACTATTTCTCTGGGGAAAATATGCTTGAACACCTTAAAATTTAATATGTGTTATAAGCACTTTATCACTTTCTTAAGTTTAGACAAAAAAAACACAAACATTAAATCAAGCTCTAATTTATAACATTTGTCCATGCCCAATATATAACTGCTCCCATTGAATATTTGACATTGAGATCTTGAGAGCTAGGTTAAATGGACTCTACTACATACCTGGATGATATGGCAGTAATTCTGTACACTCCAGGAAACCACAAGAGAAAAGATTATCCAAAGATGCAACTCTAGACCTATACCACAATTCTTGAAAAGTGTGACATGACCAGATGGTGGGGGTAAAAAAATGATGAGATTTAAATGGAGAGAGATGGTAAGGACATGAGATCCAACACAATCCAAATGAAATGAATTGTATCTCACACACAATACATATTCTATTTAAAGCCTAAATTAATAGAATACAAAGGGAAGAAAATCTTTCATACTTTTTTTTTGCCATGAAACAGAAGGGCAATAGTACTTCAACACTGTATAATACAATTAAGTTGGAAACTTTACATGTAAACTCTGTCTTTCTGTTTCTTTCTCCTTCCTTTTTCCTTTTTCATTCTTATAATTTTAATCAGAGATTAACCCTTGTGATCTTTTAAACAATGCAAATAATTAAAGTAGAAAAGAAGCATTTGTGTGTCATACAACTGAAGGTAAGCCCAGTTTAAAAAAAAATAAAAGTATAACGGAATTGTATAACTTAAAAGTACCTCTCTTTTTGAGGGTTTTTGAAGGTCAGATGCCTACCCTTGGAGTAAGCAAGTGGAGAGCAGCCCCTTTTTTAACATCTCTGGGAATTTAAAAGAGGGAGGCAAAATGGAATAAATAATGAGGAAGAGAAAGGAAGAGAGATCTAGGGGGAGAAAAAGAGCAATGGAAATCTTTTGTAAGGAAAGGAAATGCCATTTATAACCCAACAATCTAGTGGTGTCCATAGTTTGCTGTGATTTCCAGACTAAAACTCAGGATAGAGTAAACCTTAGCCTCAATCACTTCTATGAACCCACTTCAAACACCCCTGATAACTTAAAAGAGGGAGGCAAAAATCGTGCAAATAATGGGGAAGAGAAAGTAAGCCCTACGAGATCATGTCATTTGACACAGTTTCAGAGTGAATGTGAGTTAATCAATAACATTCAAATAAAAACATTCATTTAAAGGAAAGGATAAAGGAA
Source organism: Monodelphis domestica (assembly GCF_027887165.1). Taxonomy (NCBI): domain Eukaryota; kingdom Metazoa; phylum Chordata; class Mammalia; order Didelphimorphia; family Didelphidae; genus Monodelphis; species Monodelphis domestica. The sequence goes on from NC_077227.1 coordinate 628,883,037, forward strand.
AAAAAGAGAGAATCAGCTTTTGTTTCTTTACATAATGATTCATTTGTAAGGGGAAAATATCATGAAGGTTGTTGACCGATTTTCATAGCCATATTTTCCTTGAATAATCCTTTCCCTGAGTTATCAATTCCTGTTTTTAAAATATTTTAGTTATAATGATTGTGATTAGCAATTAACTATCACCTAACCATATTTGTATTTTGTAAGCATCTTCTTTATATGTTCTTCAGTCCAATTATGTCCCTTTTTCTCCTCAAAAAGCAAATATTTAGAGAATTTAAGAGGCTTCTAAATAAGAAAAACCAACAACAATATAGCATTTATATAGTAGCTGCTATGTGTCAGATACTGTGCTAAGTGTTTTTATAATATTATCTCATTTTTTCCTTGAAATAACTCTGTGAAGAAGGTATTAATATTATACCAATTTTACATTTGAGAAAACTACTTGTTCAAGGTTACATAGTTAATAAATGTCAGAGGCTGGTTTTGAATTCAGGTTTTCTGGATTCCAGATCCTGCACTTTATCACCTATGATACTAATTACCTCAGAACTACTGCAAATTGATATTAGGATATTTTGTCAGTCAACAATGTATATTTATCAAGTATTCCCTCTACACAGAGCCTTGGATTTGGGGGGATTTTAAAAGGAAAATACAGCTTCTTCCTTGGCCAAACACAAATAGAAGGTGGTTGAACTGTAACGTAAAATGATGACTACACTGAGTATATGGCAATCATTTCAGGTACAAAATATAAAAACAATGAGTCATGTATCCTTATTTCTCCACTGGTTGAGTAAATTTCTTGCCGTAATTCAGAGTTAATAATACCTCAAGATAGAGTAAGAAAGAAAATAAATATAGAGGGTTGTTCTTGAGACTGATCAATATAATGAATTTACATATTGTTGAACCATAGTTTGGGAATTTGTGGACTACAGCCATTCCTTTGTGTTGAGTCTCTAAAGGGGCATTAGCAAAACAGTCTTATCTAATTGCTAGGAGCTAATTATTTATCATAAACAAGGCATGGGAGACTGATAAAAGAGGTAAAATAAAAGAAGTTCCCAGTCCTCTTAACCAGAGGTCAGTGGACACTGTATACCTTCCAGAATAATAAAGGACCAAAGCCTTGACCAATGGCTTTCACCCCTGCAAATTCTTCAGGTTATACAGGTTTTCCTGATCAGCATCTTGCTTAATGATAAATATATGAACTTATGTCCTGTAGTTCAAAACTCTATATAATATTTGAGCCTTTTTTCACTCAATGCAGTGTATCTCTCACTACCTCGCAACATCCAACATAGCTTTTACTCCAGTTAGGGCAGTGTTTCCTCCCTCTATCACAAATTCAGGTTGCTCTTTTCTCAGTTCTCAACCCTTCAACCTATACATGTTCCTTGACATTCTATAACTCTCCAAGTACTCCACTATACTCTCCCATCCCTTTATGATGCCTCGTGGTTCTATCTTTGTCCCTCTCTAAATTTCCAGGGCTGGAGGGTTTGTTTTGTAATAACTTGTAATTATAAATTCCTTTAAAAAAACTCTGCATAATGACTTACACATTGCATGAGAAAGTCATCTATAATCAGTGACTTTACTTCTTTTACTCTCTTTATTATTTATTGTAGTCTGGTTTCTGGCCTCATTATTCAATTGGATTTTCTCTCCAAAATTTCTGGTGATCAATCCAATACTACATTTAATAGTCTTTCCCCAATACACATCCTTATTGATGTCTTTACAGCCTTTGACTCGGTCATCCTCTGACTTCATATTCTTTTCTCCCTAGTTTTTCATTGCACTGTTCTCTTCTGGTTTTCCTATCTCTCTGTCCTCTTCTAAGTTTCTTTTACTTAATTGTCATTTAGCTATGTACCCTAACATTGTGTCCTCTTTTCCAAAGCTCAGAATTAGGCACTCTTCTTCTATATAATTTCTCTTGTTGGACCCATCAGCTCTCATAGTTTTTATTGTCTTTTTGCAAGTGATTCTCAGGTCTATTTACCCAACCTTGCCCTGTCTCCTTACCTTTAGTGTCTTTTTGCCAAATGGCTTTTGGAAATCTTAAACTGGATCTCTAATAGATATATTAAAATCAAAATGTCCAAAATTAAACCCTTTATCTTCTCCCTCAAAACCTCCTTTCTTCTAAATTTCCCTGTTATGTTAGTGAATATCATTACCTTCCAAAGCACCCAGGCTCTCAACCTATGCATTATCACAAATTCTCTAATCTCTTTCACTCCATCCTGACCCCATCCAATTGATTGTTTACTTCTATAGATTCCACTTTCCTGATATCTTTCATATCTCATCTGACATTATCATCACCCTTGTGCCTAACCTGGTCCTTTACTATCTTTCTAGAGTTTATAGCCTTTACTTCCATCCACATTTAGAGTGTCTACTCCAGTGACACTGACTTCTTGCTCTTCCTCATACAAAAAGCTCCATAACCTAACTCCTCAAATTTTAACTAACTGTTCTCACCCCCATACTTAAAAGTATATCAATCCTCTCTCCTCCCTGTCATTACTTCCAAAATTTCCTTCAAGTCTCTGATAAAATCCTTCCTTTTGAAGGAAGTCAATCTATATTTTCCCTTAAATAATACTGTTTTCATGTGAAAAAATCTTCATCAGATTTCTTTCTGTCTCAGGTACTATGGAGGGCAAGGAGGGAATGAACTGTTCTTTAATCAACTAATTATTTAGGGTTAAATTCTTTATTTTCCAATTATTATTATTTTCTTCAAAGAACCTTCAGTGCATATATTTTATTGAGTTATGTTCACAGGAGAATAATTATCAGAGATAGGTATTATTTAACTTTTACAAAATTCCATTATGTTTCACTGCTTTGTCTAGGCCTGAAAATTTTTTTATAGTTTTATTGTCTATTTCTTTCTTCAATTTGATTGGCTTTTCCTTAAATAAATTCTATCATTCAGTACCTATATATTATTTATCAACATTCATTCATTATCTCTGATATATTTAAGGAAGTTAAGCCTGAGAGAAACTGTTCAGCAGCTAGCTAGAAGCAGTTATGTAACACCAAAACTTACTTGTGGCCAGTACCTATTCTGGGAAATTATGAATTGCTTAAGGTAGGAAAGGATTGAGACACTTAAAATTCTAGCACTCAGGGAAAGTACCATCAGAAAGGAAGGAGTCAAAAAGTGAGTAAAAAGGAGAATGCAAGGAAGAGAAAACAAACAAAAGAATTAAATGATCAAATGATCTGGGGAAGAAAATTCAAAGACCATGAACATAAACAAATAAATCAACATGGAAAACATTAAAAGCAAAAGGAAATTTGGCTCTCAGATCTGGTATAAGAATTCAGACATCTATAAATAAATACTACAAAGATAAGAAAAATTATTCATGATCATTTTTTAAGACACAGAGTATTCTTTGGAAATTGAGAGCATGGAACCACAAAATACTACTTCTGAGTGATTTAAAAGAGAAATGAGAATTATAAGAGAACTCATTCATGATTTGTTCACTTTCTGACCTAAGACTAAAAGATTGTCTAAAAGTTCACTTTTCCCAAAGTTTTAGCATTCAGTTAATATGGCTATACTGAAATTATTTAATATTCATTGGTTTATCTTAATTAACATTTAACTAGGCAAAATAGTTTGTAATAATACCTTTAATAAGTTCATTCATGGTGAATTCTACTTTTTCATTTTTGATATTCATAATTTCACTTTTCTCTCTAAAAATCAAATTACAAATAATCTACTTAATGTACTCATTTATTTTGGCATTTAATTGGGGTTTTAAATGCATTTTTTCTAGTTTTGCTTTTTCATGGCAAATTTCTTGATCTGCCCTATGTATATTTTGTTGATGCAAGTTTTCAGACACATAATTCTCCCTTCCAGAAACTACTTTGACTTCATCACCAAAATTTTGGTCTGTTGTCCCATTATTGTCATTAACTTTAATGAAACATTTTTCTATGTATTATTCTTTGAACTATCCATTCTTTAGGACTAATTTATTTAATTAATTGCAATTATTGTCCAATTCTAATTTTAGTTTAATTCCAATTAATAATGATTTCAGCAGCCTTTAGTAAGTATAATTTCATTTAATTGTGGTCAGCAAAATATGTGTTTTAAAAGATCTTTATGAATTTGTATTTTTGTGAGTTTTTGTGAGCTTGTATTATTTTTGTAAGTGCCATGCCCAGATGAGAAATAAACAACTCTTTTCTATGATATTCAATCATCACCTTAGTTCTATATACTCTAAATTTCTTTTCACATCCTTAAATTATCTCTTGCTGGTTTTTTTAAGATAAATTTGTCTGTGTTTGAAAGGTATTATGTGGAGACCCTACATTTCCTATTCTTCATTAAGGTCATTTTATACTTTATACATTTTTATACTATATACATTTTATACTGTATGTATTTACACATTTACATATGTTTGTACTTTATACATATATTCATAATAGCTATTTATGAACATGTGTTAAGTATTGATATTAATACTTTATCTTTGGTATATTTCAGGATAATGTATATTACTTCTCTTTTAAAAACTATTAGTGCCTTATCTTTCATCATGACTGCTATTCCTGCCTTTTTGATGCCATCTGAATAAGATTTTCCTATAATCCCTTATTTTAACTGTACAAAACTTATATTTCAAGCATACTTCTTACAATAATGTGATGTAGGATTGTGTTTTCTAATCCACTCTTCTATTTTATTGGTGAGTTCATCCTATTCACATTTACAGTTATGTTTTTAATTTCATATTACCAATCCTACTTTTCAATAACTTTTCCTCCCTTCTTCTACATCTTCTTCACAAAGAAGAGGATGGTGATTGAGGAAGATAATCAGGACTAATACATTATGCTTGTTACACTCTACTTTTGCTCTTTTGTTCCCTTTTTTCCTCTCACCCAGACCATAAACACAAGTTTTTATTTATTTTCTTTTTAAACATCACTCTTCGTAATCCACTCTACTTACTAAGAATTTTATTTTGCTTATGACTAATCCTTTCCTGAAACTAGCCTCCCTCTTAGTCTCCCCTTACCCTCCTCCCTATTCTTCCCCATTTCTCTGATGAGTGAAGTGTTTTTCATTACCCAACCCTGTTTGTATGTGTCTGTGTGTATAGGCATGAGTGTATATCCTGCTTTGATCAATTTGAATCAAAAGAGATTCAAATGTCACACCCTAGGCTCACCCCTTCATCCTTATGTCTTCTTCTTGGACATTAGAATTACATGACATAATCTTCCTAGCTCTTCTACTTCCTTTTGTCTTTATTGTGTTAATTTTCCTTTTCCTTGACTTTTTCTATCTTAATTTTAAAATAAAATATAAAAAATCCTCTAAAAGGTGCCTTTCTGACTTAATTCCCTCTGTGACCACTGTTGCTATTAGGACTCTGAGGGAACACTTACATAACTTTCTTCCGTTAGGATGTAAAATATTTCATCTTTGTTTACTACCTTGGGATTGCTCACTCATAATTACCTTCTCATGTTTCTCTTGACTCCATGTTTGTATTTCAATGTTTATACTCAGTTTTATTTTTTTATCTATAAAGTTTGGAAACTCTCTGATGCATTAAAGATCTATTTTCCCCCATTAATATTTATTCTCAGTTTTGTTAACTAAGTCATTCTTAGTTGAATGTCTTTATCTTTTGCCTTTTTTAGTATTGTATTTCAAGCTTTTCTTTGTCTAATGGTACAGGCTATGAAATCTTATCTGATTCTGACTATTGCAGCTCAGTACTTCAATTCTTTCTTTCCTGTAACATATTCTTATTTCATATATATATACACACATATGTACATATATATGTACATATGTGTGTACATATATATATATATATACACACACATGTACATATATATATATGTACATATGTGTGTGTATATATACCTAGTTTTGTAAGGGGGAAAAGGGATATATTTATATAAAAAGGTTGGACTGGATTATATTTAAAACAGGGTCGCTAGGAATTTTATTTATTCCAAAGAGATTTATTTACAAAATATAGAAAGAGTGAAGTAAGCAAATCAAAGGGAGGATAGGGTAAGATATCTAGCCTAAGTACTAAATAATTTACTCCTGGCTCTCTCAAGAGGTAGGTCTCTCCTGAGGTTAGTTTTTTCAGTAAATCCAGGAAAGGAGTCAGCCTTTTCACTCACCATGTGTCATGTGTCAATCCAAAGGAAGAGATTTAAGAATAGCCTCACAAGGAACAAGGTCTCAGGTCCAGGCAGCAGATTCTTCTCTAGTCTCAACTCAAACTCAGAACTCCAAGTAAAAACTAACTCAGGAAGTTATAACTCCCTTTTAAAGACACTTTCTTTTGCATCACTTCCTATGCCTTCCACTAATTTTACATCTACCAATCAGAGTTGAAGCTTTGCTTTAGGACTGCCCAAGGGCAATCAGTTTAATTCTGATTTGTCACCCACTATTGCACATGTGGGTCACAGACCTCCCCCCACTCAAGTGTGAATGGGGTGTCTACACCTTTGGTGATTAAATCTAAAAATGGGCAGGAGTTATAATTTAATTTCCACAATCAGAGGAAGGTTAATTAATTTCATTTTTACAATCAGGGGAGAGTTAAATTTAATCACAGCTTCCATGTGAAAGAATAACATATTTTATATAACATTTGTTTATAGACTTTATTTAGGCTTTGATATTCCAGATAGTTTTCATTTTTTTTTTGTAGGAGGTGATCAATGACTTTTCTTTATTCAATTTTTGCTGTTTAGTTCTTATTTCCTCATAATTTCTTGAAATGTAATATCCAGAATTAAAAAAAATAATAGTTTTCAGTTGATCCAATGATTCCTATTACTTCTCTTTGATTTGTGTGTTTATGTTGTTTGTTATTAATATGCAATATCTTAATATTTATTTTGTTAGATTTTGGTTTTAATTTTAATATTTAGTGCCATCTTACCAAGTGATTCTTTGATATCCTTTCTAATTTTTAAGGAGCCTATTGTTTGGTTAAATTTTTTTAACATTTTGTTAATTTGTTAATTCTCTTTCTTTGTATTTTCTCTAGTCCTCTCATATTTTACAAAACTTTTTCTACTTTTCTAATTTGATTTATAAAATAATTTTAATTTTTTAAAGAAACAAAATGTCTTTCTTCCTTCAGGAATTCAAATTGAACTTGTATCCAACCTATATTATCCTTTGAGCTTCTTTTTATTCGTAGACATTTTGGAGCCATTCTTTTCTTTTGAATTTGTTTCATGGCTGTCCATATCAATATATATTTTTATGGCAGAATTCTTTTTGTTTGTTCATTTATGCTTTTACTCATACTTATCAAAATAGGATGCAATGTTAGGCCCAGATTCTGTACAATTCTGGAAGAAGCATCTAAGCTTTACTTTGTTTTGTTTTGTATTTTCTTGGGTCTTGCTAATGCTTTCTCTGGGTTCTACATTTTCAAGGATGTCAGGGTTGGCTCAGGCTAGGGATGCAAAAATTCATATCTGACCTACAGTCAAATCTGATCATTGTCCTCTGTTTGGAAACTTTGCAAACTCCTCAATTAGGTTTTGGTCTCAGCAACAACTCTTCTGGGTCTGCCCCTGGGTGGAGCCCCAATATGGTACTACTATTCCCAGCCACCATCAACTGGATAAAAGTTTCTTCAGGTTTAATATGGCAGAACCTACTCATGGTCTAAATTCCCTTATTTGGTCTGGCTAGTACTTTTCTTGGGCGATGATAGGTCCTGTTCTATAATTAAAAAAAAAAAAACATTCATCTTCTCCCTGCTTCTGCTCTTGTTCCTTGCCCATAACAAGCTTCTGGCCCATAACAAGCTTCTGGCCCATGATTCCTCCTTGCCTTAGTTACACCTAGACTCAAGTTGCTTCCTTGGACTGTACTAACTCTTCTATCTTTCTCTTGGGTTAAAGTGATAGTACTGGGGAATGTCAACTATTTCTTCTCCTTGTGGTATTATACACATCCATGATAGATGGATTTAGGACCTCTCTTTGACCTACTATCCAGCTCCAATTCCTATTCTAGATGTTTCAGTAAGTCTCTTGGCTATCCTTTGACTGTTGTCAGCAGACATCTGTCTTCTTATGGCAACTGGGCTGGAGAAATGACTGATTAATCCTTGTATTTCCAGATCTATCCCTAGTCTGATTTTTATAAAACTTTATAGTACAATTGTTCTGGAGAACAGAACTATGTGTCTTATTTTTAGGTTGTATATATTAATATTTATATATATATATATATATATATATGTATATGTATATATACACATATATATTATCACCTGGGATAATATATATATATCCATGTTCATCATGTTGTGAAAGGAGACACATATTCCTTATACTAGAGAAAATTCATGTAGGAATATACTTCAATTTGCATTTGGTCTCCATCTATTCCTTCTAAGGTGGTAATTACCCCTTTTTTGTCATAAGTCTCTTGGAGTTGCCCTATGGTCCTTTCTTGTTGATAATATTTATTGCTGTTATGGTGAACAACATTCTCCTGGTTTTACTCACTTCACTTTGCATCACTTCCTATGTCTTCCCAATAGTTTTGTTTTTTTCTTTGGTGGGGGGATCACTTTCTCTGTCATTGTTTATGACACAATAATATTCTATTACAAGCCCACTACACAACTTGATCAGCCATTTCCCAAGTTATGAACATCTCTTCATTTTCCAGTTCTTTGCCATCACAAAAAAGAGCTGCCATGAGTAATTTTGTATGGGTAGATTTTTTTCCCTATCTTTAATCTGTTTGGGATACAGACCTAGTAGAGGTATTGCTGAGGCAAAGGGTATACACAATTTGATGGACCTTTGGGCACGGTTTCAGGATGTTCTCCAAATGTTTATATCAATTCAAGCTATTAATGTGCCAATTTTTTCATAACTCCTCCAAAATTAATTATTTTCTTTTTTGTCATGTTAGATAGTCTAATGGGTATGAGATGGGGCATCAGAGTTGCTTTAATATTCATTTCTTTAATCAATAGTAATTTGTAGCATTTTCTCATATGACTAAAGATAATTTTAATTTCTTCTTCTGAGAATTTCCCATTCATATCCTTTACCATATGTCTTTTGGTGAATGCTTTGTGTTATTTTTTTAATTGGACTGCACTTCTTCTTTCTACTCTACCATATTGGCTCATCTCCCCTACATTTGTTTATGTGATGTCTATTATCTACTCTACTGTCATTTGTCTGTGTGTATGAAGGTCCAGCAAAAAAGATTTTGATGTAGCCCTTTATTTTGATTCTGAGTGAATCTTTATATTTCAAGTGTGTTTCTTGTAAAAAAAACCATATTTTGGGGTTCTGCTTTCTAACCATTCTACCATTTTATTCTATTTTATGAATGAGTTGATTCTATTCACTTGCTCAGGTGTCACTCCCATCCTTTATAGAGAAAAATATGGTGAAAGAAGGGAGTTCTTAAAAAGAGACATCTGTAATGCAGATGATCAGTTTCTACTCTGGTACCCCTCTTCTTTTCCTCACAGCTAACCCTATCACAAATTTTTACTCCTTATTTTCAAACTTAACCCTCCAATATTGAAGTTTGTCTTCCTTATGACTACTTAGTCACTGACTGATCTTACTTCTTATAACCTCTCTTTCCCCTTTTCTTGCTTTATCTCATTGTTGTTAAGGTATTCTTTTTATTTGTTTATATGTGTGTTTATGCATGTGTTTTTGAGAGAGAGGAGAGAGAGAGAGAGAGAGAGAGAGAGAGAGAGAGAGAGAGAGAGAGAGAGAGAGAGAGAGAGAGAGAGAGAGAGAGAGAGAGAGATATTGAGGGTTGGGAGAAAGAGAAACAGACCAAGACAGAGGGACAGAGAGCAGAGACAAAAAGACCTGTATTTGTCCAAGAAGTTGGGAATATGGTTTGTGTGATTCCATTCTATCCACTTTATTCTCTTCAAGTTTATGTACTTATGTCATTTACTCCAATTATGTGGAATAGCAAGTTCCTTCCACTTTTCTTCCTATCAGCTATTCCCTTCTCCCTCTCTTTTATTTCTTGTCTTAAAACCATCAAAACAGAATTAAACCACATGCAGGCCATCTATTTGTTATATTTCACTCCCTCTATGACCCTTGAGGACTTTGGAGTTCTTAAGGGACATCTATTTCTTGTGTTTCTATTAGAAGGTAAGCACTTCATCATTATATAACCCCTTCCAAATGTTCAAATGTTTTTACCTTCCTACTTTTCTCTTGAATTCTATGTTTGCATTTCAAAGTTGGGTTTTCCTTCCCTCTACTCTGGTCTTTATATTAGGAATTCTTAAAAGTCCTCTATTTCTTTAAAGTCTGCATCTCTTCTTCCACATGTCTAAACCCCAGAGACTATATTCAGTTTTTCAGGGCAAGTTATTCTTGATTGTAAGCCTCCTTTATCTTTTGCTTTTAGTATACTTTATTCCATAATTTACCTTATTACCAGTGAATTGTTTCTATTTTTATTTAGTCACCAGATTGCAATAAATCTGTTTGTTGTATTTTTTTTTGGTTTATAGTTTCTTGAAATACCATATTTAAGAATGATTTTTTAGTAATTTTTCAAGTAGTTCACTTACACTTATATTAATATCATTTTTCTAGTTTTCCAGCTATTATTTTTGAAATTATATGCCTTCTATTTTCTTCTCTTATTCTTAATTTACATGAAGTTTCTCATCCTTTAATAATAAATAGTATTAAAAATAATAACCTTGCATTTGACATTACATATATTTACATATGTGTATGTCATCTCCACTATTAATATGTAAAGCTCTTGAGGTCTGAGTCTGTTTCATTTTCTTCCCCAGTAACAAAATAATTTGTACCTAGCATATACTTAATACATTCTTTTGAATAGTGAGTTAGACCTGATTTCATTCATTTGAAGACTCCTTTCTCTAACAAAGATATCATTGCACCCTAGTAACCTTTTAAGTCTCCAAAGTCATCCCTCAACCCACCCAAAAATGAATTATAGTAAAGAAGGTAGATGAATTTGAAGAGACCTTTGTCTTGCATCCTAGATTTGTCACTTACTAACAAGATCTTGGGCAAGTCAATGGGGACTTTCATTTGCCTTATCTACCCAATGAAAGTATAAGACTAGATAAGCTTCTATCTGATTATAAGTGGGTGGTCATCCCTTTGCTGATGAATGAATTTTGACAGTTTTAATTGGGCCAGTAATCAGACAAGAGCCACTAAATGCATCACCAAACCCCTACTATTGGGGTTCTTAACATTTTTTGTGTCAAAGATCCCCTGGACATTCTGGTGAAGCCTATAGACCCCTCCTCAGAATATTTTAAATGCATAAACTAAAAATACACAGGATTACAAAGGCCACCAAATAAATTGAAATACAGTAATCAACTGGGTAAATTGAAATACTCCTTTATTAAGCCTGACCTTATCTTAGCTATGACATCTAGAACTAAGCAGGGTCTCCTCAGATCATTCAATAGTTGGAATGGAGCTGCATCTGGTCCAGGTATAAAGCCCCAATTCAGAAACTAAAGCTGGAAATATGAGTAACTAATGAAAATGCCCAAAGCAATGAAGAAACAGTATGGACAGAGAGAAGTTCAAGAGGTAATATGATAAGAAGAGTATTAATTCACTATTATAAATAGAGTTTCACAGAGAAAATAAGTCAGTTACAAATACTAGAAAAAATATGTGAAAGAAATAAAGCAAGTCATATAAAATTGCATATTGTGAAATAAAATCTAAAGAAGAAAGAATAGTAAGTAAAATCAAAAGTTTAGAACAAATAGTGGTAAATCTTACCCAAGAATTGGAATCTTTGAACATTAGCAGAGGTCCAACAGAAAGTCAAGGCTCCATGAGATATTAAGAAATAATAAAATGGGAGGGGAGGATGAGAAACTCTTTTACTGGTTTTGAAAGTTGTTAAGGTATCATATAAGGAACGGATCTGTCTAAGACATCTTACATACATATGCACATCAACATCCACATGCAAAACTGAGTATGCATATGTAATAAATAATTTATATGAAAATAATATATACTTGTGCATACATGAAATATAAGTAATTTTATATAAATAATGAATGCATATTTATCTGTGAATACCCATGTGTGTTATAATAGATGTAAGTAACATATAAAAACTTTCACTGTTGTGTCAAAGGGTTCTATATCTTGAATTTTAGAAACTCAATCAGAAATGTACAAGCTATGACAGTTCTTAGCAATCTTTATTTTAACATGTCAATACAATTTTTAATAATCATTTCTGACACTTTATGATCCCTGTTCTCTCCTTTCCTCTCCCCCTACCCACTCCCCAAGAGAGCAGAGTATTTTATATTGGTTGCACATACATTATCATACAATACATATCTCAATGTTCATCATGTGGTGAAAGAAGACACATATCACTTTACACTGGAGAAAACTACATGAAGGAAATAAGCTGAAGAATGGTATGCATCAATCTGCATTCAGACTCTGTACATTCTGTCTATGGCAGTGGATAGTTTTTTTTCTTCATCAGTCCCTTGGGGTTGTCCAGGATCTTTACATTGTTGATAATAATTCATTCATTCATTCACATTTGTATATCATAAAGCATTGATATAACTGTGTACAGGGTTCTCCTGGTTCTTACTTTATTTTACATCACTTTATATGTCTTTCCTGTTGTTTTTTGTGGTTGTCTTTTTCATCATTTCTTATGTGATAACAGTATTCCATTTCAATTGAAATAGTTTTTTATTAGTGTTCCTATCTATTTAAAGAGTTAGCTATAGGTGATGCAGTGGATAGAATGCCAGGCCTATAATCAGGAAGACCTCAGTCAGATACTTTGAGGCTGATCTCAGACACTTATTAACTGTGTGATCCTGGGCAAGTTACTTAGGCCTATTTGACTCACTATACTTATATGTAAAATGAGCTAAAGAAGGACCTGGCCAACCCAGAAGTTTTATCCCCAAAAACCCCAAATGGGCTCACAGTGAGTCAACTGAAACTACTTAACACTACCAAACTAAAGTGGGTTTCCAGTATGGCAGAGGTTCTCAAACTGGAGACCATCAAATTGTAGATTTACACATACATGCACACATATATATGTGTAGAACATAAAAATATATAAAATAATTTATATGAAAATATTATAGGTATATGTGCACATATAAATAATTTATATGTGTATACATATTTATGTGAATTCAAATGTGTAATAATAGAGTGTGTATATGTAGTATGCACATATATATTTCAAAATCATTAGTTTACTTTGTAAGCTTATGTATTTTAAAATGTTCTTAGGATTCCATATGCAGATTGCTAAGGGCATCTGTGATATAAAATATTAAGAACCTCTTGGTTTGGTGATGGACTAAATGGTTGTTATCTGATACCTGACTCAGTTAAATCTGACAAGTTTCCTTAACAGAAAGGAGACCATTCATTTAGAATTGGATAGGATCTGTAAGGATAATTTTAGGGTTGTGACCTAAAATAAATTAATTTTGGTCACCAGGGGATATCCCAAATAAAATACCCAAGTCGGCTGGAAATTTATGGTGATTTTAATTAATATAGTGTAAACCTTAAAATTTCTTAGACTTATGCCTGTTGGAAATTTCCCCATTTCCAACATTAGGTAGGGAGGGTCCTTCTCCTCCCTACCTAAGATTACTTTAGGACAGAAACCTTTTGCTGAACAATGGAAAGGGCTTTGACCTATGCTTAAGCATAGAACAGGAAGTTCTTTGAGTCATGATTGATTTTAGAATTGATACAATAGAGATACTTGGAATGACAGAACCAGGTCTTGGAAAATACAATCTCCACCCTACTCAGTCCTAACAGGATTTAGGAAGGGCTGCAGCATAGATCAAAATTTAATTATTCCAATCTCTACCCTACTTAGAGTAACAGGATTTAGGAAGGGCTGCAGCAAAGGATCAAGATTTAGTTATTTGAGAATATGACCTTCAACAGACATGTGCAAAGCCACAGACCTCTGGGCCACCCTGGGTTAAGCTAGAGCCACCATTGGCACAGGGAAGACATGGACAGTGATTGGTAGATGTGAAAACTGAGGGGAGGGAACTTAGATGGTTTCCTTAAAGATAGCGGGGTCTGAGGACTAGGGAGGTTGGAGAGGTTTTGCTCTGAGAGGTTGGGCTCTGAGAAGCTTGCTCTGAAGGAAGCTGGAGGTGGAGGCCCCTGAGACTGTTTCTCCATTTTGGTCACGTGAGTGATAGGAACTGATCTCTTTTCTTTGCCTCAGCTATCTAAGGGCTTGGGCCTTTTGGCCCAGCCTAAACAGAGGGGGTATTTGGGTATTTAAGCCCTATTCCCTTCTCTCCCCTCTCTCTCTCTCTCTCTCTCTCTCTCTCTCTCTCTCTCTCTCTCTCTCTCTCTCTAATACCTTTCTTCCTCCTGTTTGTAATTAAACTCCATAAAAGGTTGAATGCTGACTTGAGTTTTCATTTAGGAATTACATAGCTGAATTCCTTGGCGATCTTAAATTAATATATATCAGTCTTTTAAAGTGATTTCCTTGTCACAATAGAGGAAAGAAATTAAGGATAAGGGCAAGGGAAAGAGAGAGAAAGAGTGTAGGATTTTTCCCACCTGGCTTGTGCTAGGGGGAGTTCAAATTAAGAAGCTTTTAAGAGGATAGTATTTGAAGGTAAAGGAGAAAAAAATCAGCCTAAACTCCAAGAGGGCTCAGCTAAAATGCCTGAACCTGGACTAGCTACTCAGATTCTCCAAGTATAGTATCAAGGGGAAACTCACTGCCAAACTGGACAATAGCTGCGACCATGCCAAGATGTAGGAATGCTTAGCACACTGCCAGCCAGAGCCACCCCTCGGAGGAAAAAGCCCAAAGAGAGGAAGTGACACAAAATATAGATGATTTAACATCACTTTCCTGCATATCATCTGTACCAATGGTACCTTAAGCTTGACTTAGGACAGCCCAGGAGTCTGTCAGCTGTTTCTGATTTGTCATTTGCTAGCACATGTCTATCAAAGGCCATCCTCCTAAATACTTAATCCTTAAGCATGGGTGTAGACATTCCTGATTTGGTTAGACTAAGTGTCTTCATTGTTACAATCAGGAGAAAGCTAAATACAATCTTCACAATCATCCCTGATGATCATTAGGAGATGTCTCCCCATTGATCATTTAATATAATCATCTTGTAGTCCTAAAGCACTTTTAACTACAGATATATACAATATTCAATTTCTAAGAGGAAATTAAAATAGTTAGAAAGAAGAGGGAAATAGAAAAGAGTCAGCAAAACCAATGTTTTCTGGGCACATTGACAAAAACCAATTAGGGGGCAGTCCCCTTTTGGCATAAGAGTATACATTCAAATAAATGTTCAATCAAATTTCAGTTCAATCAACCACACCCAAATTGCATTCTGGACCTTCTTGATGTAGTGTAGGTTTTCTAGCATCTTTCTGCAACAGTTCATTCTCTGGATTTAGGAGTTATCAAGCTTCTTCCTTGAAGATCTTTTCTCGATCAAAATTTCAAAATCTTGGATTTTTATTAAAATACAATCCCCCCGAAGTGGGTGTTAAGAAACATCCAGTTCAACTTAGGATGCATGAGTTATTGGGGTATATGAGTCAATTATCAAAAGAAGATTTTAAAAAATACCAGAAATATAAATTTAAAAAATGAAAAAATATTAAACTTTTGGTATAAATAGAAAAGAAAAATTCAAAATCAGAATCAAAATATCAAAATCTATGTATATAAAATATTGAGTAAACAAGAATAAATTCATGACAGGCCCTTATATTAGGGTTCAATAAATTTTTATCCCACATGTTTGTAGGACAGAATGCAGTACTATTTCACTTACCCATTTGCAACCAAGACTACAGGAAGTTGCCATAATAGAATTTTATTTTGATAGGGAAGTGTCATTCCCTGGTCTGATTTTTGTCATTCTCAGGGTGAGAGAAGAGCCTTCTCATGAAGAGCCAGGATGATAGTCAAACTTTGGTACTTTGTGTATTTCACAAAGAGTGTAGATACAAGGAAGTCCTACCACTTAACATATATCAAGCATCGCAACCTCAAGTCTCACACTAGTTTTTCAAAGTCCTTTTGTATTGGCTTAAAAGTGCATCAATCTGTGCTCCTTATTTTTATCCCATTTCCTAGAATCCGACACAAACATTAATCACAATCCCATAACATTTTATCAATAAATGGCAGGTTCACAAAGTTTAAAGCTTTTTGGGTATACATTGATATTATAGCAAGTATATATTTATCTTAAACTTATATTACTGCAGAAAAAATAATATTAATTTTATGTACCTTTAGTACAAGAAATGAGAAAAAAATCAAATATTCTAATCAAAAGAAAAGAAAGGCAATAATAAAAATAAGGGGGAGGGGGATCAGGAATTTAATGTGTTCTTGAAAAACAGCATCCACTTGTCAATGGATAATTATCTCCAAGGCATGTAATAGGATACAGTCAACCAGGCTCAATAGAATATGCTCTTTTCACATGTGAGCAATGAATCCAAGAGTCCTTCTCTCCAATCTTTATAGATGTGGGAGTAGTCAACAATATTTGGAACAGCCCTTCCCAGCAAGGCTGAGTTGCTCCAGTACACTGGAAAATCTTAATATACACCTTGTCTCCTGGGTTCATGAAGTGAAAGGTCTAGTGGTCTGGCTTGTACTGCTGCTCTGGATTCATGGAGTTCCCTCAGTTTGTGCTGTGATTCCTGTATATAAGAAGCAATAGTAGTATCTCCCCCTAATAGTGTTGTATATGCAGGGGAGAAAGGCTTAGCCTGTATAGGTGGATGTCCAAAAAGCATTTCAAATGGTGAGATGTGTAGGTCTCCTCTAGGTCTTCTTCTAAGATAAAATAGGGCCAGAGGGAGAATTTCAGGTCATTTTAAATGTGTCTCGGTGCATAATTTGCCAATCATTGGTTTTGTTCTCTTTTCCTCTTGTCCTCAAATTATTGTAATTGCATAGCTGGTATGTTTACAAGACCCATCAGAGAGACTAGTCTTCCTCGGCCCTAAGGAGGGGGAATGTAAAATGTAAATGTAAAAATGAAGATTTTAAACCCAAGATTTCATTCCCCAGAAGTCCTTGGTATTTTCCACAGTTCCCTATAATCTCTCCTGAGTCTCCACATTGGCGAGATCACAATTAATATTTAATTGGCAGTAACGCCTAACACGCTCTCTCCTCTTCCTTCCTTGCAATGATGTAACAAGTATAGTGGTAAGCTAAGCACAGGGATTTTAAATGGGCTAATCAGTCATGGGCACGTGGTTTTTATTTTGTATCTTTTTTATTCCTTGATTTTAATGATCCTTAATAAACCTCATAAAATATAATATTTTTATTATTAGAGATATAATTTAATTTTTACAGATCCCATACTTTGTCCAGTGCAACTCCCTCATTTTATGGATAAAGTAACCAAGGCCCCACAGGTACTTAAAATTAAATGTTAGTAAGACAAAGGCAAGACACAAACCAAAGTTCTCTAATATTTCTTAGGGGCATTGACAAAAAGCCAGTTGGGGGGGGCAGTCCCCTTTGGCATAAGAGCACTCAGGCATGTATGACTCAGTTATGAGGTATATGAATCTAATATTTCTTAGATTTATTTTTTAAAAAGCAAAAGCATCCATTGTAACAAATCTTAAACATATATCATTTATTATAATTGGAAAGCAAGATTAAAACCATAAAAATTATCAATCACTAGCCAATTCCAAGTGTCTCAACTCTTTTTTTTTTCTTATTTACACCTGGTTTATGCTTTGATTTAACTTCACTCATACATAAATGAAGAAACTGAGTCCAGGAAAAAGAAGGCTTTCTTTTTACCCCCAAAGGACACATAGTGGCACTCAAGCCTAGAATTTAGGTCTTTTGGCTCTCATTCAGTACTCTTCATAGTTTGCTATTAGATTAGGCCACCCAGCAAAAATATTCCCTTGACCAGAAAAATATGGATAGTTAGATGTTGATATTGAGGATGATGATGTTGATGATGTTGTTGATGCTGCTGCTGCTGCTGCTGATGATGATGATGATATTGAGGATGTGGCTGATAATAACGATGATGATTGAATTTGTAATTGGAAGTTTTCCTTCCATTCGAACCTTTCTGGCCTTTCCCACTGTAATGATTGGAATTTTCTTAGACTCTGTCTCCAACCTCTTTCACCTTTCTGCTGTATTGATATTCTCTGCCCCTCCCCCATGTGCTTCGTTATGAAATGTAAAATTACCCTCATTTTACTTCTTTCCCATTTCTCTTGAGTATTTATTCTCTTTTGTTACCCCCAGTTTATATATATATATATATATATATATATATATATATATGTCACTATTATAAGTATACTTCTTCTAGCTACCTTGATGATAATAACAATTTTTAGGATTTTACGAGTTACCAATATCATCTAGGAATACAAATTATTTGAACTTATTGGATCCCTTAAAAATTTTTTTTAATTTCTTAATTAACTTTTGTTGATGCTCTTGAGTTCTGTTTGGGTGTCAGATTTTATGTTTAAGCCAGGTCTTTTCTTTATGAATATTTGGAAGTCTTCTATTTTATTAAATGAGCATACTTTTTTCTTGAAAGAATATAGCCAGTTTTGCTGGGTAGTTGATTCTTGGTTGTAGACCCAGTTCCTTTGTTTTCTAGAATATCATATTCCATGTATTTCTCTCCTTCAGTGTGGATGCAGCCAGGTCCTCTGTTATCCTAACTGTGGTTCCATGATAACTGAATGTTTTTTTTTTTTTTTATGGCAGCTTGTAATGTCTTTTCCTTGGTCTTGTAGTTCTTAAATTTGACTATAATATTCCTGGGCATTGTCAATTAGGGATTAAATGCAGGAGGTGATCTGTGTATTCTTTTAATCTCTACTTTTCCCTCTTGTTCATGAAGGTAGGGGCAGTTTTCTTGGATAATTTCATGTAGAATGATGTCCAGGCTTTTTCTTTTGTCATGATTTTTCAGTAGTCTAATAATTTTTAAATTGTTTCTTCTAAATCTATTTTCCCAGGTCTATAGTTTTATCAATAAGGTGGTTCATATTTCCCTCAATTTTTTTTATTTTTTCATTTTGTTTTATAGACTCTTACTGCCTTGTGAAGTTATTTGCTTCTAATTGTTGGATTCTAATTTTTAAAAACTGAATTTCATCTCTGGCTTTTTGTTTATCCTTTTCCTTCTGATCTGTTTTTCTTTGTAGGTCATCTTTCACTTTCTTTACCTCATTTTTAAGCTGGTCAATTCTAGCTTTCAAGATACTATTTTCTTGTTTTAGTTCATGTTTCTCTGTTTCCAGATTATTTATTTTGCATTTTAAGTTCTTTTCCCAATTTTCTTCAGTCTCTGTTAATTATTTTTTGAATTGTGTTTTGAGTTCTTCCAAAGCCCGAGTCCAATTTGCTGGAGTTTCTGCATTTTTGCTTGGTGTTCCTTGGTCCTCTTCTGTTCCATTTGCTCTTTGTTCATTACCTGGATAGAAGCTGTTGATTGTAATTTCTTTTTTCTTTTTCTGTTATTTATTCATAACTTTTTCCTCCTTTCCCCCCTGTCAATGGCTATAATCTTGCTCCTCTGATTATTTGCTGGATCTGTGGGTTTGGGTCAGAAAGGTTCAAAGGGAAGGAAAACTTCCAACTCCAAATTCAATAATCATCATCATAATCATCAGCCACATCCTCAATATCATCATCAACTTCAACATCATCAGCAACATCAGTAATATCATCAACATCATCATCATCAACAACATCATCAACTTTATCATCCTCATTATCAATATCTAACTATCAATATTTTTCTTGTCCAGGGAAGATTTTTGCTGGGTGAATGAGAGCCAAAAGACCTAAACTCTAGACTTGAGTGCCACTATGTGTCCTTTGGGGGTAAAAAGAAAGCCTTCTTTTTCCTGGACTCAGTTTCTTCATTTATGTATGAGTGAAGCTCTTCCCCAACCCCTTGCCCCAGAGTCACCTCCTCACTGCTGTAAGAGAATATAAAAACACCAGAATGGAGGCTTTCTGGGAGTAACTCTCCAGGTTACTCCCCTCATGCTGTCTTGCTGTCCTCCTGAGGAGCAGCTCTTCCACCCATTCTGTTCCACCTAGGAGGCAGGCTTCCATCTATGCTGCATCTTGGTCAGAGTCAACATTATTTTCCATATTAATACATTTCTCTTTATTTTTAAGCCAAGTTTCAGAGTCTTGCAATCTCTCAAAAAGTATCCTTCCTGAACCCCAGGGGTTCACCTCTGAACCCCACAACAAGGTGACTTTAAAGGGAAAAATACAATACAAGATCGAGAGGTAACAAATGGAGTGCACATGGTGTCTATTGACATTGGCTCTGTTAGGAATAGAAGCTGGGTGATGGAGTTCCCTTTGATAGAACTGTTCATCAAATCAAACCTGCTGTAGACATTTAGGGAAAAATAGGCCCTGCGCCAACAACATCTGATGACCCACACGTCTGAGTGATATACAAGGTGCACACTCAGCTCTTGGCTTTGATTAATGTGTAGCAGAGAGACACCCAATTGACTTCTGTCATGTTCATGTTAATTAATTGCTTGTGGTGTCTAGTTCATCAAGCACAAATGTTGAAACCTGTTAATACACTTACAGTATGGAACCAGCTTAGCAGATGGGGAAAATATTATTTTAACATGTTTTTGATGGCAGTGCACACTATTTTTATCTCTTTCTTTGGCATGTATGAAAGGAGACTTCCACCTGTGTTTGCAGGTTGTTTTCAAGGACACAAGCCAGAGTGATGGAAAATTAATTTGTGGCTTTAGAGAAGAATCATGAAAAGGTGTGGGGGTAGAACTGAATACCTGGTATCCTGTCGGTATATGTTTAATTTTTTTTCCATTTTCCTGGGTCAGCAAGACTACATTTCTGGGCTGTGTTATACCAAACAGAATATTAGCTACAATTTCACTTCATCTTGACCTTTTGAAGAAAATCATAGATGGATTTTTGAGTGTGTATATGTTTGTATGTGATAAAACTATAAAACATGAAATTTACTTTCCATTGTTAGTTATTAGAGGGATCCTTATATGCTAGATGAAAAATATTTGATTAATCTTTAAGTTAATAAAATATTAATGATTTTAATTTTCCATTTTACACTTGAAGAATCAGTGATTTCATGCAGCAAAGTAACTCTTTTTTACCACTACAGATTACTACTAACTAGTTCTTGAAATCCTAGGGATGGTTTAATCAATACAAGGCTAATTGACCTGCTCTAGGTCACAAAGCTAGTACATATCAGAGGCCATATTTGAACTCCAATCTTCCTAAGTACAGGATCATCATCATTCACTGTGTCATGCTTCAATTGCCAAGAACATCTTCCATTCCTATAAATTTTAACAGTGTGGTCAGATCATAGATGCTTTCCTGAGATTTGGTATAGAATTTAAATTCTAAATAATGGAATTATGCTAGAAATGCATTGGACTTTTTTTTTCTGTCCACATTCTATATTTGTTTTGCTCAAATGCAAATAGTCATACTGTCTTATTTTCCTCTTCCCAGTGGGCTGCATTTTGTAGTACCATAGAACATCCTTCACAGTCATAATAATCAGGATCACTTGCAGACCTTGGGATGCTCATCTTGCCTATTTACTTTGCTGTTATGGGCGGCTGTGTCTTCAGGGTAGCACCATTATTTAATCTGAACATCTGGGATTCATCATGTGTAGTGAAAGACAAGATGTATCCTCGATGTTAAAGCCAACATCATGATAGAACTGATGGATGGGACCAATGTGGCTAGATGAGGAAGATTAATACTTTAGACATTTATCTTGTGACTTAGAGTTCATAGAGGGATTTTTATATTTTTGTGGGTTTTTTTTTCTTATAAAGGTATATTAAGAAGGATTTGAGTATAAGCTCATTCAATTTTGTCCTGGGCCAATGGATTTGAAATGAAGTTTCACTTCTTACAGGACTAGTAACTGACCCCACCCGATCATAGTGAGCCTACATTTCCGTTTCCTTTCTCCACCACAATTTTCTCTCACATAGTTTTTTCATAGAACCCAGGAGTTTTCCTAAAGTATCAGGGATACTCTTGGACAAAGTTCTAGAGAATAATCCCTCAAGTCTAACAGGACATGGCCTTTTGTTTTGTCCCTCACTTCCAGTGTCATTGTGTGCAATCCTGAAAATGATACTCTCTGGGTTCTCTCTTCTCTCTGCAGGAGAGTGAAGCTCTGTTGGAGTCAAAGGTTCATCTTGGTTTATTTTAATGGAAAAGAAGGAAGTAGTCCAAAACACACAAACTTCATTTTTAACAGTGCAAATTACCCCCATGTTTATGCTCTCCCTTTTTTTTGTCCTCAATTCCTTTTATTTTAAGACCATCTGTCCCTTGCACTAGTGGATTCTCATAAGGAAATCCAATTAAAATGGTAGATGGGAGTTTAACAGCTTGAGTAAAATGTGGCAGCTTAACCTCTTAATACTAGATATTTGAATGGCTCCCAGATGGCCATTGGCTGCCTCCACAGCTCACAATCTAGCTCACCTAGGACATGGAGTAATGGCATTTGATGGATAAAATAAACTTTTGTGGATAGTAGAAGGTCATATGGGTAGCAAAGAGGTTATGGAACATTGGAGTCTAAGAGATATCAGAATTGGCTAGGAATGCCTTGTAGTCAGGAACTGACAGCCAGGCATAATAAAAAGCCAGATGGAAAAACCTAGCTCTTGGAACTTTGAACCTCTGACTCTACTCCCTTTCTCTTGAAATGACAATCTAGATTCAGTTTTAGAAATGGGAACACAGGCTTATTTTGGAACATTAAATAAACTGGGAATTCAGGGTTGAACCAATTTAAGAACAGAAGGAAAGTAACTCGTTTCCATAATATTTTGAGCTTTACACAGTTCTACACATATGATGAGAAGTTTATGTATTTATGAGAAGTTAACTCCCATTTTGTAGATGAAAGACCTGAGGCTCCGGGAATGTCAATGACTTTTCCTGGTTCATATAGCTATGTGAGTTCCATACCTTGAGATTTAGGATTAAAATCCCCAGGGTCTTTTGATCCCAAGCGTAGCTTGCTTTCTACTACACTATGCTATTTAGAGCACCCTTTCAGAATATCACTAATTCCTCGAATATAACATGGATGAAATAAATGTTTCTCTTCAGTTTATCATAAGATTTTTTTAGATAGACTCACTAGTGTCTTTCTGGTCTTGAAAAGCAATGGAATTATTTTCCTGTTACTCCATTTCCCTCTATATACCTATACCTGAAAAAATATTTACTCCTTTGTTATAAAGACTTTTTCTTAATTGTTTAAAAAAAATAATTGCTGGTATTATCCACCAGGAGAGGAAAGAGAATCTATGGTATAGGGCAATAAGAATCTAAAGTTGTTATAAAATAATAATTAGACTAATATGAACTAGGACTTTAAAGTTTTTAAAGCCCTTTACAAATACTACCTCATTTGATCTTCACAATAACCCTGAAAGATAGATATTATTATTTTTTATTATTACTATCCTCATTTTATTTTTGAAGAAGAAACTGAGACAGAGACAGGATAAGGAACTTGCCTAGGATCACCCAGCTATTGGTGTCTAAGACCAGATTTGAACTCCAGTCTTCCTGATGCCAGGTTCAGGGTTCTATCCATTCTGTATTTATAAATCTATAAAGAATTACTGTGCAAATTTTAGCAAACCATTATCCTCTATCTTATTTTCTGCTTAATAAGTTTTCAGGTGATGAATTAAAATTAGTTCAAAGTCTCTAGATGGCATTATAAATGAGATAGTGAAAACTGAATGTTATATAATCCTTATAGTTGTGCTCTCTATTATTTGCTTAAAATAGAACTATTTTATTAATTAATTAACCAATCACAGTTCTTTGAGCCTACTCTTACTAAGGTTCAGTATTTAATATAATTGTGGTATAAGAGGGAATAATAGTACAGGGACAGAGCTAAATTATCTTCCTGTAAAATAGTCTACTTTTTCCAGCACCAATTCAAAGAATTATTATATCTAATTTTCTTTCAGAGATCATAACCAATGACTACAGGAGAATTTTGATTCTCATATAGAACTTCCTTCCTTAGACACTGTTATGAGGTGATGGGCTAATTTCCCCCATTGGATACATCACAGTTCTTAGTTGAGCTCATTCCTTAAGTTTAGGGTAGGAGAATTCCTTTCAGAAAATAGCTGAATATGCAATTACTTCTTCGAATAAAGGAATAAAGGAAAAATATTGAGTACTTCTTATATGCAAGTTGCCATGCTAAACACTAGGAATACAATTACAAAAGTAAGGCAGCCTCACCTACATTCTAGTAGGGGGAAGACTATCAAATCAGGGAATTGTGGCCAGGGAAGGATATTTCAGTTTGAAAAATCACAAGAAAAATTAGTGGAACCAGGCAGCAGCAAATTGACAGACTTTTTAGAGAATTAATATAGTATTGACTTGGTCTAACAGCTGGGTGACACTATGGGTAAAGTGCTAGGTCTGGAATCAGGACAATCTTGTGTTCAAATTCAGCCTCAGACATTTCCTAGGAACATGACCCTGGGGAAATTACTTAACACTGTTTTCCTCAGTTTTCTTATCTGTAAAATGATCCAGAGAAGGAAATGGCAAACTGCTTTAGTGTCTTTGCCAAGAAAAACCCAAATGAATAGTTGTGCATGCCTGAAAAAATTCAATAACAAATTAATCTGAATACTCTTCTCAGGGCAAAAGGGTATAGGATAGAGTGGAGTAAACTTGTATTGGTAAGGCAAAAGGCAAAGACATAGGCATAGATGATAATGGGATACAATAATAAAAGATGATCTGAGATCTGGGAGTACTTGGTTTGGGTTCTGACTCCATCTAAAATTGACCAGAGCATGTCTATTTGCACTGGCTGACACATTAGAAAAATGGAGACAAGAGGATCTGTCTTTCAATTTATTCCATCATCCACATCAATACTTATTCCTTCACGGTACTGTGGAACAAAATATAGGAAAGTTTGGTAAGTAATGATGGCCAATGAGCTAGAGCCTGCAAAGCCAAAAAATAAATATAAAAAATTGTGGGGGGGGCGGGGAAGGGGGAGAGGGGGAAGACGAAGGGAATGTAAACAGCACATGTCCAGGTATAAAATCATTCCAGGCATTTCCAAGTATAAGGCAGAGCTTTGGGAATGTGAAAAGTTCAGGGACTTTTTTTTTTCTAATCTGAGTATGCTTTTTACATACTGCTGGTTCTGGTAACTGCATTAGGCTTGCCCTAATTATAGTCTACAGCTGACCTCGGGTTGCATCAGTCTTCATTATTAT
Organism: Monodelphis domestica; assembly: GCF_027887165.1. Taxonomy (NCBI): domain Eukaryota; kingdom Metazoa; phylum Chordata; class Mammalia; order Didelphimorphia; family Didelphidae; genus Monodelphis; species Monodelphis domestica. Next base: position 628,908,528 of record NC_077227.1, read on the forward strand.
CTATTTGTACGTGGAAGCAGCATAAATATGACTAAATGACTAGGGCTAGACCAAAAATGGGGATTCCTGTGATGGTAATTAGAGGAGAAATAGAACACTTGTTCGAGAAGTTCACTGTAGTGCAGCCAGGGAGAGATCCTTAGTCCAAGTCAGCGTCCCTGCAGACCTGCAGGTGCAAAGGGGGAAAGGTGACAGTTAAGTGCCTAGACCTCAACTGTAATGCAACCACAGTGCCGAGAGAGACAATCGACCAGTCCTTTTTCCTCCCTCTTGCAGGCAATTCCAAGGAGGGATAAATCGCAGACATGCATTGGGGCTGGAATTGGCCTCTGAATTGCTGTCGACATGGAGAAGCTAAAACTATGTTGTAGTTTTGAAAGGGATCTGGGGAAGGAGCACAGTTCTGGCTCTACTTCTGAGTGTAGGCGTTCAGACCATTAACTGCAGCTGAGCAATCATTTGATTCTGTGTTTCTCTGCCCAGACGAGTTGGGTATCTCTCAGAACATCTTTGGAATGTGCTTTTCTTTGGAGAAGATTTACTATTTTCGCCTCAGTGTAAGATAGAGATTCTGAGACCCAAAAGCAGCAGTCTGCGATGACCACCTTAGATTGACCGTGTTGGCTCTGGGACATAAGGTGTGCCCACAATCAACTAGGGGCATGTGGAAGTAACTAGGAATATGTGATGCACATAGAAGGTACTTAAGATAGGTGAAGAGGAGCTGAGCTCACTGGAAACACAGATGCAGGAATACCCTGTTGGGAAATCCAGTTGAGGAGAATATGCCTGCCCCCAATTCAAATGAGGCAAAAAAAAAAGTGCTGATGAGTTTTCATTGGGAACCTGACCACTGATTTCCCATTGCTCAGTGATTCTAGAATTTTCAGGCAGGATGTATCACACAAATACAAAGTTTAGTATTTTTTTTTTTGGTAGTAAAAAAAAAAAAGTTTTCTCAGGCACATTCTTTGGTCTGCATATTTTAGAGGAAAGTCATTTAAGAAAACAAAATCCAAACAGCCCTGAGCTTGAGAATGACTGACTTCCAAGGGTCACAGGAACATAGATTTAGAATGTTAATGGACTTTAGAGACTATCCAGCCCTCTCAGTTTACAGATGAGCAGCAGATTAAGTGATTTGTCAGTGGTCATACCAATAGTATATGGTCATACCATATACATTAATATAGTCACTGTGTGTATTATTTTCTTGACTTTGCTTATTCCCCTCTGCATCAGATCATGCAACTCTTTCCACACTTCTCTATAATCTGTAAATATGTATTATTTCTTACAGAATGGTAATATTCCATTACATTCATGTGCCATGATTCATTGCTCCAACTACTGCTTCAAATACTGAGACAGTATTTGAACTCAGGACCTCCCAAATCCAACAACTCTATCCAGTATTCCCTGATGCCTCATTCTTTGCCTATAGCCTGGTCGGTATAGTTAACTTTAGAATACAGTAGATCCAACCTCTCCCTTCTCCAGTCTATTCTAATGATAATGAGGCTGCTGCTGCTGCTACTTACCTTGGTTGGCTAAGCACAGAGTGACTGGTTAGGTTGAAGGGGTTTTTTGTGAGCTAGTCTACATGTTGCTTATTCTATGCTAGTGACTTCACCCTGGCACCTCTAAGACTTGGTGAAAAGGGATGAATCAGATCTAATTCATTCTTATCCTCTAATTTGTAATGAACTCCTCATACAACCCTCACACATTATTTTGCAGATGTCTAATCTGTTTTCCATGAGATTTTTTTCCCCAGGCAGCATTGTGTAATGGATAGAGTGATACATTTAAAGTAAAAAAGACCTGGACTCAATTGCCATCTCTAGATATTTGCTAGCCCTGTGATTAGAAACAAATCACTCAAACTTTCCACAGTTCCAGTTTTCTCACCTGTTAAATGGGAATAAGAATACTTGAAGTGATTAGTTTACATATTTATGAGGCAGAAGTGAGAGAAGTCATGTAAAGTACTTTGCAAACTTCAATACACTGGATGAAAGCTAGCTATTATTATGGTTTAAATTTGTTTATTGATCTCTTTTTATTTTTTGATCACCAGAATTTCCCCATTATCTTTCCCCCTTTCCCTTACCATCCCATATAACAATACAATTAATATAATACAACACATACACCTTTTAAAAAAGAGAGAAAAAAATCAGGAAAACTATTGACATTGGACTATAAGGCCTGCCACCCCCCAAAAAGAAAAAATTAAGCCCAGGATCATACTCATATACTTCTTTTCTCTGCAAAGATGTAGAGTGAAGAAGACTTTTCAAATTTCTTCTTCAGAGTAATGCTTACTTTTGTAATTTTGCAACATTCACTTCTGATTGTTTTATGGCTGTTCTTTCCATATACGTTATTATAGTCATTGTGGATAATATTTTCTTTGCTCTGCTTATTTCTCTATATATCAGATCATGAAAATCTTTCCATGCTCCTCTGTAATCATTATATTTATCATTTCTTACAGAATAGTAATATTCCATTACATTCATATGCCATGATTGCTCCACTTAATGGGCATCTAACTCTGCTTCTAAGTCTCTGCTACCACAAAAAGTATACAAAGGGATTCTCTTCTTACTAATTAACCTCCTCAGAGAATAAGCTTTTTAGTGGAATCTCTAGATCATTTTGTATGGACATTTTAGTCAGCTTATTTGCATAGTCCCAAATTGTTTTCCAGAATGATATATAGCTCTAACAACAATGCACTAGTTTGTCTATCTTTGCACTATATATCCAAAGGCAATTATTCCCATTTTCATCATCCTCAACAATTTGTTGAATATGAAATAAAAACTAAGTTACTTTAATTTGCATCTCTTATTATTATTGATTTGCAATATTCTTATGTAAAATGTCTATACTCTTCCTCTCTGGGAGCTACACAGGCAATATCTCTCTTCAGTATAAGGAGTTTCTGGGCATTCCTCTTCTAACTCCATAAGATTGATTCCCTTTTTTGAAAAAGTAGTGATGAGCACCCCAGTTACATTTACCACTTACCATTAATCATTGAATCAAAAGGATATTTACTTCAAAGAACAAATGTACATGCATTTCAGCTGTTATTTCAGGACAATAATCTTCCTTACTTTGTAGGCTCTTGTCTTACCTCAGTTTCTCTGAAGCACTGGACACTTCATGTTCATATTAATAGATGATATGATTACCAAGTGAATTTTTCCTCTAGGCTGAAGTCTTTAAGGTCCCTTCTTGCTTCTTAGGGCATGGGTGATGACACTCTGTCTACAAACTTGCTCTAGATTCTAATGCCCAGATATTTTGGCCCTCATTCTTGACAAAAATTGGAGACTCTTCTCTTCCCCAAGAATGAAAAGAAAAACTGAAAAGAGCCCAAGAGCCAGGAGGCTATATGGCCTTAGAGAGGAAGAAGGCCTTAAAGGTTTATACCATTAACACATATTATCTCCCAAGTACTGTGACTGAAAGAAGCAAATGAAGCAAAAAGCTGATCTTAAACACAAACAATTCTAGACTAACAGCTAAAAGAACCTCCCAAGCAAATGTTAAGCAAACTGAAACCAATTACATAATATAAAAACATGCACCATAGTCTTTCCATGGTACTTTCCTTATATATATCATCATGATTCTTCCAGAAGCAAGTTGAAGGACTCTGTACTTAGTTCAGTTTCCATTACATATGGATTTAAAACATTCTTACTGATCCTCTTAACATTACTGCCTTACTTCCATTACTTATCTTTTTATTTTTAATTTGAACTTTATTTTCATTTTTAGTTCTACCTTCTACATTCTCTTCCTCCCTCTACCTTTTTTCTAACCTATTTAGAAGGCAAAAAATATGGTACCCATTATACACACACACATATATAATACATATATATACATATATATATTATATATTCCTGCAAAGCATATTTCTACACTAGTCATGTTCCAAAAAAAGGAAGGGAAGAAAAATAAAGAAAAGAAAAAATATATTTTAGTATGTATACCAAATACATCATTTTTTCCTATCTGGAAATGGATAGCATTTTATATCATGTATCCTTTAGAGCTGTGATGGATCACTGTATTGACAAGTTATTAAGTTTTTCACAGTAGATCTTCCTTATGATATTGCTAATACTATGCAGATCATTCTCCTGGTTCAGCTCAGTTCACTTTGTATAAGTTTATATGGATCTTCATAGGTTTTTTTCCCCCAAAAACTATCCCTTCATTATTTCTTCCAATAGTATTGCATCATATTTCTATACTTTAACTTTTTCAACCATTCCTCAATTGATAGATATAAACTCAGTTTCCAAATCCACAAAAACAGTTGCTATAAAATATTTTTTTTTCAGTATAGTACTTTAATAAGTTGACCACAAGTACTCTTGCAATGAGTATTCTAGAATAGATATTTTTGAGGCCTGGTATTGGTGCTGGCAGTGAGGCAAAAAATGGAGGAAATCTGAAGAAATCATCTTTAAAGAGTTGTGGGGAACAGGCATATAGTCATTTAAAAAGAATATTTGGTTAGCAATGTCTAAGCCATTGTAGCTGAGAATTTTTTTGCTAGGAGTAACTACTCAAATATGATTATGTGAAGCTATGTGCTTCAAGAGGACACAAGCCTACCTTCTCTGAATTTATCTTCCTTCATGCCTAGTACAATAATTAGAAAATAAATGTTGAATGGATTGTGGGAAATAGTAAATAATGGAAATAAAGTGGAATGGGAGAAATTAAAGTAAAAGAGCAATTTCACAGTGATAATAAAGTCTATAGAATAAAAAATTATTTCTCTAACCCTTTCTGTTTCTCTTTGTGTCCCTTTATGTGTATTTATCTCAGTCTGTATATGTTTGTCTATCCTCTGATTCTTTCTCTCTTTCCCTGTCTCCATCTGTCTCTGCATGTATTTCAGCCTCTATATCTCTTTCCCTTTTTCGCTGTCCCTCTCCTCACACCTTCTAAGACTTTTGAATTTTAATAGGTCTACTATGTAGTTAAATATTGATTTCACAAAGCTTTCTATGATGGTAATTTGATTTGAATGTGTAACTACTAAAATAGAAGGTGATTAACTTTTAAATCAACAAGAAACTTTGAAAAATGTCTCTCAGGGAGCTATGCTTTGTCTCTCATTTACAGAAGCTGGATTTGCTCTAATGTAGCCACTACTAAGTGGTGAGAGTAAAAGTAAAGTTCTCACCAATGCAATCCTGAACAAGTCAAAATTAAAGTATTGGAGTAGCATCTTGGAAGCATCAATTATTTTATTTTGTCTGAAGAATTGTTAGTTCCCAGAACATCCTCTGTGCACACATTCTTGGATAAAGTGAAAAAACATATTCCCAAGTTAAATTTCAATGACTTTAGGATTGTCCCCAATTGTGTAATAGCCATATATTGATTTTATCTATGTATCTCCCAAGGCTAGACTTCACAGAATAGTTTCATCTAGATACAAATTACTCTGGGCTGATTAGACCCATACCCAAACAGTGAACAGGCACACTATAGAGTCCCTTTTTAAGAATGGTCTAAAATTTAGCATGAGATTGATGAGGGCAAAAGATGATTTGCAGTACTGAATTGCCAAACTAAAATAGCTATTCCTGTCTAGTTTTATGAGGATCTCAAAATGTATCATCCTTTAAAACCAATTCTAAAGTTATTATTTGTTTATCTATTCTTCTAGTCCTTGACCTCTCTAATAAAAATCAACTTTAGTACTGGCCAAGGTCAATTTTGCTTTTTCATGTTATCTTTCTATTGATCAGATAATTGAAAACATTAATGTTTTACATAATACATGACTATATCTTTGCTGGTATTGTTCATCAGTGACCTGGGTTGTATCCGAATCAACATCGCTGAAAAGAATGGCTCCCATTACAAATCCCTTGAGTTCAAATGCCGTCATTTTAATTCACAACAGGCTAGAAGTTAGTATAATTGTTCTCAGCTCAATGCAATTTTTAACAGCTTTTGATTTACATATTGAACCAGCTGTTTTGAGTAAGGGGTTGTCCATCAAGAATCCTTTTGTCATCTGTCCAAGAATGTGTTTATAAATGTTTCAAATTAGAGTAATGAAGGACTCAGATGAGAGCAATGATCAATGGCCAAATTCAAGAACAATATAAGTCAAGGACAGATGTAAATTGTGACAGGGCATAACATCATCAAGTTATCTAAAGAGAATGCATACAATTGCTTGCTGGAAAACAAATGGAAATTTTCAAGTCATTGGCTTTCAGATGAGTCTCAATTCCATGATACAGAAGCATTCTGAACCTGTGTTAAATAAATCATTGACCCACACATGGTTGAAAGTATTCAGATTAATGTGAACAACAGCGGCTAGGGAAAAGTCAGTTCAAAGAAGCAAGTCAACTCAGGGCTTGTCTGTGATTATGGACTACACCCCTTCTATTAGGCATCAGGAACAGATGTCTGTTAGTATAAGAACTGTCCACGTTGATAGGGAAGTTTCTGGGGAAGCACGTTTTTGGTCTGTGTCAGACACATCTGGTCAAGGTCTTTGTAATAGCTTTATTTATTTCTTGCCTGAACTGGGACTTCAGAAGCATGTACTCAACATTAAGCCAAAATCTTCCTTTGTTCCATACGGCTGCTACAGCTGGAACCTTTTGCTGACTGACATAGCCAAATCTTCTGTAGAGACCATTATATTCCTTGGCATATTACAGTGTATTTGCATCTTTGAATTCACCTCAGCAAGCAATGAGGAATTTTTAAAGGACACATGCAACAGCTTTAATTAAAACTACTCTGGGACACCAGAGGGGAGTATACCCTTGACAGTATCAAGGAGTGCTACCAAGTTGGATTTACAGTAGTGCTGTCTACTCAGATGGCTTAGTGTAAACCAGGGACCAAGACAAAAGTTGATCCTCACTCTTGCATGTGAAAGCAGGCAATTCCTTCAGAGAAAGGCATTGTAGGTGCACAGAATCATTAAACTTGCTAGGGTCTTGGATCTGTACTGAAAAACATATAGTAGAGGGAAGAATGATCAGCTGGGTAAAAGAAATGGAGGAAGTTCACATTTGTCCTAATTATTTAGATAATTTGGATTAAGGCTGAGGTGCAGGTAGAACCCCCACATTTCAAGATAATACAATCATAGCTAGATTACTCAATAAATCAAGTATATTAAATGCACACTGTGGATAGTTACTAAGGAAGAAGGAGCCATAATCTCTTCCCTAGGGAATTTTTTTAAATCTGAAGTGAGGAGCTGGGACAAGTACAAATGAATGTATACAGAATGAACATAAATATACTGCTTCAAAACATTATTAGTTACTAACAGAACTAGTATACATTAAATGATTCAATGAGGATCACCAAAAACCTATGGAATTGATTAGTCAGAGAAAGTTTGCCTCAGAACTGAACCTTTAATTAGATTGTCAAGAAATGTAAGGTCTGATGAAAGGAAAGTATAAAGATTCAAAAGTAGTAACAAAGAAATTCTGATCAATATAGAATCCCAAGTAAATAGTAAATTCTCTAAGGACATGGACACCCTCTAACTCTAAATTGATTGGCACAGCATCAGGCAGTTCTATTGTTGCTATCAGCTTAAGATAAAAAGAACAATTATCCATTTGAGGAACATAGACATGGCTTGAATTTATTTTTTTTCTTTTGTTATGAAGAGGACTAATGACATCACAGGGTGGTATCTTGACACTTAAGTGAATTACATTTAAGTGAGGCAAAATTACACAGAGTCATCAGTCTCACTCTGTCTTCCAGAGTCATCAAAATCCATTGGCAAGACAAAAATCAGGATGACTGGTAATGGCCCAATATGCAGTGGATATCGGTGTCTGACCAAGTTCAACATGTTCCACAGTGCCTGCTTTGGCCACCTTCATGACCACTGGTACAAATTATTCTCATCTGTCCATTCTGTCACACTTGTATCAGACAGTGCTCTAACTCATTAACAGGTTTGAAGTCTATCAATACACTCAAACTAGCTTAGCCCATTTCCAAGATGATTTTACCAGGATTTTACTGCTGCACATGTTACAGATTCTTGGAGACAAAAATGATAGCTGGGTGAAAGATAAATGCCAAAGTTGAATAAATAGTCCTGAAAAGGACTTAGAAAGCCTTCACATCAGAGGTACTAGCCCTCCTTAACACTCCATATACTATACTAACCATCATCATTTTAAAAATTATGTATTACTAGTCATTCAGTTGACAAAAGGTTATAAGAAAGAAAGGAAGGAAAGAAGGAAGGAAGGAAGGAAGGAAGGAAGGAAGGAAGGAAGGAAGGAAGGAAGGAAGGAAGGAAGGAAGGAAGGAAGAAAGAAAGGAAGGGAAGGAAGGAAGGAAGGAAGGAAGGAAAGAAGGAAGGAAGGAAGGAAGGAAGGAAGGAAGGAAGGAAGGAAGGAAGGAAGGAAGGAAGGAAGGAAGGAAGGAAGGAAGGAAGGAAGAATAAATTTATTAAGTACCTATTATGGGCCAGCCACTGTGCTAAGTATTTTACTAATATCTCTTTTTAAAATTTTATTTTGTTTTCCCCAATTACATATAAAAAACAGTTTCAACATTTTAAAAAGAATTTTAATTCTCAAATTCCTCTCCCTTCCTCCCTCTCTCTCCTCCCCCATGTCCCACTGAGATGGTACACAATATCATGCAGATTTTACATTAGAATCCTGTAAAACATTTTTTCATATTAATCTTTTTGTAGAACAAAATTTGAACAAAGAATAAGAAAGTAAGTGAATAATCCTTGGTCTGGATCAGTTCTGTCTTTGTATGTAGATGTCATTTTTCATCAAGTGACCTTTGGGATTGTTTTAGAACTTATTCACAGTTGTTCATTATATAGTATTCCTATCACTATGTACAATGTTCTCCTGGTTCTGTTAATTTCACTCTGTTTCAGTTTGGGTAAGTCTTTCCAGGTTATTCTGAGCTCCTTCTTCTTGTCATTTCTTACAGCACAATAGTAATTCCATGACATTATATACTATAACTTACTCAACTATTCCACAATTGTTGAGCATTCCCTCACTTTCCAATTCTTTACCCACACAAAAAGAACTCCTTTAAGTACAATTGTACAATTTAAATACAATTACATATAAGCCCTTCCCTTTTTTGTTTTTTACCTCTTTGAGATACAGAACTAGTAATGAACATTGCTAGGTCAAAGGATATTTGCTGTTTTATAGCCCTTTTGCCATAGATACAAATTACTCACCAGAATGGTTGAATCAGTTCACAATTCCCCCATCAGTACACTCTTTTCTCAACTTTCCCACATCCTCTCCAAATTTTGCCATTTTCCTTTTCTATCATTATAGACAATCTGATAGGTATGGAGTGGTACCACAGAATTGCTTTAATTTGCATTTCACTACTTAATAGGGATTTGGATTGAGAGCCAGGCCCAGAGAAAGAAGGCCTTTGGTTCAAATCTGGCCTCAGACACTTCCTAGCTGTGTGACCCTGGGCAAGTCACTTAATGTCCATTGCCTATTTCTTACTGCTCTTCTGCCTTAGAACCAATACACCGTATTGATTCTAAGATGGAAGGTAAGGGTTAAAAAAATAGTGATTTAGAGCATGGCTTTGGGAATAACTATAGAGAGCTTTAATAACTCTGAGAGCTGCCTCTTCATATCCTTTGAAAATCTATCAATTGGGTAATAATTTGTATTCTTATACATTTGACTCCTTTTTCTAGATATTGGAAAAATGAGGTCTTAATTAGAGATTTTTTAAATTCACCGTTATGATTATTCTATACTACACTCCATTTTATTTTTCCCATTTAGTTTTTGAACATCATATACCCCAATTTTCCCTTTTTCTATCAACCTCACCCCCTCCATCTCTCTTCCCATTCCCTCCCACTTTCCTATAGGTTAAGATAGACTTCCATACCCAATTAAATTTATATGTTCTTCCCTCATTGATCCAATCCCAATGAGATTAAGGTTCACATCTGCCCCTCTGCATGTCCCCTATTTTCCTCTCCACTGTAAAAGCTTGTTCATTACTTTTTTATATATAATACTTTACCCCATTCTCTTTTCCCTTTTCCCCTTCTCCCAATGCATTCATCTTTTTCATGTCTTAATTAGTTTTTTTTTAGAAATTGCCCCATCATATTTGACTCATACCTTTGCCTTTTGTCCATGTAAACTCCTTCTAACAACCCAAATAATGATAAAGTTCTTAGAAGTAACAAGAATAATCTTCCCCTACAAGTATATATACAGTTTACCCTTAAATGAATGTCATTTGATTTCTCTTTCTTTTTTACCTTTTTATACTTTTATTAAGTTGTGTATTTAAAAGTCAATTTTTTTTAATTCAGCTCTGGTCTTTTCATCAGGAATGTTTGAAATTCCTCTAGTTCATTGAAGACTCATTTCTTCCCCTGAAGGATTATGCTCAATTATGCTAGGTAAATGATTCTTAGTTGAAGTTCTAGCTCCTTTGCCCTATGGAATATCATATCACAGGCCCTCTGATCCATTAAAATAGAAGATACTAAATCTTGTGTTATCCTCAATGTAGCTCCATGATATTTGTATTGTTTATTTTGTCTGCTTGCAATATTTTCTCCTTGACCTGGAAGTTCTAGAATTTTGCTATACAATTCCTGATAGTTGGCCTTTAAGGATATCTTGAAAGAGGTGAGCAGTGGATTCCTTCAATTTCTATTCTGCCCCTTAGTTCTAGAATATCAGAGTAGTTTTCCTTGATAATTCCTTGATAGGTGATGTCTAAAGTCTTTTCTTTGATCTTGGCTTTTTGGTAGTACAATAATTCTTAGACTACCTCTCTTAACTTTATTTTCCATGTCAGTTGTTTTTCCAATGAGATATTTCACATTTTCTTCCATTATTTTTAAACTTTTGACTCAATTCAATCTGTTCTTGATGTCTTATGGAGTCCTAAACTCGCACTTGCCCAATTTGACTTTTAAAGCATGATTTTCTTGAATGAGCATTTGCATGTCTTTTTCTATTTGGCCATTTCTACTTTGTAAATAGTTCCTTTCCCCAGTGAATTTTTGCACTTCTTTTTCATATAGAAATTATGTCTTTTAGAAAGTTCTTTTGTTCAGTACATATTTGTACATTTTTTTCCATTTGGCCAATTCTGCTTTTGAGATGTTTTTCTCTTCATCGGATTTTTATCCCTCTTTACCATTTGCCCTATTTTGTTTAATTATTTTGTTTAATTTTTATGTCTTCTTTACCAAACCATTGACTTTTTTCATGATTTTCTTTTATCACTCTCATTTCTTTTCCCATTTTTTTCTACCTCTCATATTGGATTTTTAAAATTCTTTTTGAGCTTTTCCATTAATTCTTTGTAGATTTGAAATACATATTTTTCTTGAAGGCTTTGAATGATGCACTTTTAAATTTGTTATTATTTTCTGAGTTTGTGTTTTGGTCTTTTCATCACCGAAAATAATTTTATATGTTGAGTTTCTTATTGTTTGCTCATTTTCTAGCCTTTTTTCTTTTCTTTTTACTTAAAAAGCTATTAATGTTGGATTCTGTCACTGTGTTGAAGGGAGCATTGTTCTAAGCTTCATGTTCTTTGTGCAACTGCCTACTTGCTTTCATATCTTCCAAGATGGAATGATATGAGGAGAGTTGTATTTAATTTTCTCCCAGACTGTACTCTGCTCTGTGAGTAAACACAGGCACTCTTTTCTACCTTAGAATTGTGATCAGGGTCCCCTACTCCTCTGTGACCATAAGGACTGGTGTGTGCTAATGATCCTCCTCACCCTGAGACACTGACCCAGGACTATGACCTGGATCTATATATGGACAATGTACTAAGGGTCTTGTACCTAGAGCCAGCAAAGGGACCCCTGTAATCTCCTTCTGAGTCGTTGTCCCTCTTATCATCTATGACTGAGAGCTCCAGAATCCTTTTGCTGGTTCAGCTGGACCCAAAACCTGTTTCCTTGGTAGGGCCTGCCTTTGTGTACTGCTTTGTATTCCACTTCTGCCCTGGTGGAATAGATCTTTTGTGCTGGTCTTTTCCATTATTTTAGGCCTAAAAATTATTTCATTCCATCTTTTGAGGAGTTATGTTGCTCCAGAATTCATTTTAAGACATTATATTATAATTTTCTGAAGAGGAAATTGGTAATGATCAGGTGGGTCAGTATACCTTCTCTCTGCCATCTTGGCTCTACCTAATATCTCTTTTCATCTTTTTGTTTTATTTTGTTTTGGCTTGTTAACGTCATATGAAAACTTTATTTTGATCATCCCCAAGAAAGCACTGTGTATAGAACAGCTCATCCTTAAACAAGTTAGTTTTATTTTGAACATATCAACACACTGCTACCTCATGACTGTCTCTAGTTGACTCTTCTTTCACTGGCAGGGAATCAGACTCTATCTTGGCTCTTCCAGCATATTAGTTCAAGTTATCTACCTACCTGTTTGACAATTAAATAAAGATGAAAACAAAGGACTTTGTTTGCAAGAGGAAAGGGAAAGATGCAGAAGTGGAGAAGAGGAAGATATTAGAAATTGAATAGAAGGCCTTAAAGCCTTTCTAGATTTATTCAACAATGGGTCCAAACTGCATTAAAAAAAGTAAAGTAAACAGCAGAGGAAAGTAATGAATGCTGGAGGGGATGTGGCAAAGTAGGGACATTAATTCATTGCTGGTGGAGTTGTGAACTGATCCAACCATTCTGGAGGGCAATTTGGAACTATGCCCAAAGGGCGACAAAAGAATATCTACCCTTTGACCCAGCCATAGCACTGCTGGGTCTGTACCCCAAAGAGATAATGGACACAAAGACTTGTACAAAAATATTCATAGCTGCGCTCTTTGTGGTGGCCCAAAACTGGAAAACGAGGGGATGCCCATCAATTGGGAAATGGCTGAACAAACTGTGGTATATGTTGGTGATGGAATACTATTGTGCTCAAAGGAATAATAAAGTGGAGAAGTTCCATGGAGACTGGAACAACCTCCAGGAAGTGATGCAGAGCGAGAGGAGCAGAACCAGGAGAACATTGTACACAGAGACTAATACACTGTGGTATAATCGAACGTAATGGACTTCTCCATTAGGGGCGGTGTAATGTCCCTGAACAACTTTCAGGGATCCAGGAGAAAAAAAAAACACCATTCATAAGCAAAGGATAAACTATGGGAGTGGAAACACCGAGAAAAAGCAACTGCCTGAATACAGAGGTTGAGGGGACATGACAGAGGATAGACTTTAAATGAACACTCTAATGCAAATACTATCAACAAAGCAATGGGTTCAAATCAAGAAAACATCTAATGCCCAGTGGACTTACGCGTCGGCTATGGGGGGTGGGGGGGAGGAAAAGAAAATGATCTATGTCTTTAACGAATAATGCTTGGAAATGATCAAATAAAATATATTTAAAAAAAAAAAAAAAGTAAAGTAACCCAGACTTTCTTCTTAACACTCACTTTAAAGTTGCTAAAAACAATATTTTCCTTAAGTTTTAGCAGCATAAACTTTGTTTTGCTTTGTTTTGGGGTAAAGGAAACAGATTTGTTGTGCTCTAAGTTCACTAAAAATAAATAAAACAAATATAAATTTTACCCTTGCTAAAATTTACTGACACATAGCTATAAGATTAATAATATGCCCTCCCTACTGAAGCTAGGATAAAAGGAAAGAGACAATTTATAAAGGAAATATAGGCTAATAGCCTATGAAAGAAGACCAACATTCCATAATGAAAAGTTAAATAATAGTATTACTTGCAATAGTAATGATAATAACAAACTGCATTTATATAGCACTTACTATGTTCAAGACACTATATTAAGCACTTTACAAATATTGTCCCATTTGATCTTTATAACCACCATGGGAGGCAGGTAATATCAGCTTCATTTTTCAGAGTATAAAATGAGGCAAATAGAGGTTCAGTGGCATTTACCTGAAGGTGAAAATCAGTCCTGGTGAAATGGTGTGTTAGCCTAGAGGGGTCCTTGATACTTTTCACAGTATTACCACTGCCCTATTTTGTAATAAATAAATAGATCAAACAAACAAGCCTATTACTACCAAACATTTTTTTAAACATTATTTTATTTGGTCATTTTCATACATTGTTCATTGGAAACAGATCATTTTCTTTTCCTTCCCCCCCAACACCCCCCCACCCCTTCCCTAGCCAATGCCAGATTCGTCTGGGAATCACATGTTTCCTTGCTCTGAACCCATTTCCTTGTTGTTGGTATTTGCATTAGGGTGCTCATTTAGCATCTCTCCTCGATCATGTCCCCTCAACCTCTGTAGTCAAGCAGTTGCTTTTCCTCGGTGTTTTTACTCCCTCAGTTTGTCCTCTGCTTGAGGATAGTTTTTTTTTTTTTTCTCGTAGATGGCTGCAGGTTGTTCAGGGACATTGTAAAGCCATTACTGGAGAAGTCCATTACGTTCCCTTCTACCACAATGTGTCAGTCTCTGTGTACAATGTTCCCCTGGTTCTGCTCCTCTCACTCTGCATCACTTCCTGGAGGTTGTTCCAGTCTCCATGGAATTCCTCCACTTTATTATTCTTTTTAGCACAATAGTATTCCATCACCAACATACACACAATTTGTTCAGACATTCCCCAATTGAAGGGCATCCCCTCGTTTTCCAATTTTTGGCCACCACAAAGAGCCCAGCTATGAATATTCTTGTACATGTCTTTTTCCTTATTATCTCTTTGGGGTACAAACCCAGCAGTGCTATGGATGGATCAAAGGGCAGACAGTCTTTTATTGCCCTTTGGGCATAGTTCCAAATTGCCCTCCAGAATGGTTGGATCAATTCACAACTCCACCAGCAATGCATTAATGTCCCTACTTTGCCACATCCCCTCCAACATTCATTACTTTCCTTTGCTGTCATGTTGAAGAATCTGCTAGGTGTGAGGTGATACCTCAAAGTTGTTTTGATTTGCATCTCTCTGATTATAAGAGATCTAGAACACTTTTTCATGTGCTTATTAATAGTCTTGATTTCTTAAACTGAAAATTGCCTATTCATGTCCCTTGCCCATTTTTCAATTGGAGAATGGCTTGATTTTTTGTACAACTGGTTTAGCTCTTTATAGATTTGAGTAACCTTTGTCAGAGGTTTTTGTTATGAAGATTATTTCCCAATTTGTTGATTTCCTTCTAATTTTAGTTACATTGGTTTTGTTTGTACACTACCAAACATTTTAACAAATAGTAGGAGGAAAAAAGTAGCCCTGGACCTTAAGGAACTTACATTCCAAATGGGGAAACTACTGATTTGTTTCCTTCCCTCCCTACCTGTCTCATTTCTTCCTTTCTTCCTTCTTGCCTTGCATCATTCTATCTTTCAATCAATCAATCAATCAATCTATCTATCTATCTATCTATCTATCTATCTATCCATCTATCTATTCTAAATGAGGAGAAAAAAAAAGGACTAACCAGCTATGTCAACCAGGATCTATAGATATCTGTCATTACTTAGATAGGAATATAGATCTAATGCCTTCTCATATAGAATACATCAACATGTATTGAAGGGAATAGAAAAATTGATATATCAGACCCAATAATTTATTAAGTGCTTCCTATGTGCCATCCACTATGCTAAGCTCTAGTGATACAAATACAAACAAAAAAAAAGGGCTCACCTACAAGGAACTTACGTTCTAATGGGGGAAGACAACACATAAAGATGAAGCCGAAAAGTGAGTGGGGACAAAGTAGATATCAGTAGGGATACGGAAACCTTCAGAAAATGGAGGGTTTTGGAAGAATTCAAAGGGAGCCAAAGGAATAGTCAGGAGAAAGCTGAGGCATTATATCTCTATCTCTATGTATGTGTAGAAATGTATATGTTTATATGTATTCATACATGTGTACACATATGAATCAGACAACATATGCATATATGTATACACATTCACATATGTAGGCATATAAACATGTAAACACACAGGCACAGTATGCCAAAAGTCTTACTGCAGTCTTACATTAGCTAAAACTGTACTAAGACTTCAGAGACACTATAATATTCACCTGCATCATATGTGCATGTTTATTTATCACTACCACATATAGAGTGGGTGGATGGTGACTGTAGAAGAGAAAACACTAGTAGCTGATGGAACTGGAAAATGCCTCCTGGTGGAGATAATGGTTAATCTTAGTCTAAATGAAAGTTGAGGATCCTATGGAGGTGGAAGTTGGGAAGGAGAACACTACTAGGCAGAGAGGGATAGCCAGGTCAAAGACCCAGAGATAGGAGATGAGGCATTGTATAAATCAGAGTGAAGGGAGACAGATGATAGGAATAATCCAGAGAAGGGATTGGCAAAGTGTGATCGATCAGCAATAGGTCAAGGGCTCCATAGATTAGAGAGTAGATAATAAGGCTGAATTGAATTAGTTCACCAAGGGTTGAAGAGATGAAGAGAGGAACATGTAGCCTCGGATAACTGAGGAAAAACTGAGTGGTGGAAGGAATGGAAGCCGTGATAAGGATAAAGAACGAGTTGGAAAAGAAGAGGTGAAAGAAAATGTATTTGTTATTTATAAAAAAAAAGACAGGCAAAGTGAAAGGAGCAGGTAAATCAGCAGTGGGACATTGTAAGACATAGTTATGGGGAATAGCAGTCAAGTAGAAGGTAACTGAAAATGGGAAATGTCAGGTAGAGTGCCTGATTGGAGAGGTCTATTGAAGAAGGAATGCATTAAGACTATTCAAGATTTTACCTTGTGACAGATGATGGTGGCATTTTGTTGTGTTATTTCTAAGAAAGCTGCCTCACCAAATAAAGGAGCAATATTTCCTATAAGAGCAGAACAGAGGAGAAAACCATGAGTGGAAGGATATGAACTGGATCTTGACTTAGAGCTCAATGGCATTGAAGAAGGACTTGGAGACCCCCACTAAGAAGCAAGTGGCTGAATCATGCCTAGAGTTTGTCTCTTGGATGATATATTGGAAATAGCTATGGGATAGGGTCTATATGGAAAAAGGGGAGTGAGTGATGGAGTCTGTCTCCATGATGAGAGAAGACTGAGTTCAAATCCAGAAAGAATAGTTACACATCCAAAAATATTAATAACAACATACTTTTGTTGTAGCAAAAACAGAAAACAAATTAAGCGCTCATCAATTAAGGAATCAACTTACAACATTTGACATAATGTCAATAAAAACAACCAAGGATAGCAGGTCACTGAATCAATGCATTAATTAATATTTCTTCCAGAGGACAGTGACTGTGAATAAATTTTCTCTCTCTCACTAAAGACTTGGTAGATCAGAAATGCAAAATATTTCATAAACTGTCAGATATACGTTCTATGAGAAGTGTTATTTTGTTGCTGTTGTTTTGTTTTTACTTTTTAATGTATTATTCTATGAAAGGTAAGAGCAGTTTTAGAGTAGTAATAAGTGGTATGTGAAAGAAAAATGTCAATAAAATAAAATGTAAATAATAAATTAAGTTACTGTTCAATGCTGTAAAAGAAATGAAAAAAATTATAAAGCAAAGCCATGGTCTTAAAAGTACCAGAAATAAGATTCTTAAATTACCTGAGACATGGTGTACACTTGTCAAAGAATTTGGGAATCAGTTGACCCTTGAGAAATTTGCTTTTTGTCTTAGCTTATCTTCTTATATTTCAATTCCTAAAACCTCCAATGAAATGGATACAACTCCCAGCTCTAACCACTCTCTTCTCCTTAAAATTTCCATTTCTCCACTCCCCAATGAATACTTATTGTAATTCTCCTTCTCTCCACTGGTACAAATATTATGGGGACTTTTACTGGTTTCATGATCCCTAAAACAATGAAAGTTCATTTAATCAAATAATAATTTCTTCTTTTCTTCCTTTAATTTCATCAACTAAGGAATTGTCAAGATGTGTTTTACATATGTACAATGCATGTGTATATGTTTGTTTATGTAGTAAAGCTGACACAATATATATATCAAAGGATAATGATGAAACATTCTTGTAGAAAATTATAATGTTATTGTGAGAATGATTTTTTTTCCAGTTGAGCTTTCTAAACAACAAATAACATCTCCCTATATATATTGACCAACACATGTCCTTTGATGGGGCTGTGAGTTCAAACAATGGAAAACATTTCCATGACCGCTTGCCAGTATTTCTGATGCAAACATGCTAGGAGTCTATGCATTTGTTATACAGATATATTGGGTTTATTTACAGAATGTCTATAAATGTACATAATTGGAGCATGTTTCATTTTGTTTTTGTTTGCTTTTACTAGAAATGGTCATATTATCAAAAGATTTTTGAAATCATATCCTCATAGAATTTATATGTTGGCTTTCATAGTAAGCTTGGATAAAAATAGAGATGGATTTCCAGAATTTTTTTCTTAGAAATGACTAATCCATATACAATATGACAATTGATCTACTAACTAATCCTAGGACAGGTAATAAAGTTTCTAAAGCCAGAACGTGCCTTCTGTCTTTTCTACATTGGACTTGGAGTTCATATATGTATGTGTGTGTGCATGTATGTATGTATGTTTGTATTTCCTTCTACCTTTTTAATATTCTGAATATCACCACTGCAAAGTATAAACTGAGCATTATCAATTAGTTCTCTAAAATTCCTCTTGTTAAATATCTATACACTAGGAAGGAATAACACATTAATTAAACATTAGCTAGTAACATTTATTATTTGATTTTTTTAAAATTGGGTTTATTCTTTAAAACCTTAAGAGGAGGCAGCTGGGTGTCTCAGTGGATTGAGAGACAGACTTAGAGCTAGGAGGTCCTAGGTTCAAATCTGGCCTCAGGCACTTTGCAGCTGTGTGACCCTGGGTAAGTCACTTAACCACCATTGCCTAACCCTTAACACTCTTCTGCCTAAGGGTTAAAAAATAAAATAAATTCATAAAACCCTGATAAAATAAGCTCACCAGTTTAAAATTGTAGTGAGTGACTTGTGAGAAAAGGTAGATAATTAAAGATTAAAAAATATAATACTGATCTTCAGATTTGTAAATGTTAATAAGAATCTCTATTGTATTTTGTTCTCACACTGTCAAACTAATACTACCCAAGAGTGATAATAATACTTAATATTCATGCAGTATTTTAAAATGTTATGTGTATTCATGTACCTTGTTACCTTTAAGCCTTACAAGAACCCTTGAATTAGGTAGTAAATGCATTATTATTCCTATTTTATAGATAATGAGGCTTCTTGAGGTTAAGTGACTTGCCCATGTTCATCTAGCTAGTAAGGATTAGATGAAATATTTGATCCTTAGTTTCCTTGAGCCAGGCCCAGTACCTCACTCACCTTATCACCTACTTTTTCAGCATGTCATTCCTAAAATTCAATCCTATCTAAGTGGTACTTGCATTTCATCTTACTAAAGATTCATCTGTTTTGTCAATTAAAGCATAAAAGTATACTTTAAAATTTTTTTGATTTGATGGGTCAACACATTTTGGATTGTACCATTGCCAAAAGATACCGATATCACTTCCTTTTGCAGCAATCATTTATTTAATGATAAAAGTTAGTAGAACGAAATTAGAAATCTTGAGTTGATACATTCTTGTTATTAAAGATGCTAATCATTTGAGGAGAATCTGCTGTTTCTCTTAGGATATACTCTGAACATTTCATACTGCCTCACACATTGATTTCTTCATCAGCGAATACAGGGAGGTGATCAGAGTGCTCATCCTTTTGAGGCTATTATTCATTCAGTTTCAGATACCTTAATGGATAAAACAGATTTTAAAAAACCACTTAAAATGTAGAGGCTGCCTCCTTTCAGAACAAGAATTCACATTTTATCCATTTTCTAGAAAATCAATGAAATGGATAAGGGAGAAAAGAAGATGATGAGTCAAGAAAATTTGGGGGGAGACAGGAATAATTTTTGGTAAGTATGTTTGGGTCTTAATCAAAAGAAGCTCAAAAGCAGTATGCCCTAGCTGAGCTCATCATTTAATTGACAGGATTCAGTACACATTCATCACCTCCAATCTGCATTGATCATGCCCTTTCTCCTTTCTCACTAAAGCCATCCAAGGAAAGTTTTTGGGGGAAAGAAGTGCAGCACTTGTCTAAATATTATCTCAAACAATGCATTTTATTGATTAGTTGTCATGCATTCATAGAAAGTGCTAACCCTAATCAAAATATAGCAAAGCATGCCTTCAGTGCCATCAGTCTCCTTGGTCTATGTAGCTATCCTCATATCAATATCTCCATTCCTCCAAAACAAGTACTCAAAGTCCTCATTCTTCTCCCTCTACTTATACTTGACTCTTTTAAAGGAACTCTATCCTGTTTGCATTTCTTGTGCAAATATAAATCACCAATCCATTCATACCTTCTTATCCTGTGTAATTTTTTATGGCTCTTTTCTCATAGTTCCTCTATAGAGGATATACAACCCCATACCAACTAAAGGTCTTCCTTGTGAGTACCAGTATAACATTTAAACTCTCAATCACTTCTTCTGCTCCTAACTACATAATAGAACCAGCTTAATTTTCAATCATACCTTTATTTAATAATAGGTCTTATACCAATTATTATATAAAAGTTATATTAGAAATAGGAAACATCCCACTAAAAACCTCCATCTCTCCATTGCTCATTGGGTGATTTGTTTTTTTTTCTATTTGTCAGAAATTAGGGTTCCAAAGTGAACAACCATACAACATTGCTTTAAAGGGATTTATCTTTGAATAATGGATTATTGTAGTAAGAAAAAGGTATTTTGACATCTTTGAAACCTTTCATGGTGATGTTTCTGAGAAAGAGAGAGAGAGAGAGAAAGAGAGAGAGAGAGAGAGAGAAAGAGAGAGAGAGAGAGAGAGAGAGAGAGAGAGAGAAAGAGAGTAGAAGCCATTCAACTACATTTCATAGTTTAGATCAGCTGTTCTTAACTTTTTTGTTCTTGGTCATGGATTCATTGGATAATATTTTGAAACTTATGAAAATTTCCATGAAATTAAAAGATGCTTGCTCTTTGGAAGGGAAGTAATGCAAACTTAAACAACATACTAAAAAGCAGAGAGCTTGACAACAAAGGTCCATATATTAGAAGATACTTGATTAATTTTCAAACATTATCTTAATCATTATGTTCAGTTATAACTGTATGATTTAGAGTAAAAGACTGTTCCACTTATTAGCTAATTTGAATAATTATGCATAAAATACACTCATAATAAGAGTAGTCAGAAATAGTATAGTATGGTATAATAAAAATAAGATATAATAGGAAAAGGAAAAATATTAAAAGCTTCTGCAAAGCTGAAAGTACATGTACACTTTTTATTTTCCATAGGCTCTGGAGGTTGTCACATAAGGAAACTGGGCCCTTAGTCTTATAGTTTCATGATTGTCACCTGAGAAAGAGGGTAAGAAGAAGAGGGGTCGCCTCTTCAGAAATCCTGTTCATCACCCATGGCATCATTCCCGTTCAGAAGTTCTAGTCAGAGGCACTAGTTGAACAGTATTGAATTATAATCTATTTAAAAAATATATAAAACTCAGTACCAGGGTCTCAGACTATACTGGGAGTCAATAGATGATATGTTTGTTTGTTTGTTTGTTTTTTTGTGACCTGCAGGTCTCACAATGAAAAGTCAGTTTGACTCAGAGATTTTGTCCAGTTCTTTTTCTGTTAACACATATTGTCAAAACTATGTTTTTTTTTTCCAAGTAGTAAATGGTTGACTATAAGGAGAACTGAATGCTTCAGAATTGATGCTTTTGAATTGTGATGCTAGAGAAAACTTTTGAGAGTCATTTGAATAGCAAGAAGACCAAATCAGTCGTTAGTTTTATATTTTTATTTTTTTCTCATTTAAATGTAAAAAAATTAATATTAAGTTTTAAATTATTGAATTCCAAATTCTATACTTCCCTGTCCTCCCCCCTCCCTGAGATGGCAAGCAATTTCATGTAGGTTCTACATATACAATCATTAAAACCATATTTCCATATTAGTCATGTCATGAAAAACAAGTGCATTCAGACTACATAAAATCTCTGGTGATGAATAGCATTTTTTATCATGAGTCCCTTGAAATATTCTTAAATCACTGTATTGTTGGGAATACTTCATTGACAATTGATCATAATGTGCAATATTTCTTTCTATTTTTAAAAAACCCTTACCTTCTGTCTTGAAGTCAATACTGTCTATTGGCTCCAAGGCAGAAGAGTGGTAAGGGCGAGGCAATGGGGGTCAAGTGACTTGCCCAGGGTCACACAGCTGGGAAGTGTCTGAGGCCAGATTTGAACCCAGGATCTCCCGTCTCTAGGTCTGACTCTCAATCCACTGAGCTACCCAGCTGCCCCCTGCACTGTTTATTTCACTTTTCATCCATTCATGTAAGTTGGGGGTTTTCTAGTTTTTAATTTTTTAAAAAATTTTCCACCCATTACATAAAAAAGAGTTTCCACCATTTAAAAAATAATTTTCCATCAAATTCTATGTCTCCTTCCTCCCAATCCATAAGAGGGTAACCAGTCTCATATGGATTTTAATTAATTTAATTTAATTTATGTTCAATCATGTAAAACATTTGTGCATACAAATCCTTTTGTGGAAGGAAACTCAAACCAAAATAAAAATTTAGAAAGTTTTCTTTGGTCTAGTTTCAGACTTCATCAGTTCTTTCTATGAAAGCTGATGACCTGTTTTATCATGAGTCCTTTGCAGTTGTTTTGGATCATTGTAATGCTAGCAATAGCTAAGTTATTCACAGTTGTTTATTGTACAGTATTCTTCTTACTGTGTACTATGTTCTGCTTCTGCTCATTTCACTCAGTGTCAGTTTGTGGAAGTCTTTCTAGGTTTTTCTGAGATCCTACTAATCATCATTTCTTACAGCACAATAATATTTCATTATAATCATGTACTATAACTTACTCAGCAATTCCTCACTTTCCATTTATTTGCCCCCATAAAAAGAGCAACTTAAAAATTTTTTTACACATAGGTCCTTCCTTTTTTGTTTTTCATCTCTTGGGATACAAACCTAGTAACAATATTGCTGGATCAAAGGTTATGTTTTATAGCCCTTTGGGAACAGGTACAAGTTGCTCCCTGTTAGTGTGTCAATTTTACCACATCCACTCCAAGTTTTGTCATTTTTGTTTGTCATAATAGCCAACCAGATAGGCATATGGTGGTATATTAGAATTGCTTTAATTTGCATTTCTCTAATTAATAATGATTAAGAGCATTTTTACATGACCACTGAGTGCTTTAATTATTTTGTCTGAGAATCACCTGCCCATATCCTTTAAAAAATATACCAATTTGGGGAAGACTTCTATTCCTATATAGTCAATGCATTTATCTATGTATATAAAAAATTAGGCATTTATTATAGAGACTTGTTAAAAATTTTTCACATGTTTCTTATTAGTATTACTCTTGGTCCTATTTGATCTTGTTTAGTTCCTGTTAACCCTCCCCTCCCAATTTGCCCTCTTTTATTATATCAGCCCTACCTTCCTTTTCTCATCCTCTTCCCCTCCTACCTTCTTGTAGGGTAAGATAGATTTCTGTACCCAATTGAATTGGTATGTTCTTCTCTCATTGAAACAATTTCAATGAGAATAACATTCACATCCTCCCTTCCATAGCTCCCCCATTTTCCTTTCTACTGTAAAGGCTCTTTCATGTGTAATACTTTACCTCATGTTATGCTTCCATCTCCTCCCAATGCATTCACATTTCTCAAGCCTTTAATTTTATTTTTTGCCATTATCTCTTTATATTTGACTCATATACTTGCCCTCTCCCTAAATAAAATCCTTTTAACTTCCCTAATAATGATAAAGTTCTTGGGAGTTTTAAAAATCATCTTCCCATCGTATGTACACAATTTACCCTTATTGAATGTCTTTTAATTTATTTTTTCTTGTTCACATTTTTTATGATTCTCTTATGCATTATATTTGAGTCAATTTTTTCATTTAGATCTGATCTTTTCATCAGGAAGATTTGAAAATTCTATTTCATATAATACCCATTTCTTCCCACTCAAGGATTATGATCAGTTGTGCTAGGTTAAGTGATTCTTGGTTGAATTCTTAGATCCTTTGCCCTCTGGAATATCATATTCCAGGACCTTGATTCATTAATGTTGAAGATTCTAAATATGCTGTGTCTCCATGATATTTGAATTGTTTATTTTGAGTGCTTATATTATTTTCTCCTTGACCTGAGGGTTCTGGAAATTAGCTATTCTATTCCTAGGAGTTTTTCTTTGGGGATGTCTTGCTGGAGGTATTCAATGTACCTTTCCCATCACAGTGGCTCTATTCTCTCCTCTAGGTTTTTCTGAGAGTATTCCACTCATTATTTCTTATAGTCCAATAGTATTCCATCTTAATTACATACCATACCTGGTGTAGTCATTCCTCATTGATAAATAACTCATAAATTTCCAATTCTTTGACACTTTTTAAAGAGTTGCTATAAATATTTTTATACATGTAGGTATTTTTCCTTTTTATTTTTTATGTATATGTAATATAGATCTAGAAACTGTGTAACTAGGTCAAGAGTTTGTGTGATTTTATAGCCTTATGAATATAGTTTCAGACTGTACTCTAAAATGCATGAAATAGTTTACAACTTTACCAACAGAGCTTTAGTGTCTCAATTTTCCCACATTTCTTCCAGTATTTATCATTTTCCTTTTCTGTCAAATAAGCCAATATAATAGGAGTGAGATGGTGCCTCAGAGTTGTTTTAATTTGCATTTCTCTAATCAATAGTTACTTAAACCTTTTATATGACTATAGATAACTTTGATTACTTCACCAGAAAAGTGCCTGTTTATATTCTTTCATTATTATCAATTGGAAAATAACTTGTATTCATATAAATTTGATTTAGTTCCCCATGTATTTGATAAATGAAACCTTCATCAGAGAAACTTGCTGTAATATTTTTTCAAATTTATGATCAATGTTTATCTCTCTTTATCTTATTTCCCCCATTTATACTATTCTCACTCTCTTTAGTTTTACCCTGTCCCTCCTCAAATATATTTTACTTCTGATTACTACCTTTCCCAATCCATCCTTTCTTTATCAAACTCCTTCTGTGATAATTAAAATGTTTTGGGAGCAAGGGAAATATATAACAATTATGACTGCTGAAATATGTTTTCTATTGTGTCTTGCTTTTATATAAATATAAGATGGTCGCCAGGGAATATATTCCCAATTTATGAATATGCCCAAGCCAACTGGGTTTTATAAAGAAATTTAATTTATAATACACTGATTAATCAATAGAAAAAGAGAGAAAGTAAAAAAGAATGAGAATGAATAAATCAGTCAGTTGGTTTTATCACTCACCCAAGATCTCTCTAGGTAAGGCTTCTCATGCCAACCTCAGGCTCCACCTTCAAGAGAGCCTCCTTTCAAGAAATGTTTACAGAGAATTCTCCTCCTGACTCCTCCTGAGTTCTCCTTCCACTGCCTCCTTCAAGACCTCTCCAGGAGCTCTCCCTCCAGGACCTCTCTCCTCTCAGACCTCCTTCAGAGCATCCACCTCTCAGAGCAAAACCTCCCCCTCCTCTCAGACCTCCTTCAGAGCAAAACCTCTCAGAGCAAAACCTCCTCCTTCTGTCCTCAGACCCCGCTATCTTTAAGGAAACCATCTAAGTCCCCTCCCCTCAGTTCTCACATCTACCAATCACTGTCGATGTCTCCCCTGTCCCAATGGTGGCTCTAGCTTAACCCAGGACCACCCAGAGGTCTGTTTCCTTTGCACATGTCTGTTGAAGGTCATATTCTCAAATAATTAAATCTTGATCTTTGCTGCAGCCCTTCCTAAATCCGGTTACTCTGAGTAGGTTGGAGATTGTAAGTTCCAAGACCTGCTTCTGTCATTCCAAGTATCTCTATTGTATCAATTCTAAAATCAATCATGACACAAAGAACTTCCTGTTCTATGCTTAAGTATAGGTCAAAGCCCTTTCCATTGTTTAGCAAAAGGTTTCTGTCCTAAAGTAGTCTTAAGTAGGGAGGAGAAGGATCCTCCCATGCCAAGGAGTTTCACATTTCAATAGAGTTCTTACTATCAGTAGGAAATTTTTTCAAGTATGAAATTTCCCAATGAGGAAATTTCCAACATTCATAAGTCTAAGAAATTTTAAGGTTTATACTTCCCCTCCTACTTTCCTATAGAATAAGGCAGATTTCTATACACAATCAAGTGAGTATGTTATTCTCTCTTTGAAGCAATTCCAATGAAAGTTGAATTCAAATGCACCACCTCACCCCATTTCCCCCAACACTATAAAAACTTTCATAGTTCTTTTATCTTAGATAATTTACCTCATTATACTTCTTCCATGTCCCCTATCCCAAAGCATTCCTCTTTCTCACTCCTTAATTTTTTTATATTGTCCCATCATATTGAATTCACACCCTTGCCCTCTGTCTATCTATACTCTTTCTAATTGCTTTAATAATAAAGTTCTTAGGAGTTACCAGTATCATCTTCTCATAAAGACATATAATCAATATAACCTTATTAAATGCTCTTAAAAATCTTATCTTTACTATTTACCTTTTATTGTTTCTATTAAGTATTGCATTTGAATATGAAATTTTCTATTTAACTCTGGAATTTTAATCAGTAACTCTTAAATTCTCTTTAATTGAAAACCAATTTTCCTCCTGAAGGATTATCCTCAGTTTTGTTGGGTATATGATTCTTTGTTGTAATTCTAACTCCTTTGCCCTCTGGAATTATGTTCCAAGTCCTCTGGTCCTTGAATGTAGAAGCTTATAAATTATGTGTGATTCTTCCTTCAGTTAGTCAAATAATACTTAAATTATCTTTCCAGGATCTGCTTTCTAGGTCAATTGCTTTTTCCAATGCCACATTTCATATTCTACTTTTTTTCCTTCTCATTTTCTTTTATTGTTTTTCTTTATGACTCATGTGTTATTAGTTTTCCCTTTCCTAATTCTAATTTTTAGGAAATGTTTTCATCAATGTGCTTTTTTATATCCTTTACCAATTGCTCAATTCTCCTTTTTAAGGAATTCTTTTTTTTCAGTGATTTTTTGGTAAATCTTTTTTAATGTACTCTATTCTACTTTTCAAGGAATACTTCTATTCATTGAATTTTTCTATGTCTTTTTTCCATTTGGCCAAATATGCTTTTTAAAGAGTTGTCTTCAATGAAATTTTTGCTCTTTTATCATTTGGTTTATACTGTTTTGAGGTGTTATTGTCTTATTAATTTCTGTACATTTACTAAGTTATTGATTCTTTTTTCATGGCTTTGGTGCATCATTCTCATTTCTTTTTTGTTTGTTTTATTATAAGTTTCCCATATTACATGGCAATACAAGATTGTTTTTATATTTTACAGTCTATGT
Organism: Monodelphis domestica; assembly: GCF_027887165.1. Lineage (NCBI taxonomy): Eukaryota > Metazoa > Chordata > Mammalia > Didelphimorphia > Didelphidae > Monodelphis > Monodelphis domestica. The sequence continues at coordinate 628,936,011 of NC_077227.1, forward strand.
TTTCTTTCTCCCTCTTACCCTGTCCTCTTCCCCAATATGATATAGTTGTCCATATATTATCATATAATAATTTATTCATGTTTGTCATATTGCGAAGGAAGAAACATATTGCTTTTGCAAGAGGAAGATTCATAGTAGAAAGGAAGAATGGTATATTTCAATTTGTGTTTAGATTCAGGCTATATACTCTCATCTATTTTCCTAAATTTTTTTCTACCTCTCTCATTTGAACTTTAAAATCATTTTAGAGCTCTTTTAGGAATTATTTTTGGCCTAAGACCAATTAACATTTTTTTTTCTTTCAGACTTTGGATATGACAGTTTTGACTTTGTGGTCTTCTGAGTTTGCGTTTTGAGTTCTCCATCACCATAATAACTTTCCATGGATAGATTATTTTTTGTTATTGTTGTTTGCTCACTTTCCCAACAAATTTTTTTGAGAAAGAAGAGCACTGCTCCAAGCATCAGGTTTCATTGTACAGCTGTTTTCAGAGTTAGTTCTTGGGGATCTTTAAGTTCTCTTTTCCTCCAACCTGCTATGATCTAAAAATAACGAAGTTTACTACTCTCTTGGCCTGTGTTCTGCTCTATGAGCAACCACAAATACTCTTTCTCTCCAGAAATGTGACCAAAATACTCTCTTCCCTATGACTATATGATCTTGTATGCTGGTGTTCTCTCATTCTGAGACTGTGACCCAGAATTGCGACTTGGATCTGGATATGGGCAGTGCCACAGTTTTATACTGGGTGCCAGCAAAGGACAATCATACTGTAAATGAGCTAAGAGCTGCAGAAGCTACTATTACCAATTAAGTTGCCCACAAGGTCTGCTGCTGATTTGTGCTCTAGTTTTGCCAGGGAATTCTAGCCAGCACTGAACCGTACTCCATTATCACTCAGGTGTCTAAGACCTTTCCTCCTGCCCTTCTAAGTTGCCTTGAATTTGAAAAAAAATATATGTTTTACCCCATCCTTTTATCTTTTGTGGCTTCTGTAATTTCACATTTATTGTGAGGCACTATTTCAAAGTTTTTGGAGGGGATAGATCCTCACTTTTTCTCTGCTATTTTGAAATCAGTCAATAATTAAGGAAAATAATTTAGATTATTCACTGGAAGGTGAAATATAGAAGGTAAAACCTATATACCTTGGTAGTAAGAAGACAGAGTCATTGGAGAAGATTCTGATATTGGGAAAGTCTGAAGGCAAAAGGAGAAGTGATGACAGAGGATGAAATAGATATGTCATAGCAGCAATGAATATGTGATTAGTAGTCTTAGGAAGATGATAGAAGGACCTGCCATGCTACTGTTCATGGGTTCATGAAGAGTTAGATAGGATTGAATGAATGAACAACAACAAATGAAAACATTCTTATAATTAAAAATAATTACCACTACTAGGTTTATTTCCTAATGTGATCAAGGAAAAAGAAAAATAAATTATATTCTAAAGTATTTATAGTAGTTCTTTTAGTGATGACAAAGAAGTGGAAACTAAATGGATGACCATCAATTGAGGAATGGCTGAACAAGTTGTGATATATGATTATAATGGAATACTACTGTACCCTAAGAAATAACAAATAACACAAAAAACTGGAAAGCTTATATGAAGAGATATAAAATGAAGTGAGAAGAATCAAGAGAATGTTGTATAAACTATAAAAACAATAATGTATGATGATTATCTTTGAATGACAACCATTTTCAATAGGACAAGGATCCAAGACAACTCCAAAGGACTCAAGACAAAAAAAGTACACACTTCCATAGAAGGAACCAACAAAATCTGACTAGATATTGAAATATAACAGTCTTCAATTATTTTCCTACAGAAATTTTTCTCTAGCATAATAAATATGCATCTTGTCATATAACATATTCAACAGAAAAATATGCATTATATGACAATTTATGTACAACCTATATCATGTTACCTTCCTTCTTGGAAAGGGTGTAAGAGTGGGAAGAAGAGATAAAAATATTGAGACATGGATTTTTAGGATGTAGCTAGTGTGAAAATTTGTGCCCCTTGAATAAGCACTTTGTGATTTATTTTATATTCATAAAAATAATGTATATTATATTCTGTTACATTATGTTGTTATGTTATATTGCAATGTTATATCATATTATATTGTTATATTATTATATAAATAAAAATAATTAACTCAAAAATAATTAAAAGTAATGGTAAATTTCACATTCAAGTTAGTAGAAAAACAAGATTTGATTTTCCCATGCATATTTATAAACCAGTTAAAATTTATCCACACACTGAAGTAAAAAAACTATGATTTATAAAATAGGCATGGATTTTTCATGGCATATTTTTGATAAGTGTTTTTGGGAGGGTGGGGAAGGATAATTCTTGAACTCTGTAGGAAATAAGAAAAGTCTTTAATTCACAGTAAAGCAGAATTGATGAATTAAGTTGGGAGATCTGAAGTTTTATAGGGATCAAAGAATTAAAAGAAATGTGTTAATGTCTAATAGTAGAAATTAAGGGATTAGCCAATAATTAAGGAAGGATGTAAACATAGAGAAGGGGGGCAATAGAGAAGGAATTATAATTTTCCTGGTGCCTCTGAAATCTTACTGCTCAGATAATTGCCATCTGCACCTGCAAGTAAAGTTAGCTCTGGTCAAAGATTAATCAAATATTTTTGATGGTCCTAAATTCAAACTATTCAATTGCTATTAGAGCTAGCAAGAGATTTCTTTTTTAAAGTGAAATAATGATTCAGTTATTATCTTTGGGGAAACTTGTTAGGTATAGTGATAAATGACATTTCAATAAAGTAAATCTATCAGGCAATTCTCAATAGAAAAACAGAACTATTTATCTAACTATATTTATCTATCTATTGATAGATACCTATCACTATTGTTTGATAAATATAGTTAGATCTTTTGTCTCTCCATTTAGAATAGTTATAGTTACCTATATCAAGATATAGATTTCTATTTACATGGAAAAGTAATCAAAAGATGATACATAGATTGATAGCTGAAAAAAAAGAGAAGGAAGGAATACAGGAACAAAAAGACAGAAGGGAAGAAAGAGAAAGAATGATCAATTGTCTCTTCTTTTCAACTCTAAGCTCCTTTATGACCAGGACTATCTTTTAATTTCTCCTAGTGCTAGGCAAAGTGTCTTTAACTTAATGTTTCCTAATACCTATTAATTGATTGATGAGTTGACTGCCTGGCAAAAGAAGGCAAAAAAGTTATGAATACTAATATCAAGGACTTCTCAAACTTAACTAATTATTCAATAAGGACTATACATCTAATGCCACACCTCTTTACCCAACCCCTGGTCTTGAAAGACCATATCAAATACAAAATAAGGATTGAGGAACATGGTACTGTGTTCTTAAAACCTTTTGCTATCTAAAGATTTAAAGATTAAATTAAAGCCATGACTTTCCTTTTTTTTCTGATATAGGTTTACAGTACTTTTATTATCAACCCAACAACTGCCAAGAAAAACAAATAGCTATATAAAATATGGAGTGAAACCTTACCCCAAACCCTTGGCCTTTAACAAGACTGAATCAAACAAATAAACAAATAAGTGATGAAAATGGTTTTGTCTTGGATCTACACCTGGACAAGCCAAAAGGGATTCCACTTTTGACTGTTTTACTACCTTCTTTCTGTTACCTCTCTGGGATCTTCTTTTTTTTTTTAACATTTTAGTAGTTTGTATGGACACAGTTATTTCTACTGAATCCTCAGACTAACATGGGCCAGTCATGTAGACAGAATAAACAAAAATTGATACTCATATAATGTTAATATATCTAGAGGAGCCTCTGCAGCACAACTGAGTAGACCTCCCCAATAGTAAGACATAGATAAGAACTAGGTATCAAATCAAATCAAGGCCACAAGTATTTGTTAAGCATCTATTATGTTCTAAACACTGTGCTAAATTCTGGAGATCTAAAGAAAGGCAAGAGACAGTCTGTGCTCCCAAGGATCTCACAATCTAATGGGAGAGACAGCATACAAATACTTTTTTAAAAAATATCCATGGGTATAATTGGAGGTAATCTTAGAGGGAAGTCATTAAGGAGAATCAAAAAAAAGTTTCTTACTAAGGTAGGATTTTATCAGGAGCTAAAGGAAATCTGGGGGGCCAGAAGGTAAAAAATGAGGAAGGAAAACATTCCACAAATGGAAGACAGCCATTTGTCCGTGGGCCGCCTATGTGCAGGATCATGACTACAACTGCCAGTGGTCACCTCCACCTGTTGCGTCGCCACTCCCCCATCACCGCAGGTCTTGAAGAGGGTGGACGGGGTTAGGATAGATGAGTGCACAAAGATACTTGTGCGTGAAGGAGATTTAAGTGGAAAAGTCAATGCACAGAGACAGTCCCACTCTCTTGGCGTTGGAAGCCTGGGTCCATTGACATGAAAAAATTGTTACGTGTGGAGACTTCCTCAGCTGCATTGGATGGCGTGTTGTCTTTTGTGCTCCAACATGGCCTAAGCACTCCGCAGTGCTTTGCTGTGTCGCCATCTCAGCCGTTGAATCTTCTTATTGGTTTCTCCCGCCTGTTCCGCTGAAGCGGTCTTCACATGCTAGGTGAGCAAAGCCCTGGTTCACCAGGGGTCAATGACCCGATGGCTACCCTCACAAGGTTTAGCCGGCCTGTTGAAGCCGTTGCCCGGGGTGTGGCAGCTGCTGCATGCTAGCAGCTACTGGGAGCCACAAGTGAGAGCTGGGTGTTAGGTGAGGGTCAGAGGCTGGAGAGCTGCCCTAGGCGGGCACGACAAGCCCTCCATACCAGAGATACTACCCCTCCCTGAGCACCCCATATACCCCAGACCACACCTCTACTGAAGAGGAAATTAAGGTAATTATTAAGAACTATTCTGCCAAATTAAATGGCAATAGATATGAAAGTCTAGGGAAAATGGGTGAATAGTTACAAAAATATAAATTACCTAGATTAACAAAAGAGGAAATAGAATACTGAAACAATCACATCTCAGAAAAAGAAATTGAACAAGCCAACAAGGCACTTCCTGAGAAAAAATCCTCAAGGCCAAATGGTCTCAAAAGTCAATTCTATCAAACATTTAAAGAATGGCATCCCAATATTACACAAACTATTTGACAAAATAAGCAAAGAAGGAGTTTTACCAAATTCCTTTTATGACTCGTATATGGTACTGATTCCAAAACCAAGCAAACCAAAATCAGAGAAAGAGAACTGAAGACCAATCTCCTTAATGAACTTAGAAGAGAAAATCTAAAATAGAATACTAGCAAAAAGACTCTAGCAAGTTATTATGAAGATTATTCATTATGTTCAGGTGAGATTTATAACAGGAATGCAGGGATGTTTTAATATTAGGAAAACCACACATATAATTGACCACATCAATAACCAAACCAACAGAAATCACATGATTATCTCAATACATGCAGAAAAATCCTTTGACAAAATACAACACTCTTTCTTGTTAAAAACACTAGAAAGTATAGGAATAGATGGACCTTTCCTAAAAATAACAGAGAGTATATCTTTAAAACCATCAATAAGCATCATATACAATGGAGATAAGTTAGATGCTGTCCCAATGAGATCGGGAGTGATGCAAGGATGCCCATTATCCCCTCCATTATTTAACATTGTACTAGAAAAGCTAGTGGTAGCAATTAGAAAAGAAAAATATATTAAAGGGATCAAAGTAGGCAATGAGGAGACCAAGCTATCACTCTTTGCAGATGATATGATGGTCTACTTAAAGAATCCTAGAGAATCAACTAAAAATCTAGTGGAAATAACCAACAACATTAGCAAAGTTGCAGGATACAAAATAAAACCACATAAGTCATCAGCATTTCTATATATTTTCAACACATCTCAGCAGCAAGAGTTACAAAGAGAAATTCCACTTAAAGTCACCCTAGCCTATATAAAATACTTAGGAATCTATCTGCCAAGACAAACACAGGAACTATATGAACACAACTAGAAAACACTTTCCACATAATTAAAATTAGATCTAAATAATTGGAAAAGCATTAATTGCTCATGTGTATGATGAGCTAACATAACAAAATGATAATCTGACCCTAACTAATTTTCTTATTTAGTGTCATACCTATCAAACCACCAAGAAACTTTCTCATTGAATTAGAAAAAAAAAAAACTATAGCAAAGTTCATTTGGAAGAACAAAAAATCAAGAATATCAAGGGAAATAATGAAAAAAAAAATATGTGAAGGAAGGTGACCAGATCTTGAACTGCACTATAAAGCGGTAGTCATCAAAACAATTTGGTACTGGCTAAGATACAGAAGGGGAGTTCAGTAGAATAGATGTGGGGTAAGTGACCTCAGCAAAACAGTCTATGATAAACCCAAAGATCCCAGCTTTTGGGACAAAAACCCACTATTTCATAAAAACTGCTGGGAAAATTGGAAAACAGAATGGGATAGATTAGGTTTAGATCAACATCTTACACCCTACAGTAAGATAAACTCAGAAAGGGTCAATGACTTGAATATAAAGAAGGAAATTATAAGTAAATTAGGTGAATATATAATAGTATACTTGTCAGTTCTTTGGGAAAGGAAAGATTTTAAGACCAAGCAAGTTAGAAAAAATTATAAAATGTAAAATAAATAATTTTGATTACATTAAATTAAAAATGTTTTGCACAAGAAAACCCAATGCAATCAAAATTAGAAACGAAGAAACAAATTGGGAAACAATGTTTATAAGAAAAACCTCTGACAAAGGTCTAATCACTCAAATTTATAAGGAACTAAATCAATTATACAAAAAATCAAGCCATTCCTCAATTGAAAAATGGGCAAGGGACATGAATAGGCAATTTTCAAATTAAAAAATCAAAACTATTAATAAGCACATGAAAAAGTATTCTAAATCTCTTATAATCAGAGAAATGGAAATGAAAATAGCTCTGAGTTATCACCTTACACCTAGCAGATTGGCTAACATGACAGCAAAGAAAGTATTAAATGCTGGAAGGGAAATGGCAGAATGGGGATCTAAATACATTGCTGGTGGAGTTGTGAATTGATCCAACCATTCTGGATGGCAATTTGGAACTATACCCAAAGGGTGCTAAAAGACTGACTGCCCTTTGATCCAGTCATAGCACTGCTGGGTTTGTACCCCAAAGATATAATAGGGAAAAAAGGCTTGTACAAAAAGATTTATAGTCACACTCTTTGTGTTGGCAAAAAAAAATTGGAAAATGAGGGGATGCTCTTCAACTGGGGAATGGCTGAACAAATTGTGGTATCTGTTAGTAATGGAATACTATTGTACTCAAAGGAATAACGAACTGGAGAAATTCCATGTGAACTTTAAAGACCTCCAGGAATTGATCCAGAGCAAAATGAGCAGAAGCAGGAGAATGTTGTAAACAGAGACTGATACACTGTGGCACAATCGAACATAATAGACTTCTCTGCTAGCAGCAAAGCAATGATCTAGGACAATTCTGAGGGACTTATGATAAAGAATGCTATCCACAGTCAGAGAAAGATCTGTGGTAGCAGAAATGCAGAAGAAAAACTTTTGATTGATCACATGGTTCAATGTGTATATGATTGGAGATGTCGACTTTAAATGATCAATCATTGCAAATATTAATAATATGGAAATAGGTTTTGAAAAATGTAAAATCCAGTGGAATTGCTCATTGGCTCCAGGAGGGTAGAGGGAGGATGGGAGGGAAAAAACATAAATCATGTAACCATAGAAAACTATTCTAATTTAATTAACTAAATAAAATTTTAAAAATTAAAAAAGACAGAAGGTAAGGATTTTTTTTTAAGAAAAATCAAATTGGGAATATTTTTATAACAAATGTCTTTGACAAAAACTTTGTTTCTCATTTTTCAAGAACTGAGCCAAATTTATAATACAAAGCATTCCCCGATTAGTAAATGGTCAAAGGATATGAATAGGCAGTTCTCAGAGAAAGAAATTAAAACTATTTTTAGTCATATGAAGAAATGTTCCAAATCATTACTGATTAGAGAAATACAAATTAAAGCAACTCTGAGATTCTACTTCACAAATTTGACCAAAAATGAAAAAGATAAATGTTGCAAGGGATTTGGGAAATTGGAACACTAATGCACTGTTGGTGGAACTATAAACTGACACAACTTATTTGGAGAGCAATCTATACCCATGCCCCAAAGGCCATAATACCATGCATAACCTTTGACTTAGCAATATCACTACTGGGTCTATATCCCAAAGAGATCAGAGATGGAGAAAGGGAACTACTTATACAAAAATATTTTTAGCAGTTCTTTTTGTAGTGGCAAAGAATTGGAAACTGAGGGGATGTCCATCAATTTGGGAATAGCTAAGTAAGCTATGGTATATGGTTGTAATGGAAAATTATTGCTTCTTAAGAAATGATGAACAAAATGAATTCAGAAAACCTGAAAAGATTTATATTAACAAATGCAAACTTAAAGTGGGCTGAACCAGAATGGTATATATGGTAACAAATATTCTACAATAATTAACTGTGAAGGACTAAACTATTAAAAACAAAATTAGGTTCCAAGGTATCCACAAGGGACTCATGATAAAAAAAAAAAAGATGTTATCCACAACCAAAGAAGGACCTATTAGAATCTGACTGCAGTTTAAAGCACTCTACTCTTCACTTTATTTCCTTCATGGGTTTTCTTTATTGTATATGCGATATATGACTTCAGCCATAACACAGGAAATATGGAAATGTATATTGCATGAAAGTAAAGTACTGGTATAACTTATATCATACTATTTATCAAATCAGGGAGGGAGAAAGATAATCTGTAAAAAATGTCAGAAAACAGTTGTCAAATTTTCTCTCAAAATGTAAATTTAAAAGTGAAATTCAATTCTAAAAACCTTACCTTCTGTCCTAGAATTGATACTATCAGTTCCAAGGCAGAGAATTGATAAAAGCTATGCAATTGGGAATATGACTTACCCAGGGTCCTACTCCTAGGAAGTAACTGAGGCCAGCTTTGAACCTAGGACCTTCCATTGCCAGCCCTCTCTGTGCACTGAACTATCTACATGCCCCTTTCATATGCTTTTTTAAATTTTTTTTTTATTTTTAAATTTTTATTTGGTAATTTCCAAACACTATTCATTGGAAACAAAGATCATTTTCTTTTCTTCCCACCCCCCTCCCACCACCTCTCCCATAGCCCACGTGCGATTCCATTGGGTATCACATGTGTTCTTGATTCAAAGCCATTTCCATGTTGTTCGTATTTGCATTAGTGTTCATTTAGAGTCTCTCCTCAGTCATATCCCCTCCACCCCTGTATTCAAGCAGTTGCTTTTCATAGGTGTTTTTACTCCCACAGTTTGTCCTCTGCTTGTGGATAGTGTTTTTTCTCCTAGATCCCTGCAGATTGTTCAGGAACATTGCATTGACACTAATGGAGAAGTCCATTACCTTCGATTGTACCACAATGTATCAGTCTCTGTGAACAATGTTTTCTGGTTCTGCTCCTTTCGCTCTGCATCACTTCCTGGAGGTTGTTCCAGTTCACATGGAATTCCTCCAGTTCATTATTCCTTTGAGCACAATAGTATTCCATCACCAACAGATACCACAAAGTGTTCAGCCATTCCCCAATTGAAGGGCATCCCCTCATTTTCCAATTTTTGGCCACCACAAAGAGTGCAGCTATGAATATTCTTGTACAAGTCTTTTTCCTTATTATCTCTTTGGGGTACAAGCCCAGCAGTGCTATGGCTGGATCAAAGGGCAGACAGTATTTTATCGCCCTTTGGGCATAGTTCCAAATTGCCCTCCAGAATGGTTGGATCAATTCACAACTCCACCAGCAATGAATTAGTGTCCCAACTTTGCCACATCCCCTCCAGCATTCATTACTTTCCATAGCTGTCATGTTAGACAATCTGCTAGGTGTGAGGTGATACCTCAGAGTTGTTTTGTTTTGCATCTCTCTTATTATAAGAGATGTAGAACACTTTTTCATGTGCTTATTAATAGTTTTGATTTCTTTGGCTGAGAACTGCCTGTTCATGTCCCTTGCCCATTTATCAATTGGAGAATGGCTTGATTTTTTGTACAATTGATTTAGCTCTTTGTAAATTTGAGTAATTAAACCTTTGACAGAGGTTTTTATGAAGATTGTTTCCCAATTTGTTGCTACCCTTCTGATTTTAGTTACATTGGTTTTGTTCGTACAAAAACTTTTTAATTTGATGTAGTCAAAATTATTTATTTTACATTTTGTGACTCTTTCTAAGTCTTGCTTGGTTTTAAAATCTTTCCCTTCCCAAAGGTCTGACATGTATACTATTCTCATGCTCATGCTCTCACTATGCTCATCTAATTTACTTATAGTTTCCTTCTTTATGTTCAAGTCATTCACCCATTCTGAATTTATCTTGGTGTAGGGTGTGAGGTGTTGATCCAAACCTAATCTCTCCCACACTGTCTTCCAATTTTCCCAGAAGTTTTTATCAAATAATGGATTTTTGTACCAAAAGCTGGGGTCTTTGGGTTTGTCATAAACTGTCTTGCTGAGATCATTTACGCCAAGTCTATTCCACTGATCTTCTTTTCTGTCTCTTAGCCAGTACCAAATTGTTTTGATAACCACTGCTTTATAGTATAGTTTGAGATCTGGGACTGCAAGTCCTCCTTCCTTTGCATTTTTTTTTCATGATTTCCCTGGATATCCTTGATCTTTTGTTCTTCCACATGAACTTAGTTATGGTTTTTTTCTAATTCAGTAAAGAAGTTTTTTGGTAGTTCAATGGGTTCATATGCTTTTTAATGGTATCTACTTTCTCCTTTAAAAAGCATCTGTGTCCTTTGTCCCTAGTGTGATAGGAACTGTATATTGTTATGTTATAGGTAACATCAGTGAATATATGCATAGTATGTATATGCTATGCTATATTTTACTATATAATTTATACTCTGCTATACTCTGCTAATATATGTATGTGTTTCAATCAATAAATAAACATTTATTAAGTGCTTACTGTGTCCCAGACACTGTTATGTACTGTATACACAAAATTACCTCAATGGAAATTTCCATAAAACTGTCTTCATTTATGGAGATTGATTACTCAAAGCTTCATGCTTATATAAGGGGTGGAGTTGGTGAAAGTTTGAGAGAAAAAAAATCTTAGTCGTCTAGTTTCCAACTTCAAAAGAAAAAAAAAATACATGGTTCCAAACTCTCTTTTGATATTTGAAGGGAGAGAAAATCTCTGAGATGAAGTTGACATGTGGAGAAATGGGAACTTCCATGATGTCCCTCTTCCCTGCGTAGAGACTTCCTCTTGGGTAAGATCTGGGACTATCTTGATGGTTCTGAGTTTTCTTGTTCTCTATAAGATATCTCATCTACTCTTTGTATTGTCTGGAATCTTCATATGTATACTTTCTCCAATTTTTATTTACTATGTATATCTTTGAATAAATGAGTTAATATACTATGTATATTCATTGTGCTAATAAAATAGGTATGAAGAGAGTTAAGTCTTGAATATATAACTTAGGACATTCTATTTTTGCATTAAAGGATGCCAATTAGGAGTACAGATTACACCTAACATTTTTTTTCCTTCTATAAACAATATTTACTGGGGTAGATATATATTATTATTACCTGGTACTCCACCTCTGAATAGAGCAGCCCACCTCTGACTCCAACCTCCTCTTCCCTTCTTAGAATGAATCAAAGGATCCCTTTAAGAGGAGTGGGGGAACAAGAAGTCAAGGATCTCTATTTTTCCCTCAAGGAGAGCCACATTTACACAGACCTGTGTGGGCACACATAACTTCAACAGGGAAAAGAGTTTACCACATAGATCCTGACATATATGCTTAAAGCAACAAAACAATAGCCATAATAACCATAACATCTAGAATGTGGAACAGTGGGAAAATCCATGATTATCTAGATTCAGGAGATCTGGGATCACATCTCATTTCAGATAAGTCACTGACCTCCAATGCCACTTCTAGTTATAAACCCTAGTTATATGTTGTTCCCAATAATAAATTAGTTTTTAAAGATATGTAATGCTTTGGGAGCAGTGCCCCCCCCCCCAAAAAAAAGTCTTGAATTCTTCTATTAAAAATATCATCTGAAACTTATATAACAAACATCAGAAACTCAAAGATTAGCAATGAGAATATATATCACTAAGTGAAGAGCTACAGGCATTCCTTTGATCCTCCATAAAGATTAACAGTGCCCATGTTCTAAAAAACAGGTTCCAAAGAGTCCACGCCTGGAAGAAGGTATTGCAGGTTTTTACCTTAGAGGGAATATGTTTGTTTTCAGCACTCCACTGTAATTGGTGTCTTGCCAGTTGAACTCAGATAAATTTGCCAAACCAGTTTCACTTTTTTGACTCATCCTTAAGTGATTTTCACCCGATTCCTCCCTTGGCTTTGGTGAATGTAGGCCACAAGTTGAAACACTTCTCTCGTGTCAATTGTTCAATTGAAAACATTTTTTAAAAAGATGTTGTTAAGCCATGAGGAGGAAGATGAAATGCTTAGCGCACCACTATTTAGAAAAGCCGTGATGCTGATAAGTTTTTCTTCCTCATTTGATCCTAAAGCTTTGGAACAATCATTAAATGGTCTGCCATTTGTAATTACAGAAAAACAATTTGTTATTTATTTCCTGGCTGCTAATTGTCAGTGGAGTCAGGAATGTATAATTCAAATGCAATTTTGACAGGCAAGTGAGGTTGTACCAGGCACCATAGCCTGCAATTATGTACATTTTCTTATTCAATTCAATAAATGTTTATTAAGGGGCTACTTCTAAAAAGAATTATGTATAAGAGGATAAGGAAGATTCAAAATTTAGGCATGACATAATCCTTAATTTACAAGAAACATGAAATGAAGGAAAGATCTGAAAAAGACCTTAACATTTCTTTAGAACAATCTCATGATTTTTAGGATCATAGAGATAAAAGTTTCTTGTGAGAGGTTTTCTAATAGTTAGGAGTAGAGCTGGATGTAAGTCAGGTCCTCTGACTCTAACTTCAAATGATATGGCTCAGTATCATCAACTTGTTCATTTGAGTTTATGCCATATTCATTCATCATTCAATATTTAGACCTGGATAGGTCCTGAGAAATCAACTAGTCTTCATTTTGCAGATGTAGAAATAGAGATTTATAACTTTTCAAGTTAGATGAATTATCCAAAGTCACACAACTAATTGGTGATAGATACTGAACAAGAAATGGCATAGAAAATCCTATACAATTTGGCTCCAACCTACATTCCCAGATTTGTTTAACATTATACCATCTCACACACTCCTACTACATAATAGTCAAAATGAATGATTTGCCCTTTCTCAAATTTAAGAGTGCATTTCCCCCTTCAATTCTCCATTCCTGGAACATACCCAATCTTCATCGCTACCTCTCAGAAATACTGGTTTTCTAAGCTCAACTCAGGACCCACCACCTCTATGAAACCTTCAGGATGCCTCCTCTAATAAATAATGTTCTCATCTTCAGAAAATGTCTTGTATTTATTTATCTTCCTAGGTATATATTTTCCATTAGAATTCAAATTTGCAGAAAGTATGATAGTGACTGGACCAAAAATTCCATTGTTATAGGAAATTCTAGATAAATAAGTTCTTTCTACCAATACCAATTAGTACTCTCTCTGCAACTTTGAGAGAGCTATCTAGTGAGTCAATCAGTCAGTCACTGAGTCAACAAACATTAAGTGATTTCTCTGTGTTAGGCATTATAATGTTCTGGAGATATGAATACAAACAAAAAAGAAAGACAACCTCATTTCAAGAAGCTTACATTCTAATGAGGAAAGACAACATACAAAAGAGGAGTTAAAATGCAGGAATGTGGGGGAAAGGAGGCAAGATAGAGTGGCCCTAGCCAGGAGAATGAGAGATGACTGGGAAAAACTCACCAATGAGAGAAGTGGCCTGTAAGAACAGAGCAAGGAGACAGTTAAAGTATAGTCTTGAGAAACAGTGCCTAGAACAATAGGATGCTAAATGACTTGCCCAGGATCTGTAGCCAGTATATGTCAAGGGCAAGACTTAATCTCAGGTCTTTTAGGATTATAAATTGACTGTCAATGCCTTATACCTGAAAACTTGCAAAAAACAGAAACTGTTTTATTTTGTTTTTTAAATTTTCTGGCATCCTGTTGTTGTTCATCCTTCATTTCAAAGAGAACCAATGATTTCTAGACATGATTAAATTAAATTTAAATGAGGCAGAGTTGCACAAAATCATCACCCTTGTTCTCTTTTCTAGAGTCATTCAAGTCTAGTGGCAAGACAAAATTTCAGGACATATAGTGTTGCCCTGAGATGCAATTAATAACCTTGGCATCTCTGATGTTTAACCAAGCTCTAAGCACTACATAGCATGCCTGCTTCAGTCATTTTCATGCCTGTTTGGGGCGGGGAGGGGGGGAGTTCTTATCTGCCCATTCCATTGGGGAAAGAATTCATATATGTGGGGTAGATACCTAAGGAGAGCCATCCTGCAGTCTCTCTGAGGGTCCGAGGTTACTCTGTCTAGATGTGCCAATCCAGTGGAATTATGAGGTGAGAGACACTATGTACTCAGGCCCACATGCATAGGCATCACACAGTGTTCTGCCATAGCACGGAGGTTCATTTATTATATAGGTACAAGGTTAGAGGGCAATTTCATGACAGACCAGATTTGGGGTATACCTCAATTTACAAATTCTATTTTTCTTGGGTTACTTTGAAGCACCTGGCAATGTTGCCTGGTTTCTGTCCATAAAGAAAATTCAGTGAAGTGTGTCTTGAAGGTGATTCATGTTCTTGGCTTGCCTGGCTTGTAATGGGAATGAATATGACTCTGTGAAGATGGAAAGGAGTGGGGTAATAGGCAATAATCTTTGTACTTTAATTCTGTAAATACAATCTTTTGGGGGTAATAACCTAGGGGGATTAAAGTGGGATATATATATATATATATATATATATATATATGTATGTATTGATCCTATAACTATTTACTCTCATATTATTTCTCCTGTATTGGGGAGGAAACAATAGTCATAACAAGTCCATTAGTAGGGGAAGTTTGAGGGAGAGAATTAGTGGGGGGTGGTGGTATCAGGGAGCTGCCTTGAAGTTTCTGGCTTCCCAAACTATGACCATGTCAACCAGTGGGGGGTCTGTTGGTTCCCTGAAGATACTCCTCTAATCACTGATGGATATAAGGCCTGTCAGTTACCCTCAACCTGGTTAAACTATTTGCCAAGACAATTTTACCAGAGGGTGGTATACTAGAGATGAAAACTTGGTGAATTATAGTGGGGGAATTTTATAGAAATTGAACCAAAGTAAGCAAAAGAAAGAGACTGAATCTTGAGCCCTTCCCTTATACTACTTCCTGTTTCTTCCTTCCCAACTGTCTGGATGAAGATTTTCTCACAGATGGTAAGTTGAAAAATTTCCCACTGATAACCAGTCCTACAAACTAGTACTTGTTGTAGAGGGATGGAGAGAGAGAGAACTTGTAAGCCAAAATGCAAGAACTAAGGCTGGGGACCTGTCTGTCAATCAAGAAGAAGGTTCCAAATGGAATGTTCTCAGGAGAAGCAGTTGGAGGTCTGGCCTCAGAGAGGAGAAGAAGCAGGATCTTAAAACTTCTGACTGTCTCTGGCTCTGGGAGTTGAGCCTGAGTGAAAGGGAAGAAGCTGAGAACTGATCCCAGTTAGTTTCTGTCCATGGGTGAAGGACCCTTGTAGGATTGACTTGGATTTGGGCTTTCTGATCCAGAGGAAACCTCTGCTTTCTCCGAGATTTGACTGACCAACTGTTGGAGGAAAGCCAAGCTGAAGGAGAGACTTTTCTTGGTGGCTTTGTGAAAAGGAAAGAAGATTTTAAACAGTTGTCCTCCATCCATCTCTCTAACTGTCTCTCTGTCACAGTTTGTAACAAGACTGATTATTTCCATAATTACCCATTTCTATTTCATACTTTAAATAAAGGATCTTTTATTCTTTGGGGAGAAGGAGGTAAGATGATGTTGAGGAAAGAAGAGAATTAGGGTCTTCCTAATTCTAAGTTATCTTGTTGATTGAAGGCTTTGAAATAAAGTAAATTCAGAATACAAAAATATTCTCCTCCTAAGGGTAGATAATAACAGCAGAGCTAACAAGTCTGTTCTGGGCAAGACCAAATATCTCTTTAGCTCACAGTATAGGTAGAAGGCAATGGCCAGACAGGGGATGAAGGAAGTCTGTCTTCCACCTTCAGGCAGAAACAGCAAAGACCCTTCCCAGGCTGCTGGAGTCCTAACTTCCTTCCTTCAAGGTTCCATTGGAATAGTCTCTTTGTCTCTCCTCCTCCAATGATTTGTGTGTTCCAAAAGTTCTGAGCTCTCATTGTGTTTGCAGATCGAACTTTTTGTCTTTGTCATGCTTCTTCACTCACACAGTGGTCATTGAGCATGCTAGAGGTTCTGGGAGCCAGAAATATATTAATTTCTTTGTATTCCTGATGCTACATAGAATAAATTGTCTTGGAGTCAGAAGGTCTGAGTTTGAGTTTTGCCTCTGACCCTTGCTAGCAGTGCAACTCTGGGAAAATCCACTAAGGTCTTTGGATAATAGTTTTCTCACTCTTAAAAAGGCAGAATATAATTCACACAACTTATGTGACATAGATGTTATAAGGAAAATGGCTTTGGAAAACCTTAAAATGCTATTTAAATGTGAACTATTTTTAAAAATAAAATGTTAATAACTCTACTTATTCTTCTAGCTGACCCTAATTCCAACACCTTAAAGTATTCTTTTGCTCATCTAATTGTACTTGGTAAACCTTATGCATACAAACTTCATTGAGCTGTGTATTGTAATTAACTATGTATGAATCTGATCTTTATATTTCCCCAGCTCCAAAGA
The DNA here is from genome assembly GCF_027887165.1 of Monodelphis domestica. NCBI lineage: Eukaryota > Metazoa > Chordata > Mammalia > Didelphimorphia > Didelphidae > Monodelphis > Monodelphis domestica. Next base: position 628,952,992 of record NC_077227.1, read on the forward strand.
CTAATATAGTAAATACTGACACATAGTAGGCACTAACTAAATGATTGTAGGAGTGTGATATTGAAATCACTTTAAAAGACTGATATATATTAAATTAAGGTCGCCAAGGAATTCAGCTATGAAATTCCTAAATGAAACACTCAAGTCAGCTGCCAATTTTTTTATGGTGTTTTAATTACAAACAGGAGGAAGAAAGTATTAGAGGGAGGGAGGGAGAGAGAGAGAGAGAGAGAGAGAGAGAGAGAGAGAGAGAGAGAGAGAGAGAGAGAGAGAGAGAGAGAGAGAGAGAGAGAGAGAGAGAGAGAGAGAGAGAGAAGGAAAGGGAAGAGAAGGAAAGAGGTTTTAAATACCCACTCTGCTCAGGCTGAGCCAAAGCAGGCTTTAAGGCCCTGGATAGCCAAGGCAAGAAAATTGATCAGTCCCTATCACTCATGTGACCAATCTGGGGAAAAGCAGTCCCTGGGCTCCTCCAACTCCAAGCACCAGTCTCCAACTGCCTCTCACCCTCCTCACAGGAAGTCATGAAAACTCCAGAGGCTGTTCTCTACCTCACTTCCTGCATCTCACATGTGCCAATGGTGGCTCTAGCTTGAACTAGGACCGCCCAGAGGTCTGTCGTTTTTGCACATGTCTGTTGAAGGCCATATTCTCAAATAATTAAATCTTGAGTTTGCTGGAGCCCTTCCTAATCTTGTTAGCCTGAGTAGGGTGGAGATTGTAGTTTCTGTTATTCCAAGTATCTCTATTGTTATTGATCAGGAAATAGCTAAATCCCATCTTCTAAAGAATGGTCTAAAGAATGGTCTGAATAGGGTGGAATAGTTTTGAAATTCACAGGAGGAAGGAAAGAAGGAATGAAGGAAAGGAAGAAAGAACAATGCATGATATTATATAGAGAGGCCAAAATGAGTAATAGGGATAATAAATAATATTAATATTAGTAAGTAGTCACTGAATGTTTCCTAAATTATATAATGCTAAGTGATAACATGTGAGAAAGACTTCATGAGGACCTCTCTGTATGTTATCTCAGGACCATCCTACCTAAAGTGAAGAGAGGGCAAATCCCAGAAGTCTGACTTCCAAATAATATCTATTTTCAGTCACCATGTTTCTTAAAGTCCATGTGTAGTCATGAAGAATTCTATAATCAAGATAATAAAGTGCTACAATCACTGACAAAGTCATGAATCCATCAAATTATATAGTTTAAAGCATTCTCTTTGGAGAAAATGTCAGTATTATTTTTCAACTAATTCCCTTGAGCTAGAAGCTTTAAATAATTCTCACAAATATACAGCAATAAAGTTAAAAATAAAGCTAAACTTTTAATTTTAAGAGTATAGTTGGAAACAAAATAGATGCTCATCAGATGGGGAATGATTAAACAAATTTGTAATGACATTACAAATAGTTGAATGTAATGGAATGTTACTGATCTGTAAGAAAATGAATGTGATACATACAGAAGATGAAAACGTCTCTATGTACTGATTGCAGGTGAATTAAGCATAACCAAGGAAACAGTATGCACAACTACTGCAACAATATAACAGAAAGAACAATCACAAAATAATCAGAAATTTAAGGTACAATATTATATAGAATCAAGATGGTTCTAAAGAAGAGATATGAGAACATACTCCATACTTTTGTAGAGGTGGGAGATCAATGGTTATGGTATGTTTCACATATTTCCAGAGTTTTTTTTCAATGTATTGATAAATGTTACTTATATTTTCTTTTCTTTTAAATATTCTCTATGATATATTGGCTAACTCTCAGGCAGTGGGAAGGAGAAGGATACTGGGGGAAGTTTTGATCATTAAAAAATCAATAAAAATTTATTTTAAAAAATAGAGTTGAACAAATTTTCAAAATAAAAGTATTTATAAACTACCATGATACCTGGCCATAGATTCTGTTGTTTCATGTCTCAGAGGTAAAAGCAAATACTTAACCATGTGGTTAATTTGCTTTGTGACAACTAAATGTATAGAGTGAAAAAACAATTATTTAAAAATAATTATACAAACTTGAAACTGGTTAAATTTACATTTGACAATGCTTGTACTTATCTGGGAGTATAGAAACAACTGACCTCATCATCTAGTAAACAAGAATAATTAGTTAAAATAGGAAACTATCAGTATTTCTTCCCCCTGGCAGTTGCAACTAAGTCTATCTTTTACCCAAATCCATCAACACTCTATTCCCTGTTCCAAAAGAGAAGTTTTAAGGTATCCTAAAATCTCTATCCCTCAACTAAATTTATCTTAAATATGTCATAAATTTTCAAGTCACAATCTAAAATTAATTTGAGGATATATTGGATCATACTTGATCTGTGAGCCTAAATCTCAAGTGTTAGATCTTTCAAAAGGTTATTTATCTTATTGGTTAAACTATGTATTTTCCTTAAAGAGTGTCTGCATTTCCACAAAATTAAATTAGCCTGGCAGATAGATATGCCTGGATTTAAATACCAGATACAAACACTAAAAATGCATTCCACATCATGAGAATTCAATTTTTCAGGATCATTGCTGTTTTATGACATCAAATGCATCAACTTACGGACAATGGAATAGAATACTCATACCCAGAATTAGTTTCCTTAAAATGGATGAAAATGTCATAGTAGGCACTGACAAAAAAAAAAGAGCCAATAATCTCTCCCTGAAGTAAAAATAGAATGTTTATTTAAAGTTATCTCTAAGACATGGCAAAAAAAATAAATTTCCTCAGGTTCCATACATCTCACCATTGCAATTGGGAGAAACTAGTTAAGTAATAATTCCTAGAGGCAGGTGCTTGGGAATGAAGATGGATCACATCACTTGGTGAAATATACTAACAAAGAAATCTGAGCCTGAAAATTCTAATCACCTCTAAAACCCTTCTACCATCATCAGGTGGGCCAGTTGGGATTTTCCCTGCCCCTATATACCTATGCATCCTCCACATAAAAATCATGGACTATGTCCCTGGATCCATCCTAGGCTCAAGTTGGTGAGGTGTTGCCTTACCTTGTTTGGATCTAGGTCTCCACATCAGTGCCCAGTCATCTTCAAGTCATTCTACCAAGAGTACCCTCATCCCTCTCAGCTCAACTTTTTGCCAAGCCCCATTAGATCGTAAGCTCCTTGGGAGAAAAATTAAGAATGCTTTCTCATATATGTATTAGCAGTACTTATCACAGTGCCTACTATATATCAAGCATGTAATAAATGCTTCCCTTTTCTATCTATCTAATCTATCTATCTATTTCTCTTTCCCTGTCTCTCCATTTTGTATGTATATTTTCCAATAAATCACAGGATCTCCCCCTTCCAGAGATTCATTTTTACAAAAAAAATTTTTTTTAAAAAGGACAAAAATGAGGGGTTTACCAAAACTGTGTAATATAGCAACCAAGTTCAATAATGTTCCATAGACATAGTCCTTCAACAGATGCAAATTATTACATACCTCCTTCCTCCTATCATATCTCCCATACCATTTTTCTCTATACTCATTAGCTATGTAAGAATTTATTTTTCATATGCTATATTAATTGCTATATTTTAGGGAGAATCATTGTGTATTTGAGATCTGGGTCAGAGATACATTCTAGATTGCTACTATTTGCATTTTTTTTTTGTCCTTGGCAAACCCAAAGAGTGGAATTCCAAAGAAAATAGCAGAATTTGGTTAATAAAAGAAGGCGACCAGTTCTTTTCCTGTGGGGATCTACTTTGTGGGAATGGGGAAGGCTGTATAGGTTGACTAACCACCTCATAATTAGCTATCATCAATTAAAGATGTCTTGAGATGATGAAGGGAGAGGCTGAATAAGGAGGACCCAAAAGTCTATTTATTGGCCTACCTGATGCAGCTCTGGTTCTTCTCCAGTTTAGAAGAGTGCCATCAAGATCTATATCACTCTATTAGTCTGATAATTTTCTAACCAATAAACCTAATATAATCAGTAAACTTAAATTCTTACTGAAAAATTAGTTTCATGAGATAATTTTGATCATAACAGCTGAAAATCTTAAAATTTATAAAAAAAAATAGAAACCATTTGCTTTGGATTCTCTCTTCTCTTCATTTGTATAACTTAAAAAGTCCCTTAATGTAAAATGGTGGCTTAGAAGCCCAGAAGTTGAATCCTCTGTGATTATCTATCCATAACAACCAATACAAAAAAGCTTCAAAAAAGTCAGAAATCCCAAATCAACAAGATGGAGACACAGGACTCTCCTACTCAATATAACTTCAAAGGTACACAGAGAAAGTTGAATTTTAGGGTATAAGGGAAAATAACAACACCCTTCCCCACAGGTTGTACTGAGACCTGTGAAGGTGAAATTAACTCTCCTCTACTCATTTTTAGATTTAATCACCAGAAGTGTATACATCCCACTTATACTTGAGTGGGAAAGGTATGTATCCCACATGTATGAAAGTGGGTGATGAATCAGAAACCACTGACTGCCCCCTGGGCAGTCCTGAGCAAAACTATAGACTATAATTTGTCCACATAAAATTAGAGGGAGGCACAAGAAATAATACAAAGAAGTGTCTTTAAAAGGAGTTAAAACTTCCTGTGAGGCACTTCTTTGTTCTTTGGAGTTCTGAGTTTGAGTTGGAGGCTGGTGAAGAATCTGTTTACTGGACCTGAGATCTTGGACTTGGTGAGACTATTCTTAAATCTCTCCTTTTGAACTACTATGTGGGTGAGTGAAAAAGGCTGACTCCTTTCCTAAATATTCTGAAGGGACTAGACTCAGGAGAGGCCTCCCCTCTTGAGCGAGAATTAGTGACTGAAGCTCTTGCTTTATTCATCCCTGGGCCCTCAGATCAAGGCTGAGGCCCCTATGGCTGAAAACTAATTAGCCCTGCCTGGGTTGAGCCAGGGTCCAGAGCAAAATAATTAGTGTGTTAGGTTAGATATCTTACCCTAACCTCTCTGATTTTCTTACTTTCACTCTTTCTCCTTTTGTAAATAAATTATCATAAAAATCATTTGGAATTAAGTAATTAATTCCTGGTAACCATACTCTTAAATAATTTAGTCCAACCCTTTAATTGTAACCCCTTACATTCTGGCCCTTACAGATTTCTGGTAGGACTTGGGCTGACTGTGGGATTCCAAGGCAAAGGCTACAACCATAACAGAGAACCTTGGTACCACCACATGAAGCTTAGGGCTCTGACCATGGCTGGCAGGGAGATAGCTGGCAAAGAGGATGAGAGGGGAGGCCTGGCTTGTTACCTTCAGCCTCCACACCTTCACCTTTTGCCTCTGCAGGCAGCTGGTGAACATTTGGCCTTAGGAAAGATTAGCTCAGCAAGTCATCTCCACTGGTCTAATCCAATATACCAGTAGAGCAGAGAAGAAACCCTGTTGGGAGCAGAAAAGCTCAAACTCACATATTGAGCAAATAAACAGAGGAGGAAGTATATAGCCCACAAGGAGGGGGAAAGAATAAAAATGTGAGTAAACAACAGAAGGGGAAAAAAAGGAAATTAAAATTAAAAGTTTCTATTTGAATAAAGAACAAAAAACAGATGGAACAGAGCAGGAACAAGGAACATCAAGCAAAACCTCAAAAGTTCAGCAAATTGGACTCAGGCTCTAGAAGAGCTCAAAAATAATTTAAAAAAGCAAATGAGACAGGTTGAAGAAAAATGGGAAAAGGAGAACTTAAAAAAAAAACAACTAGGTCATCTGGAACAGAGACAACTGAACTAAAACAAGAAAATAGGGCCTTAAAACCCAGAATTGACCATACCAAAAATGAGGCAAAAAACTTAAAAGATAAAAAGAATGACTTAAAATTAAAAATAGATCAAAAGGAAACAGAGGATCAAAAAGTCATGGATGAAAGTCAGTCTTTAAAAAATTAGAATTGAACAATTAGCCATGAATGACTTCATAAGGCATCAAGAATCTAAAAAATAATGAATAAATAAATAAATAAAATGAATGAAAAAAATAGAAGAAAATGTGAAATACCTCTTCAAAAAAAAACTGACCTGGAAAATAGATCGAGGAGATATTTTTAAGAATTTAATAATTAAGAATAATTTAAGAAATATTGGACTACCTACAGTCCATAACAAAAAATAAATAAATAAATAAAAAGCCTAACATCCTTGAACAAGAGTGATTGAAAGAATCCATAGATTGCCTCCTACATTAAATCCCAAAATGAGTCCCTGGAATATTATAGTCAAATTCAAGAGTTCCCAGATCAAGGAAAAAATACTCTAAACAACTGGAAAGAAATAATTTAGATATCATGGCACCCAAATCAAGATAACACAGGACCTGGCAGTCCCCACACTGAAAGATCCGAAGGCTCGAAATATGAAATTCCAGAAGACAAAGGAACTGGTTCTATATCTAAGAATCAAAATGATTATACCCTTTCAGGGGTAAGTATGGTCATTTAAGAAAATAGAAGACTTCTAAGTATTCCTGAAAAAAAAAAACAGTCTTAAGCAAAACAATTGAGGCCAAAATACAAAACCCAAGAGAAGCATGAAAAAGGTAAATAAGAAAGAGGAAAAAATTAAGGGTTTCAATAAGGTCAAATGTATTATGTTCCTATATACATAGGAATATGTACATAAAGGGGGCAACAGTTATCTGATCAGGATGATGTTTATTTTTTTATTTTAATTTAATTTAATTTTTAAATTAATTAATTTATTTATTTAGAAAATTTTTTCATGTTTACATGATTCATGTTCTTTCCCTCCCCTCTTCCTTCTCACCTCCCTTAGCTACTGTGCAATTTTCTTGGGTTTCCATATTATTATTTGTAATAGAGTAATCATTTAAATCAAAGTCATCAATCATATCCCCATCAAATCATGTGATCAATCATATGTTTTTCTTTTGCATTTCTCCTACCACAGTTCTTTCTCTGACTGTGGATAGCATTCTTTCTCATAAATCCCTCAGAATTGTCCTGGATCATTGCATTGCTTCTAGTAGAGAAGCCCATTGCATTAGATTGTGCCACAATGTATCAGTCTCTATGTACAATGTTCTCCTGGTTCTGCTCCTTTTGCTCTGCATCAATTCCTAGAGGGAAGGGGGAAGGGAAAGAACATGCATTTTTTAACCATGGGAAAATATACTAAAAAATAAATAAAAAGCAATGCAACCATAATTAGAAAGAAAGTAACAAACTAGGGAAAAGTCTTTATGAGAAAAATCTCTAACAAAGGTATAATTTCTCAAATTTATAAGAAACTAAATCATATTCGCAAGAAATAAAGTCATTCTCAAATTGGCAAGTGATCAAGGAATATGAATAGGCAGTTTTAAGATACAGACATCATAACTATCAATAAGCACATGAAAAAGTGTTCTAAATCTCTCCTTATTAGAGAAATGCAAATCAATACAACTCTGAGGTACCACCTCACACCTAGAAGACTAGCCAATTTGACAGTAAAAGGAAAACAATAAATGTTGGAGGAGATGTATCAAAACTGGGACACTTTTCTTTCTTTATCACTGCTGGTGGAGTCGTGAATTAATCCAACCATTCTGGAAGGCAATTTGGAATTATGCCCAAAGCACTTTAGAAGAATATCTGCCCTTTGATCCAGAAATACTACTACTAAGCTTTTACCTCAAAGAGATAATAAGGAAAAATATTTGTACAAAAATATTTATAACTCTATTCTTTTTGGTGGCAAAAAACAAATAGAAAATTAGGGGATGTCCCTTGATTCATGAATGGCTAAACAAATTATGGTATCTGATGGTGATGGAATACTATCATGCTGAGAAATGATGAACTGGAGGATTTCTATGTGAACTGGAAAGACCTCCAGGAATTAATGCAGAGTAAAAAGAGCAGAAGTAGGAGAACATTGTGCACAGAAAGTAAAACATTGTGGAATGATCAAATGTAATTGACTTTTCTACTAGCAGCAATGCAATGACTCAGGAAAATCCTTAGAGATTTAAGAGAAAGAATGCTATCCACATTGAAAGAAAGAACTGTGAGTGTAGAAATGCAGAACTAAAACATATGGTTTATCACTTGTTTATATGGGTATAGAATTTGGGGTTTTGGTTTTTAAAAGATTACTCTTATGAAAATAAATAATATGGAAATAGATATTGATTGATAATACATGTCTAACCCAGTGGAATTGCTTGTTGGCTCCAGGAGGGGGGAGGACAAGGGGAGGGAAAGAAGATGAATCATGTAACCATCGAAAAATACTAATAAATAAATAAATAAATAAATGAATGAATGAATGAATAAATAAATAAATGAATAAATAAATAAATGAATAAATAAATAAATAACCCTTTCACATTATCACTCAATCTTTCGTTCTTTAATTTCTAAAGAAGAGAGGGCCCTTCTTTACATATATACTTGATCATATACCCTTCCATATTCCCCAGAAGAATGTCCCCATAATCACCTTCACCTCAAATAATTCATTTTTCTTCAAAAACTCTCTCTCTCTCCAGGGATTTTTTTCAAACCTTCCTACAAACTTACTGAACTGTTCATATTGTTTGTTTTAAATTTTATTTAATTAGTAAATTTAGAATATTTTTCCTGGGTTGCAAGAGTCATGTTCTTTCCTGCCCCTCCTCCCACCCCTTCTGTAGCCAACTCACAATTTCACTGGGTTGTACATGTGTCCTTGATCAAAATCTATTTCACCTATTTCCATATTGTTGATGTTTGCATTAGGGTGCTCATTTAGAGTCTACATCCCCAATCATATCCCCATCAATTCATGTGATCAAGCAGATGTTTTTCTTCTATGTCTTCCCCTACAGTTCTTCCTTTGGATGTTGATAGTGTTCTTTCTCATAAATCCCTCTGAATTGTTCTGGATCACTGCATTGCCACTAATGATGAAATCCATTACATTCAACTGTGCCACAGTGTATCAGTCTCTGTGTACAATGTTCTCCTGGTTCTGCTCCTTTCACTTTGCATCAATTCCTGGAGATCATTCCAGTTCACATGGAATTCCTCCAGTTCATTTTTCCTTTGAGCACAATAGTATTCCATCACCAACCTCTACCACAATTTGTTCAGCCATTCCCCAATTGGAGGGTATCCCCTCATTTTCCAATTATGGAATATTCCATATGAATATTGGAATATTAGTTGGAATATTCCAACTATGAATATTCTTATACAAGTCTTTTCTTTATTATCTCTTTGGGGTATAAACCCAGCCGTGATATGGCTGGATCAAAGGGCAGACAGACTTTTAGTGCCCTTTGGGCATATGAACTGTCCATATTGGAAAAAAAAAACACTTCACCATACTGTAGAGCTCCCTCAAGCTATCTTCTTGTATCTTTCTTTCCTTATAGCCAAACTAGTAGAAAAAGCTATCAAAATCCATTATCATTTCCTTACTTCTAACTCTTCAATCCTTCCAACCTTATTACTCAACTGAAACAGAGCTTTCCAAAGTTAGAGATAATCTTTGATTTGAAAAAGATAGTTATTTTTCAAATTTGATTCTTCACAGCTTTCCTGCAACGTTTGATTATTGACCATCTCTACTCTCTCTTCTTTAAATTTAAGTGATATTTCTCACTTTATTCTTCTTCCTTTCTGACTACTTTCCATTTTCTTTGGGTTATTCACCATTCATATTAGTCAATGCTCCCCCAAAGGTATATCCTAAGCATTCTATGCTTTTTCTACTCTCTTATTTTCTATTCCTTTAGCTATCTTGCAGAAATTGTTATTGAATTCAAGTAGTGACTTTCAAAACAGTTTCCTTTTGACGACTTCTCTAAATTTCTTAGCAAACATTTCCAATTACCTAGCTTCATAACTACACTTTTATTGTTGCCTTCTCACTCTCTTGTCCCAAATATTCAAGCAGTTGCTAATTTTTTTGTTTACTTCTATAATGTCTTTCACTTATCCCCAGCTCCACACTCACGTGGACATTATCCTAGATCTAGCTGTTGCATTCTCTTGGCTAAATTAACATAATAGCCTCTTATTTGTTCTCTCGGCCTCCAGTTTTTCCCTTCTCTAATTCATTCCCTATAAGTCAGTCAAAATGATTTTCCTGAAGTGCAGTTTTTAAAAAACCCTTATCTTCCATATTAGAATCAATACTGTGCATTGGGTCCAAGGCAAAAGAGCAGTAAGGACTATGTAGTTGGGGTTAAGTGACTTGCCCAGGGTCACATAGCTAGGAAGTGTCTGTGGTCATATTTGAACCCAGGACCTCCCATCTCTGGGCCTGGCTCTCAATCCACTGAGCCACGCAGCTACCCCCTAAAGTGCAGTTTTAATTATATAATTATTCTAATTAATAATCTCCATGTGTTACCCATTGCCTCTAGCATATTTGATTTCAAATCTGATGTCAGACACAAACTCTGTGACCTTGGACAAATCATTGTAACCCTTCTTCATTTTTAAAATGGGGCTCATAGTACTGCCATCCTATTGTTGTTATCAGAATAAAATGAGTCAATATTTATAAAGTGCTTATCATAATGTCTAGAACATAGTATATGCTTAATAATTGCTTATTTCTTGGGGGAGGGGCTGACCATCAATTTGGGAATGGATGAACAAGTTATGGTGTATGGTTATAATGGAACACTATTGTGCTTTAAAAAATGCCAAGCAGGAAAATTTCAGAAAATCATGGAACAATTTAAATTAATTAATGCAAATTGAAGTGAACAAGGAATAAATTTTACACAGTAACAGGAATATTATATGATAATCAACTATAAATTACAATACAAAGACCCAAGCCAGTCCCAAAGCACTCATAACGGAAAGTGCTCTTCACCTGCAAAGAAAAAACTGATGGAGTATGAACGCATATTGAAGCTACTATTTTTCACTTTATTTTCATCATTGGTTTTGTGTGTGTGCATGTATGAGAGAATATCTCTTCTTCCACAACCTGTCTAATGTGGAAATATGCTTTGCATTATCTCATATGTATAACCTAGATCAAATTGCTTACCATATTAGGAAAGAGGGTAAATATAGGGGGTGGGTAGAAGAAAGAGATTCTGGAACTCAAAATTTTTGGAAAGCAAATGGAAATTTGTTTTTGCATGTAACTGGGAAAATACAATATCATATTAAATAATAATTATTTCCTCCCCCCTTCCTCTATCCCTCTCTTCCTTCCTTTCTTCCCACATTCCAGCCAAATTTGATTTCTTGTGATCCTCAACTCACACTTCTCTCATTTCTGTGCCTTTGTACTAGTTGTTACCCAAGCTTATAATTCATTCTCTCTCTTTGCCTCTGCCTCTTAGAACTTTACAACTGTTAAAGTACTACCTTAGACACAAAATATTTCTTGAATACTTCTATTTTTCCCAGCAAAAATTATCTATGCTTATTTAGAATGTAAGCACCTTAAGGAAATGAAATGTTTCATTTCTTTGTGTGTATCCTGAGTGTCTAGTGACTTTCTCATAATTTTCCATTCTTCTTCTACTGCTTTGTTGTTCTTTTCATTTTTATTATGGTAATCCATGTCTAGAATGCTTTCCTGTTTCTACTTAACTTGCTTTCTATTAGTTCATATATGTCATCCCATGATTTTTTATACTCATCATTTCTTAGAGTTCAGTTGTGTTTCATTACAGGAATGAATCATAATTTGTTATAAATTCTTAAAAGAATTCCATAATTCCTAAAAGAAAGGAGCAAATGATTATTTTGAATGAGACTTGCTTTTCTATTTCTTTCTGGACTCCATCATTACAAAATAGATTTGCTGTTGATTTGTATGGGTTTTTTTAAATATCCTGAAACCTTATTAAAGCTAATAATGATTTCAATTAGATTCGTTACAATTTCTCAAGGATTTCCTAAGTAAACCATCATGTCATCAACATATAAGGATATGAGGAAGGAGTACGTTTAAGGAATCAGAAATATATTTGAGTCTTATATAAAGATGAGAGAATAAGAGCAGTGTAGTACATAACAGACTGGCTTTCAAAGCAATCAATAAACTTTTATTAAATTTCTTCTTTGTGACAGGCACTGTACTAAGTGCTAGGGATACAAATGTAAAAATAAAAGATAGTCTTTGACCTTTAGGAGTTTAAAATCTAATGGGGGAAGACAATACACAAAAGGAAACTGAAAGGGGGAAGGGGAAGGAAGGTGTGGATTCAAGGAGCCTGAAGAAGTGGGAAACAGAAATGGCTGGCTTGGGAGGTCTCTTTAAATGGAAATCTTGGGATGAGTTGTCTGTTCTTCTCTCTGCTTGGGCTCTAATCCTGCCTCAGATGTATTAAAAAGAGCATGGACAAATTATTTCATTTCTCAGCATCTCAAATAATTTCTCTAAGGCTATGAATTGATGACCTGTATTAGTATTTTGGAAGTTGCTACTTATTCTGGTAAAATCAAAGGACAAAACACATTTAAAGTATTACTAAGAAATTAGGGAGTAGCTATGACTCAAATTTGGGTGGTACATAAAGAAGATACATGATGGGGATCAATATGGAATAAAGGTTTGAAGGGAGGTTGCAACTAGGTTATGTAAGATTCCTTAACATCAACATAGGTAATAGAGAGTTATTAAAGATTTTTGAGTAAGAGAGTGGCATGATTGGAACTGTGCTTTAGGAAGGCAATTTTTGCAGAAGAGGGATGATAGGTTTAAGAGTATTAAATGACTAACTATAAGAAGACTAGCATTTCAGTATATTAGTCTAGGAAAAAGGTAATGCAAGTTTGATGTGGGATAGTGGCAGCACACATAGAAATGAGGAACCTTATACTAGAAATTTTGAGAAATAGAATCAATAGAATTTTGTATCAAAGAGAGTGGCTATTTTAGTACCTGAATGACAGAAAGGGTGGAATATTGTGATGCTGGTAGGAGTGGCAGAATAGCTAATTGGTTTAGACATGGGAAAATTATTCCCATTTAAATGTGTCAATATTTTTGTGACAGGGAAGACCAAAACACAAACTCAGAAGACAACAAAGTCCATATTATCGTATCAAAATCCTCCAAGAAAAATATGAATTGTCTTTAAACCCAAAAAAAGAATTACTGTTGGAACACAAAAAGGCTTTGAAAAATCAAATAAGAGGGTTAGAAAAAACTAGGGGGTGGGGGAATGCGAATAATGCAGGAAAATCATAAAAAATGAGTGACTAGCTTGGTAAAAGAGACATCAAGGAAGAACGAAAATCAAAAGAATGAAAAAAAGAAATAAATGTAAAGCATTTATAGTGGCAAAGAATTAAGAAATGAGAGGATGCCCATGAATTATAGAATAGTTTAGTAAGTTATAGTATATGGATATAATGGAATACAAAAGTCTCATTTGTCCCTGATTCATAAGATTTTGAACAAGTTGCTGAGCCTCTATTGGCCTCTATTTTCTCATCTGTAATACAAAGGAATTTCATTAACTTCTAAAGTCTCTACAAAGTATTAAAATTCCATTATTCAAGAATGGGCAATATGGCATCATAGATGGTATTAGAATTAATATAGTTGGTAAATGAGGACTTATTATTCAAAGGACTTTATTATAGCCCAGTTTCCTTGAGAGTTGGCTCATGCATTACATAAGGGGGATGGGACTCTGTTATAAAATAATATATCTATCCAGTCATTGGGATAACTATTTTCTTGACAGTTCCTGGCAGGAATGCAACATGTCTACCCTATAGTAGCTATAATTTTCTTTTATAACCCTTGTTTAAATACATTAAGTGGTTTGTCTGTGCTTGGCAGTGGATAAAATGCTTTGTTGGGTAGAAGGAAACCGATGTTGCACATATTTAGGGTCATTAATTGTTTCTAATGCTTCATCTCAGATAGCACTTTCAGTTCAGGTCCTACAAGACTTGCTAACTATGAGAAATCTTCTTGTCCTATCAAAAGAAATGGGTATGGATAGCTCCACAAGTTTCCTTAATTATTAAATGGCAATACTTTTAGTTTAATGTAAAAGCTTCATTGTGTATGGAAGAAACACTAATTGTGGGCTTTCAGAAAACTTCTAGAATATTTAAAAAACAATTGTCAACTTTTGGAAGTAGAGAGAGAAATGGGACTGCTTAGACTGTACAAATACCAACAAGCTAGTTTGAAGAAGAAATAAAATCTGCTTGAAAATAGTCTGATAGTTAATTTTAATTAAATTTAACTAAGCAGTCAGGTATTGATTAGTCAGTTATCACTATTGTTTTTTGAAATAATCGTGTATTTATCTGTATTCAACCATTTTGACATGCTTGATTTTCTTTTCTATCAAAGTATTTTCTGCAAAGGTAAAAAACTTATGAGGAAAAATTATTTCTATTACTTTGCAGAGAACTACACGATTTCTTAATACTGGTCTTCAAGCATACAATTAATTTTTATGAAGAGAACACTGATTACGTTTTCTTAATCACAAAAATATTAGGCTTTAAATTCATGTGAGAGTTCAGTTAGGACAAAGATAAAACATGTATATCATAAGATAATAAAGCAGGGTAATAAAATATCAAAAGATTTATTCTTGGAGAAAATTTAAAATTAGATAGCAATTAATGTAGGTTAAGCAGAACATGGAAGACTAGACCATTTCATGTGTTCATTTGTTGAATGCTAGCATGGAACTTATCTTTAAATAATATAATTTTAATAAACCATAAGATCTCAGAAGGCATTGGAAAACTACACAGGTGCAAGTCATACTTAAAAATACATTCTACAAATTATCATATTGACTTTTTTTAAAGACCACTTGTGAAGGGGAGCTCACTACTTCTCAAAACATTTCATTCCACTTTCAGATTGTTCTAATTTTGTTTGGAATTTTTTTTCCTATATTAAGTCTACTTATGTGTCTGTGTCTCTGAAATATCTTCCCATTTTTCTAGTCCTGTCCTCTGAAACAAACAAATCTAGTTTGATTCCTCCTTTACTTGGAAGTTTTTAAACTCTTGAAAACAATCTTTCCTAAGTCTTTTCTTCTTGAAGTTAACCATTTCCAATTCCTTCCATTAAATAAATTACTTCAAATAATTGGCAATTAAGCAATACTTGTGCTATTCATCTTTTTAACTACAGAAATCAAAACTAATATATAAAAAATTACCAAGTCCTTCTTGAAGGCTTCAAGCCAAACTTGAGTTCCAAAGTATCCTGTTATCTTCTAAATTCAGAATTATTCACTCTAATGCATACAGGGCACATTTTACCAATCTCCAACTCAAAAGCCCCAATCAAAAATAGTCTCAACAGTTTTGAGAGAAATCTTCCTTCTCAATATTACTTGATGCAAAAGTAGGACAGATAGTTTAATTAAGATGTTATGTTACAAGAAAACCAGGAGATGGCAAAACACTTGCAACCTTTACATGAGTTGCTAAGTGTAGACAAGCTTTTATGAGAGTAATTTAAAAGTAATGGGAGCCACTCTTTGATGCTGTTAAAACTTCAAAGAAAGCCCCGATTTTTATTTGTAATGAAAAAAAAATTATTGTGAGATGAGAGCATACATAAAAGCTCACAAAATCTTCCTAAAGGGCTTTGTCTGACAATGTGTGTATTTTTTTAAATTTAGTATCTGACTCAGATATTACTATATATAACTAAATACATATACATGTATATGTCAAACATATATCTATATCTATACAGAGATATACATATAAATATATCAATACAAAGTCTGAAGGACAAGAACTGCAGTTCAAAGCTTTTCCAGGTTTGAAAAGTGCTAGTCATGCCAACTAAAGTGTCTTTGTTTCCAAGAAAGGAGGAAACAAGTCATTCTCTGATGTGGAGAAGTCCTTTTCTTTGTAGAAAAAAGTTGTATACGAAGCTTTACCCCAAACACTAATAACTGATCCAAGCAATTCTTTCAGAGTAGATGAAAATACATTCTCATTTGTATTGCTGATGTATTTTAGTAGTTATTGTTCATAAGCCATTGGGAAAGAATTGGAGGTGTGTCTAAGTAAATATAGTCAAAGCTAAGTCATTAGAGATATTGCTTAGTGGGAAATCTGAAAACATAACTGTTATTTCTCCATTCAATTCAGTCATTGAGACCAATGTCAAACGTGATAGTTAAGAAACAATTAGCATAAGCATTCCTTGGTGATGTGATTATTTCTGTTCCTATGTGCTCCAAAGAGTAATAATGATACATTTATTTATGTAAAGTGCATTAGTAGGCTTCATATCTATTGGAGGTGACCTCATGCACTGAAATGTATGCTAAATTTAAATACTTCTTAAGCATGGATCTAAATTCTCACTCCTGAGATAAGGATGATCTTGAGTAAATCCATTAACCTCTGGAAGCTGTAGGTTTGTTATTTGCAAAATCTGGGGACTCTTTCAGGTGTGGCATTTTGTAGCATCATTGTCCTCTCACATATTCAATTTCCATGAACAGTCTAACCTAGAAACCATGTTGCATGTTTTCCATCCACTATTTACCTTAAAAATGAGTTTCATTCATTCAGAAATTTTTTAAATCCTACTAGATCAAATCTTCTTTTCAACCAAGTTTATTTATTGACTCAATTAGAATAAATATTTGTTGTTTTTCTTCCATTGTTTTGTAACTTTCATCTTTCTTATTTTTTTCATGGATATTGAGAAAATCAAGACTGATATGACTCCTTTCCTCTGGTAGCATGATCTTTGCTTGGTTATTGAAAAAAACTAGTATGAAGAGTAACAATAGCTAAATTTAATACACAAACTAAAAACTATGTGACCCATAGTAACCTTTTCCTATATTCCTACCACTCTGCTACCACCCCTACATCCACAAGTGGGGCTATACAGGACTAGGGTATGAATGATTATTTTTTTATCTTAATTTCATGGGTTGCTCTTTCCAAAGAGTTTTACCAAGTGGCCTGTGTACTGATAATGAGTCTTTGGCTACTTATCTGGCTATGCTGTTCTTCTAAAAGGCATTCTGTTGCCAAGGGCATAGCAAGTATATTTCTTTAGGATCATTGAACTGCTAGACTAGAGCATTTGCTCCACTGAGTTTAAGCCTTCAAGAATCCAGAATTATCTTCAAGCCAGGATGAGACATCAAAGGAAGATACATTCAAAAATGAAATAGATTCTATTTTGACTGGCCAGAGGTACCTCATTACTGATTTGAGTCATTCCCAAACCAGCTGTCTATGGACTTGTCAGACCACCTACTTGTTAGGGCAAAGAAAACAATTGAAGGAAAGCTAGAAGAAAGAATAAACATGAGAAAAAATATATGGCATGCAATTAAAACAACCATAACCTGATTTATTTTAACACATTTTTTTCATGATGAAAAATGGAATACAGATGGAAGAAAGAACATAGACAAATAATATAATAATAACATGAAGAATTTTAATGGATATAAATCAGCTGAATCCCTAACTACCATGTTTCATTTCACTTCCAACTCTCCAATCATCTTCTCAGACTTACTAACAACCTTGACACTCTACATGTACTCTTCTAATCATGTCAGGATCCCCTCCACACATTTCCTCCCTCTAAGTTTTGGAATAGTGAACCATATTAATATCAGCTTTTCCTGTTCTTGAATGGGGTGTGAATCTATTCCCCTATTGCCCCATTCTTGGAAATTTCTGGATCAAAATCACTCTCCTAATACTCAATCATGTGTCATCTTCCCATTAAAATATAATCACCTTAAAGGAAGTGACTATCTTTCTATTTGTGTTTTTATGCCAAGCACTAAATACAGTTAGTACTTTATAAGGGCTTTTGCATTCACTAAATCATTTGTCATTGTGAGACCACAGAAGTCTAAAACACCCCCACCCTAGTCAGCAAATAAATATTTCAGTTACTTAACAAGTAGAGGAACATGGAAGCCAAGGGCTAAACTGATTTAGAATATACAGGAATTTGTAAAATGTTATTGAGAATGATGGCAGAAGAATATGAATAATATCACCTCATAAAACAAATTAGAAGACTTTAAAATCAGCATAAAAAGCATGTGGATAAATTCAGCTAAGAAATGTCACACCAAGAGCATTTAAAGGAGAAACAAAGAGGGCAGAAAAGAAAGAAGGTAACATTCTGCAAAGATTTTTTTGACAATTTTTTTTTTACTTTCAAGAAAATGAAACCAATATATCTGCATCCAAAGTTCTAGATTTCTTAGAAAAGAAGCAAGGATCATTCTAAAGAGAGCAAAAGCAGGGAAAACAGTTAGTTTAGACAGAATATATATATATATATATATATATATATAATCGATATCAGTACTGAAGATATATATGTGCATATTAAGACACTGATTTTGCAAGGCCTTCAAAGGAAGAAAAGATACCAAAGAGGGCAATGGGGAAAAATCTTGGACCTTATTAGTACCTAAACTTTAAAGGTATCCTTTATAAACATATCAGGGAATCAATAGACTTTTAAATTGTTTATTCCACAGTGTTTCATGTCTTTAAATTCAAATGACTGGAAAAAATGTAGAGAAGAAAAGACCCCACTGTACTTATCACTTTAATTCTGAACTTCCAAAGTGAAATTGCTAAAACATCTAACTAATTGTGTAATTTTGATATCCAATAAACTCCAGGGACTACGTATTACCCATGGGATCAAATATAAACTTCACTTTGATAATTCAGTTCCTGAACAGTATGACTCCAATGTACATTTGCAGTCTTATTGTATATTTCTCCCCTTCAATAATCCAGTCAAACTGGCCATAATGAATCTCCTCATGCACACATCTCTATTTTCCTACTAAGCTACTTTGCACAGGCTGCCTCCCATGTCTGGAATATTCTGCTTTCACTTCAGTATCTTAGAATATCTAGTTTCCTTAAAATTAAATTCATATTGTCATCTTTTATATGAGGCTTTTAAAAAATTCTCTTTTCAATCCTAACCCCCAGGCCCTAGTATATTCTCCTCTCCCCACTGAATTACCATGTGTTTATTTTGTTTATACTTTTTTAGGAATATATTGTCTCCCTTAATGTAGTCTAATTTCCTTGAGGAAAGAGAAAGCTTAATTTTTCTCTTCATATCCCTAGTGACTAATGCATGGTGCAAGCATAATCAATGCTTGTTGCTCATTTAAAAAACTAGTATTATATAAGATAAACAACTATTTGATCACATGGTTCGTTTGAGGTTATGATTGAGGATGTAGACTCTGAATGATCACTCTAATGCAAATATTAATAATATGGAAATAGATCTTGATCAATGACATGTAAAAACCAGTAGAATTTCTCGTTGGCTACAGGAGGAGGGGAGGGAAAGAACATGAATCATGTAGCCATGCAAAAATATTCTAAATTAATTAATTAATTAACTAAACCTAAAAAAATACTAGTATTCAATCAGTTGGGGCAACAATGAATAGAATACTGGGCTTGGAATCAGGAAGACCTGAATTCAAATCCAGCCTGAGCCATTTGATCCTGGGCAAATCACTTTACCTGTTTGTTTCAGTTTCTTCATGTATAAAATGAGTTGGAAAAGGAATTGACAAACTGCTCCAATACCTTTTCAAGAAATCCTCGAAGGGGGTCATGAAGAATCAAAAACAACTGAAATTAATATAAACTAAATATCAACAGGAACAACAAATTCTATCATTATTTTTATAGAACTGCATGCCAAGGAAGACTGTGGTCAATGAAGAATTTTTTTAAGTATCATATAGAGAGAAATAGAGAATATATTGAATGTGAAAATGACAAAAAAGGGAAGGAAATTCACATTTATATAGTACATACTACATTCTAAGAATTATGCTAGGGTCTTTACAAATAATATTTCATTTGACCCTCACAACAATCCTGGAAGGTAAATGTTATTTTTATTCCCCTTTTGCAGTTGAGGAGACTAAGACAGAGAAGTTATGTGGCTTACCCAGGGTCTAGAGGTTTGATTGAATTTAAGGATTTCTGACTCCAGGCATAGTGTTCAGTCCACTGTACCACTAGGTCCCTCTATGCCACTAGCTGCTTCTGATGAAACACACACACACAAATGAGAACTGGAAAAATGAGAACTGACAGTTAGTCAATAAGCTTTTATTAACTGGTTTCTTTGTGCTGCATAATGTACTAAGCATTGGGAATATAAAGGAAGGCAAAAGATAAAACCTGCTCTCAATGTGCTTACAGTCTACAGGGAGGAGAAAATATGTAGACAGCTATGTATACATTAGGGGTATGAAGGATAAATGGCACATAATCAATAAAGAAAAGCACTAGCATTAAGGGGTATCCGGAAAAGCTGCTTGCAGAAAGTAGGAAATTAACTGAGACTTGAAGAAAGCCAGGGAATCTAGGAAACAGATGAGAAGGGAGAAAATTCCAGGCACAGAGAGAACCAGTATAACCATTGAGAGGTGAAGGATGGAATGTTCCATGGTAACTGAATTGCAAAGTACCATCTAAGGGTCTAAGTAAAATGTAAGAAGGCTGGAAGGGAAGGACAGGAACAATTCAAGAGAGACCTTTATAAACCAAACAGAGAAGTTTAGCATTGGATCCTGGAGGCAATAGGCAGTCTTTGAAATTGACTGATTGAGAAGAGATGGTGGTAACATGGTCAGATGAACTTTAGGAAGACTAAGTTGGGGAGAGACACAAAGTCAGGAAACTAATCAAAAGGTTATCTGCAATAGTCCAAAAATGAAGTGAGGAGAAACTGCCTATATTAGGAGAGCAGTAACATCAGAGGAGAGAAACAGATATATTATATGAGAGATATTATGAAGATTAAAAACATCCTGACCTGGTAACTGATTGGATCTGAGGGGTGAGTGAAGAAATAAAGAGTCAAGAATGACACCTAAGGTTCAAACCCAAGTAACTGGGAGGATCATTGAAACCTCCACAATCACAAGGAAGTTTGGATGGAGAGAGCGTTTAGGGGGAAATAATAATAACAATTAAGTTGTTCCATCTTTCAGTTGTGTCCAACTCTATATGATTCATGGACTCTTGTCCATTTGAACTTAGATCATTGTGACTCCAAAACCAGATTGATTAAGCCACTTAGCTGCGACTATAATAATAAAAATAGTTGACATTTACATAGTTCTTACTATGTGCCAGGCACTGTGCTAAGCTCTATATAATTGTTCTCTCACTTGACTCTCACACCAACCTTGGAAGGTAAGTGCTATTATATTCTCCATTTTACGGATGAGGAGACAGAGTCAGAGGACTAATAAATTGCCCAGAACAAATTGGTTAGTAACTATCTAAAACTGGATTTGAATGCAAGTTTCCTGACTCTAGCTTCCTTCTCTCTCCACTGTGCCAACTAGCTAATGAATGCAGTTTTAGATGTGTTGAGTTTAAGATATCTCCAGACAAGGAGACATTGAGGTAGCTCAATGTATTAAGAGCCAGGTTGAGATTCTGGAGTATCTGGGTTCAAATCTGTCCTCTGGCACTTCTTAGTTTGTGGCCCCAGGCAAATCATTTAACTACAATTGTCTAGCCCCTGACACTCTTCTCCTTTGGGACCAACATACAATATTGATTCTAAAATGTAAGGTAAGGATTTGTTTTTTTTTTTAAAGATCTGATTTGAAAAATCTAATAAGTAATTGGAGAGGTGAGATTTGAGGTCAGAAGATAGGTTATAATTGGACAAATAAATCTGATAATCATCTGCATAGAGTTGATAGGTAAATTCACTGGAGCTGATGAGAAGAAATAAAATACCACAGAGGGAAAAATCAAGAAAGTCAAGGATAGAGACTTTATGGAGGCCTGTGATTAATAGGCGTGATATGGATGAAGGCTTAGGTAAGAAGACTGAGAAATAGGGGTCAGAGAGTTGGGAGGACAATCAGAAAAGTAGTTTCATGAAAACCTGAGATAGGGTGTCAAGAAGAGAGTCCTTGACAATATTTTGACACTACAGAGAGAGCAAGAAGGCTAAACACTAAGGCAAATAATTAGATTTTGCAAGTAAGAGATCATTGATAACTCTAGAGCCAGAAAATGATAATGAGATTAGAAGAAAAATGGCAGTTAAGAAAATTTGAGAGAAAAATAAGCAAAGGCATCAATTGTAGATAGCATTTTCAAAGAGTTTAGTCACCAAAAATAGAAGTACTATAGGTGATGGCTAGGAAGAATAGATGGATAAATTATGTTTATTTTTTCTTTTTTTTTAAGAGAGGGGAATAATGAGAATACTTAAAATAACCATTCAACAGACAGAGATTGACAATAAGTGGGGGAATATGTATAATAGAGTTAGAAGACAGAATGGAGTGGGGTGATTTGTGTATATAGAGGATTTTGCCTTAGCTAGGAGAGGGCCACTTCTTTATGTAAGATCATTGTGTAGGAAGAAAAATTGGCAGACATCATTTTTGTGATCAAGAATCAAGAAGAAAAATGAGTTTCTTAGAAAATGGCCTCAATCTTAAAATTTGAAATATGAAGCAAAAATTTTAGTAAGAAAGGAGAAGGGAAGATGAGTAACTTTAGGAGGGCTGGTCACATGGCTGAAGTGAAAACCTATCAACAGACATATTATATACTCTTTTGGCATCCATGTCATGCCAAAAGAAATCAAAATAGGGCTTACCATCTTATTGAGTTGAATCTTATGATGAACATATAGGAAAATATGGGCAAAAGATGCATGGGAGGGGTAGACATAGGTACATTGAGATTTGCATTATTTAAGGGAATGTTTGCATTGAAAAAAAGTTATCTGATTTATTGTCTATATACGTCTGTATTATTAATTATAGCTAGTATTTATATAGTGCTTTCAAGTTTACAAAATGCTACATGAATATTATCTCATTGGATGCTCACAACAATACTGAGAGGTATTATTATTATCATTTCTATTTTTATGTATGAGAAAACTGAGGCAAAGAAGTTAAAGGACTTGTCCAGAGTCACATAGCTACTAAATTTCTGAAGTTGGGTTTATACTTAAAATTTGGAAAAACTACAGCAATTCTAGGAAAGAGAGATGATTTGCTATTCCCAGGCTCTCATTACATGGGGAGCATGTAGGTACCACGTGTTTCTGGATTAGTTCCAGGCACCCTTAGGCTTCAAGATTTTTCATATTGTGCAACAAGATAATGTTCCTTTTCTTACTTCTAATAAAAGTTATATCACCGTGGGCTTACGTTACTTAAAAATTTTGTCTTTCAATTTCTATAACATGAACTTAGTATTGATTTTTTTATACAGTCAATCCTCAAACATTTATGAGTTTAACTTTTGATACTACAGAAATTTGCCTGATTTATGGGGAACCTCATTTTCTTTTGGGTTGGCAACTAAGAACATTTATGCCTAGAAGGAGTAGAGAAAAAAAGAGAGGCACTGAAAGTTTTTCTCCACAAAAAGGAGGAAAGTATTCATGAATCCACTCTATAAAGTGCTAAAGTAACCTCTAAAACATGTGATGAAGGAATTTAAAAAATGGAAAAGTGACTAAAGTTTGTCCGTACATGAGATGGTGGTTTCCCAAATGTGCCCACCCCACTTTCAACCTGTAGACAGTCCCCTTTGGCCTCCCGTGAGAAAAACCAGCTTAGCTGGACCAGAATGAGAATTCTGATCTCTGACATTGGGCTAGGCACTTTTCTTAAGCTACTTGCTTTTCAACTAGGAACAATTCAGCCATGGAGCTAAAAGGAAGATAAAAGATAGCAGTTTCACCTTCCTCTTTTTTTATTTTAAGGTGTTTTTTTTTTCTGATATGATTGCTGTCACTAATCCCTGTCCTGTTCAGAAATGTTGGTTATTGTGCTAGGGAAAATTCATATTATCAGAATTAATAACTTGTTACCAAAATTATATGCAGAAAAGTGTATTATCCACAGTCCACAGTGAAAGATTACTCTTTTTAGTGGTTATAGGAACCTAATACCCTATTTCACATGGGTTATCAACATTTTCATTTTTCACTTTTGAGCTGTTTTCAAGGAACATTGAGGATCTATTTTGTTAACTTCCTAGATTACTTTATGCTTTCAATGATTTTTTTGGTATCATCCCCAGCCCCATTTTTTAACCTCTTCTAACCAGCAAATGCTAAAAGTAGACCCTGATTTCATGTCCCAGCAAGAATCACTTTTTCTTTTGTTCCTTTTTATTTACTTAAATTGTTTCATATAATGATGACTTCCAATTGAAATCTTAAGGGGTAGGACTATAAATTGAGTTCAATTAAATTCCACAAATATTTATTGAGCAAAAGACTACTATAGATGAATGGAATGGATTTCTCTAAGAGGCATATGGAAACCAAGCTCCATAATTCACAAGTTTCTCTCTCTCTGTCTCTGTCTCTCTCTCTCTCTCTCTCTCTCTCTCTCTCTTTCTCTCTCTCTTTCACACACACACACACACACACACACACACACACAAAGTGTATCTAGCTATATGTAGAATATAGTTATGTATACACATAAATATAGTACATATTCAATTATATATACAAATGTATGTGTATAACTACAAATATGTATAGCAAAATGCATATATATACATATATATATATATATATAAAATTATGGGTCCAGTAACTCCTATAACATTTCAAATGTAGGTTTAAATTATAGAAAATTTTGGTTGATTGCTTACTTCCACAAACCTGCTTGTTCCCATCTATATAAAAACTAGATATTTCTGAGACTAATTCAGGCCAGGGATTCAATTGTTCATCATGCTAAAAAAAATATATATATATATATATGGATTATTCTTGAATCATTAATGTATTTAATATGCACAGTATAGATTGAAAGGACTTATAATCAATTTCCTTTCTGTCACTTCTGTCACTTCATACCTCCCTAACCTTTGGAAAATTTCTTCACATTCCTATCACTCAATATCTTCATCTATGAAATGAAAAAACTGTTTAGCTAGATGACCTTTACCATCCCTTATGTCTTTATATCTACAGCTATGAATCAATTGTAAACAATACAGAAATACCTCCCCAAATAAGTAACTTCATTTAATTTCCTTCCAGAAGTTTGGAACTCATTCTTCTTGAAACTCATGGCTCTGATAGGAATGCCTAAATAAAATCTCTCTGAAGATAAATGATGGGTAGATAATTTATCTATATTTTATCTGTATGTTCAATGGCATCATCAACTTGTGCCTCTACCTGAAAGGTAGCAAATAAAATATTGAGTGCAGGTCACCACTTCATGAAACCTGCTCCTGTCTTCAAAGGAATCTAAGAACCTGTTTTCTACTGATTGCTCTCTAAAAATTCTTAGTTTGCCTTGCCTCAGAAACTATTCCTAGCTAGCTGCTCCTCATGATGATCTCCTTGTTACCCCAGCTCCTTTCTTCATGCTCCTTATATTTATGAATTAAAACCCTCCATTACTACTTATCTCCTTAAAAATGTGCATACAGAAGGGGAAGAAAGTGAGAGAATAGATATCTCTCCTGGATGATCACCAAGAGAAGGACCAGAAAAAAGCCTTTCAGTTCCAAATGGGAAATAAATCTCTCAATATTTCTGTATATCCTATGGATTCACAGAGCTCTCTCTCTTTTTCCCTCATCTGCAAAGTCGGTAATTAAACAACACCCAATTCATAGCTCTGTTGTAAGAAAAATTTCTCATTATCCAGCTATGCTCAACCTTTCACTTAAAGGAAAGTTCCCATACTTATTTAAAAGTTTGTTTTTCAGAAATATCACAACCATAGGAAAGAAAAAAATCTGTTTTTGTAAGAATCCTATTTGTACAGAGAATGTAGTAAAATTACAGAGTTTTAGATTTGGGTAAGGGGTGGAGATATGATGTCTGATTTACTAAACATAAGGTGGAAACTCAGGAAGAAGGAAAATTCAATAAGAAAGCAAATATGAAATGGAACCTTCCTAATGTAATCTATGGAAACTAAAAGTGTAGTATAAAACTGAAGCAATTCAAGAGGCTGGAGTATATATTCTCATAAATGGGGGAGCATATGGGAAACAGCACAGTGTAATACAAAGGAGAGAAATAAAGGAGGGTGATAGGAAAGGAGGGAAAGAGGGAGCCAGAAAGAGAAAGAGAGACAGAGACAGACAGAGGCAGGGACAGAGACAGAGACAGAATGAGTTTGGAAATATAGATTGTATGAAAACACATGTACAACTTATACTTTGAACTTTGATAATATGAACTTTTCTTCATAGTACCCTCTTGGGGAGGGGGTATAAGGAAGATATTAGAAATAAGTATTGCTTTATTAGTTTAGAGATAAGAAGTAAAGTGACTGGCTTGAGAAAGAATTGGAGTTTGAAGCAGAGTTGAGAGAGCGTGTTAATTTCAGATGTTGACAGTTATAACTTTTTCTATGTCAATTACCCTGGCAGATGGGAGTTAGTCAATGGTGGTTGGCAGAGACACACTCTCAGAGACTCTCTCTCAAGGCTGGAGGAGGTAACAGCTTTGTCTCTCTCTCTGAGGGAACACTATTGACTATTTATTGTGTTTTTTGTAGATTGATTTAACTCTGAGAAGACCCAGAGTCCTAACATGATTCTTGTTGAGACTCAATCAGCTAGCCTTTGCTATTTTCTAATTTGAAGGTGAAGTTAAGAATTATAAGGATAATAGTGGTAGTTTGTATTTAGATAGAATAAATTTAGGTTAGTCAGATCAGGGAGGATTAATGTAGCCTGTGAAACACAGGAGAAGCAGTTCGTTGTGGAACCAGGGAGTTTATTTGGGTGGATTTAGAATCCCTTATAATTTCTTATCCTTATATAGTAAATAAATATTTTGTTTTCTAAGTCTCTTTAGTGTCCTTTAGCCTGGCCCTGAATGGAAGTTCACATTTCAGCTTCACTTCATCACTGAAGATACTTTTGATTACATCTATCAAAAGTATCTGAACAGTTTTTTTATCCATCTATATTTATAAAACTTGCCATTATTATTATTTTTACAGGAGTAGAGCAGGAGGGAGAGAACATAGATGTCCAAATGTCAGAAAGTGATTCAAAAAAATTGTATTGGCATATAATCTGGAAAAAAAATAAAAATTAGAGAAAAAGGAAATCTGAATTATATTTTTGGCTTCATCACTAATTTACCATATGGCCCATGGATGAGCAATAAAACTTTTCTAGACTTCAGTTTCTTAAAGATTTCTTTAAACAAATATTTACTAAGTACCAATGATAGTTCAGATTCATATAAAATTATATCTGCCCTTTCTACCACAGAGGGTTATTTGGAGGAGCAATTAAGATAAGAATTATCCAAGAACTTTAAACAAGTATAAAACACTATAAAATGTAATATCCTCTTATAATCATAATTGTTATCATTATCATCATCATCATCAATCATCAGTTTCATTATCATTATCAATTTATTTATCATCTGAACATATGAATTCATATGAATTTATCCCTCCACCACCACAAACTGGCACTCTTTAGTAATTTATAGTTATAAGCAAGTTGCTCTTTAAGGCACTAGAACTGTCTTGCCTAAGTTCATAAAATCACTAGGTATCATAAGACAAATGTGAATTGAGGCCTTGAATCTCCAATAAGTCATGCCTCCTTTAATTTTTGTTATTGGTATTATTGCAAGTTGCTTAAATATTGGATTATTTGAAAACAGCCATATGCCTCAATTTTGTTGAATTTTTACATATTTCATTTCTTTCTAGTATAACATTCCTAATAGCTCACAAACTTTCTGAATCAAGTTAGGTATCTATACTCTGGATCAATTCCTTAAATCACTACTGGAATATATAAAAATGTGATGGTCTAAAAACATTCTAAGAGACTAATACTTACCTGATCAAAAGCTACAAAAGAATCTTAGAAATTCTTCCTATCTGAAAATGACTAGACAACTGGCCTCAGCGTTAGAAAGACCTTGTTTCTGATCTCTGACATAAACTTTTTGTTCATTCAATGTTTTTAGAAGGAAAAAGTTCTTGTAACAAACTACTCCTATGAGAATTCCATTTTATTAGCCCAGTTCCCTGCTCAATTATTCATCCCTTATAAATAAACCATATAGATACAATAAGAAATATAATAATTCACATTGATTGTAGGATAGTGGGAAATATATTTGTTCTCATGTGCCTTCATGCCACTAATTCTCTAAAAGCAGGGACTGATGCCCATCAGGTGAAGAAGTTCCCCACCTGGACCTCTCTACATAGCTAAAATTATCTGACCTTCTAACCCAAATCCTTTATTTCAAAGATAAGGAAAGTGAGCATCAGAAAAGTTAAGTGATTTTCCTCTGGACACATAGAGAACAGTGAGTGCACAGTCTGGAAAAAGAACAGATCTCTAGACTCCTACTATGCTAATTAAAACCCTTATTGAAATATTTTTGCAGCCTTGGAAAAATTACCAATGATAGGGCCTTGAGTCAAACTCAGTAAGGTGCAGGCTGATCAAGAGGCATGTCTAAGAAACTCATCTTGAAAAAGCAGAGACAAGTATTTTGAAACAAATATGGGAAGGAAGTTTCTGAACAATTAGTTTGAATTGATTAGGGAGCTCAGACAGTACCACAAATATGAGCAAGCCTTGGTGTACTATATATCTGAAAGTTTCTCTTGCATTTTATAGAACCATGCCTATAACAACAGAATAACTAAAATTCTAGAAGGATATGACCCAAAATGTTTTTAGCTACTTGAAAGGAAGTTTTGTTGTTGTTGTTGTTGTTGTTGATTTTGGTTGTTGTTGTTGGTTTTTTTTTTGATTAGCTAAAACTGAAAACAAGCCAGAAAACATCTTTTTCCCCCCATTTCCTTCTTTTAGAACAGCGATTTCTTTTATTGGTGGAACTTCTAGTGTGAAAACTCCCTTCACCAACATTGATCAACTACTCTTCTCCCACTCATAATAGAAATGTGCTTATAAGAATGAGAAGTTAAGTGCATTGCTCAAAGTCAGACATCTAGTTTCATTTGGTAGGTCTTGAATCTGTACTTAAGCTCAGCATTCTCTAACTCTAATGCCATCTCTCTTTCTCCTACTCCATCTTCTTCTACTTTTACACTGGATTTTTCTTGCACATATGTTAGGAAGAAGACCATTCTTAATCATATTTTCATGCTGGTTAACTCTCTTTGTAACTGACTTCCTGAAAAGGAAGGACTTCAGTTAAGGACTGAATAACAAGCAACAGTGAATGTAAAGAAGGCTGTTTCAATTCTAAAGCATAATGTGCAAGAAAGGTCCAAGGTAAAAGTAGAAAGGAATGGAGTGGACCGAACAAGATTTGGCTTATGAGAAAGACAGAGCATTAGGAAATGGGACTAGTAGCAGGAAAATTATTCTTTTGAAGGTGAATTATTAAACTTCTTATTGTATCTATTTTTCTTCTAAGGGATGAGTAGCAAAACAGAGAACCCTACTATAAAAAGGAATCCTAATAGAAGTTAGTTCATGACAAGGACTTTTTTTCCTTCTAAAAATACTGACTGAACAGGCCAGCAGTGTATTAGTGGGTGGGGGGAGGAGGAGAAGGAAGGCTTTCAAGTTCAAACATGGGTGACAAGAGCCCCCCACACAAGGAGTCAAATAGATCATCTTTTTTTCCTGTACAATAAAAAGATGGTAAAATACTTCACTGCTCCTGTTATGGTTTCTATTTATGAAAACAAGCTGGAAATAATATCAAATCGACTTCATCATCTTATCGGCAACTGTGCAGTTAATCATTTGATGAAAACAATCTTGGAACTGATTTGGTGTGCTCAGCCCAGGGACAAGCTATAAATTCTCTGGCTGAGGAAGGACTGTATAGTCTGAGTATTACCACAGCAGGCTCAAAAGAGAGTTAAGAATGAAAAACTGAAATTAAAAGCTCAGTAGACTTTACCCGCTTTCTTAAGTATATGGAGTACATAAAACATGAGGGAAGGGAAAAGATGGTTTGTAAGAAATGTTGGGCACCTCTTTTTATTTTTTTACTTACACTGACAACTCATAAATTTTATTTAAAGTGAATTTATAGAGTGAACAATGAGAATAATAATGATTATCTTTTTTAAAAAGCATAGGTGTATAAACTATATGGACAAAAAGGTCTAGGAAGATTCAAGAGTCATAGATTGTTGGTTCTAAAAGACATCCTACCAGATCATCTAG
This sequence comes from Monodelphis domestica, assembly GCF_027887165.1. Lineage (NCBI taxonomy): Eukaryota > Metazoa > Chordata > Mammalia > Didelphimorphia > Didelphidae > Monodelphis > Monodelphis domestica. Next base: position 628,983,132 of record NC_077227.1, read on the forward strand.
TCTAACCTCCTCACTTTACAGATACAAAAACAGAGGTGCAGAAAGAAGAGGTAATTTTTCCCAGGATCACAAAGTGACTGAGAATCAAACACACACACACACACACACACACACACACACACACACACACACACACACAATTATGACAACTAAGGTTTTGTTGGAAAACTTCAAGGGAAAATAGTACCTTTCCCGATGTAGCCCTGTTAAAAGTACTTTGTATATACTCGGAGTTGATTTATTCTGTTTACATGTTATCCCTCCATGTTCTAACATTCCCAAGGAAAATGTAAGAAGCTTGAGAGGTAGTACTATTTTATTATTATCTTTGTGTTCTGTGAATCTAACTCTCTTGCTCTTTAAAAGGGCCCTTAATATTTAGTGGATATATATGTCATATAAAAGTAATGAGATTCATAAGGAAGCAAGGTTTCAAATAACTTTGAAGATAAGAATAAGGAAGATCTAGAAAGAAAAGAAAAAGGAAATATGGGATACAATCTTTAACCTGATGTGATGAAGTTAAGTTAGAGACTAGATTTTTTCTTCCACATTGTTAATAATATGGTTGCAATACTTCTTGACTATTCCACAGTTTCTCTCCTCTTGGCTTGTTATATCCACTGCCATTTCCTACCCTGTAGCTCTGATTCACTCAAAACTAATAGAAACATAATTAGAAGGCACTTTACATAGGCCTGGACCTTGAGAAAACATATACCCATGTCTTTTCCATAGCTTCATATTTATAATCAAAAATGGAAAAGAGAAAGAGAACATAGAGGTGGTCATTTCTTTAAAATAATTCAGGATTTATCTGTTCCCACTCTAGTATCTCTAGCATGTTCATCTCCCTAAATCTTATTGTTTTCACTTTAATAAAATATTATAAAGTCTCTGTCATCAAAAAAGCATTTATCTCATTCATTATTTCTTTGACTCCTTTAACACTTTCTCAATTCTTTTTCTACATTCTTGCCATTCTGTTTATGTCTCCTTTGCTTGATTTCCCCTCCCCTGGTTCTCTCCTAAGATCCTATTCTTAAATTTTCCTTCTCTTTATGATCTCATTCATTCTCCAGAACTCAAAACCCTCCTCCTACTAAAAATCTCCTCAATCTAGATGTGTAGGTATAATCTGTCACCAATTCTCAGATTCTATCATTTTTCTTTTGCTAATAGTGCCCATTCTTGCTTATACTTGCTTATAGAGTCAGGGGATCTAGTTTCTAGTCCAGACTGTGTTAGGAACTAGATGTGTGACTTCATGCAAATGATTTAAACTTTCTCAGCTTCATGATAAAAGTCTCATCCCTAAGATGAAAGGGTTAACTAATGTTATTTCTAATGACCTAACCTAGTTATAATTTTAAATTTTGTATAAAAAAATACTTCCAGGTACTAAGAGAGAGACAGAGATTAACTATGGTGTGAGTCCAGTCCTCCTGGAATTTATAGTCTAAGAAATATATATGTCATGAAAAAGAATATGATATAAAAGTGATAAGCACATAAAAATGTTCTAGGTGCTTTGTGAGATTATGCAAGGGAAATATTGTCAACTCTCGGATAAAGGAAACCTTTAAGGAGAAGGTGGTATTTGAGTGGGTTTTAATCTGTTATTGATTCCGACAACCAGGGCAGGGCATGGGGGAGAAGGGAGGAAGCCATTCCAGGAATAGGGAACAGTACTCTGCAAAGGCAGGAAATCATGGGGTGTGTGCAGGGGGTGATGAGTTGTCTATTTTGGCTGAGACATAGAGTACATGGAAGGGAGTAGTATGAGATAAGATGGGAAAGGCAGGGTGGCACCAGATTATGGAATGCTTTGAATGCCAAGCTACATTCTACCATTTCACGGGACATATCCTCTTACATGTCTTGACATCACCTACTCTGTTACTTGACTATTACATTAGCTTTGAATTGTGATGATCTATGAGACATAACTGTAAGAGAATACACTAGAAGAGAAGGACATTTATAAACTATGTTGCACCTATTGTGTCACTTTTGCTTGATTTATAAAAGGGACCTTGCAAAATGATAAATGACAATAAAATAAAGGATCCGACAAAATGTAGATCAAGTTATCAAGGTGTGTTCTGTGTGATAAACTGTAAGATAAATCAAAGACCAGGCCAATTGCCTTTTGCTGTCTTGATCAATAGGGATTTTCAAAGATTCTGAAATAGAACTTTAAGCACTATGAAGAAAAGTAAAGATAACTCCTCGGAACCAAAAGTATAAAGCATAAAATATAATAAAATAAAAGTATAAAATCACATGGCCAAATCAGTCTCCAGACTTCCTGTTGATGAATGTTATATATGCCACATGCAGCTCCACAGGGCAGGGACAGCTGCCCTTTTGGGAATCCAAAGGGCCAACAGTAGGTTGCCAAAGTCTCTCCTATTCCATTCTGTCCTGTTGAAGCATGTATCTTTGTGGGTCATACTGAACAATAGAGGAAGCAAACACAAGTATGTGAATTATGCTATATCTGTGCTAGAGAGTACAATATTTTGGAGGAATAGATGTGGGGGGTAGGAAAGATTGATTGGTCTACCAACTTGGTAAACTTTGGACATAGATTTTACCTGTTTTCCAAGTGCTGTAGATTAGATCTCTGTCTTCAAAATTTCAGATACCTTAAGAAGCTGTGATTTTGTCAATGTGGGAGAACTTTCTATGTGTAGAGACTCTTCACAGGAACAAATAACACCCCTCTTTGATTTAGTAGATGAATTGTGGGGACTAAAGAAGAAGCATGGTAGATTGGCTGGGGAACAAAATCCAGAATCAGAAAACATAGGGTTCAAATCCCCCACCATATACTTATTAGCTGTGTGACCTCAGATAATTCACATATCCTCTTTGTGCATCAGTTTCTTCATCTGCCAAATGAGGGGGAAAGATTCAGTGGTTCTTCAGTTTCCTAAATTGTGATGCTATGAGTTGCCAGGGAATTTTTTGATGAAGAAACTAAGGTTGAAATAACAATTATGATAGTCCTCATTTATAGTTAAGGTTTAAGAATAGTTTCCTCATAACAATCCTTTAAGTTCAATTACTAACCCTAACTTACAGATAGGAAAACTCAAGTTTATACTGAGTGTAAGAATTTCCCAGGATGATATAGGCAATATTATGAATTTTGGCATTCTTCACTATAAACCCTAATCAGTCTATTATGCCAAGATGTATCAAAATACCACGCTTCCCCAACAACTGATTGTTCCCCTGTCCACTACCAATAAAACAAAACAAAAAAATGAAATCCCACAATTGGTTGACTTCATTTCTTAGCCATCAGATTTCTGTCAGCTCTTCCCTACTCTGAAGATAGAAACCTCCAGCTCTTCTATCATCTGCCTCTACTATTTCTTCTTTCAAATAACTCAGATAATCACCTTCTATCCAGTCTCATCTTCATTAGTTATGTATTTTTACAGCAGACTGTGACAATGGTCTTCTTGGGTCTTTCTTTTCCCCCTAAGAATCTATACTGTTCATTACTGCAAAAATATTTCTAAAATACTCTTGTCATCTTATCCTTTTCTTTCTCAATTGTACCACTTTCCCATTGACAAGTAGAAATTGAATTTGAAATTGATAAGTAGAAATTAAAGAAGTATGAGATTCATACTTAGAAGACTTGAGTATTTTTTTTTCACTTAATGAACTGTATTGCCTTTTTCACAGATCAGAGTAATGGAAAGAATTTTGGACTTGTAATCTGGAGAAATGGGTACAAATCTCAGTTCTGATATGAACTTCATGACTATGTAAATCACTTAATTTCTTCAAGCTATAATTTTTTATCTATGAAACAGAGCTAATAATACTTGCATGGACTTAATATATATATTTTGTGGGGTTATTCTGAAGAAAATGTAGATTTTAAAATTAATACCCAATATTCCAAGTATTATATTTATAAGATTTATTTATAATACCTTGAAGCAAAAAGGAAAATAAAAAAGGCTAGAGAAACAGAGAGAGCTCATCAGCCTTGCATAGGGGGAAAAAAAGAGAGTGAGGGAGGAGTCATGAAAACATAAACAATAATGTAAGAACACACATAAACATAAAGGGAAAAGGAATTTGGGGATAAGGAAAAAATTCTGGGAGATGGGCTCCAAATTTTTCTAATTTTACAAAAGTATTTTATAAACCTTTACTGTAAACATAAGGTATCATTATGAGGACCGGTATAAGTGAGTGGATGGAGAACAAAATTGAAGCCAGGAAGATCTAAGTTCAATTCCTAGCACTAACAAATACTAGACACATGGCCCAGGTCAAGTCATTTAATATAACTGTACTCTAAGCAACTGTGTAAGTGTATAAATTATAAAGAAGTTACCAGTCAACATAGGTAGAGAAGAATGTTTAAATATGAGTTTCCTAGTCACATAGTAACAATACAAGTCCAGTTTCATTTTTATTGATATCATTACTAATATCATTATAATTCTCATATTCCACTCTAAAAAATGCCTATTTTATACGATTAATCTGAGAATAAGAATTTATTAAAATAGTGAGACCTAAAAGAATAGCAACTTATAAGAATAACACATATATTTCAATTCAATATTTACAATAATGTATCTAGTGTTACTATATTAGTGTTGAGAAGACAAAAGTGAAATAGGCTTTTCCCTTAAGGAACTTCCTTTCTTCTAGGAGGATACACCATGTATACAGATAAGGTGGTACATGCTATTGATGAAGAAGAGACCAATAATAACTAAGGGGACCAACAATGGCCTCATATAAGACGTGGCACCTTAATTCAGTCTTGAAGAAAAGAGAGAATTCCAGTAGGTAGACTTGAGATGGTAATGTGTTCCAGGCACAAGAGACAGACTATAGCATCTACATGAAGATGGAAAAACTGAATGTTCAACTTAAGAATGTTAGTAGATGGGAAAGTGTGTGTAAAGTAGGTGGCATACAGATGAAGAAATTTAGGCTATGAGACGATTAGTAAATTTCTCATGGTCACACAATTCAGGACATGAAATTTATTTAACTACAGCATGAACTAACAAACATGCATGGAATGGTAGAAAGACGAAGTAAAACACAGTTACTGCTCTCTATAAATCATTTACACAAATAACTAGAATACAAAGCAACCAAGTATAATTGAAAAAGAAGATTCCAGAAAAGACACTTCAAAAAATTTGAGTCAGAAAAGATAACTTTCAAGCAAAACCACATGAGGGAAATGGTATTTGAAGTGGCCCTTGATGGAAGGGAAGGATTTTAATTGGCAGATTTGGAGAGGCTCAGAAAGCAGGTATGATTTTTGTCTTTAACCCTCAGGGGGAGCTGAAGAGCAAGCTATAGCAATCCTAATAAGAGGTAACTAGATTTGAAATAGTGGAAAGGACATGAGGAGAAAGTCAAACACAGGGGTCTTTCTCTTTGCTTCTCTCTTTCATGACAAAACAACCAGAGAAACCCCACTTCTTTTCTATCTCCTGTATAGAAAAGAGTTGTTATAACTTAAAACCTTTCTCCTAAGAGAATTCATCCATGATGAGGACAGAGAATATTTTCTTTTCTTTCTATTTTCTTTGTTTGGCACAATGTCTGACACCTACTAGGCCCTTCAGAAATACTTTTTAATGGATTTATTGTCAAGTAAAAAAAAAAATTCACTAGGACCAACCACTGAGATACTGATTTTAATCTAATTTAATCTATACCCCCTCAGCATATCTTTTAATTCTGTCTTTAGCATTATTATTAAGAATTACATTCTCACTTTGTAAAGGTTATTTCTGATTAATTCAAATATTTACAGTGAGCTAAGCATTCCCAAGAATGTACATCCATTTACAAGTGTTCATTAGATACAACTTCTTCCTTTCTCCTTGAATTCTAAAATTCTTTCCTAGATCAATAATTATAACAACCCAAAATATGAAATAAATCCCTTTATTTTTCTAGATGTCTTTTGCAGAGGTAGAAAGGGGCCTCAAAAGAAGGAGCTAGAAGGAATAATAGTATTTAGGGTCAACTCTCTAGGGACTGTTTTTCTTTTGACCTGCAGTTGGGCTGATTTCTTACTTGGAGATTGTCTCATAGGTGAAACAATCCTCTAATGAGATGCCTGGGAGGCAGTATAGTACCACAGAAAGAACACTGGATTGGAGACAGATGCAACTGTCACCAAAACTTGTGTGTTCTTTAGTAAGCCATTTTACTTTTCTAGGCCTTAGGTTCCTTGTGTAAAATATGAATAGGTTAAGCAAGTTCTAAGTGTTCTTCTCTCCTCTAAATCTATTTTGCTTTTGATAATTAGCTTAATGTCCAAGATGGATAATAACAATTAGTATTTATATAGCACTTTAAGATTTACAAAAAGCTTACATGTTATCTCACTGATCCTCACAACAACTCTGTGTGATAAGTCCTACTATTATTCCCATTTTGTGGAAGAAATTGAGACTCAGAGACTTATCCAGAATGGCACAGCTAATAAGTATCTGAGATGGGATTTGTACTGGTGAGTCCAAGTCCAATTCTCTTTCCCAGCGAAGCCCAGGTTACTTCTACAAAACCTATTGGACAAGGAAAAAGATTCCAGGGAAAGAACAATGAGGTCAATGAAATATCTTGTTTTTGTATTTTCCCTGCTAACCTTTCTCTCCAGCAGGGGAACATGTACATTTCTGTGGAAGGTGATATTAGTAAAGCACTGAGTGCTCTGTCTTTCTGTCTGTCTCTGTCTGTCTCTGTCACTCTGTCTCTGTCTGTCTGTCTGTCTGTCTGTCTCTTAGCAGAGCAGAAGCCATCTGCTTTTTGTGATAAACACCATCCCAGACTCCAACTCTGTAGCCCCAAGCTTGTTCTCACTGCCACCATCATACCCCACACTCTGAGACCACCCACAGATAGCTCTTCCAAAGCTCTGAATTCTTTGATGAATTCAATTAGCTCAGGGCTGGATAGTATGGTCACAGAATTTAGGGTACAGGATACACTTAGCAGAGCTGCAGATTCAGAATTTTTGCATACTCTATACTCACACTGGAAGGATCACAGAGCCCTCCATTTAAACCTAGCAACTTCCTGAAGAGGGTGCCCAGGACTTCCCGCATCCCCCACCCAAGGCCCCCAGTCCAGCTCCCCCCACCACCACCACCATTGACAATATATGGCAGTACAGCCATGGGGATGAAACATTTGCTTCTGAAAATGGAGCTTTATTCATTCACATAATCAAAAACCCCTCCTGGGTTTGATCAGCATCTCTTTGATGTGGCTCTTCCAAATTGTCTGTGCATCACTCTGTCTTCCTAAAGGGTGGAGACCCACAAATGAAAGCAGGATGATAGGGTTTGATTGAAATACATAACTACTGAACACAATGTCTTAAAAACAGCAGTGTGCCTCCCCACCCCCACACCCCCTCCCTCCAACCCCCAAGCTGATACAGAACAATAGCTCTCCAGACCTCACAGAAAAGTCTTCCCAGATCCACTCTACAGATTTCTTCCAAGTGAGTAGTACTTGTGTCTATTGCCCTTTCTATAAAAGCCCGTCAAGCAGAACTCGCTCCCAGCAGTGGTGAAGGGAATTCCATGCAGGGAGGCACTGTGGAGAAATTAACTTCAGGTCAGAGAAAATCATTTTCATAATGATTTTAGCCTTCTAGATTTCCTACATTGGAGGGGACAGGTTCGACGATTTACTCGCTCCTTGTTTGAAGCTTTTATGAGCTGGGTCACCCCGAGGTGGGTTTTAGGTATGCTTCTCTCTCCCCAGGGACAGAATTGGAAGATAATTGAGTCACTGTGACCCTGACTCTCTTACATCACCACTTGCTTATATACAAGCACTTACGTATGTATCCCAACTCTGAGAATGCTCAATCTGTCTAATGCAGAACTCACTGCCTCCACCACATGGGTAGGAGTTGTAACCTCCTTGATTGGCCAGCCATGTCTTTAAAAGTAGTACTTTTACGATTGATTGTCACTCTTTTCCCATCATTTTTTTCTGCCAGAGTCCTAGCTGCTGCTCCCAGCCTAGATATAAATAGAGGACCAGAAGTGAGCCTGCGTGTGTTTGTTCCTGCCTGTGCTATTTGTCCTCAGTTTCAGGTACCTGGGAGTTGGAGTCAAAGGAATCTTAGAGCCCGGATTTTGGGTGGGCCGCTGAAGGGGTTGGGAAAGAGGGAGAGAAGTGGAACCAGTATGGCCAAAGTGAGCAAGCTCAAAGTCAGGCTACATGTAATTCTAACAAGCCAGAGACAAAATCCTCCTCCCTGCCCAGAGCCTTGCAACTGCAAGCCCTAACCAAATGGAAGAGCAAACTCGGTCATCAAAACCAGAAGAAACTGTAACTCAGTTAGAAGGAGCATGGCATGTGAACAGTTTATGGATTGGGGGACTGGCCTAGAAATGGTAGGGCATTTTGCTTTCACAAAAGGTAAAGAATTTAGACTATTTTAAATGCAAAAAGAACTATTTGAACATTTCCTCTAGTCTGTAAAAATCTAGTGAATTCCAAATTTCTCACAAATTTAAAGGAACATCAGCATACTGATCCTTGTACAAAATTGAAGGAAAAAAAATCCTATTTCTACAGGATCTCATTGCCTAGGGCAGAAATGGTGAACCTGTTAGAGACCAAGTACACAAAGTGCACACTCATGCTACATATGAGCTGCCCCTTCACCCCTGACAGGAGAGGGAGGAAGTGTTCCCTTTGGGCTGCTGGGTGGCTGATGTGAGGAATGTCCTCAGGCACGGTAGAGAGGCCCCTCTGGCACATGTGCCATATGTTCAAGAACACAGGCCTAGGATATTTCAAAAATCAAAAAGTCTGAAGCAAAGAATCTCTCAAGGAGTCCTCACAAAAGAGAAGGGCTATCCCAGACAAAATCCTCATAGGTTATACAAGGGAACTTTTAGAAAGAAGACTATTTATTACAAAATTTTTTTTGTAATCCTAAATCTACAGACACAGTACTTCCTTCCTAATACATGAAAGGCAAAATCACACACACACACACACACACACACACACACACACACACACACACACACACCCTCAGTTCTAGGGTTTAAATTCATACTTTAGCTCAATCCTAATAGAGTACAGCCTCAATTCCCTAATCCCACTCCTTTTCTAATCTCAGGCACCCTGGCTTCTCCATACTTCCCTGCCAGCCTACTTGGCTGCTGTGCCACCCTGCCTTCAATCCTGGTATTAATCAGGAGTGTGGGGGCCACCATTCCCCCAGTGACTAATCCAGTCCTGGCATTAAATGTTAAACAGGCATGGTTTTGTGGGAGAGAAAAAGGAAGAGACATGCATGTTGGGACAATAGAATTGTGCATAGCCAGGAGCTTTAAGGCAAGGAGAGCCAGGGGCAATTTACACCCATAGACCACAAAGGAGAGGAGTGGAGGAAGAGATAAGGGTAGACTGTGAGTAGTCTCTTCTAGCAACAGTTAGGACCAAGAAATGGGATTATCCTCACAATAGTTTACTGCATAATGACAGCCATGTGTCTTCTATGCTTTTAGCCTGGGATAGGATAACTTAAGAAAAACAGACATATTACCTTTGGAGATACAATCATATTGACACTGGGTCCAACATTTCTAAGGTCCAAAACTCCCAGACCAGTGAGGACCTCCTCTGACACCTGAAACCCAGGATAAACAACACAGAAGGGGGGGAAAACAATGAAAAAACACCCCCAGACCCTTTCACAGAGCTGGTGTAAAAAAAAAGAGATAGAATAGAAAAAGGGCAAGTCCCTTCCTTCTCACCAATAGCATCCACAATGGGCACAGCAGCAGCCATGAGTCCAGCAGAGTTTTAGAGGAAAGGAAGAGAGCCAATAGCTACATTGCATAACTTTTAAAGATTCAGAAAGCCCATCAATCCTTAGACCTCAGATTAAGAACTCTTCCAATGTAACCAACAAAACACTAAAATTCTGTCTAAGGAGGCATCTAGTTCTAGATAAATTTTGTCAGCATAAAGGCATCAAGTACTGCTGGACCATATTTGACCTTCTGTAAAGCATTATTTTAATGAGAGGCATAGTTTGAATGACTTATACAGCTTCCTTCTTTTTCTTCCTCATCCCACTCTGACTTTTCCTCCTGTTTCTTTTTTTCCTAATCCTTCAAATTTTCTCATACTTTTCCCAGAAACTCCATTTCAGTTAATTTTTAAAAATAAAATTGCAAGAGAATGTTAGCCTTAAGCAATCACTACCATTTCTTCACTCCTTTCTTGACCTTTCTTCCGAAAATTAAATCAATTAACTACTTGGTTTTCTCAGTGTCTTCCAGAATGGTACCTTAGTCATATCTCCCTATCAATGGAGTACCCCATGTTTGCCTCCTTGACATCTTATGAAGCAATATACCAATGGTACAGATTTGCAAAGTCCTGGGATCATAGATTTTGAATATAAAAACATCTTAGAATATCATATTTTCCCAAACCCCAATTTTACAAATAAGGAAAGTGAGTCCAGAGAATTTAAATGATTTATCAAAAGTGATCATGATGCCCTAGTAGGGAGTATAGTTGATGAGTCTATAAGAGACTATAATTAAATTGGCTTACATGCAGGGATGTGTTGATGAATGCCTAACAATCAGATTTCGGGGTGGGGGGGAATGTACAGAGGACAAATTTTTAAGTTTAATCTGATTTATTTATATTTTTTTCCATTAAGTTTCTGAACTTGAGATAATCAACAAAATAATTAAAGAAGCCCTGATGCATATAGCATTTGCTGGATTTCTGAAGTATAAATGCTTATACTAAAAATTTTAAATAGGCTTTTAAAAGCAGATATGAGCTGGTTCCAAAACAACTTTGCTTACATTAGGGTAGAAGCTTAAAATTAAGTATCCAGAGGAGGGCATCAGGGTCATTAAAAGACATGATATGAAAATTAGTTAGGTAGATTAGTCTAGATGGTCTCTAAATTACAAATCTGAAATTGTATAAACCTGACATTACTAGGAGTAAGTCTCATTTGCCCATGAGTTTGGGGTACAGTATCTTTTCATAATAATTTCCACTAACTTATAGATTTTTGAAAGTACTGTTTAACACTCCCATTATGGTTTCCAAGATTTTAAAAATTATTTTAAAATTTTATTATACACATTTCCTCCTTTTTGTTGTTTCTGTAGGTATGTATTGAAGCTTAGATTTTAAAGACCTGGCCTGAATTTTTACCATTGCAGTATATTCTGACTCAAGATATTTCCTTTTCCAGTTATCTCGAAAGGCATACTAGTGAATTTTACTCTTTACACAGGAATTCACAAACTTTAGTGACACTTATGCAAATTTTTTAATTTCTTTGTAATATTCACATATATACAGAAACACTGGTGTGCTGAAAAATGATTTCCCCAGCACCAAAAAAAAGTAATACAAGACACACTTTTTTCAAATAATATTTCGTTTCCCCCAATTACATGTGAAAACAATTTTTATCTTATTTTTTAAACTTTAAGTGGCAAATTCTCTCTCTCCTTTCCAATCTCTCTCACTTTCCCTACTCTTCCCAAAAGGATAAGTAAACTGATATAGATTTTACTTGTGCCGTCATGTAAAACATTTTCCCATATAAGTTATTTTATTTAAGAGATCTCAAATAAAAAAGGAAGAAAAATAAAATAAAATATATTTTGGTCTGCATCTAGACTCCAGCTCTTTCTTTGTATATTTTTTTTACAGATTGCATGTTGCAATTTTTAATAATCACTTTCTGGCATTTTAGGACCCATGTTCTCTCCATTCCTACTCCCCCTTTCAGCAAAACAGAAAGTAATATGATATAGGTTGTACATGTATTATTATACAATACATCGTTCTATGTGCATCATGTTGTAAAAGCAGACATATAATGCTTACACCAGAGAAAAATTCATTGGAAATAAAGTGAGGAATGGAATACTTCAATCTGCATTTAGATTTCATTAGTTCCTTCTAAAACAGTAGATAACCGTTTTTATCAAGTCCCTTGGAGTTGTCCTGGATACTTGTATTTCTGATAATAATTAAATCATTCACATCTGATCATTGTACTTCATTACTGTTACTGTGTGCAACATTCTTTTTGATTCTGCTCACTTCACTTTACATCACTTCATATAAGTCTTTCCAGGTTTTCTTGTGGTCCTATATTGTTCCTTATTTCTTATGGCATAATAGTATTCCATTACAATTATATACCACAACTTGTTCAGTCATTTCCCACCCGATGGGCATTTAGTTTCCAGTTCTTTGCCACCAGAAAAAGAGGTGCTATGAATATTTTTGAACAAGTAGGTTCTTTTCCTCAATCTTTGATCTCTTTGGCATACAGACCTTATATTGGTATTTATTGCTTGTTCAAAGGGTATGTTCAGTTTGATGGCCCTTTGGGGATGGTTCCAAATTGCTACCTAAAGTGATTCTATCAATTCACAGCTCCACTAACAGTGTATCGTCTCAACATTTCCATAACCTTCCCAACATTTATCAGTGTCTTTTTTGTCATGTTAGCCAGCCTGATAGGTGTGAGGTGGTATCTCAGAGTGGTTTAATTTGCATTCCTCTAATTATGTTTCTGTGGCCAAATATAGGTTTGATTTCTTCCTCTGAGAATTGCCTGTTCACACCCCTTGACCACTTGTCATTTGGGGAATACTTTGTATTTTTCCATCAGTTCTTATTCTGGAAGTGCATGATTTTCATTATGGGTCCTCTGGAATTATCTTAGATCTGGATTAGAGAAGCTCACAGTTGATCATCCTTTATAATATTGTTATTACAGTGTACAGTGTTCTATTGGATGCTCTCTGCATCACTTCATACAAGTCTTTCCCAGTTTTCTAGCAATCATCTTATTCATCAATTCTTATAGGACAGTAGTATTCTATTATAATCATATACTAGAACTTGTTTAGTAATTACCCAATTTATGGGCAACACCTCAATTTCCAATTCTTTGCTACCACAAAAAGAGCTACAATAAATTTTTTTTGTACAAATAGGTCCTTTCTTCCTTTTTTTTTAATTTCTTTAGGATACAGACCTAATAGTGGTATTGCTGGACCAAAGAGAGGCTTTGGGGCACAATTCCAAATTACTCTTCAGAATGGTTAGATCAGATCCCCACTCCATCAGAGTGGATTAGTGTTCCAATTTTCTCACATTCACATCGGCATTTATAATTTTCCTGTTCTCTCATAAGGACACACTTTTAAATTGAATCTGTCTTATTAACATTTTCTACCTTATTTTAAATCTAAATAAACAATAAAATGATAAATGAACCCCTGATCTATATAGCATTTGTCCATTTCCCAGGTATGGATGCTAATTTTAAGAATTTAATAAATAACATAAAAGGATAAAGTAAACTCCAACATACCCCTGCCACTGTCCCTTATAGGTTCATAAAATGTGTGTGGAAACATAAGGAAATGTGGTCTAGTGGAAATTGTATTGGCTTGTATTTGGAATTCCTAGACTCAAATTATGTGTAACATTGTGTGCTTAAATTGTGTCAACCCTAGTTTTCTCATCTCTAAAATGAGGCTTCACCATGTGATCTTAAATCTCATCCAGTTCTTACAGGATATGCTAGCATTTTATGGATTCCACTTTGCATCTGCAGCCCTCCCTGGTTTCAGCTCCATAAAAGGAGATGAACCTTCCAGGACAAGCTCATCATTTCTAATCTCATTACCATTTTCCTAACTCAACTTTGATATCACTTCCCTTAGCTTTCCCTTTCCTCTGACTGGAGGATAGAGTACCAAATTCCTCCCAAAGCATTCCTTTATAGAGGGCAGAAACTGTATTTGAGATTTCATCTTCTGAACTGCCTGATTTCAAACAGCTCCAGCACCAAGTGCTCCCTGGTGTCCTGTTCCTGTACCCCTTCTCTCTTTTCTGCTTTCCTTTATATGTTATCTCCCCACACTAGATTGTGAGGTCCTTGAGACCAGATGCGACTTAAAAATATTATATATATATATATATATATATATATATATATATATATATCCTTAGTGTTTAGCACAATGTCTGGCACTTGATAGGTGCTTAAAAATGTTTCCTGGATATGAGATTGAATCCTTATTTCCCCAGAGTTGGAAATTATGCATTTAGAGTTGGGAAGGAATTTATTGGACACTTAGTCACATGCCTTATTCCATAGATGAGGAAGATAAAGTTCAGAAAGGTTATATGCCTTGCTCTGGATCACACTATTCTCTCTTTGCATCTTCCTATTATTTTGAAAGAACCATTTTTTTTTGCCAATATGGCAACCTTCCTGACAACATGCCTTTATGCCTTCTCTCCATAAGACCTGGAATGGTCTGCCCCCTTCATGTCTACCTTTATCACCAATGAATTTTCCTGGTTTTATTCAAGAATCAACTCAAATCTTACCTTCTGTAGGAAACCTTACCCAGTCACTCCTGTTGCTAATGCCTTCCTTTCTTAAATTTCCCTTCATCTACTTTGTAAATATATTATATATAATTAGGTTTTGATTATTTGTTTTGGGTTTTGGGTTTTTTTTTTTTACATTTCATCTCTACCTTGAAGAAAAGGGATGATTTTGTCTTTAAAAAAATTAAGCTTCTCCACAGTTTCTGGCCCATAATAAGCAATACATGCTTTTGACTGATTGAACAATTGACTAAAACCTATACAAAACAACCAGTATACATTTGCAAGATAATGATAATGATAATAACCATGACAGTTATTCAAGTTTACAAAGTATTTTAAAGTTTTCAAAGATCTCCATTTCATTTTATCCTTATCATGTCTCTGTGCAGTAGGGATTATACCAATTTTACAAAAAAAAACAAAACTGAGTCTAAGGGAAATTAAATTATTTGCCATGGGTAACACAGTTAATAAGGGTTGAAGTCAGGTCTACCTGTTTCCAAGTTCAGACATTTTATCTACTATTCTAGTCTGCCTCTTAGTATGAGAGTCACAGGTTAGCAGTGGCAGTGGTATTCTGGGCCACATTTGACACTTGAGCTAATTGACTTATATGCCAAAGACTGTAACACATTACTGATCAATTGCCAAGGAGTGACTTAAGTACAAAAAAATTTAATTGAATAGTTTTAGCTATCATATGCCATATAAGTTCTTTGAACAAGACTAAGTATTTTTAATCTGTAAAATTGTGTCAGAGAGTAAGTCACATTTGCATTAGTCCTTGATTAATTTTCATTAATAATGAAATTAAGCAAAGTCAGAAATTAGGCATTACCTCAGAGTAGGTTAATATCTATATTTGGGGTTTCCCTTTAAAGAACAAAAAGAAACTAGGTTAATGAGATTAGGTAAAGAATCAGGAAGAGCTAGAGAATCCTTCATATAAAGGTTGTACTAGATGGCTCCCAATACTCCTTTCAACCCTCAAATCTGATTTTGTGATATGGATTGTGAGTATAAGAATCTAGGCTCTGTGAGTACATTTTATGGAGAAGTCAGACTAATTAATACCAGCATCAGTAAGACCATTTCTCAAAATGAGCATCTCAGGTTTTTCCCTTCCTTTTCTCCATCAGTTGGATCAGACTGTTTATTACTATCTGCCCTGACCAGTCAATGAGTTGAGACTGTCATAGTCACTGAAAGCATCTTCAAAACTAGATGAAGCCAAGAGATTCAAATGTTGAGGACTTTAGATAAAATATACCAGACAACAGGTTTGTTTTTTTTTTTAACATGGCCCATGATATGATAAAAGCAGTGTTAAATATTTTTAAAAACTTGTGTCATTATGCCTTCATTAGAACCATTATCAGTCTGGAATTTAGGTACAGTACCAGGACTTCAAGCTTTTTTAGTGTTTACTGTAGATTGATTAAAAAAGAAATTCAAAAGATTCTTTTCTTCCCTGAGGATGATTGATTTGTTTTTTTTTTTTCCTCTCCTATCAGTCTACCATCAAGGTTATAATTAAGTCATTGGGTTATGTGGCCTGTATTTATAATTACAATATATGATCAAGGATTGTAAACAACAGGATAACTGTATTATCACACTGTCTAATTATCATGTTAACTGACTGACAGCAAACTAACTGTTTCATCACTTACTAGAAAGAAGAAATCTGACAGATCCTAGAACTTCACTTTGATGTCAGATTTGTATATGAAAGTATCAAAGATTGGACTCTTTTGAAACAAGCTTTGAATGTGGTTTTACTTAGTCAGTTTTCAACTTCGCAACCATACTTTTCTTTGAAGTATCATATAGCCTAGAGTTTGTTATTATTACATATTTATTGCAGACAGAGCAATGATTTTTCAGTATAATGAAAGAGGAATAGACAAGAGAGCAAGCTCCTGTAAATGACCTAGGATACCTATCATTACTTCTCCATGATTTTGAATACAAGCATGAATGTATATTGCCCACTACAAGACATTTTCAGAGATGTCTCTTAATCATCTTTGGTTAGTCCGATCCTACCTATCCTCTAAGGATCACTATATGCTACATGATGTTTTGTTTTGTTTTTTCGTTTCTGTTCTGACCTATGTTGGCCGCTTCCTTGTTAGAACACAATTTAACACTAAATTACAGTGTTTCATAATCTTTATGTTTCTCATGTGTGTTTCCCCAACTAAATAGCAAATGCCTAAGGGCAAGGCTCATGACATATACTTCTTCTGTATTTCAAAGGAACATAGAATGTCAGAGTTGGAAGAGATCCTAGAGGCCATCCAGTACCACCCGTAACTGGGAAAGACCCCTTTCTCAAACATATTCAAGAGTCTGTCTACCCTGTTACTAGGTATAGAAAGTCTATTGAACAAATACTTTTTTCTTAAAATTTATTTTATTTTATTTTATTCCAGTAACAAATTTACATGTAAGTTTTCCATGTTTACATGATTCATGTTTGCTCCCTCCCCTCTTCGTTCCTTCCTCCTGGGAAATGAAAAGCAATTCCACTGGGTTATATAATAGAGTAAACTTTTAATATGAAAACTCCAAATCATATACCCAAATAAACAAGTGATAAATCACAGCTTTCATCTGCATTTCTACTCCAACAATTCTTTCTCTAGATGTGGATAGCATTCTTTTTCATAAGTTCCCTCAGAATTGCTCTGGATCATTGTATTGTGTTAGTAGCAAAGTGTATTAGAAACAAATATATATTATAGAATAATGATAGAGTGACTGAACCAGGACATTAGAGGGCTCCATATATAGAAGGCTGGATCTACCTGTAGTCAGAGAGATGAGAGTTAAAATCCTTTTATACTTACTAGCAATATTACCCTGATAAATCATGTAATTTCTTTGTGCCTTGGGTTCTCCATATGTAAAATTGAGAAAAATGATAGTACCTATCTTCACAAGATTGTTGAGAGGATCAAATGAATTCACATACGAGAAACACACTGCAAACCTTAAAGTTGTATTATTAACATATTTGTAGATAGGATTCAATAAGGGATAGTGAAAGGTGAAAAGGTAATGGAGTCACTCACAGTTTCTGCTTTCAGAAACATTGTTTTCATGATGTCATGGCCCATATTAACGAACCTGTTACCTACTTTATTGTATTCAAAGTATTTAATATTTGAATGTCTCAGCTTCATCTAGATGAGAGTTTTGAGGATGTTTTCATTGCCCAGAGCAGTCTCAACACATTGAGGGGAATGGGGTCAGGGAAGACAGTGTTGAACAGGCTGATCCAACCGATGGGGAAGGAAGGGAAAATGATGAAATGCCTATTTTTAGAAACATTCTTGTTGATGCTGGTATTAATTATTTTTGCTTTCAAAAATATGTCCTCTAATCATGAAAGCAGATATGCTTTTTATGCATCTGTGCATTCTTGTACTCACAACCCATTTCAAAAATCGCAGGATTTGGGAGCAACTGAGTGGCTCAGTGGATTGAGAGCCAGGCCTAGAAATTGGAGTTTCTAGGTTCAGATTTTGCCTCAGACACTTCCTAGCTATGTGTCTGTGGACAATTCACTTAATCCCTATTGCTTAGTCCTTGCTGCTCTTCTGCCTTGGAATCAGTAACCAGTATTGATTCTAAGATGGAAAGTAATTTTTTTTAATCATAGTCTTTGAGAATTGAAACAAATGTAAGTGGCCATCTAGTCCAACCTTTGCATGAAGGAATCCCATCTCTAACATAGCCCCACTTGCTTTCTTCCCTCATCTCACCAACCTAATTTCTTCTTACTCTTCTTAGGAAAACTAATATATCCACTAACTTACTTGTTCCTTATACACTTTGTCAACTTTATGATGTTACCTTTATAGTATTCCTGCTCTACTCTTTTTTCACTGATCTTCATTACCTACATGTGTAACTCTGCAGCATCTATACTTTTTTTCCATGAATGCTGACACATCCAAAGTCCTCTATGCCCCAATAATTCAAAAGATTGAACTTTGAGAGTTGTTCTGATTTAACATTTGACCCTGAGGCCAATGTAGGGATGAGAGTCAATAAACTTATCTAGGTTTGTCCTTAGAGAATAAATATGTCTTTCACTGTGTCTGTATTTGAAGTCTTCCTGCCTTGGTAGGACATGGTAGGACTTATGTCGTGGCGGTACAGTCTTTAAGAACCCTGAGTCATCTCCATTCTTCATTGAATAATCAGAGAAGGGAATTCATGCCTACATCAAGCTAAGCCACTTAATTTACTTCAAAACCCATATCAAAGATACCTTCCTTTAATGTTATAATTCATTGAATTCATTCATTCTACTTATCGCCCTCTCCTCACTAATAGTAGAGTTCTTTACACATGTAGTTTAATGATAATATTTAAGACTATGCTAAGCACATTTTACAGATATAATCTCATCTTATCCATTTATAAATTTGTCCTTCATTTAAGTCATGTGCTCTACCCTTTCCAACTAAATTATTAGATGCAAGAAAGGAGAAGATGTATTCTTTGTACTCTCTGAGTACTCAAAAATGCTATTGAGGGCAGCTAGGTGACTCAGTGGATAGATCATTCAAGTTAAAGTGACTTAGAGGAGAAAAACATCTTCCTGAGTTCAATTCTAGCTTCAGATACTTATTTAGCTGTGTGACCACTTAACTCTGTTTGCCTAAAAAATTAATAAATAAAACAAAATCATGGTGACACCTACCCTGGTACTTTAATAAATGTTATTGAGTTGCTGACAGAATAATCTTTGTTAACAGACAGTGTAGTACTTTGGATAATAAAATGCTCTTGGATTTAAATTCTGCCTTAATTACTTCCTAGATATATGATTCATATCAATTCACTTTAATTACTTGTGTCAGTTTCTTCACATACAACATGAAGGATTCGAATTTAAAAACCTTTACATTGGAAGAAGCTAGGTGGCTCAGTAGATTGAGAGTCAGACCCAGAGACAGGAGGTCCTGGGTTCAAATTTGTCTTTTCTTAGTTGTGTGACCTTTGGCAAGTCATTTAACTCACTTACCACTCTTTTGCCTTAGAAGAAATACACAGTATTTTTTTTTTTGGTATAAAATTCATCCCTATCCACACTGTATTAAGTTTAAAAAGCAACATGTCTTACCAGAACCTTACTGATCACACAGCAATTACAAGATTGATGTCAAGTGTTGGACTAAACATAGTACTGATTCTAAGAGGAAAGGTTAGGTTTTTTTAAGGCTCTATGTTCCCTTCCAGCTTGAAATCTGTGATATTCTAATTCTAAATGTAGGAAAAGCACTGATTTGAGATCATACCCTTGCTCCATCACTTGAAAGCATAGAATAGATATTGAAAGAATGCCAAAAAAAAGTTGGAAAGGAAAAAGAAAGCACCTAAGGATATAGAGGGGAATCCTAGTCTGGTGAAATCAGAGGGTGAAAGACAAACTAGTAAAATATGAAGAATTTTTGAAGCTATCTAATGAGTATGGTCCTCATTGTATAGATAGTGGAATTGAGTCCCCTAAAGAGAAAGTCATTTCTCATTTTCCAAGGAATGATAGTGAGAGTCCATCAGTAACACAAGAAAACTTTTGACAGCATAGTAGTACATATAGATTCTGAGCTTAGTCCCCCAATCCTCCTATAGAACTGGAAGATGAGGGTCCCAGAATAGGTCTATTTCACTCCTCAGATCTCTAGGACTTAACCTTCATGAGATCTAAAGAGTAGATTTCAAGGTCTTCAGCTCATGAGCTGCCACTATTGTGCTTCTCACATGATTCTCTGGTGATTGCAATCAATTAGACTAAATTGGCTTCTCAACAGGTGTATGTATGTATGGAGGTGGCATAATAAGGACAAGTGTATAAAAAATTACCACAAATTTGTAAAACTCTCTAAGAGCATACACAAAGCCAAGGGAAAGGGAAGTTACACATGTAGCAAAAGTACATATAGCTCCTAGAAGTCCTTTTGTTGAACTCAAATTATTTTCTTTAAGGAGTAGCATCTCTGGCATATTTCTTTAGAATCCTTTATCTGTCTCTGTTATGTCCAGTCTGCCCCTGGTTTCTGTTATAGAAGCAGCTATGTGTAGGCACTGCTAGAGTACTGATGGGAAGTTCAAAATTCAACAGACATTTAAGAGCTCAAAAGAGGGGTGGGAGCAGGAGACTGGGGCAAAGGTTCTTCCAAAACAAGTTCATGTAAAAAATTCTCTGTCTTCATATTTGTCTCCTGTAAAGAAATATTCCTGAACATTAATATACTACAGTTTGTTTAGCCATTTCATAATTCAATGAGCAAATCTATTTTGCCAATACAAAAAGTGCTACTTTAAGTGTTTTTGTGTATATGGAACCTTTCTTTCTATATATTTCTCTGGATATCTGTAAATTGAACCAAGAGTACTCAAAGCTCTATAAGTAGTTAGGTAGTATGTTAAGCCTGGAGTCAAGGAGACTGGAGTTCAAATCTGGCCTGAGATACTTACTAGTTTAACCTCTATTTGCCTCAGTTTCCTCAAGTATAAATTGAGAATAATAAAAGAACTTACCACCCAGGATTATTGGGAATATCTTAGCACAGTTCCTGGCACATAGTAGGTACAATATAAATACTATATAGTCTTCTTATTAAACTCATTTCAGAGGTATATAGTTGATATGCATACCTGTCAAGCCAAAAAACATAAGAGGTATAAGATAAAGAGAGGAATCTCAGTGGAAAGGCCCAATAATTCTCAAGAGACAGTATTCAAGAAGAATGGCAATAAACGCAATGCTTTCAGATGTATATAAACAAATATATAAAGTACGGTTAGCAAATATGAATCTTAAAAAGGATCTTAATATAGTAATGAAATTTGACTTGAGAGATGTCATTGAGACTGGATGAGGTATGAATTATTAATGTAACATGGTTATTCCTATACTTTATTTGTTATTAGATAAAAGGAGTATTGAAGTAGAACTGTTTGTTATGACAAGATCATCAACTCATCCATGTGACCACACCCTCAGCTGGGACAGATTGTAGCCCATTTTTGCCTTTTCAGCCTTTGAATTCCTTAGTCATGTACTACCACAAATACACCATAAAAATTCTACCAGATTGCAATTCCTTTTGGGTTTTTTAATTGAGGTGTTTAGTTACCTCCCATTTGCAATATATATGTATTTACATACATACATATAGAGAGATAAATATATTTAACTAAACAACTTCATCTGTTATTAGTTACAGATGATTTTTTTGGTCTATAGACTATTTCAAAGGAATCCATTACTCTTCATGTATCTTAAATATTTTTATCCTTCAAAAATCATAGTATCCATGACTGAGTCATATGACATAATTGAGAGAACATTAGTAATAAAATTTTAAACTGTGATAGTGGGGAATAGCCAACATGAATGAAAATGTCACACAACTTCATTTGAAAATAACTTACAGGGGCAGCTGGGTGACTCAGTGGCTTGAGAGCCATGCCTAGAGACCATCTAGATTAATCTATCCAACTAATTCTCATATCATGTCTTTTAATGACCCTAATGCCCTTCTCTGGATACTAGAGGTCCTAGGTTCAAATCTGGTCT
Organism: Monodelphis domestica; assembly: GCF_027887165.1. Classification (NCBI taxonomy): domain Eukaryota; kingdom Metazoa; phylum Chordata; class Mammalia; order Didelphimorphia; family Didelphidae; genus Monodelphis; species Monodelphis domestica. Next base: position 629,005,198 of record NC_077227.1, read on the forward strand.
TAGACACTTCCCAGCTGTGTGATCCTGGGCAAGTCACTTGACCCCCATTGCCTAGCCCTTATCACTCTTCTGCCTTGGAGCCAATACACAGTATTGACTCCAAGATGGAAGGTAAGTGTTTAAAAAAAAAAAAGAAAATAACTTAAAGCAAATTCCTGTGTTTTCCATTTCATTTTTATTCCCCAACATTCATAATGATATGTTTTCCACAGCTAACCAAATCTGGTGTTTATGAATTGTAGTTACCTTTATTCTCTCTCATCTATCTTTTTATATGAGCTTTATATAGATTTTCCAAAGAGCATATTTCTCATAGCTGTGTAGTCCCATAATAACACCAACCACAAGTGTAGGGGCACTAAGGAAAAAAGATTATAATTGTTCTATCTCTGATCTTTACTTCTGAGATGTTTTAGCTGTTACTCTCCCTTGAGAGCTCCAATTTAGGTTTCTCGGAATTTTATTTGGTAAGGAAATGAGGTGGCATTTTTGTTTGCTCTTTGGTCTTAGCTTACAGTTTTTCAAATCTTTATTCAGCGGTTTGCTTATGACATGATTCCTTCACATGTTATAAAAGACAGCCATAGTTAAAATTAACAAGACTCTCTTATCAAAGATGGAACCTATTCAAGGATATATCAAATAAGCAAAAGCTTTATAGATAAATGTTAACTAAACATATATGTATACACACATATAAGGGCTATGGGAGACCCACTGGCCACAATTAAATGTTATCTTTGTAAAACACACAATTGTCCTGTGATCACCAAGGGAAGTTGAAGCTGAACCAGAAATGACTAATATTACAGGTAGCCTAATAAAGTGGATTGAAAGCTGGCTTTATAACCAGGAATCTCTGAGTTTGAGTTCCTCTCTGGCTCTTTTCTGGTTCTGTGATTCGGCAAATCTCTGAAACTCTCAATGCTCTACAAAACTTTAAGAAAATAAGTTGCAGAAAAAGTGTCAGGTTGTATTTGAGGAAGGAATTTCCTTACATGGAAGTATTTTATGTTCAAGTAATTAGTAATAATAATTTTTAGTTTTTATCCCTAATCATACACACAGATTTATTTTTTACCTGGTGTGGATTAGGACAAAGATCTTTCTCAAATGGCCACACCAGATGGTGGAAGAGTTTCTTAAATTCTAGGATAGATTGGATACTTATATAGGTAAGTGTTTTTAAGCAAAGTAAAGGAAATTTTTAGAATAAGAGTGCTCATTTTAAGTTACCAATAGGCCATCCAAACCTTCTATGATTCAGGGACAATATATCATTTTGAGTAGCTTACTTAGCTATACAAATACCTACAAAAAAAGTTAAAGCATAAAATTAAAAAGAGAGCCAAGAAGAAAGATAGGAAAAATAAGCAAAATAATTGAATCAAAGAATTAGAAGAGAAGTAAAAGAATAAAATATCATGAAAATGTAGGAAGTAAAAGACAAAGACAAATGCAGAAGACTTACACATGTACAAGGTGAAGGAGAAAAAAAAGAAAATGTAATTGAAAGTGAAAATTGGAAACATCCAAAAATGAATAACAAATCTTTTCAGAACATCTGCTCAAAATTGCTTTGATGATCAGGAAGCCAAAGGCAACAGAGATTATCATTTTAAGGATTACAAGGGAAAGAATTTTATTTCCAAGAAAGACAGAGTCCAAGGTATTAGGAAACACTAAGTTTCCATATGTCTCATTAAAGTAGTCATTGGTTGGTGATAAATTGTAAAGGTTGGACATGTTTGAGTTCAAATAGATTGTTCTTATGGAACACCAGCCCATTGAGAGTTGCATTAGTTATCTATGATTATAGTAATGAGTTCTCCCACTTCTCTTCCAAGAAGAGGCAAATTTTTACAGAAGAGTTAGTGGGTCTCATTTTTTAAAACTGCAACCTACCTGGAAATGGGTATTATTTATAATGAGGATTCTTAGTTATCTTGTTTTTTAGAAATACTTTAGTGGAATAGAGATAGTGGAAAAGAAAAAATAATGGCAATGTTTATGTCTATTTATTTATTTATATACAAACTAATGAAAATAAAGGAAAATCAATTAAAAATGAAAATTTCAAATGACAGGAATTACCTCTTTTCATTTTTGCCTCCCACTTAAAGGGCATCTCTAGCTTCTACTACCTCCTATAAAAGCCCTATCTTAATGTCTATTCAATTGTTAGTTTTCTCACCCCACATCAAATTATTTTTATTTTGAATGTATATGTGTATGCATTTTTACTTATCTTTATACATCATATCATTGCCTAGTAGTGTGTGAACTCTTTGCAGTCATGGATCATTTTTAAATTTGGTTTTGTTTTGTATTTATATCCATGAGAGAGGTAGCATGGTGCAAGACCTTAAAAGATGACCTAAAAATGAGGAAAATTTGAATTCAAGTGCTACCCCTGACATACAATGAGTATATTGTTCAGATCAAATCACTTAACCTCTTAGTGTTCTAATCTAATCCTTTTTAAAAACATAAACTAAATAAATAAAATTATGAATGTTTAAGAAGAGGGGTCATTAACATTCACACATGTTTAGTTATATGAAACCTAGTATATTAGCTAGACTATTAGAATTAGAAACAGGAAGATCTGGGTTCAGACCCAGCTTTACTCTTAAAAGCTCTTCCACAGTGAGCAAATTATTTAATTTTTCACATCCTCACATCTCTCTGAAGTTGTTAAGGATTAACTATGTTTGATCTGCCTAATAGGAAGAAACTGATAAAATCAATGATTATTGATATGTGTGTATCATATCACATGCAAACACATTCATACAAATCTTATTCTCCTTGGCTTGGAAAAGTTGCTTAAATTCTTTAGTTCTTAGTTTCTTCATCTGTAAAATAAGGCTGTACTAATTAGTGACCTTTAAAAATCTCATATAGCTCTAACCATGGTACAAAAAGAGATGATATAATATAGAAGAAGAAGAAGAAGAAGAAGAAGAAGAAGAAGAAGAAGAAGAAGAAGAAGAAGAAGAAGAAGAAGAAGAAGAAGAAGAAGAAGAAGAAGAAGAAGAAGAAGAAGAAGAAGAAGAAGAAGAAGAAGAAGAAGAAGAAGAAGAAGAAGAAGAAGAAGAAGAAGAAGAAGAAGAAAAGAAGAAGAAGAAGAAGAAGTAAAGAAGAAGAAGAAGAAGAAGAAGAAAAGAAGAAAAGAAGAAGAAGAAGAAGAAGAAAAGAAGAAGAAGAAGAAGAAGAAGAAGAAGAACAAGAAGAAGAAGAAAAGAAGAAGAAGAAGAAGAAGAAAGAAGAAGAGTCAGTAAGATGGAGGAAGCACACCTGCGAATGGGAATGGGATGGACTCATAAAACAGAAAAAGACAGAGGAATGGATTACAAAAATAATCTTTTCATATGCTGTCTACAAGAAAAAAAACATTTAAAATTGGAAAACATAGTGTAAACGTAAGAGCCTAAAGCAGAATCTTCTATGCCTCGGTTAAAATTAAAAAAAAAAAAGGGTAAAAATCATGGTCTCAGACAAAGGAAAAATAGGAACTGATCTATTCCAGTGATTAGAAAAGAAATTACTTTGTGATAAAGGAACTATAGAAATCAAACAAAAACAATATCAATATTAGATATACATGCACCAAAAATGGCATGAAATCCAGATTTCTAAAGGAAAAATTACATGATTTATAGGAGGAAATAGATACTAAAATTAAACTCACTTTTCAATTCCCAAAAGTGAATAAATCAACCAAAAATAAACAAGAAAGATGTAAAAGATGTAAATAGGACTTTTAAAAAATTGGATGTGTCTAGAGAATCCTAGAAAATTAACCAAAAACTTATAGAAATCATTGGTGAGTTCAGCAAAGTCACAGGATATAATATAAACCTATATAAATCATCAACATTTCTAGTTGTCCCATTCAAATGAACTCTAGAAAATACAAAATACTTGAGGGCATACCTACTAAAACAAAACCAGCAACCTTATGAATACAAATCCAAAACACTTTGTGAAAAAAAAAATCAAACCTAAACAATTGACAAAACGTTAATTTTCATGTATAGACCAAGCCAGTATAATGAAAATGATAATCCTACCTAAATTAATTCACTTATTCTGTGCCATACCAATCAAACTACACAAAAATATTTCACAGAAATGGAAAAATAAACAACGTTCATCAGAAAAAACAAAATACCAATCAGGATTATTAAGGGAATTAATTTTTAAAAATGGAAAAGGCCTGGCTGTACCAGATATGAAATTGAACTAGGAAGATCACAACAATCTTGTATTGGCTAAGAAACAGAGAGGAGGATCAATAGAATAGATTAGGTAATCAACACATGAGAATGTCCATTGCAACTTAGTGTTTGATAAATCCAAAGATCTAAGCTTTGGGGAAAAGAACTCAGTATTTGATAAAAAGAAAATCCTGGTGTAACTGTAAACCAATATGGTAGAGATTAGGCATGGACATCTCACACCATACACAAGAATAAAGTCAAAAAGAATACTTGATCTAAAACTAAAAGGTTACACCATAAACAAATTAGGGGCATGTGGAAAAGTTTGCCTGTTAGATGTATGGATAAGGCAAGAATTTATGACTGAACAAGACATAAAGGGCATAAAAAGTGAAATAGGCAATTTTGATTACATTAAATTATAAAGCTTATATACAAATAAAACCAATGCAAATAAGACTAAAAGGGAAACAGAACATTTGGAAAAAATATCTTACAGCAAGAGTCTAACAAAGGCTTCATTTCTCAAACATATAGAGAACTTAAATTTATAAGAATACAAAGTATTCCCAAATGAAAAATGGTCAAAGGATATGAATAGGCAATTCTCAGAGGAAGAAATTAAACTACTCAGTGATTCAAAAAAAAAAATCCAAATCACTATTGAATAGAAAAATGCAAATTTAAACAACTCTGAGATATCACCTCACACCTACCAGGTTGGCTAACATGTCCAAAAAAAGAAAATTATATATTTTGGAAGGGATGTGGGAAATTTGGGACACTAATACATTGCTGGTAGAACTGAGAACTGATGCAACCATTCTGGAGACCAATATGGAAGCTGACTCTAAAGTTCCAAAACTCTATTTTCGAAATTGCAATACTACCACTAAGTCTATATGCCAATGAGATCAGAAACAAAGTAAAAAAGGCCCACCTTTACCAAAATATTTTAGTAGCTCTTTTTGTGGTGGCAAAAATTAGAATCTGAGGGGTTGCTCATCAACTGGGTAATGGAGGAACAAGTTGTGGTTTTTGGTTGTTAATGAAAATTAGTGTACCCTAAGGAATAATGAATAGGATGAGTTCAGAAAATAACTGGAAAGACATATTAAACTGATTACAAGTGAAGTTAGAAGAAGCAGTAGAACAATGTATACAGTAACAGCAATATTATAGGATGATCAACTGTGAAGTTCTAAACTGTTATCAGCAAAACAAGTCTCCAAGATAACCACAAGAGACTTATGATTAAAATACTATCCACAATAAAAAAAAGGAACTGTTGGAATCTGATTACAGATCAGAACAGACTATCTTTCATTATATTTCCTTCATGAAATTTCCATTGTATGCAGGATGTGTATCTTCTATCACAACATGAGCAATATGGAAAAATGTACTACCTGAAAGAATGGTGCATAACCTATACCAGAGTATTCACCACCTCAGAAAGGACAGGAGAGTAAGCACCTAAAAATCTATCAATGACAGCGATAATGACAATGAAAATAGCAATAATGGCAAAGACAGCAATCTCACAACTGATCTAGATGATGAATTGATTTATTGAGCAATGGTTAAATTGTACACAGATGACAATGATATTATCTATAAACATGTATGTTCTTATATAGATATACAATATACATACTTTTTTCTTTAAATATTTATAAGAAATATGTTTATATAATATATGTATATTCTGTGAAATATTCATATGAATTAAATAATGATAGTTACAACAACAGTTGATATTCATATAATAATACCAGAGTTGCAATGGACTCTAAATACAGTATCTCTTTTCAACCTCAAAACAATCCCCAAAATAGGGGGTTCTTAACTGTTTTATGGCATAGACCTCTTCAGCAGTCTGGTGAAACCTATGGAAATATCACAGAACTGTGTTTGTTGCCAACATTCATAATTAAAGAAAATGTTACATTTATGTTAGAGATTAATTCATAGAAAATATAATTTTATTTTTCTAATCCAAGTATACAGATCTTCAGAAATCTGTTCATGCCCCTCAGGTTATACACCCTTCTATAAAGTAAATGTTACAGATTTTATTATCCTAATAGAGATGTTGAAACTGAAATTGAGAAGCTAAATGATTTAACAAGTTCAGGGTCATACAGAAAATGGTTCAAATAAGAAAAATTTTGTTGAATAAACAGAATGATATAGTTATCTAAGGGACTCATGGATGGGATAGCATCGATGCTGAACACTTAATGAAGGATAGGAATTTACTAGTTGATTTGGCAAGACATTACAGTCACTGCTAAGAGTGGTCAAAGGTTAAAGGTAAAAACAAAGATAAAGGATAAAGGGAGACAAAGTGTTCGCCAGAGAACCTGGAGAACCATGTTGTCCAGAGCAGAGTGACATAAAGGAATGTGATATGAGGTAAGTTGGAGAAAAGAAGTTGCTCTCTGATTATAGAGAATCTTTAATTTCAGGCACAGAGGTCTGAATATTTTAAAGTTGTTACATTACAAAATGTTATGGACTTTCTTGTTTATAGCAATATCTGTTCTTTATTGTTTGAGAAGAGAACACTTCAGGGAGATTCAGGAATAGGAGACCATGATTAATGACTTTTAAGTATTTAAAAGGCTATCAAATGGAGGAGGATGAGACATGTTATGCTTGGCCCTAGAGAGCAACATTAGAGATCTAAAGGTAAAAATTACAAAGAGGTGAATCAAAGAATGGAAAATGCTGAATAGGGAAATGGCAGATTCCAACTTCAGTGAAGTTTTTTGAGCAGAGATCAGATGATAATTTTTTTGGGGGGGGGGAGAGCGACTGTCACAAAGGAGATTCTTGTTTAGATACAAGTTGACTATAAAGACCCTAAATTCCCTTATGTCCCCATAATTTTATAGTTTGTCATTAGGAATATTCACTAATATAGAACAACTCATTCTCTCATAGAATGTGCAATTTGCAAATTATTAGATTTGGTTTTCTTAATGATCTCTGATAAATATAATATTTTTCTTTATAAGATAAAAAGGAGCATGGGCAGAAGAATGTGGGGGCTTAGGGAATGGGTCATACAAGTGAGGAGTGGTTTCCATTTAACCAACTCACACAGGAATATTCTAGGAACTGATGACACAACGCAGGGAACTATAGAAGAAAGAAAATGCAAGATACTTTGAATCGTATCACTTTCTCTGAATTGTGGTGTTACTCTGTAGCTTTGATGAATGATTTCATTCAGTTCCTTTTTATTTTTTCTCCTGACCAGCCCAATACTTAAGCATCCATATAAATAAAAGGTAGGATGACTAAGTTGAAAAGACCTTAGATTTAGAGTTAGAAGACTTGGGATCAAATCCTCGTTCACCTTTTTGCTGCCTCTGTAACAACTTAACCACTTTGGGCTATACAAGGACAGCTGGATTAGTCTCTTCCAGGTCTAAATCCTATGATCTTGACACATTTAGGGGAAAAACGTGCACATTCTGTGTTGCATCATGTTGCACTTAATTTCAAAAACCTTCAAGAATATTTCATCTATGATTACCTATAAATGTTATACTATCAATAGGTTCTTTTCTGTTCATTGTCTAGGGTCTGGTCCAGGGGCAGGTTGAGTAAGTTATTTTACATGAAAAATTATAGTTCTGAAGAGCTCTGGAGATTGACTGGTCATAACAACAAAGTATTTCTCTCTAACCAATCTCAGGGGAAATCAGATGAGTTTCTGATTACATATGAGTATATATAATAATTAAATAGGTAAGAATAAGTGCAACCCATAGTTATTATTATCTGCAATATCTTTAAGATTTTGGCATCAGAATGAGATGACGGTTATAAAAGGGAGGAAAAAAAAACTGAAATTGATGAGGAAGCAGGGTTCACATGGAAAGAATTAAAAAACTGTTCAATCAAGACAAGTTCTTGGAAGTTGAAATGTGAAGATGATATAGCTAGTTGTGTACCAGGCTCTGGAAGTCTATAGATAGAGATGAGTGCACAGTATTAATGATACCTATAGAGATAGGTGGACAGACAATCGTACTGTTTTACATACATATAATCATATGTATATCTATATATCTGCATTTAAACACTTTTTGCACCATTGGTTCATATCTCTTTTTATCTCCATATATGTATATATTATATATATGTACACACATATATATGTATCTGTCTATATATGTCTATAGATCTGTGAACATATGTGTGTACATGTATTTAGCAGACACTAAACTGATATGCAACCCAGAAGTAATAACCAAATGATCATCACTGAATTACCATAGTCAGACATTCAAAGCAGTTCTCATCTATGGTGGCTGGAAGGAGGAAAATGGTGTCGATAGCCCTGATGAATGGCACCATTGCATCTACTAAAGAGGTACTTCTGCATGAAAGCAGAGAATTGAGGAAATCTTGGTTTATTCATTCTTACTTCTACTGGCTTATTATAATGGTTTCAAAGTGGTATGTATTGATAAAAGGAATTATGGCAAAATGGTGCATCCTCAGGAGTCTAGTTTCCTGGGCAGTTTTCCCTATGTGTCTGTAATCAGATTCTATGTATTGTGTAGGTCCATAGTGATGTCTTGTGAACCAAGCTGCTTCACATCTCTTGAATATCATAGGCACACAGTGCCTGGAGTTATTCTGGATCAGTATTACATTAAACAGAGATGATACTGTGGCAATATCTTCTGAGACCTTCTATTCTCTGGAACTTGCTACTATTATAGTCAAAGGACTCTGGATGACAATACCTATCCTTAACATATACAACTGAAGTTTAAATCATTTAAATTGAGGTTCACATTTTGAAAATGCTCTGAGAGGCTATGAATATGAGACAAAGAATTTGGAGAGGTCATGTATTTCATCAAGGCTGTGAGTCCCCTTAATTTTCTCTATAAAGATCTTTTAATTCTCTCTCCAAAAAATTCCTATGTGCTTTGGGATGAACAAAAAAAGAGGATTTCAAGATGGCCTCCAAGATCTTAAGTGTAAACCTTTGAGGGTGTGATAAGGACATCCTTGCATAGCTGAGACAATGAGGGCACCCAAGCCTCCTTTGATGCCTCAGAGACTGGTGATAGGTAATGAAGTAGAAACAGAGCAATCTGGAGGTGATGAAGGAAGGAAGAAGTATAGACTGAGAGCCAACCTTTGTGATAGGTGACATTGAGTTTGAGTTGAAGAAGAGAACCTAAAACTTCAAACTGTACTTTCATCTGGTTGGCACCTGTACTCTTGCAGACAAGCATATGTTTTCATGGATAGAGTTATAAATAAAACTATTCTGGAGGTTTATTACTATTTGTAAGCATTTATTAGTAAAGAAAGAGAGAGATAGAAAGACGGTTTTCAGTCTTTCTAACTTTAGGGAAAGAGCCAGCCTCCATTTCAGCTCAGTGACTGAGGCCATGGCTTGCCAGAGATGGCCAAATAAGATGAGAGCAAAGAACCAACCCAGGGAGTCAGTTAGGAAGTAAAAAAGACCCCTCTCCTTACCAACATCACTTTTTAATAACTCTCGCTTCTCTTTCCATGACTCTAAATTATTATTGTTCATCATTCATTTTGAAGAGGATCAATGACATCACAAGATGATGTCTTGTTTTGCACTTGAATTGCATGTAGGTGAGGAAGAATTGCACACAGTCATCATCCTTTTCCAGTCATCAACTTATAGAGTCAAGACAAAATTCAGGATAACTGGTGGTGGCCCAAGGTGCAGTGGATGTTCATGGTATCTTCAATGTTTGCCCAATCTCTAAGCTCTCCACAGCTCTTCCTTTGGCTGCCTCCATGATTGTTGAAATAAATTATTCTAATCTTCCCATTCTGCCAGCAGAAGTCTTCACATGGTTGGAGTAGACATCCCCCTAAATCACCAGGTTAAAGAGAGGACTAGCACCCATAGTGTGATGTCTTGCCCTTTTCAGGGCTGCTCATCCACCTGTGAGGTACATCTTTCACTCAACTCTCACTTGTAGTTCCAAGAAGCTGTGGTATGTGTAACAATTGACTATATCTCAGTCAAACTGTTTCAGTAGATGGACTAAACCAGGTTGAGGGCAACTGACAGGTCTCAAATATATCAGTGACTTAGGGAAATGTATTCAAGTACTGACCTAGTGATGCTTTATATACTTGTCACCCAAATCTATAAAGAGGATTCAAGTCTACAAAGATTTATTACCATTTGGCCATAGGAAGATAGATTCTTTTGACCACAACAATGCTCCTAGATGCTTCACCAAATCAGAATCTGTATAAGTGGAGAAAATAAGCACCCAGATGAAACCATAGACCCTTGGAGTATGGAAATAAGTATCTTATATTGAAATGATTTTGAATATGTATTTAATGCCCTTTCCTGTTTATTATTTCATTTTATTCTTATAGTGTGAAAGATAGGAAGGAGTAGAGAATACTAAAATCTCCCTTATTCAGATGAAAACCCGCTGAAAGAAAATGATTTTTGTAAAGAGCCAGGACTACTATTCCCAGCTCCATGCTGTCTTCAGTAGCCCTCTATCAATCCATTTGTTCTGATTCTGAGTTCTCGCATATCCTTCAGGGCAAGATGATTTCTCTTGCTATCTCTGTGCCATTTCTCAGATCTAGCAGGAAATTCTGGACACCCACACACTTAGTGGATCCCTATGGGGTATTATTACTCAGACTATAAAAGTCAGATTGACTTTCTAAGCCTGAATCATGCCACAACACTGCTGAGCCCTGCCAAGTTCAAACATGGTTCCTCTTGCTCAGGAGAGTTTTACTATTGTATAGATGAGACTTTTGAGTCATCTCTCCCTTCCCCCAATGGGCACAGCTTCAAACAAGACCTCACCTAACCCTCTCTCAGGGGAGAGGAGCCATGGGCTGTTCTAAATGAAAGGCGGATGAGCCTAGAATAGAGGGTAGCTAACGTTCCTCAGCTTTTTGCCTTTTCCTTTTCTCATTACACTTTAAAGGTAGGAATGCCCCGCTGGGCTTGGTTCTGTTCAGTGTAATTGTTTCTAATTTATGCTTCTTCTGCATCATGAGCCTACAAGCACATTCAGGCTCAGGCCAGAGAGTTTGCCTCTCCAACAGGAGAGGAAAGCTTTTAAGCCTTGAAGGCCTGTTTGTCAGAGGTAAATGCATTGGCTGCAACTTATAATCAACGGCTTCTTTTCATTTTCCTTCGAAGGGTTAGACTATAGAACAGACTCCAGGAATTTCAGTAGAGGAGCATATTGTAGTGATAGCATTTGTCCTCTGTGATGGCTGGAGTTGGGGTTTTTAGATGGCATGAAATTCTCTTGCTGCACCAGAGCAACTTAATTACTAGAAATTAAGCAAATGGATGTCAAACATGGCAACATGGAATTACTTTCAATGAAATGAGTTCTCTTTGCTTGCAAAGCTGGTTCTGATCAGAAATTTCCAACAGAGCTCTGCTTTGTATGTAGAAACAACTATAAATTGGCCTGAAAGTGAGTTTCTTTTTTGAATATTTGTGGGAACAAATATTGAGGCCACTTCATATTCAATTTTGAATGTGGATCAATTCCAGATATGGGATAAGCTAAAGAACAAGCACTAAGTTTTGTTTTTTAAAAAAATGTATTTATGAACCTAACCCAAAACCTACATAAAGTCTGGGCACTATAAATCCGAGCAAATTAAAATTGCCTTTCTCTTTGAACATCAAGAAACAAAACAGAGAATTTTAGGGGAGGAGTGAGAGAGGTTAGAGTCCAAAGGCACCAGTTTTTGATATAACAAGTATGGTACCAAGACTGTTATATAGGAAGGACTGAGGATGAGATATTCCACCTAATAAACTGCTATGATTAGTCAGTCAGAGCATGGGGGCAAAGAGTTGACTGGCTTCTTGGACAATTCCAGCCCAGACCTTTGAAATGGTGATTCAATGCAGACCAATTACAGGGTAAGTTCCATTATACTTCATTTGTTCATTCAACAAACACTATGTGCCAGGCACTGTAGTATGTTTTTGAAATAGAAAGACAAAAAGGAAAAATATCTTGCCCTCATATAGCTTGCTTCTTTTAAGGGGAAAGATGTATATGTGAAAGTAAATACAAAATAGTTATAAAATTATACATATTAATTAGGAGGATGTAACTGAAGTGTGGCATCAAGTGAGGACTTATTATAAGTCAGTCTTTGAAAGAAGCCAGGCATTCTAACTAGCTAGACAGTAAGGAAGGAGCACATTTCAGAAATGAGAAATAATCTTTTTAAAGGCCTAGAATCTGGCTCCAGCCTATCTTTCCAGGCTTATAACACAACCATACCTTGCAAACTTGGCTTCTAGGCTATTCTTTACTCACAACATTCCATCTCTTCTCCTTGTGCTTTTGCCTAGGCCCTTCCTGGTACCTGGAATGTACTCCTTCTTAAGCTCCATCTAGATTCCTTCTAAACTCAGTCCAGCTGCTCCTTCTTACAGGAAAATTTTCTTGATTGTTCTAGCTGCAAATCCCTTCTCCCAACAACAAGAAAATTACCTTTTTTTATCTTCATACATATTTTATGTTTACTTACTTGTTTATATCTTGTCCTCATCCCCTGCCCAAAAAGAAAGTATGTTCCTTGAGAGGACAGTATTTGAGTCTTCATTACCTAGCATGGTACCCAGTACATATTTATTAGATGCTATTTGATTAATTGATTGATAGAGATGAGAGACTCAATGTCATGAATGACGAATATATACCAATTTGGTTGGAAAATAGAATGTGTGCAGAGAAGTAATGGGATGGTAAGCTAGAACTGGGGTATAAAGATCTTTAAAAGCAAAACAAAAACTGTATGTTGTTCCTGGAAGTGATGGTGGGGAAGAGGAATGAACTCTCAAATGGGGAAATAAAAGATCAAATCTTTTGAAACTATGTGGCAGTGAGAATGTAGATAAGGCAGGGTGAGGAGATTTTTGTAATAATCTATATGAAAATGAGGAAGACCTGAACTAAGGTGAGGGCCTTATGAATAGAGAGAGTGATGCAGAGAAAGTGTATTGCAGAAAGGGATTGACAAAACTTGACAAGTAATTGATTTTTTAAGTTTGGTGGAGAAAGAACAATCAAAGGCCATTACTCAGTAAACCTGAGGAACTAGAATAGTGGTGTCCTTAGCAGAAATAGGGAGATTAGGAAGAGAGAATGGTATGAGAAGAAAAGATAAATTACAGTATTGTAATGAGAGTAGTGGGTCCCCCATGTGTAATGAGGCTCACCTGTGGGGAAGAGACTTATTGTTTTGATACTTAAAAAGAAGCAGAATAAACATCTCTAGAATATTCTCCTCACCTCACTTCTCTAAGAAAGACTTAAATTTTTGCCAGAAGGGAAAGCAGAAATTTGAGATCAAAGTCTACCACTCTGCTCTCCTCAGAGAAGGAAGTAGTGGGCTAAAATATATTTATTTCCTCCCTTAAATAATTTTCATCTAGGGGATATAACTAGGTTCAAGCTGATTTTTATTGCATTGTCATGGGGAGGGGAGGTAATGGAAAACCATAAGCTCTATATTCAAGGTTTTATCCCTTTCTCACCTAAGACCAGTTTCCTAATTAACACAATGAATAGCAAAGAAGCCTATTCATCCAAATCATAGTAAAACAGAAATCTGCAAAGGTATATGCTCAGAAGAATTCATACCTAACAATTGAGATTGAAGGAGTGCTCTCTGAGAGCACCTCAAACAAGAGAGATGATCACAGATCTCACCCAAGGGGAAACTCCCTGAAGGTTCCATTTGGCAAGCTGAGAATAGGGGCATGACAGAGATTTTCAGCTAATATCAGATCTTCCCATTTTCATTCAGCAATATCTCTCTTGCAGCTAGAAGCCAAAAGTTCCCAAACTGACTCAATGCTTGAAGAAGGACCAGCATATGAAGAATCCCAAAGGGGACTAGTCCTTAAGAGTGCTGAAGGGGAACTAAAAGGGGACTTTCCCTTGTAGCTCTTGGAAAGGATGCACTGAGAATTAAAGCTTTCTTATCAACTTATTCCATCTCTCCTGCAGGGCAGGGTTCATCTATTTGGAAATATCCATAGGTAGCTGGTTAGGTAGATCTGTAGTTTGGGAGAATGATTAACATCTTATAAGCAGATGTGAGAGTCATCAGGATAGAGATGATAGTGGAACTCATTGAAACTGATAAACCACTAATATATATATATATATATATATATATATATATATGGAGAGAGAGAGAGAGAGAGAGAGAGAGAGAGAGAGAGAGAGAGAGAGAGAGAGAGAGAGAGAAGTAGGTTCCAGTAGTCTTCAGGGAGATACTATAAAGAGAAGACAAGTCAGAGATGATCCAGAAATATTTCAATATTTGAAGGAGTTGCTACTTCATTAATGTTGGTACTGTCTCTACTCATGCAAATTTTAACCCTAATTTGTCTCATTAAATTATTTCCATGAGTTGTTGTGACTGAATTTTTTTTCCTTCTTAACTCATTTCTAATGTATTATTCTTTGTATTTTTGTCACTCTTGTACTCCTTGTGTTTAAGACATTCCTTTCTTTTGTTCTTCTGTTTCTGTTCTTTGTGTGGTTGCTCTCTTGGGCTTATCTCTTAGACTGGCTTCAATATTATTTCTTCATTGAGTTTTGTGCTTGATTCTGTTTACTCATATTTGTAACCAAATCAGTTTGGAATTTGGGCTCAGGTCCCCTCTAACAATATTATATAAATTGGTCAGCCTAGCTTGAACCTGATCTCCATATAACCTTCATTATGACCTAGATGAAAAGACTGGTATTAAGACAAGCTTCTGCCTCAATGCATGGCTTTTCATGTAATCTTCTGTTAGTTCATTGCAGGCTCTGTTCTGTGCCAGTCTCTGGCTCCTTGAATTCCTATTTGGGAGTTGGTTCCATCCCCTCCTGTGGTCCTGACAGGTCCCAGTAAGACACTAGGGATCAGTCTGGTCTCATGCCTCCTGAACCAGCCTTTCTGGTGCACGTATTCACCTGACTCTGTCTCCTACTGTGGCTTCCAGGACTCAGATTTGCACAGTGAGGCCCTGTTTCTCTATACAGTGCCCTAAAATAGTTGCATCTATTCTCTGCTTCTGTGTTTTCAAGTGAGAGATGGAATCTGGCTTTAGATCCCTAATTATTGAAGTTATTAAGGCTTGTGATTAGCTTATTTAGAACACTAACTACATTCAGGTTTGATTATGGCTACTCAGGTTGGATTCCCTGATGCAGCTTCTCTGCTTCATTCTTCAGTGCTTTTCCCAGAGGTAATATGGTCCTTCTCTCCTACCTTTGTTGCTTTGTTGGCTTCTTCATTAACTGAACAGTGTTGTTTTCCTTGGTATATAACCCCTCTACCAGTCTCCATAAATCTTCTTTATTTTTATTAACACTTTCTTTGCATAGAACTTTTATCTCTTGGGTTTATTTATCAAGTGTCTATTCTGAGTGAAGCCCTTCTTAGATATTTGATGTTGGTTTATATTATATAGTTGGGCTTTTATTCTACTTTGTATATTACCATCTGAACCATAAGTTTATCTTTCATTGTAAGACTATCTTTGTTCAGGAGGTGATCATTGAATGCATTGCATTTTCATACTGTCCTCTAATTCTGAAATATAAAGGGAATTTTCTTTAAGATTTATTGAAATACAGTGTCTGAGGCATTTGACATTTTTTTTGGCTTCTTTGGCATAAAACATTTTTCAATCTTCTAAAAAAAGTCTAAAATTTCAAAAAAAATTCTTTCCTTTCCCACTCTTCAAACAATCTAGAATATTAGATCTTTTGATTAATGTATTTAAACTTTTCTTGGGTGTTTTAATCCTCTCTTTCTTTTCTTTGTCTCCATTGTTGAAATAATCACTAAACATTTGCTTTAGAATTTAGTCATCTCCAAGAAGGCTTTCCTTTAAAGAATATGTCCTATCCCTATTTCTATGCTATTAATAAAGAATAATTCTGACATAACTAGAAGTTATATCATAGCATTAGAAAGACTTCTACAAATCATCTTGATCCAGCCTTCTAATTTTACATAAGAAAACACTGAGATTCAATAAGATGAAGCATTTTGCCTAGAAGGGGAAGAACTAGCAAATGAATAGGCCTCTAAAGTAATGCCAAAAGATAGACACGTTTTTCTGAGAGAAAAACAGGTATATGCCTGTCAAAAGCCTAATAGATGAGTTAAATTGCTGTTGTCTTTCCTACTCATAAAGGACCAACCAAAATGACCATATTGGTGATGTCTTTTGATTCATGTGTTAATTGGATTTTAGGGAGGCAAAGTTGCACAAAGGTGTTGGCCTCCCTTTTCCAGAGTCATCAAAGTCCAGTGACAAAACAAAAGTCAAGATGACTGGCAGTGACTCAAGATGCAGTGGATAACAATGGCTTCTCTGATGTCTGACCAAGTTCTCAGTCTCGACAACATCCAATTCTGTTGTCTTCATGGCCAGTGGCACATATTGTTTTCATCTGCCCATTCCACCAACAGAAGTCTTCACATACCTTATTAGACAACCCCCTAACACATTTATGTGAATGAGACCAGTCCTTAAGCTCCACTTGATATAGTTGGTCTGCCAAGACAGTTTTACAAGGGTGTACCTATTGTGATTGCTACAACTTCTTGGAGCCACAGCTGAAAGTTGAGTACCACGTGGACCAAAGGTTGATGAGGAGCTCTGAAAGGGGCTCAGCAAGCCCTCACAAGAGAGGTACTCATTTTCTTTTTTTTTCTTTTTTTAATTTAGAATATTTTTCCATGGTTACATGATTCATGATTTTTTCCACCCCTTTTCTCTTCCCCCTCCAGGAGCTAACAAGCAATTCCACTGGGTTATAAGTGTATCATTATTCAAAACCTATTTCCATGTTATTACTATTTGCAATAGAGTGATCATTTAACATCAAAACCCTAATCATATCCCCATTCCCCTATGTGATCAATCATATGTTTTTCTTCTGTGTTTCTGCTTCCAAAGTTCTTTCTCAGGATGTGGATGGCATTCTTTCTCCAAGTCTCTCAGAATTGTCCTGGATCATTGCATTGCTGCTAGTAGAAAAGTTAAGGTACTCATTTTCCCTAAACATCTTATATACCCCTAAATTAAGTGACATCAAACTGCAAAATGTAACCATAGACTCTCTAACCTTTAGGATCAAATATAAATGCCTCTCGTCAGCATTCAAAACTCTTTACAATTTTGACCAGCCTATCTTTCTGGCCATATTGAACATCATTTCCCTAATTATGCTCACTAAGGACCAAATTTGTGATTTAGCAAGAATTCTGTTATCCATTTAAAGTATTCCTCTCATCTTCGTATCTTTGCTCCAGTGACTTAGATGAACTCCTTCCTCATATCTGCATCTTTAGAATTCCTAGTCTCTTTAAAACTTCAACTAAAGTACCAACTTCTAATTTAGGTCTTTCCTGAGGAATTCCACCTCTATTCCCAGCAGTTAGAATTCTTAGTACATCAACCTTTTTTCCCTCTCTCTCTATATGCACATGTTGCCTCTCTCTATATGTACATGTTGCCTCTCTTGATGCAAGCTTTTAAGGGTCAAGTCTATTTGATTTCATTCTGCATTTGTAAACCCAGTACATTGAATAGCACTTAGTCCTTATTAGGCATTGGATATTTTAAAAACTGAATAAAAACATTATTTTTAAATTATCAAAATTATATGAATATACCAATAATTTCAGAACAGACCTATGATGAAAGAAGATGTATTTTCTACCCCAGGACCTTTACAACACCTGTTTACTTTCATATTTAAGCATTCTTCTTAGTTTCTATTTTTTAAAGGATTCATTAAAAGGTCCATATTCCCAAACCTGACTTAATTCATCTCAGTATACAACCTTACCTCCATTATCTGCAATTTTAATGATTGATTAGCCAAGCTCATAAACCCCAATTATCTCTCATTTTCACTTTCTAATCCTCAGACCTGGGCAATAACTCATTCCCCAACTAAGTAATTTATTTGATCCTGTCCACAGGCTATTGAATATTCTAGAAGCAAGTAATTTCATCCTTCATAAATTTATAATGCTTAATTTTAACTGTTTCATTTTTCTTGATCAACAACTTTCGAATCCACTCATTGATACCCTATCTCCTTTCCTGAGGAAATTATTTCAAGCCTATTTTTCTCTGTTCAAACTTCTCACCACACGTTAAAACAGAAGATTTAGTACTCAAGTACATGGAAAAGCTTTAGGTCATCTGACTGGAATTCCTTAAACTCTTCTATTTTATGCATTAAAACTTCTATCATCACCTACCCTTTCCTCCTTTTCTCTTGTCCCAAGTAAAAAGATGTCCTTGGTCTTTACTAAAGACTCTCTAGTTATATTTTTAAACCATACTCTCCTACTCCTTCTTTATTCTTGCAATCATACCTATATATTCTCATGCATCTTCAGTCTTTCTCTCTCTGTTTGTCCTTTCCAATTTGTCTGCAGACATGTTTAAACCTATCCAAACCTTTCAAAAAAGTACCTTGTCTTCACACTGCTAGGCCATTTAGCTGTTTTATGTTTTTTCATGATAATTTTAAATATATATATATATGTGTGTGTGTGTGTGTGTGTGTGTGTGTGTGTGTGTGTGTGTGTGTGTGTATACCCATGACAAACTAGAAACATGAATTTCTTTTGAATTCTCCACATTATTAAAAAACCTGCTGGGAAAATTGGAAAATGGTCTGGCAGAAATTAGGCTAAAAATGACACCTTCCATCATATTCCACAATATATTTTTAATTGATACATGATATTAATAGTAAACATTATACCATAAAAGTATTAGAAGAGAAACATCATAAAAGTTTCAGTTAAAAATAGTAGGTATATTCTAACCAAACAATTAACTAGAGTCAATTACAAAAGATAAGAAATAAATCATTCTGATTAGATGAAATTGAAAAGCTTCTGTACAAACAAAATGAACAAATCTAGGAAAAAAAGGTAAATGGTCAATTGAGAAAAAATCTTTTTCTTAAAAATTTTCACTTAAAGATTTGATGTCCTCAAAAATTAGACAACTAATTAATAAGATATACATATATATAGTTGTATATTTAGATACATAGATATATACACATGTGTGTATATGTATAAAACCAAAATCCATTCCCCAATAATGAATGGTCAAAAGATACAAACAGTACTCAAAAGAAGAATTGACATATTTTAAACATTATATGAAGGAATGCTCCAAAACACTAAAAATGAGAGAAATACACATCACAACTACTCTAAGGTTTCACCTCACAAATAGCAAGCTGGCAAAACCTAATTATTTCCAACTACAGCTTCCAGCCACCTTTCTCACTGTATGTTCAACATTCAACTTCATTTTTCCTCTTATTATTACCTTTGGTGCTATTTAATTCTATAACATGAAGCATAGGGAACTGCCTTCTTCCCTTTATTTCCCCTAAAACCTGTTCTCCCCCCACTTTAGAAATGGAGTTTAAAAAAATGGAAAGAGCAAATGTTGGAGGGTTTGTGGGATAATGCATTGCTGGTACAGAACAGCTTTCTTGGAAAGTTTACTAGGTATCGTATAAATTAAGTAATTAACTGTCCATGTTCGTTGGCCAAGAAATTCCATTATCAAATACATCATGGATAAGAAGAAAAAATTTAGAGAAGTACTTTCTGTGTCAACAAAGAATTGAAAGTCAGTTAGTTCCCCATGATTGTAGACTGAAAACGAAATGGTGCATGAATGAAATGGAATATCATTGTATTATGGGAAACGGAAAACATGATGAATGGAGAAGAATGGAAAGATATCTCTGATCTTATACAGAATGAATTAAGCAGAGTTAAGAAAAAAATATATATATATATTGACTACAAAGATATAAAGTGAAACACAATCACAAAACCATCAGAAGTGAATGTTGCGAGAGACTTCCAGTCAAGATGGCAGCTTAGAGAAAGCTAAAGTTCAGATCTCCGGAAAACCCTTCCCTACCGATCTCAAACTATAAGCTCCTAAGGCGCCGAAATTCAAAACGATCAACAGCATAGACCCTGGGAATCCTCCTCCTGGACCTGGACCTGGATCAAAAGGTACGGCCCCCCTCAAAAGCCAGAACCCGAGATCACTCGGACCTAAGGGGTAGGTACAGAGTCCAAGGCTCCAGGAAGCTGCAGCCCCGCCCCCCTCAGAGAGCAGGGTCTTCTGAAACAACAGCAACCCTCAGGGTGGGCAAGACAGCCTCACCAGCTGGATCCTGCTATCCAACTCTCAGTGAAAGTCACTGCCCTTGGAGCTCCAGGAAGCCACGGCCCCTTCCCCCGCAGAGAGCAGGGTCCTCTGAAACAACAGCAACCCTCAGGGCCGACAAAACAGCCTCAGGGCCAGCTATTATGAAGGCAACTTCTGGAAAGCAACCCGACCCAGTCCAGTCGAGGGGGCACCTTAGCAGTAGGGAAACAGAGAGAGCCGGGGAAGAGTGTGGCCCCCTAGTCCGACCCTTCCATTCCAGTTCCAGTGAAAGTCATTGCCTTAAGGCATACTCAGTTTAACCCAGGGAAAGCTCATAGAACCGACAATCTGCCCAGGAATAAAGCCTCTGAATACCAGACAGAGATAAGAAAAGCTAATCCTCCCCATTCAGAGATGGCAAACTCCACATAAGCACAGAAGCCCCAAAATCCCAAGAAAAAATAAGAAGAAAGGGGCAACTTTGGACACATTCTACGAAGCCAAAATACAAAATACAGAGGAGATAGAAGACGATACACAAGAAAATGCTCTGAAACCTTCCAAAGGAAATGGAAACTCTCCACAAACACATGAAGAATTTGAATCAGAAATGACCAAAAAGATGGAAGCCTTCTGGGAGAAAAAGTGGGAAATAATGCAAAAGAAATTCACACATCTACAAAACCGGTATGACCAAACTGAAAAGGAAAACCAGGCTTTAAAGGCCAGAATCAGGCAACTGGAAGACAACGATCGTGTAAAAGAGCAAGAATTAATAAAGCAAAGCCAAAATACCAAGAAATTAGAAGAGAACATAAAATATCTCACCAACAAGGTGACAGATCTGGAAAATAGAGGGAGAAGAGATAATTTAAGAATAATTGGACTTCCAGAAAAGCCAGAAATAAACACCAAACTCGACATCGTGATACAAGATATAATCAAAGAAAATTGCCCAGAGATTCTAGAACAAGGGGGTAATACAGCCACTGACAGAGCTCACAGAACACCTTCTACACTAAACCCCCAAAAGACAACTCCCAGGAATGTAATTGCCAAATTCCAAAGCTCTCAAACAAAAGAAAAAATCCTACAGGAAGCCAGAAAAAGACAATTTAGATATAAAGGAATATAATCAGGGTCACACAAGACCTTGCAAGTTCTACTCTGAATGATCGTAAGGCATGGAACATGACCTTCAGAAAGGCAAGAGAGCTGGGTCTTCAACCATGAATCAGCTACCCAGCAAAACTGACTATATACTTCCAAGGGAAAGTATGGACATTCAACAAAATAGAAGACTTCCAACTTTTTGCAAAGAAAAGACCAGAGCTCTGTGAAAAGTTTGATACCGAAAAACAAAGAGCAAGGAATACCTGAAAAGGTAAATATTAAGGAAAGGGGAAATGCGAAAAATGTTATCTTCTTCTTTTACTCAAACTCTCTTCTATAAGGACTACATTTATATCAATCTATGTATACTAACATGTGGGGAAAATGTAATGTATAAATAGGGGGTAAAGAAAGACCAAATAGAATAATCTTTCTCACAGAAAGATTCACATGGGAAGGGGAGGGGAAGAAAACTCCTATAAGAAGGAGAGGAAGAGAGTTTTTACTTAAACCTTAATCTCATGGAAATCAACTCTGAGAGGGAAAACATCCAGATCCATTGGGATCTTGAATTCTATCTTACCCAACAAGGGTAGGGAGAAGGGAAAACCAAGGGGGTGAGGGGGAGAGGTAAAACAAAAAGGGAGGGAAAGAGAGGGGGGAGGGGGAGGGAACAAAAAGGGAGGGACTAAAAAGGGAAACATCAAGGGAGGGGACAAGGGGGACTGATTCAAAGTAAATCACTGGACTAAAAGGTAGAGCCAAAGAAGAAAAGGTTAGAATTAGGGAAGGATATCAAAATGCCAGGGAGTCCACAAATGACAATCATAACTTTGAAAGTGAATGGGATGAACTCACCCATAAAACATAGACGAATAGCAGAATGAATTAGAATCCGAAACCCTACCATATGTTGTATTCAAAAAACACACATGAGGCAGGTTGACACCCACAAGGTCAGAATTAAAGGATGGAGTTAGACCTTCTGGGCCTCAACTGACAGAAAGAAGGCAGGAGTGGTAATCATGATATCTGATAAAGCCAAAGCAAAAATAGACCTGATCAAAAGGGATAGGGAAGGTAATTATATTTTGTTAAAAGGGACTTTAGACAATGAGGAAATATCATTAATCAACATGTATGCACCAAATAATATAGCACCCAAATTTCTAATGGAGAAACTAGGAGAATTGAAGGAAGAAATAGATAGTAAAACCAAGAGACTTAAACCAACCATTATCAAATTTAGATAAATCAAATCAAAAAATAAATAAGAGGTAAAAGAAGTGAAGTGAATGAAATCTTAGAAAAATTAGAATAAATAGACATATGGAGAAAAATAAATAGGGATAAAAAGGAATACACCTTCTTCTCAGCACCACATGGCACATTCACAAAAATTGACCATACATTAGGTCACAGAAACATAGCACACAAATGCAGAAAAGCAGAAATAATGAATGCAGCCTTCTCAGATCACAAGGCAATAAAAATAATGATTAGTAATGGTACATGGAAAACCAAATCTAAAACCAATTGGAAATTAAATATGATACTCCAAAATCGATTAGTTAAAGAAGAAATCATAGAAACAATAATTTCATCGAGGAAAATGACAATGGCGAGACATCCTTTCAAACCTTTTGGGATGCAGCCAAAGCGGTAATCAGAGGTAAATTCATATCCCTGAATGCTAATATTAACAAACTAGGGAGAGCAGAGATCAATCAATTGGAAATGCAAATGAAAAAACTCAAAAGCGATCAAATTAAAAACCCCCAGCAGAAAACCAAACTAGAAATCCTAAAAATTAAGGGAGAAATTAATAAAATCGAAAGTGATATAACTATTGATTTAATAAATAAGACAAGAAGCTGGTACTTTGAAAAAACAAACAAAAGAGACAAAGTACTGGTCAATCTAATTTAAAAAAGGAAGGAAGAAAAGCAAATTAACAGCATCAAAGATGAAAAGGGGGACAGCACCTCCGATGAAGAGGAAATTAAGGCAATCATTAGAAATTACTTTGCCCAATTATATGGCAATAAATACACCAATTTAGGGGATATGAATGAATATATACAAAAATACAAACTGCCTAGACTAACAGAAGAGGAAATAGAATTCTTAAATAACCCCATATCAGAAAATGAAATCCAACAAGCCATCAAAGAACTTCCTAAGAAAAAATCCCCAGGGCCTGATGGATTCACCAGTGCATTCTATCAAACATTCAGAGAACAGTTAATCCCAATACTATACAAACTATTTGACATAATAAGCAAAGAGGGAGTTCTACCAAACTCCTTTTACGACACAAACATGGTACTGATTCCAAAACCAGGCAGGTCAAAAACAGAGAAAGAAAACTATAGACCAATCTCCCTAATGAATATAGATGCAAAAATCTTAAATAGGATACTAGCAAAAAGACTCCAGCAAGTGGTCAGAAGGATGATTCACCATGATCAAGTAGGATTTATACCAGGGATGCAGGGCTGGCTCAAAATTAGGAAAACCATCCACATAATTGACCACATCAACAAGCAAACCAGCAAGAACCACATGATTATCTCAATTGACGCAGAAAAAGCCTTTGATAAAATACAACACCCATTCCTATTAAAAACACTAGAAAGCATAGGAATAGAAGGGTCATTCCTAAAAATAATAAACAGTATATATCTAAAACCATCAGCTAATATCATCTGCAATGGGGATAAACTAGACGCATTTCCAATAAGATCAGGAGTGAAACAAGGATGCCCATTATCACCTCTACTATTTGACATTGTACTAGAAACACTAGCAGTAGCAATTAGAGAAGAAAAAGAAATTGAAGGCATCAAAATAGGCAAGGAGGAGACTAAGTTATCACTCTTTGCAGATGACATGATGGTCTACTTAAAGAATCCTACAGATTCAACCAAAAAGCTAATTGAAATAATCAACAACTTTAGCAAAGTTGCAGGATACAAAATAAACCCACATAAATCATCAGCTTTTCTATATATCTCAAACACAGCTCAGCAGCAAGAACTAGAAAGAGAAATCCCATTCAAAATCACCTTAGACAAAATAAAATACCTAGGAATCTACCTCCTGAGACAAACACAGGAATTATATGAACACAATTACAAAACACTCTCCACACAACTAAAACTAGACTTGAGCAATTGGAAAAACATTAACTGCTCATGGATAGGACGAGCCAATATAATAAAAATGACCATCCTACCCAAACTTATTTATCTATTTAGTGCCATACCCATTGAACTACCAAAATACTTCTTCACTGGTTTATAAAAAACCATAACAAAGTTCATTTGGAAGTACAAAAGATCAAGGATATCCAGGGAAATCATGAAAAAAACTACATATGATGGGGGCCTTGCAGTTCCTGACCTTAAACTATATTACAAAGCAGCAGTCATCAAAACAATTTGGTACTGGCTAAGAAACAGAAAGGAAGATCAGTGGAATAGACTGGGGGAAAGCGACCTCAGCAAGACAGTATACGATAAACCCAAAGATCCCAGCTTTTGGGACAAAAATCCATTATTCGATAAAAACTGTTGGGAAAATTGGAAGACAGTGTGGGAGAGACTAGGAATAGATCAACACCTCACACCCTACACCAAGATAAATTCAAAATGGGTGAGTGACTTAAACATAAAGAAGGAAACCATAAGTAAATTGGGTAAACACAGAATAGTATACATGTCAGACCTTTGGGAGGGGAAAGACTTTAAAACCAAGCAAGACATAGAAAGAATCACAAAATGTAAAATAAATAATTTTGACTACATCAACTTAAAAAGCTTTTGCACAAACAAAACAAATGTAACTAAAATCAGAAGGGACACAACAAACTGGGAAACAATCTTCATAGAAACCTCTGACAAAGGTTTAATTACTCAAATTTATAAAGAGCTAAATCAACTGTACAAAAAATCAATCCATTCTCCAATTGATAAATGGGCAAGGGACATGGATAGGCAGTTCTCAGATAAAGAAATCAAAACTATTAATAAGCACATGAAGAAGTGTTCTAAATCTCTTATAATCAGAGAGATGCAAATAAAAACAACTCTGAGGTATCACCTCACACCTAGCAGATTGGCTAACATAACAGCAAAGGAAAGTAATGAATGCTGGAGGGGATGTGGCAAAGTAGGGACATTAATTCATTGCTGGTGGAGTTGTGAACTGATCCAACCATTCTGGAGGGCAATTTGGAACTATGCCCAAAGGGCGACAAAAAAAAATCTACCCTTTGATCCAACCATAGCACTGCTGGGTTTGTACCCCAAAGAGATAATGGACAAAAAGTCTTGTACAAAAATATTCATAGCTGCGCTCTTTGTGGTGGCCAAAAACTGGAAAACGAGGGGATGCCCATCAATTGGGGAATGGCTGAGCAAGTTGTGGTATATGTTGGTGATGGATTCTATTGTGCTAAAAGGAATAATAAAGTGGAGGAGTTCCATGGAAACTGGAACAACCTCCAGGAAGTGATGCAGAGCGAGAGGAGCAGAACCAGGAGAACAGTGTACACAGAGACTAATACACTGTGGTATAATCGAACGTAATGGACTTCTCCATTAGTGGCAGTGTAATGTCCCTGAACAATTTGCAGGGATCTAGGAGAAAAAAACACTATTCATAAGCAAAGGATAAACTATGGGAGTAGAAACACTGAGGAAAAGCAACTGCCTGAATACAGCGGTTGAGGGGACATGACAGAGGAGAGACTCTAAATGAACACTCTAATGCAAATATTATCAACATAGCAATGGGTTCAAATCAAGAAAACATGTAATGCCCAGTGGATTTACGCGTCGGCTACAGGGGGTGGGAGGGAGGAAAAAAATATGATCTATGTCTTTAATGAATAATGCTTGGAAATGATCAAATAAAATATATATTTAAAAAAAAAAGTGAATATTGCAAAGTTACAAAGAACAAGAATGGCCCAGACAGAAATTTCATCACTACTTTGCAGAGATGAGAGGCCCATGAGTGTGGTTTATCAAATTTCTATTTGCTTATTGGTTTTACTCATTTGTTTTCTCTTTTTTTCTTCATAAGTAGTATTTGTTATTTTTGATGGCTCACAGACACACACATACAGGCATTCACCCAATTCCTCGAATCTTCATTACCCTTTCTCTCCTTACCTCATTGCAATGATTTTCTCTCTAAATTGATTTCTCCTTCATTTCCTTCTTTTGTTAGCACTTTTTTGCTCCCATATTCAAAACCTTGTTGCTATCACTCTTTGACTTCCTGTGCTGATCTTGTTTGATTATTTACCAAATCCTGACCATTCTTCTTATGTAACATTTTCTGCATACCTACCTTCCTTACTAAAACCATTGCCAGCATCCAAATAGAGGATCTTCTTAAGCTAAGCTTGGCTATTGAAAGTTATTCTTGATACCACTTTCTGCCCCTTCACTATATTCTTCATATCTCTATCTTCCTAATAACATATATTGGTAGTCATAGAATTCCTCTCTTCAAGAGATTTTTAGTTCATATTTCCTGTCAAGTGAATATGATCATTTTCCTGATATTCAATGTCCTCCATAATCTGGTACCACTCTTTCTTTCTATTCTTACCCTCTATTATTTTATATGCTCTCTCAGAGCCCAACAATCTCCCAAACACATCCAACACTTTCATATTCCTAAAATATTCTTTCTCTTTTCATTCTTTTAAGCCTAAATAAAATGCTAACTTCTTCAGGAAATTTTCTTTAATCTTCCTTCAGATCCTCCAAAGCACTGTGCATTTCCCTAAGATACTTATGAATTATAATTATTTATATAGACACAAACACCGTCTATGCTACTAGAATGTAATCATAATAATTATTATTCACATTTTTATAGTATTTTATATTTTGCAAAGTTCTTTCTTTACTGAGACACCATTAAGTATAAATATTATTGCCATTTTAGAAATGAGGAAACTGAGTAACAAATATCTCCTGGTTACATATATAGTAAGATAGAAAACTAGCTCCTCTTCTTAGTACCTCAGTGAACTCAAGTTAATTATTTAACCCTGTAGTACCTCAATTTCCTCATCTATTAAATGAAAGGATTAGACATTATGATGTCTAAGATCCTTGCCAGTTCTATATCTATGATTATATGATCCTATGATCTTAGCTTCTAGTTTTGAATATTTTTTTGTACACCAATCTTCTCAAGTAGTAACATGAAATAAAAAGTGATTATTATATGAATAATAAAACTAGACTTGAGAAGGAATAGCACCAAGACTCTGAATAAGACAGCACAGTTGGATATAGTGTTGGACCTAGAGTCAGGGAAATCTGATTTAAAATTAAGCCTCAGATACAAACTAGCTATGTGATCCTGTGTAACTTAATTAGCTTATTTGCCTCAGATTCTGCATCTGTAAAATGGAGGTAATAATATCTACCATTTAGGGTTGTTGCTATGATTAAAGAAGATAATAATTATAAAGCATTTAGCACAGTTTCTATTAAAATGTGTACTATATAAATATATAAACTTATATTGTTTTGTTCAGTTGTTTGCATTTCTGTCCAACTCTTAGTGACCCCATTTGGGGTTTTCTTGGCAAAGATACTGTAGTGTTTGCCATTTTCTTTGACAACTCATTTTACAGATGAGGAACTCAGATTAGCAGAGCTAATTGATTTGTCCAAGGTCATACAACCAGTAAATGTCTAAGGCCAGATTTGAACTCAGGAAGATGAGTCTCCTTGACTCCAGGGCCAGTACTCTATCCAGTGTATCATCTAGCAGGTTATTATTGTCATTATTACTATTAATCTGTGCAAATGAGAAGCAAATATAAAAAGGATAACTGAAATGTATACTTGATAAAATCTTATTTTTATATATTTTTCAGAATACTTTCACATAAGATGATACCTGCTCTCTGATGCAGGCAAAAATAGATTTTACTACACTCACTTGACAGATAAAGATATTAAGAGGTTATGACTTATTCAAGGTCATGTAGAGAAAAGTACATTGTGACCTTGAACCTTATGTCATGATCCTTAATCCAATTTGCCATTCACAAACTATCATTTAATATGCTACTGGAAATGCCAACAATTAAAATAATAGAGTAACACTGTCATAATTTCAAATCAGAGAAGTAGGGACCAAATTTTGACTTCATAAATTGCTACCTCTGTGAGTCATATCATTTGACCTTTCTTGGCCTCAGCTTCCTCATCTGGAAATGGAGCTGGTTCAATAGGTTCTTAGCTAGAGTCTCTTTTAGAATATAAGCAGATAGATTTAAATTTTTTTCTGCCTTCTGTTTCCTTGCTTCTTGATAAATGTTTCTGAAGACCTATGTACTTTCTTGTTGTGTGGATCCATGTAGGGCCATGCAAGCAAATCTCAACTCCTTTATCTTTTATCATTCTAAGTAAAAAAGATGCTGGCAGCTGTATGTTAATCAAATAGAAAAACTCAAGTTCCCCAACACCAATTTTTCAAACATCTACTCTTTGAAAAGCACTATTACACAATGGAAATTTCAGCAACAAATAGCCAGGCTCTAACCTTCACAGTACTTAAAACTCCATTGGAGAGATAAGATATGACAATGTATTATTTCTTACATATTAAAATATAATCCCTTCTAAGAAATGTGTTTCCTTCAAATCGTTCTATAGTTTTTCTTTTGTAAACCTTGGTGATCGAACTGCCCATCTTCTTCCTTTCATTTCCATTCCATTCAATCAGACAAGTCTGATTGTTCATGATCCTATTTCTTTTTGTTGGTAAACATGCTGGAGAGGTTTGCCATTTCCTTCTCTGACTCATTTTGAAGATAAAGAAATGGAAGTAGAGCAAATTAAGTGACTTTCTTAGAGTAACACAACTAGGAAAGTCTGTGGCCAGATTTGAACTCAGGAACATGAGTGTTCCTGACTCCAAACCCAGCACTCCATCGACTATACCACTTGTAATCTGAATTTCCCCTTTTCTTATTTAAAGTCACAATAAGGCAACTTCAAAATTTATTCCTGTTTCTTGTTGCTACATTCTAGACAACTATCCCATACTTAACACAGTGTGAGGCACATACTAGTCTGGTAGGCACTTAATACATTTTTATTGAATGGCTTACTTCTTTAGGCAATATAAATTATAGAAAAGATGCAGACTACCATTGGTAGAGGCAGTTTCCTCCTTAGGAGTTCCTTCTGCCAATTAAATCATACATCTAGTCCCTATTCCTTTCCCCCTTTTGTCTCTGAGAGTCAGTGGCATAGTGTATGTAGTTGGATCTGAGACAGTGTTCAAAGTCTGGCCTCTGATACATTGGACTAGAAACAACCTTTCAGTGCCTTACACAACTCAAAGATATGCTAACCTGAAGTGGTAAAGGCGGTTTCCTGTACCAGTGAAACTGAAGATATGATTCTCATCCCCTACTCCCTTCTGTCCAAGGCAACTAAAGAACTATTGGGAGATTTTTCTGAGAGTTTTTACCCAGACTATCCTCTCAGTCTGATTCTCCCTCCTTCTAAACTTAGATCTTGTAAGAAGAAAAACATAATATAGGCTACAAAGATGGGGTTCTGGGTATACACAAGATTAAATGATATATTTACATTTCAGAGGAATACTCAGATTCACTTTGGAGGATTTAGGATGAGAAGTAGAATGGAAAGGGCAAGGAGGCTGAACAAGTCATATTAGGGGCAGGGTGTAGGGAACAGCTGGAAGAGTTTAAATATTTTACTCTCTCTTTATCTTTAAAAACTTTAAAAAATTCCAGATCAGATGATATGATTTTCAGTTTTGTGATCCATATTCTGTCTGTCTGTCTGTCTATCTGTCTCTCTCTCTCTCTATCTATCTATCTATCTATCTATCTATCTGTCTGTCTGTCTGTCTCTCTCCCCCCTTCCCTACTTTCCAAGATGACTGGCAATATGATATCATTTGTATATGTGTTATCATACAATACATATTTCCATTTTTTTCATGTTGTAGAAGTGGTATGTGATATCACTTATACTAGAGAAAAAATCATGGAGGAAATATGGTGAATAATTTTATGCTTCAATCTGCATTCAGATTCCATCAGTTCCTTTAGAGCAGTGGATAGTCTTTTGGGTCATGAGTCCCTTGGATTTGTCTTTGATTCTTATATTTCTGAAAGTAGTTGTTATTCACAGTCAATAATTGCTCTTTATTGGTGTTAGTGACTCCTTTTCCTTTTTGATGGCACTTCAAAAGATAAATACTATGAAAGTCATTGAAGCTTGAGAAAACTAAGAACTGGATTCAAGGAAGGAGAGAAGAGAAATGGTCAAGAAGCATTGACTAAGCACCTACTATATGTTATAGAGAGAGCTAGGTGCTGAAGACTCAAGACAAAAATAGCTAACATGCTATAAGGGGAGACAGTATGTAGGGTTATGTACTTATAAATGCTAAAGAGATGCAAGGCAATTTAGGAGAGGACATTAGTATTTTGAGCACAAGGAAAGGTGTCATATATCACTTTGCTCAAGTCTTGAAGGAAGTAAAGAATTGTGAGAGGTAAAGTTGACCAGAGGGAATATTCCAAGCACAGGATATTATCAATGAAAAAAGCCTAAAGCAGAATTTGGAGATAGAAGTTTGAGAATAGAGATGGGGAGTTATAAGAGAAGATGGGCAAAGCCAGTTAGACCAAATGGACATTTGCATATCATAAGAGGAGTAATGTAAAAGGAGTCTGGAAAAGTAGGTTGGAGAGAAGATATGAGAAACATAGATACAGTGCCTGACCCAGAGTCAAGAAGACTCATTTTCTTGAGTTCAGATATGGCCTAGGCCTTGAAAAAATCATTTCATCCTGTTTGCCTCAGTTTTCTCATGTGTAAAATGAGCTGGAGAAGGAAATGGAAACCACTCCAGTATCTTTGCCAAGAAAGCCCCCAAATGGGGGTCATAAACAGTCAGACAGGACAGAAAAACAATTGAGCAACATGAAATGAAAACAAGCTTCATCTTCATGGCACTTCCACTAGATAGGAGACAACATAGGCCAGTGATGGCAAACCTTTTAGAGATGGAATGCCAGGCCCTGCCCTACCTTCCCCACACAGGGTAGGGAGAAAATACTCCCATTAGGCTGCTAGGCAGAGGGGTATATGATGTGAAAAAATGTCATTAGGCTTGGAGCAGAGGGGAAAGGGAGCATCTCTGCCCGAGTCCCTCTGCCTTTCTACTTACAAACTCTTGGCAGGGGGAGGGCAGGCTCTTGCTCACAAAAAGTGCTCTGCATGCCCCCTTTGGCACCTGTCCCTTACATTTCCCATCACTGACATGACATAGACAAATCCAAATACAAGGTGATTTTGATGAGGAGTCACTAAGAAAAGGTTCATGTGAAGAGATTTATTATAACTAAAAATATCACAGAGCCAGACCTCCCACTTCCCCTTCCCCCTTACCCAAGGTGAATTTATTTAGACCAGCAACAATAGATGGTATTTATGAAGGACTTTAAAGTTTTTAATTTTCTGCTAGAGACAATAGGGAGCCATTAGGATTTATTAAGGAGGAAAATGACATAAGGTAGCAATAGTGTCTGAAGTTTCTAAGAAGAAAGGAAAGGGAGGAGCTGAGGGATACCCTCAACTAGGACAGCTGGGAGTGAAGCCAAATTCCAGACATGGCCATTCCTGATTTGCCATTCATATATGAGAGATCTTAAACCATTATAGGCAAGTCAAGGACTGCCTGCAAATGGATTCTTCAAAAAAATTTTTATTGATGTGTTTTGTTTTTATATTATTAACATGTATCAATTACACCCTGTCAGTGATAGCCTTTTTTAAATAACATAAGACATTTAAGCAAAACTCACAATCCAGTAACCTTACCTAAAAGTTTTGCAGTGATTGAGGGGAAAAGTGAAGGATTTGAAATGGTGAAAGTGTGGGTGGCAGAGGGTGGATGGGAGGGAATCAATAAATCGCCACAAGAGGCTCTAAGTGAATTAGAAAGCTTTGAGAGCAGCTATACCCACTGAATTGTATATTTTCTTAGCTACCAGTGATCAGCTATTGTGATTCATTTTATTTTCCCTTTTGCACTTGTTCATCACAAGAAGCCATCTGTCCTAAACTCATTTCTTAGTTCTTCTACCTTATTTCTATTTCTATTTCCTATTTCTCAGCTTCCAGGTTTTCTTTTCCTTTTATTTTTTCATTTGGTCCTGCTTTCCCAGACACACAGGAATTAAGCAAGCTTCATTTGTCCTGCCAACTTTGTACCTTCAGGGAGAGCCTCACCCTCATTCTGAGTATTTGCTGGGGTTGCAGACGTACAATCCCTGCTATTATTCAGCCATGGAGTTGGTGCTTCAGCTGAATGGGCCAAGCTCTCCCAGCATATGAAACATTAATGTGCAGCTGCAATATATTTGGCTGCCTCTTTCCTGCTCCAAACAGTTAATGGCTTAAGGAGCTTGGAAGCTAGGGGCTCTGACTGCCTTTGCTCTGGAGGTGTTTCTTCTGTATGTCTGCAAAGGAGGACTGTCAGGGGAGAGGGGTAGTCTGCTCTTTCCTTTGACCTAAATGTTAACCACACCCACATGAAGTAAGTAATGACATTTCTATTACAGATAATTATCTTCTGTCTTGCCCTAAATCACAGGGAAAAATATAATTAGACACCTTGACCTCTTGGTGCTAGAATAGTTTGGGGAAAAGGACAGAGATTCAACAATTTATTCACAAATACCATTTATAAAACAAAAATGAAATGATCTCTCAATAGCCAGCCTCATTTCAACATCTGTATCTTTGCTCATACTACCCTTCCTTCTCACAGAACTTTACTAGTAAGGAATTAAGGAACACACATGAAAAGGATGCTATCCTGCTCGTGAGCTGTGTGACCTTGGGAAAGTCATATAATTTCATTGAGCTTCAATTTCTTCTTCAGGAGTTTGAAGTAGATGCATGTCAGCAGGCAACCTTGAACATCACTTTCTAGTTAAAGTTCTATGTTCTTGTTATCTCACAGAATCTGAGCCTATAACCAAGCTCAAGTCATCCCAAAGCTTTTCTTAATAGTTTATTTCCAATAATTTCATAAAATTGCTCAATTACTTTTAGCCTGTAGAACAAACATTGGCATTTAGCTATATTTTGATTTGTACTTGTTTTCTGTCATTCTATCATTTGTTTCTGCCATTTCTGTCATGTTTCCTGTCATTTGTATTTGTTTTCTGTCATGGTGTTACTCTGGTACCTCCTGGTAATGGACAGCCCAGTGATGGACAGCCCAGGTTCTTTACTGATACTTCCACATAAAAAAGAAAAAGTACAGAAGGCTTAATGGTATATTCAGACAATGGTCACAAAGGATAGGAAAGGCCAGAGGGGCCTGAGGTATGCATCCTAGAGGGAACATTTATGGCAGGAAGATTCCTGATCCATGTAATCTTTTGAATATATTATCTCCTAGGTTAGCTCGGTTAGTTCTCTCCAGTGTCTTCTGTTAGGGAATAGAAGTATCATAGTTATAATCTACAAAAAAATGAATATTGCACATGTATTTTTCTTTTTCCAAGGCAATGTTCCCACCCAAGAGGATAAGAAATAGCATTTGATATAACCAGGTTGAGTCTGTTGCTGATAGATTATATATATATATATCAGGTATGAGTAATACTAAGTGGATGTGATTCTTTACAACTCTGAAATTCAGTGACTAACTGGCAAGTGACATTCTATTACATCAACAGCCAATGAAAACATGAATATTATGACAATATGGACAGCCCTAGAACCACCTGTCCTCTCCTGTCCTCTTGGATGAGGATATTACCTCATCATTAAGTTCCAGTCCAATCTGTGGACCATTCATTATTGACAGAGTATATGTATTTGGCTGTTATTTTCTAATAGAAAGTAGAGAATTATTAACATGTTCATGGCCCCAAAATCCCCTTGGGCATTTAACATATCCTTAATGGGTCAAAGGCAAGGAAACAAGAATTTATGATTCTTTTTACATGTTTCTTCCTGGCAGTTTAGGCATTATTAAAATGTTCTGAAAAAGCAGAATTGTATTTTTCATTCTTTGTTCAGCCTGTTTTCCCTTTGCACTTCACTCAGTGAGGCCCATAAAATGAGCCTGTGCAGGTTCCTATTAACTGTGGTCAGTTTTAATTTCTGGTTCTCATGCACCAGAACAATGCTGATGTGTTGGGTTCCCAACAACTGTGAGGAAAATGCCACAAAACAATTTTTTAGATTTGTTGGATTAAAAGAAAATGCTGCCTACAATTTTAATGGCAAAATTTAATTCAACAACAACTCCACTGCAAAGAGGTCAGATTCCATT
The DNA here is from genome assembly GCF_027887165.1 of Monodelphis domestica. Classification (NCBI taxonomy): domain Eukaryota; kingdom Metazoa; phylum Chordata; class Mammalia; order Didelphimorphia; family Didelphidae; genus Monodelphis; species Monodelphis domestica. The sequence goes on from NC_077227.1 coordinate 629,040,190, forward strand.
TCCATATATACATACTCCCCTGACCTCAATGAACCATCACCAATATCTACCAAAGTGCCATTTGCAAGAATGGAAAAAAAAAGCCTTTGCCTTTGGCCATTTAATGTGCCTTCCTCTCATTTCCATCTCACTCATAAACAAATAACTCTGGAGGTGACCTTCACTGAGTTTACCTATAAAGAAAGGAGAATAGACTGTGTTCTAAGTTATCAGAGACCAGGAAATGTCATACTTTTTCATATAAAGCCAACCAAATTTACAGTTCCAAGGGATATATAGCTTCTATGATTTCAGTTCTAATCATTTGTCTTTATGCTGTTAGTCTGCCTGAGGTCAGAGAGCTGAGAAGAGTGGCCCAAGATCACAAACCAAAAACTATTGTCAAAGCAGATACTCTAGAATTCAGAGACTTTGATTCTTAAAACAGTGTACATATGTGTGTGTATGTATGTATGTATATAGAATTTAATGAAGAGAGAATTAGAGATGGCATTTCCAAAAAAAAGGAAGCAATAAAGGAGAACTAGATATAAAATTATGGATCATTATTACAAATGGCATGCTTTTTAAAAATATGTAATAAATAAAGTATTATATCCAAAGTGATATTATTTGGCATAAGTTTCACTACAACATAGATCACAATGGTGTTGGATCTGTTTTTTTGCCAATTGTACTTGTTTTACAGATTATCTTATTCTTGGTTTCCAGGGATCATAATTCCATCTTTAGTTTTGTACCTGGTTAAATGAAATGACATGCTTGTCAAAGAACTTGGTGAGAAGTACTCAAGAAATAAAACATCACAAAGATATTGATTGGTACATTCAAAAACCTCAATTCTGATAAATGTTTAGCCAGCAAAAAGCATTATGCAACAGCTGGATGCTAAGAAACATTATTTAGAACAGAGCAAATCTAATCCGTGCTTTCTGGAATAGAGTAATTAAAATAACCTTTATTGGCACAGTCACAATGTGCCTATATATAAATGTCTATGGAAAGGATTTGAATTTGTGAAAGAAAGAAAGAAAGAAAGAAAGAAAGAAAGAAAGAAAGAAAGAAAGAAAGAAAGAAAGAAAGAAAGAAAGAAAGAAAGAAAGGAAGGAAGGAAGGAAGGAAGGAAGGAAGGAAGGAAGGAAGGAAGGAAGGAAGGAAGGAAGGAAGGAAGGAAGGAAGGAAGGAAGGAACAAAGAAAGAAACAAAGAAAGAAAGAAAGATACAAAGAAACAAAGAAAAGAAAGAAAGATACAAAGAAACAAAGAAAAGAAAAGAAGGAGGGAAATATCTATTATATGCTTTAAATCCCTTTGTTTTGTATTTGCTGTTATCATCACTTAGTACTCTGGGTCCAACAGTTTAGTCTATAGTTTAAAAAAAATACTTTGACAACAGCTCTTCCCAAATGAGAATTCTTGCCTATGGAGTACTATATTAGTAGTGGTGAGACATTTGCAACCAAACAGTCATTAACAAAATCAGGTAATTTCTACTGTGGTGAACAAAGTAATGCCAAATCTGCTAGCTGTCTGGATTTTTGGCTGCCTAATAAATCTTTCTTTTGTGCATCACTATAAATGTTGGCTCCTGGTCCATTTTACATCAGTCTTATATGGGATAGCAAGCATTGACCCCAAACTCTTCACTTCCAGGAATGGAACTATTTGGGGGAAATGGTTTAGAAATGCTCAGATCATCTTCACATTAGTTTTGTTGTTGTTGTTGTTGTTGTTGTTGTTGTTTGTCCTAATTTCAAATGTTTCTGAATTTCCCAAGATTGTTTGGAAATGGAAATATCTAAAGATGGAAACAATGTTCTGATAACATCATAATCTCAACCCGAAGCAAAAGCACCTGGAAATATCAATTCTATGGGTTTGGTCAACTATTTACAGCTTAGAAGTTAAAGGTCTCAGGTGAGGTCCAAATAAATATCTCAATCCTTTGATACATATGCCTAGCTTCTTAGAACTTTACTAACAGGAAATACTGACTTCATTCCATTTTGTTCCCCCAGCTGGTGAAGGACGGCTAAATACTGTTCCATCTTCAAACTTCAAGTCCCCATGGCCTCTTGGAGGTGAGAATTATTATGGGACTATGGTCCATCCAATTTACATGGAGGAAGAATCTCATCAGGAGACATATAGGCTCCACTATAATGATAATTAGGGTGAGGGTACATTTTCATTCCAAACTTCAGAAGCCTACACTGAAGAAAGATAATTGGAAAACAAAAGAAAAGACATAGTTCCCAATGATCAGGCTGCTCAACCAATAAGTATTTTTATTTATACTTTCTTTCCTGAAAACAGTGTTCTTTAGTCAACAACTCTAAAGCTTTGGCACAACCATATTAGTGAGTTGTTCGTGGCCACTTCTTCATCTTTAAAGACTGAACACTTGTCCATTGCTGGTGATTCACCATACTGAATGACAAACTGCTACACCCATATTTGACATTTTCACTTTCTGTGGCCTCAGGCAGGGTTACATTGGGTTAAAGAAAGAACTTAACAGTAAAAGAGATATTCCTGAACCTTTTCCACAAAGAGGATCCCAAACTCTTGGGCCCCAATTTGGTGGTTTCTTTGATGTGGTAGATGGCCCTAGAACACTTTTTTACCCCATGCCCTCCCAAGGCTGATCCACTAGCAAATAACTCCAGTCCAGAAAGGTGCTGCTTATTGGCGAGTTCTAGGCAAAGAAAAAAAAAGGCCCCTCCCTTAAACTATTCCAACCTTGGCTTGGGAAGAACATGGAAAAGGGAAAAAAAAGTTGGGTGTTTTTCTTCTTCTTTTTTATGTGTTCTGTCTTGTGGCGTCTTACTGCCAGAAGATATTGGAAAGCCCACAATGTGCAATGTGGAGCTTTAAAAATAAATCCTGTCATGGAGCAATCCAAGTGGCTTGCCATGAAAATGAAAGTCTCCAAGTTTGCCAATGCTGAACAAATCTGAAATCAAGCCTACCTAACATCCATGGCAAATGTGAAAGAGACAAGGAAAAGAGAACAGATGGGCAGTGGGGGTTGGGGGAGAAAGAGTCCACAATGGCACCAGAATAATGACCAAATAGGCTGGATGAAGACCAAGACGAGTCAGAAGGGTGTACCTTATACTAGTCATTATCATGGCAAGGGTTGTATTGTACCAAGGGTGGAGTATGTCTGATGAGACATGTAAATGAAGCAGAATGGTTGAAAGGAAAGAACACTTGGCTAAGAGTGAAGAGATCTGGGTTCTAGTCTCAGTCTTGCCAATAACTTTTTATGAGACCTGAGACAAATCATTTAATCTTTCTGGGTCTCTGTTTCCTCTTTTTGAAAATAAGGAGATCACCTAAACATTTTTCATTTATTTAGGCAACATTTTTTTGCTTTTAGGGAGTATTTTGTCTTTCTTTTTGTTGCTGCTCATTTGCTTCAGTTGTGTCTGACTCTTCATGACTTTATTTGGAGTTTTCTTGGCAAAAGATACTAGAGTAGTTTGCCACTTCCTTCTCCAGCTAATTTTACAAGTGAGAAAACTGAGACAAACTGGATAAAATGATTTATCCAAGGTCACATAGCTAATCAGTATCTGAGACCAGATTTGGACTCAGGAAGATGAGTTTTCCTGCATTTGGGCTTAGCACTTTATACACTGTGGCAGCTACAAGCCAATTGTTATCACTACATCACTGATAAAAAAAAAGTATATTAAAAGACTAGCTGATGTCCTCTAATTCATGGGCAGCTTTAGAACCTGGGTCAACAGACTTTTTCTAAAGTTCTATGTCTATTTATGGAATGAAGAAATATAACATAATTGAAGTGTCATTCCCAAGATAACACAAATAGATGACATTTTCTATCTTTAAAACTTTAGAAACCATTCAGATTACAATTTTTATCAAATACCTATGGGGAAACTAGAGTCATGTGTATCTCTGCATGATATGGGAAAGTTGACATCTCTACTTTATTCCTAGTAAACGGGAGTGATACCTTTTTTTAAAGGCTATTTGCTACTGATTGCTTTTCAGTCAGCTATAGCATAAAACAGGGCCAAATTGACAATTTCCTGCTGAAACAAGTTTTGCCACTCCACACCCAGGGTTTTCCCCAAAACATTAGCTAAAACAACAGGTGAGTGTCTAGTACAAAGTGTTTCCAAAAAGTGCAAACTGTGTCCAGTCAGCTGGACAGACTATTGCTGGGTCTTTAGGTGTGTTCACGATATTTAATTCGTCTCTCGCTCTCTCTAATAAAAGCCTACTTGGATAAGAAGTCAAGAAAGCAGCATGATTTAGAGGAAAAAATAACACTGGACTAGAAGTCAATGACCTCGATTCTCAAAGATTTCACTAGCAGAGCAAAATTCTGGAAAGTCCAACCAAGTGAGAAAGACTTCATGCACAGGTCTGGTCACAAGCTATGTCTTCTCAATTTGGGTTCTATTTGGAGAGGCAACACATGAAAATACTCTACTGGATTAGAGAGATTGATATATGTACATTGAAGGGATTATCCATACTAATGAATCTATAGATCTTTAAAATAAGTGAAAAATATTCTCTTCATCTCTCATACCCCAAAGTTTTTGTATTTATCACCAGAAAGTTATCTAAGTGAATCCTTAGTACCCATTCACACCTCTGGAGACTCACAAAGTCTAAAAATACATAACATGACAATGCAGACATGAAGAATACTCATTGTGCTAAATGTTGCCAACCAAAAGAAATTTGTGACTAGGTTTGGAGTGTGAATAGAAGGAAACATTTTAAATTCAGTTGAATACAACTTATTATAACATAGCCTGAATGAGAACTAGATGACATTTAAGGTCCTTCTTTAGGGGAACTTTAGGGGGAAAGAGTGGAGACCTCCCTTCTCAAAGTGGGGTTCAGGGGAGATACCTGATATTTAAGGGTGTCTCAGAGAGAGAAGAGGGGGTTTGAAGATTTTCCCCCTTAGCTAAGGCTGATCTCACAGATTTGCTCTTGTCCCTCTTGTCCCCCCTCTACTACTCGAGACCAAAGGGTCTCCCCTTGATCTGTTCACTCACACACAGCTTGGGGAAAAGATAACTATTTTAATGTCAACTTAACTCAATCAGGATAATACAAAGGAAAACCTGGCAGGAAAGAATAGGAAAGAATGGTGGGAAAAGAGGGTCCCTCTATCTAAAACTCTTTTCCTCCCTCCTCGAATTTGGGGGGAAACTCAGGCTTTGGCAGCGAGCCCCATGAGAGAAAGTCAGGTTGACTCACTTCGGGTTTGGCCCCTTGGCCATAGTTCAGACTCAGGGCAATAGGAGCTGAAGTAAAGTCAGGCAGAGATTTAAAATGGCTTTCTCAGATTTCCTCTTCAACAGTCTTTTCAATTGGGAAATGTTGGGAGGAAGGATATCCAGTCACAAGCAGAAAAAAAAAATGGGTAACCCTCATGAGAAAGTCTTTTTCAACCTTCTCTCTTCAGCTTCTCCTGACTGAGAGACCAACTCCTCTCCCAGCCAGAATCTTCTCCTTCAAATTCCAATCCATGGGGCCCCTCCCTCAATGAGGAGATCAAATACAAATACACACACTCTTCAGCCTGGCAGTTTTCTTATGTGCCAGACTCTGTCATGGAAGGAAGGAAGGAAGGAAGGAAGGAAGGAAGGAAGGAAGGAAGGAAGGAAGGAAGGAACGAACGAAGGAAGGAAGGAAGGGAGGAAGGGAGGAAGGGAGGGAGGAAGGAAGGAAGGGAGGGAGGAAGGAAGGAAGGGAGGAAGGAAGGAAGGGAGGAAGGAAGGAAGGAAGGAAGGAAGGAAGGAAGGAAGGAAGGAAGGAAGGAAGGAAGGAAGGAAGGAAGGAAGGAAGGAAGGAAGGAAGGAAATTTTATTAAAGAGGAGGCATTCTGCTTTGGTAGGAGGACTAGCTACCTTATGCCTTAGGATACCCTGCTGTTCAGAGAAGTTTGTACAACTCAGAAAGGCGATTTAATTAATGGAACAATTTGGCAAGGGAAACAAGTAGGTAACAGATTGGCACTTAAAAAATAATAAGCCATTTTCTAAACCTCAAGGGTAACATTAAATATTAGTATCCAGAAAGTACTTCATTTTCAAAGTGAGAATAATTCAAGTCACTGGATGGTTTTAGGCTTTAAAAAGAGACAAAAGAAAAAATAAGACTGTTTTTTGAGCAATTACATGAGTCAATTTAATGTTTCATTTCCAAACCTATTGCCAAGTGTCTCTTGTAATATCTGATCTTCTCTTTCTAATATTTCCTTCCTTTAGGCTATCACTTCTAGCCTTTCTTTCACTTATACGTAAATATCAACACGAAAATTTATCTTTCCTCATATGACATTGACTCCATCACTCCATGTCCTTTCATATCAAATGAACATAATCTTAAAGACAGCCCTATCTATCTTCCTTCATCCTCTCATTTTTTCAAAAATTTCTTCAATCTAAACTAATATCTGTTAGGTGTCAACTATTTACACAATGCTCTACGAGTCAAAAAGATTAAATCTGACATAATACCTACCAATCAAGCTGGTCTTCTAACTGTTTGCCTTTACTACTTGCTCTTATTAGTAAGGCTTCTAGCTTATCGCCATTATATATAATGTTTGCTGGTAGTTTTAGGTAGATACCATTTATCATTTTAAGGAAAGTTCCATTTATTTGTATGCTCTTTAATCTATCTAGAAATGGAGGTTGTATTTTGTCAGTAATTTTCTGCATCTTCAGATAATCATATGATTTCTGTTGTTTTTGTTATTGATATGGTCAATTATGCTGATTGTTTTACTAATTATTAAAATAACCGTGCATTTCTAGTACAAAGTCCACCTGGCAATGGTGTATGATTCTTTTGATATATGGTGTAATGTCCTTGCTGGTGTTTTATTTAAAATGTTGCGTCAATATTAACTAGGGGAACTCACCTACAGTTTTCTTTCTCTGTTTTTACTCTTCCTGGTTTAAGTATCAGCACTGTATTTGTGTTGTAAGAGACATTTGGTAAGATTCCTTCTTCATCTATTTTTTCCAAGTGGTTTGTATAGGAATAATTGTTCTTTAGATGTTTGTTAGAATTCATTTGTGAATCCATCTGGCCCCAGAGATTTTTTCTTTTGATGGTGTGTTGTTCACTTTTAGCATCTAACTTTATGCTTTCAGTCTTTTGCAAAATTGTCTTCCACTGTTCAAATAGCTTTTCTCTATTCACCCACTGAACTATTTCCCTCCTTTCCAATTTGATTCAATCATTTCCCCCACCCCAGTACAGTTTTTTTTCTATTAAGTTGAACAATAGCAACAACAACAAATTAATATTTAGACCAAACTTTAAGTTCGTCAAAGCCCTGTGCTCACAGCAACCATGTAAAGGCCATTTAAGGCCAAATGTCAACATTTCCACTTATGAGATGAAGAAATCAAGTAATAGAAAATTTATATGCTTTACCCAAGACCATATAGGAAGGACCAGCTTAAATTCAAATACATGTCATTCTTCTAGCTTCAATATTGTATTGTTTATGTAATATTAATATGGTTTTAAGGTTAATTTTTACCATTTCCTTAAGCAGGTAAGGATCAGGTCAGAAAACAAAGAAGATTAAGGAATAGAAACTGGAGAAATAGTCTCAAAAAGGTTGAGAGGAAGATAGTTGACCAGGTAAGACAAATAAGTAAGGAAAGGTACATGGAATAATTAAAAGGCAAAGCAAATTAAGAAAGATGTTTTTGAGTAGGGAAACCAGGTGATTGGATGTTGATGCAAATCTAAAGAATAGATATGACTATTCGTTTGTCATTGAGGAAATTAAGAAAAGGAAGTTGAGTGGGGTTGTCAAGTTATTGAGGTATAATAATTAGCCGTAAAGGAAAACCTTTTTTTAATTTGTTCCAGATTACATGTTGATATAATTTTTAATATTCATTTACTTACATTTTGCAATCCATGTTCTCACTCTCCCCTTTACATTCTTCTCCCTTGCTTGAGGAAGTCAGGAAATATAATAAAACAAGACATTATTTACACTAGAGAAAAGTTCATGGAAGAGATAAAGTGATTCCCCAATCAGCAAATGGTCAAGGGACATGAATAAGCAGTTTTCACATGAAGAAATCAAAATTATCAATAAACACATGAAAAGGTGTTCTAAATCCCTCTTGATTTGAGAAATGTAAATAAAAAAAGCACTGAAGTACCAACTCCCACCTAGCAGACTGGCCAATATGGCAGCAAAGGAAAATAATAAATGTTGGAGAGGATGTGGCATAATTGGGAAACTAATACATTGCTGATGGAGTTGTGAATTGAGCCAACCATTCTGGATTCCAATTTGGAACTATGCCCAAAGAGCTTTAAAATACTGCCTACCATTTGATCCAGCCATACCACTTCTGAGTTTATACCCCAAAGAGATAATAGGGGAAAATGCTTGTACAAAAATATTTATAGCCACTTTCTTTGTGGTGGCAAAAAATTAGAAAATGAGGGGATGCCCTTTGATTGGGGAATGACTGAACAAGTTGTGGTATCTGTTGGTGATGAAATACTATTGTGCTGAAAGGAATAATGAACTGGAGGAATTCCATATGAATTGGAAAGATCTCCAGGAATTGATGCAGACTGAACTGAGCAGAACCAGGAGAACATTGTACACAGAGACTGATACATTGTGGCACAATCCAATACAATAGACTTTTCTATTAGCAGCAATGCTAATAGAAATCCAGAACAATCCAGAGGAATTTATGAGAAAGAAAGCTATCCACATCCAGAGAAAGAGCTGTGGGAGCAGAAACTGAAGAAAAACATATGATTGATCATGTGATTCGATGGGGATAGGATTAGTGTTTTTTAATATTTAAAATTAAATTATGAGGCTGCTAGTAGCTTTATTACTTCAAAGTAGTGATAGTAAAGAGAGGGAAATGTAGGAAAGAGGTAAAGAATTGATTAGCTTACTACCCTATATAACATTTGATGGATTGAAACTCGACACCAACAGGGGTCCCTCCAGGTTCCAGACTTCCTTTATAATAGCCAGGCAGAGCCAGAGAGACTTGGTCTCACCTTATAAGCAGTTTTCTCCACCCACTAGTTCTCCCATGTCACATCTTAGGAACCAGCCATAGTTTCTTAATTTGTCTGGCTCTACCCAGGGGAGCAAATTCCTTTCTCTGAGGGCCTGTCTATCCCTGCACATCTCAATGGTAAATAACTTCCAGGTAGCTGATTGATTACATCAAAACAAAGCAACATAATGGGGGAAGAGTTCCCTTCCCACAGTTTTGGTGCTAAAAGATCACTTCATTGCAAATATGGATAATATGGAAATCAGTTTTAAACAATGATGCATGTATAACCCAGTGGAATTGCTTGTCAGCTCCAGGAGTGGGAAGGGAAAGAATATGAATCATGAAACCATGGAATAATATTATAAAATAAATTATTTTTAAAAGAAATAAAATTTAAAAAAGATATGTTTCAAGCTGCATTTGGACTCCTCTGATCTTTCTATGGTGGTAGATAACTTTTTTTGTCATGAGTCTCTTGGAGTTGTCCTGAATCATTGCTTTATTGATAATAATTAAGTAATTTACTGTTAATTAGATATTATTGTTGTTAACCATGTAAAACATTCTTCTGATTCTGCTCAATTTACTTTACATCACTTCATATAAGTTTTTTGAGATTTTTTTATCATCTCCTTTGTCCTTTTTATGGTAAAACAATATTATTCTATTAAAAGCTTGCACTACAAGTTGTTCAGTCATTCTCCAATTGATGGACATTTCTTTAGTTTATAGTGCTTTGCCACTTCACAAAGAGCTGTTATAAATATTTTCGTGCAAGTAAATTTGTTCCCCCATCTTTAGTCTATTTGATATACAGACCTAGTAATGGTATTGCTGGATCAAAGAATATGCACAGTTTGATCGCCTTTGGGGTATAGTTCCAGATTGTTCTTTAGATTGGTTTTATCATTTCACAGGTCCACCAACAGTGTATTAGTGCTCCAATTTTTCTATGTTCCCTCCAACATTTACCATTTTCCTTTTTTGACTTATTAATCAATCTGGTCAGTATAAGGTGGTACCTCAGAGTTGTTTTCACCTGTATTTCTCTAATTAATAGTGATTTGTAGCATTTCTCATATGAGTAAGGTTGTTTTCTTTACTTCATCAAAGTATTGCCTATTCATATTCTTTGACCATTTTTCATTTGGAGAAAGCTATAAAGGGTTTTAAACAGACACTAAGGTTATGGTATAAAAACTTCCAAATACATTTCTAAGAGAATAGTTGGATCAGAAGTGTAATATTTGTAGTTCTGCATAGACAAGTGTTCCTAGGGTCTATGTACAGGTTGTTCTGCATCTTGGATAAGAAGCCTAAGGGACATGATAAAATTTTCTATTCTCCAGATTCATAGAGAACCTGGAATTCCCTGAAAGGAAAAAAAAAAAAGGTACTTCACTGTTATTGTGTGATTTGTTAGGGGAAAGAATAAGAAGGAAACATATAAATATTTTAGGTTTATTGTTGGGAAGGTTGAGAGTAAAGGAGGGTAAAAGGGTATGGGAAGGTTAGTGATCTTAATCCCAAAACCCAATTGCTATAAAACTATCTAAATAACTAACTTATCTAAGCTGAATATATTAAGTTTCCCCAAATACAATCTCACAAATAGAGTCCAGTATATGAGCCAAGATCGTCAGAAGAAAATGTCCAAAGTAGGTCCAGTAGAGAAGTGATTTTTTTGATCTTCTGTCCAGCTGCTAGCAGTGAATCCAAGCAGGATCTCTCTCACTCAAGCTGGTTATCTCCCAAAGGGCCAGAAAACTGGTAGACAGATGGAAAACCTCCAATTTCTCCAAAGTCTTCTCTAGGAGAGAGAGTGTTTTTCAGTTGGGACTTTAGAATTCTTGTCTCAGGCTCCCATGTGACCTTCCATCACTTCTCCCTGTCAATCAATTGGAAGTTCACATTGCAAAGTCCATTTGCATTCTTTCTTTTCTTATTGCAAGTGGAACAAAGGAAAGATGAAGTATCTGAGATAATGACATAGAGGATGGGAGAAAACATTTATTATTATGGGGACACCTGGAAGCATGCTATAAAAAGGAGGAAAGGAGAAAAAGGAACAATTTTACACTTAGAGTTTAAACAAGATTTTCAACTTTCATTGAAGGATGGGGGCTAGATTCTTTGAAGAAAAAGTTAGTAAAGACATAGAAACTAAAAAGTGAGAGATGCTCCAGTAAAGATCAGAAGTATAGCAGTAGTGATTTTCTCTTCTGGAAGAATGAGGCAGCAATTTGTTGTTGGGATAACAATAGAGTGGTCTGTAATCTTCCCGGGGGATAGAGCTAAAGCATCACTGAGAATGTCCCAAGATGGATCAAAATAGATGGCAACCACCTTCTAGTGATGTATATGAATATAAATTACACAGACATAATATATGTTCTTTCTTTTAAAAAAGCATTGTTGGGGCAGCTTGGTGGGTCAAAGGATTGAGAATTTATATCCAAAAGGATACTAACTACTTAAAACATTGGGATAAATATCCTTAAATATTTAATCAAAAACTTTCATTTTTATATCACCTACATTACTTAGTATGTGTTTCCATCCATTTACTCCCAGAGAATACATGTTTAAAGAATAAAAAAGTGGGGCGGAGTTTATCAATTTGAACCAACATATCAAAAAATCTGACATTATCTATAGTGATCCACTTCCAGGGTTGTGGTTTTAAATGTAAACAACTGGTGCTCCAAAATTGCATGACACAATTTAACATTTATTCAGTATTATGAAAAGCTTTTTAATCACTACCTTAGGTCTAGATAATCAATAAAATAATAAATCAAGGTCTGATTTGAAGTATTTGTCCATTTCTGGTGCACATATTATAATAATAATTAATCAGCTCTCACACAGATGGCAAAAGCTGACTCCTGTACATCACTGTCCCAAACACTTATTACCTTCTCTTGAAAGTTCCCTTCTAACAACTTTTTGGGGGGCACAAGTTTGGTCATTCAGGTAGCGAAAAATCAGGTTATAATTTTTCAAAATTCTCAGCTGGCTTCTTGTTATTCTTTCTATTTACATAATTGTAGTCATTATTCATATTGTTTTTCTTATTTCTGCTTATTTCATTTTCTATCAATTCATATGCCTTTCCCTGCTTCACTGAATCCATCATATCCATCATGTCCTATAGCACAGTAATATTCCATTACATATTTGTACTACAACTTGTTTAGCTATTCCTCTACCAATGAGCAACTATTTTGATTCTTGATCTTTGCTACTATAAAAGTCTAGTAATAAATATAATATATATGACTTTTCTTTTTGTTATTTATTTCCCTTTGGTATGTACTTATCAGCAATATCTCTAAGTAGAAGGATATGGATATTTTAGTCACTTTCCTTGTTTTGTTTTGTTTTTTTCAAATTGCTTTACAGAAGAACTAGTTCCCCAGCAAGGAATTAGCAAGCCTATCTTTCCACCCTGACTCTTCCCCTATTTTTTCATTTGCCAGTTCACTGTGTATGATGAGAAATGTTAGAGTTATTTTGACGTGCATTTTTCATAATAATAATTTAGAACACTGTTTCATATGTGTTAATAATTTATGATTCTTCTTTTTTAAGTATGTCTTTTGAATACTTATGTATTGAGAGACACTTTTTGCTCTTATTTTTAACTTGGTATCTACATTCTTAGATATATACATATATACCTGATATTTGTTAGAAAACTATTAGGAATAGGGAGGTAATAAACATACTCTCCATTCTTCTAATTAAGCCTTATTTGAAATAATGTGTTCATTCTGATTGCCATATTTTAAGAAGGATCATCAATACATTGAAGAGTGCTAAGAGAAGTGTATTGAAAGATATATTGGGAAATGTAGGTGATATGAAAACAAAAGTTATAAATTAAATATTTTAACATTTTATCACAATGTTCTAATCAATTAATATCCTTTTGAATCCAAACTCTTTAGCCAGAATGGTTGAAAGACCTTTAGTCTATGTCATATATGGATCATATTAAGGAACTACAATTTAAGCCTGATAAAGAGAAGATTTATAAGAAAGATAATAGCTTTCTTCAATTAATTGAAGAACTATTTACATAAAGGAGGGATTAGACGTTAAATTTTGTAGAATCAGAAGCAACAGATAGAGATGGCTAAAGAGATAAAAATTGGAGCTGTCCAAATTAGAATGTTTTGCTTTAAGTGGTGTTGAGTTTCCCATCTTAGAAATCTTCAAGGAGAAGATAAATGAGTATTTATTTGCCCTATTATAGTGAGGATTCCTTTCAGGAATGTGCTGGACTTCATAGCCACAGAGATCCATTCCAAATCTCAAATTTAGGGATTTAGGAATTCTAAGTTTTCTATGTTTCTTGATGCTTCTTCCATAATGGATCCTATAATGTCTTTATTCAAAATGGCCTTCATTGTGAAAAATGACATTCTACCTCCCACCTCTAATTTTTCACACAAACTGTAACCCACATCTGGAATAGTACCCTTTCTTAGAATTCTTCAAGCCACAACTCATTTTTTTAAACATTTCCACAATCCACTAATTCTTTTCTTCTTGCCGATGGAATAACATGGAAAATGCAAAATTCAGCTGGATGTTTTTCCTCTCATTCACATTTAAATATTTACAAGAACTAAATGATTATTAGAATTTTTCAATTTATATTCAATATTCTCTTGTCATATACATTTACCCCCACAGTTATATTAACTGTCTGAATTCCTCAAGAGTAGGAGTTGAAAAATATCATGTGAATATTTACTTGCTGGTCCAGAGCAAAAGCTTTGAAGTTGTCATGCACTATCAAGTTAATAATGTGTACTGTTAATGGCCTATAATTATGTAGTTACACAGAATGCTCTAACAGAACTCATATACCCATCTATTGTGCAAATATGCATGAAGAAAAGTTTTAAAAGCCTATTATTTATTTAATGTATTGCACTGATTCCTTATACAGGAAGGAGAAAAAAGTAATATGGGGGCATTTTATAAATAAGCCTTTGAGGGAAGTGAAGAGAGATATGTCTCTTGGGTTACATTGGTACTGGGCAAAGTCTTTGAAACTACTTGGTGAAGCATTATTCTATAGTGACTATGGATGTGGTCTGGTAAACTTATTATAATCTGAATTGTACATCACAAACACTTACATTTCTGATTTTAAAGGGTATATATTAATCATCTTAATATTAGTCATTCTAATATTTACTGGCCCCATGATTACCCCTTCTCTACTCATAAATCTTTCTCTAGAACACTAAACTCTGAAGCAATCAGAGCCAAAGGGTAGGGGTGGGGGTGGGGGGAATTGGGCCAAGAGCAGTTGGGAAGACAAATTTGACAGCACATGTATAAAAACTAAACATATGGCATAAACATTGCCTTGGCAAGTGCATTCTAGAAAGAAAACCATGACAAATTTTCAGAACAAGAGAAGGCCAGGCACCCAATGTGCCCATTAGAGACTCCATGAGATAATTATCAGCAATGTTTGGGTACCAGATACAGATCACTACAAAGTTGTTATTCCTGGTTCATATTTGTAAGTTTCCCACAATATAGAACGTTAGAAAGAAGTAGTTCATTTGGTCAGTACCGCTGGGATGGATTTTTTTTTTTCATAACACTGTATTTAACTTGAAGAATTTCTGAAAACAAAGACCTAAGGATATGTTGGGCAGCATATAGATTTAGCAAGGGAAAATTACTTTGTGGTATTTCCCAATGACCTTATATTTCAAAATATTTTTCTTAAATATTTTAAAAATAAATAGAGCCAAATTATTTAAGAATAGTGTCTCAATTTCAAGTCATAGTGCAGATATTCTTTTTAGAAAATTAATGTCACTAAAGTTAAAACCTCTTTCAGGCTTTGTTTGAAAATCTTGATTCTTCAGGAAATTTTTCTTTTTCTGGAGGTTTTCTGATACATTTGGCTGTCAGTGATAGAGATTATTTATGTTGATTATTTGTAATTTTAAAAGTAATTATGGTGAAGGAACTACCAAACAAACATAAGTATCAAAGTATCAAAATAGAATTTTATAAATGAAGAATACTCTGATTATTGTTTGGTTCAATCATTCTAGGAAGAAGGATAAGGTAAAATATAATTAAAGTTCAATATCATAAAATATTTACTGGGAAAAAATTAAACAAGAAACAAAAGTACAAAATATCCATGTGTTAATGCTGGGGATATACTTTTGATTATTAAAATTTTATAACTGAAAAATTAGTCTTAAAATTAATGTAGTTGCAAGAAAATATTTATTCTTCACTCCCACTCACCTACTCAAATATGGCACAGCCAATGGACAGATCACTGTATCTCAGATTCCTTCAATTTACTGCTGCACCAGATTAAGTAGGTCACTTGGGATTTCAATATCTCCCACAATCTGCTATTCAACAATTCTGGAATGGCTTCCAGTTCTTGGACCAATGGTGTTTTCCTGAATTTTTAAAGCTCACAAGGTTGTGGTCTAGGCTGCTCTGTCTCCAGTACTCCTTCATTTAAGGCAGAAATGAATAGACACAACAGAGGCTGAAGTAACAATAACTATGCACTCATGCCTTTAGAGGTCCAAGGAGATAGAGGAAGAGAGAAAGAGACAGAGATAGGACAGGGAAGAAGGCAATCTCTTCCACTGGTTGATGCCTTTTGAATGGATTCTCAGTTCTGGCTCTGCAGCCAAAGGAATATTATAATTTAAATTTAATATTATATATATATATATATACATAAAGAACACAGATAAATAAAATGATGCACTATATATTGTGAACATATATGTTCTATCCTAAGCAGTGGTTTAAACTGAAAAACATAAATAGGTTTAATGGAAGATTCACTGATTCTTCATCCAAAATGGCTTTTTAAAAGACTTTAGAAATAGTTGAAATAAAGCACAAACTCCTTGATGTAGATTGCACCAAGCAGGCAGACAAGAAATGTTTTTATAATATACAATTATACTATAACCATGCATGCTTTGAATTGGAGAGCAAATGCTCCAATGTAAATTATCACATTTCCAGAAGCAAATACACCAAGCTTCCCTACATGGTTTGTCAGTAGACAGGACTGGCTAAATATGTATTGAGGATCGAGCTCCCATTGCCCATCTCATTATATTATCATCTTAAGAAAGACAGAACAGTGATAAATAACCAAATTGCTAAACCACATTTAGACAACAGAGGGAAGGGTTAAATTACCAAACAAATCTGTAGTCAGATTGCTTCATCTGGGAAATGCATTTGGATTAAAGTTTTGGTGGTAAAAAGGATGTTAGAAGCCATTGAATCCCAATCCTTCATTATACAAATAAAGAAATCAGAGTAACTAAGCTAGTTAGTGGCATGATTTAACTCCAGATCTTCATAATTATAAGTTCCAGTTCTTCATCTACTATATCATTTTGCCTCGCCATGCATTTAGTTTAATACAGTTCTAAGAAAGGGAATGAGTATAGGCAATAGTTTCTCTGACTTGCAAGTGGAATTTCCCAAACTGTTTAGCATTTTAATAGAGATGAAATTGTAAAATTACAACTCTTATGATTCAATTAATTATATTGTTTTCAAATTAGTCCCACATGTCAGAGACATCTATTCTCCATACATTTGTTGAAACGCAATTCTGTAAATGATCATCTTCCCATCACTTACTTGTTAGACAGAGTCAGTCAATAACATATATTCAGTAGCTTTTACACACCAGGCTCTGTGCTAAACACTGTGCATAGAAGGAAAGGCAAATACATTCCATTCTTTTAAGGAGCTTACAATTTAATGGTGAAGACAACACGCCAACAATTTCAGTATTTGAAAAGAAGCTATATATAAGGTTAAATGGGGATCATCAACAAAGGGAAGTTATTAGAACTTTTAAAAAATGGGAAGGACTTCCATTAAAGATGAAATTTTAGCTAGGACTGGAATAACAAATTTGGTCATGCCATTATTTAGTTATTGTTATAAGTATGCACTTATTTATAATGGAACCTCTGTGAATTAGGCAGAAATAAATGTAGACTCTAAAACTGACTTTCTGGTCTAAATTCTAAATTCACAGCAGCCTAGATCTTCCAATCTAAGTTAATATTTCTACATATGTCACTTATCTCTATGAGGCTACATTATAAAACTTGCCCTATTGCCAAGTAAAGTAGTTGCATCCCCAAAGAAACCTGAAGACTTTAATAAGGAAGCCAAACTGAAAACAGTCTAAGCCTATGGAAAAGGATCAAAATGAGACAGCCACCTTCTAGCAATGCCAGCTACAATAAAATCAGGAAAAATTTAACTCCAATATACCCCAATACTTAGTCCTTCAGAGATTATGCTGAAGGAATCTTCAGGATTTTAAAAATTTGCCCAAAGCTTTCCCCTTTGTCCTTTTCTTTACCAGCTGATGAGGTGGAATGAGAGGGGAAAAAAAGCAATCCCTAGCTGCAAACATTCTGAAACTTGTGCTTTTAAAGTCTTTGAGTTTCTATTTGGATAACTTAATTATTTATTGATTGTTTTCATAAATCACATGACCAGTGAATTTTGAATCCTATGAATTAGGATTCTGACTTTGGAGAGATCCACAAGATAGGGACTCAAGAGCATATGTTTGAAGAATTCATAATATTTTTGGTAATCTGTGAACATATTCCAAACTATATATTAATTAGATCATTGAGTGGGGTCCCTCTCAACTACACCACAGTAAGCACAAGCACTAAGGAGGGACGGGAGGAGGCTATCCTTAGTCCCCTCTAGTGTTAATACAAAAGACTACAGTCTTCCCAACTGGCTACATAATTACCTAATCATGTGACATCCTGGGCTCAGTGGTAACATATTGTAGAAGAAATTCTGGTGCAGGTCCATACACAGAATAATCCCCACCCAAATCCATCATCACCCATGGTTTTACAATTAAAAAACTAAGAAAACGGGATAATCTGTCCAAACAAATGTATATCAATCTAAAATCTTCATGACTCTGAAATAAATTGTCTTTTCTTACTAGTTTTTTCTCACCAATTTGGAATTAATAATTGAACTAAAAAGAACAAATGAGTGGCTCTTCTGATGGTTCCTTTGAGGAATTGTTGGTCTGAAAGTAAATTAAAAGACATGTTTTAGGGAGAGCTTTTCACTCATGACTGTAACTTAACTGAAAAGTCTGGTTCAAAGGTTTGAATAAGATTATTTTTCTCATAGTTCCTACAAATTATAAAATCATAGAATTTTAGAACTTAAAGTGGTTGACACATCATCTAATTTAACCCTATGTTTTGCAGATAATGAAACTAAATCTTAGAGAGATCAGATGACTTGACCAAGGTCAAATGCACAATGCTACCACTCTTATTCCAGTTCCATGAACACAATATATCCTAACTACCCCAGTTTTCCCCTCAATTATGTTAAGTATTTCTCAAGACAAGACAGGAAATAACCCTTCTGTTTTCTTGATTTTACTGGGGAGTCAGAGGAGAAATATCAGAGATAACTCTTGAGCTGTCTTTGAACATCAGGTCCAATTTATATGCCATATGGTACAATTGACTATTGACATGGCCTTTGGGAGTCCTAGTGTTCTCCAAACCTGGGTAAATTATCCCAGAGCCAAAACCTTGACTAAGTTCAGTTCATATTGCCACTCTGAGAAATGCTGCTGAAGCTCTGAAAGGTAGATCCTTTTAAACTTTTAGCTTTAGAAAAAAAATAATGATCTTAAAACCATCACAGGCCACACAGCAGAAGACCAAACTATCAAGCTGAAACTGAGTTCTTGAAAATGAGAACATTTAATTCCTTTTGATTTTGTTTTAGTTCCATGATTTCAAATGTTAAAGTTTTTTTAAAGCATTTAAATAGGCTTTTTAAAAAGTAGAAGTCAAATGAAATCTAGTAGTCAGTGCTAAAAATTCATTACCTGTCAGAAGACATTTCTCTAGGGTCATGTGACTTTATAACCTTCATAAAATCACACCATTTTCTTGTGTAATAATTTCACTATATGTAATATTCTTGTATAATTATGATTAATAGAAGACTACTCTCTCTGAAAAATCACCTATAGGGCAATGAAGAGCTGTATGGTGTGTCTGAGTATTCTGTGGCATATTACAGATAAGGAATTGTGAAGGAGAACCAGATTTTGATGTGTAATATGTGATATACATGAACATAGATTGTCTAAATACAGCTTATAGGAGGCATTGATACCCCTATCTGGAATTTTGTCTAGCTCTCTCTTTGGGGACTGATTCCTTACTGGAGGGGAATAGCATAAAGGGTTATGAAAATAGCCATTCTCGTTCCTAGTTTCTGAGATGGGTTCTGGACTAGAATTATAACTGTCTCCCTAAAAACTGCTGGTACATAAATAAAAACCAAAAGTTACGTTGCTAATCACACCTGAGTTGGAGGGAAGTGGAAGTTGCTCCAAGGTTACACATACTCATTTGGTTCCTTCTAAACATTGGTTATACAAAATTGAATAATGAATAAACTCATTTATCCAAGCAGATGACAAGTGGAAATGGAAGATATGCCAAATAGAATAGATAAGAAAATACGTGAGGTGAGTGAATAAGCTCTTTAAATGGAAGCATGTCAGTTTCTTAGCTCAATAAAGCAAGAGGCTTGGATCTCAATAAAGGGGAAAATTCCCCAAAGTCTTTACAGAGGCAAGTGGAAAATTAGAGATATTTTGAGGAACCAGTTTACCCTATGTGTCTCCACTATCTAAAGTTTCTCTTTCTCTCTGTGTCTATCTCTGTATCTGTCTCTCTGTCTCTGTATGTCTATTTATCTCTGTCATTTTCTACCCTATTCCCACCTACCATGTGCCTCTCCCTGAAGAAAGTCTGTCTGATACCACCAGTGTTTCTCTCAAAGAAAAGAATGACTATCTCTCCTCTACAAGACTGCTAACTCTGCCCTTCACATAATGATTTAGCCTGGTATAAGCTTTTTCTCCACAAATTTAGAGTTATGCCTAGGTAGCAACATACCAAATGTCCCAGCTTAAATCAGAAATCTAGAATGCAAGAGTAAGAAATATTGTTAAGGAATTGATTTGGCAAAAAAGATTAGCTGATCATATGGGAAAAGAGGAATAAATAGCACATATATCTTTGAGAAATCAAGAGAAAGCAAAGACTTCATATACTTATTGAAAAACATGCATAAGAATATCACAAGATCTGCAAGTAAGGATGTTGTGGTAGTCTATATAATTAATGATATTACAATTCTAGTTGAGTGTCTGAATGATATTGGCTTTTTCTTACAGATAAATCTTGACTTGATGACTCTACCACCTGCCATTCCCAAACACTAAAGAATCTTGACAATAGAAAAGAACCTAAAAAGGAAAATATATTGCTGCATCAGATCAATGCTCTATCTAGATATCACCGTCAGTCCTTCAAATTAGTGACAGAATTCAACTATAAGTTACTGATAGTCTTCTTGTTATAATCAACACCTTTAGATTGTTTCAGCCAACCAACAGTCAACAGGTAGTATACAATATGTTAAAGGGCAAAAATGTTCTCTTTGGAGCAAAGATCTTAATTTGATTTATTAAGATGACTTTTGCTGACCTCTTGGCTCTTTATTTTGATCTCCTCTGATGCCTTGCACTTCCATGTCACAGTCACCCAAACTCCAGAATTTCTTTGTATTGATTTAGAATGTTGAACCCTAGAGACTACATTTCTCACAATCCCCTTTTCCCTTTCATGTACATGTGTCATTATATTCATTGAAGTTTGAGTTTCAGTTTTGGCCACTCTCTCTCTTTCTCTTTCTCTCTGTCTGTCTGTCTGTCTGTCTCTCTCTCTCTCGATAGCTGGAGCCACATGAGGGTGAAGAGTAGCTTGCTCGGTTTCTCTAGCTTTCATTTTCCATTTGCTTCAAATTAAATTTAATATAGTATTAAATATAATACTTGGGGTATTTGATATTAATTTTAATATTTACATTTGGTGACACAGATAGGAAGTTTCCTAACTCCTTGTCCATGTGGCAAGGAAAACAAACTGCTCCCTAGTGTTTTACCCCAGGGGGGAAAGGGAAGGAAGTTTACTCTTCCAAATAGGAAGTAAAATTCCAAGTATGGCAAGCTTTATGAAAGAGCAGTACCTTGCCTATTTCAAACAGCTTCCAGTTTTAGGATTATTTTTATTCCTACCATTCCTGGGTGCACTGGTCCTTTCAATTATTTTGCCTGAGATTCAGGGGAGAAATTCATTTTTGTGCAACTCCTTGCCATTTGGGCCTGCCCAGTTTCTAAGATACATCCAATTTTGGATTCCTCCAAACCATGTTCAGTAAGGAATTCTCTCTTACTATGGGACATCCCAGGGAAGAAAGTTTAAAGAAACTGGAGGTGAAAATTTTAAGCCTTTTTGCACTCCATTGTTTTATGAAAGTCTCTGTATCTTATTGTATTTTGCTTATTGTCTGCTTTAAGATTTAATTTTGTTGTTTTAAATTAATATATTAATATCATCAATATTATTCTGTTACACTGTATCATTTTAATCTAATCTGTTTTAGCTTTTAGATATATTCTATTATCTTTTCCCTTTAAATATACTGAACAAAATATCCTTATATAAGCCCATAAAAACAGCTTTTTCTTTGATTTTGCGTTTGTTAATTGTCACATATCTCAAATTGATTTTAAGGGGTCTTTAGACATGATTTTTAGATTTTTTTCAATAACTCTGTCTGATGATTTTGCCTGCCACTGAGTTATTTGTAACAAGAGGTAAAGTGTCTATTTAGTAGCTGACATGAAGTGTGATAGCACTATTATATTCCCCACCTCCAAGTGGATGAGACATAACAGTCTCATACCAGAGGAGCTGGGAAGTTGTTCCTAGGGCATGGTACAACTGGATGGCTCCCAAGAGGGAGCATCTCCCATTTGTAACTTTTCAGCTTACTCTACCCTTCCACCAGAATGATCTAGATTCTCAGTGATGTTTTTATACCCAACATCAATAGTACAGAGGTTTGATTTTTTTTAGACTCCCTTACCACATTTTGTAATGATGGCAGTAATAGAATTAAAAAATATATATCTCAGCCAAAGTCGAAAGATTTGCTACACCTGAAAAGCTAGTATTAAGTATCAATTAGCTTCTTAGTTTTTTTTTTTAATGTCATACAGCAGACTCATATGAATCCTAATAGTGGGTTTGTTTGCTATTGTCATTAAATGTGCTATTATAACTTTGGGGATTTTGATACTTTTCAATGTACATTACTTGTTGTACTTGTTGTACTATTATTCTTTATAAAAAAAATGTTACATTGTAAAAAATCATTTGCACTCACACAGTGGATCATGACCATGTTTGAAAAGGAAATGGATCTCATTTTTGGTGAGAAACCTTTGTATTCTACTTTTTCTTACTGACACAATGTGTCACTGATTGTAAGCTATATATTTTTGATTTTTAAAACTTTCTTATTATTGTTTTTCTTGCATGTGCAATATAGTATTTCAGTTTTATTTTTGCTCTCCTTTTGTATTTGAAGCACATCACCAGCATTGAGAAGATTTTCTTTAACTTTTTTGATTTTGCAGTAATATAAGTGTAAAATACATTTTCCCTAACGTCAATGCATACCCAAAAGCTTTAGACTTTCAAAATGATGCCATTAATTGTTTAAAAAAATATGGGACTTTGCTTAATGATTCTGTCTGATTCCAGAAGGGAAAATAAAAAGAACCATCCACTGTTCCAAAGAAGTACAAAGCTAAGCTGCATAGTGCCTATTGAGCACAAAGTTAAAGAGACTAATCCCAATGGGATTTATGTAATTTTGAGACAAGACAAAAGGACTTGAACTGGTTTGGGGTTCGAAGTTGCAGCTGTTTTGTCCTTGTCCCACATTCTACCAAGTATTTCATATTTGGCTCCTATCTGGCTCCCATAACTCTAGTTCCTTTTCTGTCTTTTATAGTGTGGCAAAACTTTCTATAGTTCTGGCTACTGACTAGGTAAATGCATAATTGATTAAATCACTTTATTTGGCCCTGATTCAAGGACCTGTTATAGGTTTATTTTCCTTTACTTAGAATTTTTACACATAAGACTTTGATAGTCTATATTTCATCCAATAGTTATATTTTCTCTTTTATTTGAATTTGAATTTTTTTTTATTTCTTTGCCAATTGATTCATATACCTTATAACTCAGTCATGCATCCCTAAGAGATCCTTGTGTTTTTCAACATCCTCTTCAGGGGGAATATATTATTAGTATATAATTTAAAATCTGTTACCCTAAAAAAGAACTACATTTCCCAGGAGCCGACCAATTTCCTGTCATTGCGTACTTCATCATTTGAAATGCCCACCTTACCACCACCAAGCTCAGGACAGGAAGTAAAAAAGTGAGACACTCCATATCCCCACCTAATATACCCTGTCTACAGGAAGTATGTAATAACAGGAAGTTGGTGGGCTCCTGGGAAATGTAGTTCTTTTTTAGGGTAATGGATTTTCAATTATACATTACCACCCCCCAAACCCCCACCCCCTGAGATCTGTGGAAGACTAGTCTCTCCAATGGATCTTGCAAACATAACCAACTTTGCAATTATAATAATTTGGAGATAAAAAGAAAAGAGAACAAAACCAATGATTACTAGGCTCATTGACAAAAAGCCAGTTAGGGGGGCAGTACCCTTTAACATAAGAGTATACATACAAAACAAATGCATCCAACCCCACACAGTTCAAATCACCAAATCCCAAAGTTCACTCTGGATCTTTTGGTACAGTGTGTTGTCTGTGTAGACATCTTCATGGTGTCTTCTCCAAACAGTACACTTTCTGGATTTGGAGAGGTAGCATGTTTCTTATCCTAATATTACTCTCAAAAGAATTTAAACTTTGCATTTTAGAATAATGCATTACTTGCATTATTCTATGCAAATATATTTTGCATATGCAAATGCAAATGCAAAATGCAAAAAAAAAAATATATTACCCCATGAAGAGGTTGTTGAAAAACACAGGGATCACTTAGGAATGAATGGCTGAGTTATGAGGTAAATGAATCAATTGGCAAGAAAAAAAAATCATCAAAATAAAATCCAAATAAAAGAAAAAACAGTTTGTGGATGAAATATAGACTATCAAAGTCTCATGTGTAAAAATTCTAAGTAAATGAAAAATAAACCTTAATAGGTCCTTGAATCAGGACCCAATTAAAGTGATTTAAGCAATTATACATTTACTCAATCAGCAGCCAGGACTACAGAAAGTTTTGCAACACAATGAAAGACAGAATAGGGACTAGATTATAGGAGTAGGAGCCAAATTTGAGATACTTGGTAGAATGTGTGACAAGAAAGACCTGTCTTCGACATATGTAAAAATAGCCTCAACCTTAAACCCCAAACAAGTTCAAGTCCTCTTCTCTTGGCTCAAAATTTTATCAATCCCATTGGGATTGGTTGGTCTCTTTGACTTTGTGCTCCATTGGCACTATACAGTTTAGCTTTGTGCTTCTTTGCCACTGTGCAATGGCTCTTTTTTGTATTCCTTCTTTTGGAATCAGATAAAAATCAATAAGCAAAGTCCCATAATTTTTAAACAATCAATGGTATAATTTTTATAGTCTAAAGCATTTTGGGTATGTATTAATATTAGAACAAATGTATTTTAAATTTATATTACTGCAAAATCAAATAAAATTAAAGAAAAATCCTTTCAATACTGGTGATGGGCTTCACATGCAAAAATAAGAGAAAAATCAAATATTATATGGCACAAATAAAGTGCAACAAAATAGTACAGATCCATCAAGAAGAAAGTCTTATCATAATCAATAGTTAAACACAATCCATATAGTCAATTATTCATTATCAACAGAAGTACTTGTTTTACATGGCTACAATGAATCCATGAGTCCCTCTCCCCAATTTTAATAGTTGTCAGTGTTGTTAATAGGACTTGGAATGGTCCATCATAAACAGATTCAGTCAATCCAATACATTTGAAATTATTTATATACATACTATCACCGTGGTTTAAATCGTGAAGCGAGAAGTCTATGGGGCCTGCTTGAACAGCAGCTCCAGAGTCATGGATTTCTTGCAATTTAGTTTGACATTGTCTGATATATGTAGCAATGGTTGTATCCCCTCCTAACAGTGAGGAATGGGCAGGGGTAAATGGTTGTGCTTGAATAGGTGGATGTCCAAATAGCATCTCAAATTGTGAGATGTGTAAATGCCCTCTGGGTCTGCATCTGAGATAAAATAAAGCCAGAGGAAAAATTTTAGGCCATTTCAAATAAGTCTCCATGCACAATTTTCCAATCTTTCCAATCTAAAATGCAAAGTTTAATTCTTTTGAGAGTAATTTTAGGATAAGAAACATGCCAACTCTCTGAATCCAGAAGGTGAACTCTTTGGAGAAGGTGCCATGAAGATGCCTACACAGTATACACAGTGCACCAGAAAATCCAGAGTGAACTTTGGGATTTGGTGATTTGAACTGTGTGGGGTTGAAATGCATTTGTTTTGAATATAAACTCTTATGCCAAAGGGGACTACCCCCTAATTGGTTTTTGTCAATGCACCTATTATTGTTTTTCCCCTTTTCTTTTTTATTTTTCTCTTATCCCTCTTATCCTAAAATTATTATAATTTCCCTTTAAAAACTATAATATTTGTATATACCCCTAGTTCTAGTTATAAGTTAGTTATATTTTTTTATGATCCATTGGGGAGACTGGTCTCCCAAAGGATCCCAGGGGAGGTTGATTGATATAGAATCTTGAAGACTAGAGACTATATTTCCCACAATCCCCCTTTCCCTTTCAAGTATGTGCATCATTATGTTGATTGAAGCTTGAGTTTTGGTTTTGACCTCTCTCTCTCTTTCTCTCTCTGTCTAAGTCTCTCTCATGCTCTTGCTGGCTGGAGCCACATGGAGGCAGGGAGCAGCTCACTTGGTTTCTCTTGTTTTCACATTCCATTTGCTTCAAGTTGAATTTAATAAATAGTATTAAATATAATACTTGGAATATTGGATATTAATTTTAATCTTTACAGTATTCTGCCTACAACCTCTTGCCAATCATGAAACTCTCTCTTAAACCTGTCCTACTTATTTGAAGTTTCCATCCAGGCTCTTCCTGGTTATCCAAAAACTATTGCCTTACAACATTCACTATAAATTAACATTCTCTTTTTGACAGTGATGTCAAAGGATAGTTTGTCGAAAAACATGAAAACTGTTTTCTCTTTTGACCTTAAAAGGTAAAAATATCTAATTTTCTAACTGAATGATATATAGATTTATCCCTGAATCATAGTGTATCTATTTGTATCTATTTGTATATTGTATAACTATATGGGAAAATATTGTTATTCATCAATAGGATTAACCAAAATGATAGAATATACACATACACACATATGTTGTCAGGTGTATAAATAAATATATACTTTCATTCATATCATATATCTCATGGAAAAAAAAATATATATACACCCAATGCATTCATATGGTTACCAGAAAAGGATAGAGATAGGATAAGATTTAAGAGAAGTGGAAGGCTGTTTTTGAGGTAAGGGAAAGGATTTTAGCAGGCAGAAGGCTAAAGAGGAGGAACAGTTTGGAACTGACAACTGCTAGAATAGTGATTTCCTGTAGGAGGTTGGTTGCTTCCCATCCGGAAGGGTGGAGGAAAGGAGGGCTTATTGGAGCTCCCCTACCTCAACCTGACTGTGGAGAAGGAGTAAACCCTTAAATCATTTTGGAGGTACTCTATTTGACTGGGAAACATCTAGAAAAGGATGTGATCATACCTGCTGTGCTTTCCAGAAGGTTTTTATTTTAAAATACTGTCAGATTGGCTTTGAGGTTTTACCTTAGGGGTCAGACCCCCTGGGATGAACTTAGCCATTTGAGATCAATCATAACAGTTTTCAAAGACAGCTTTTTATATAAATCTAACCAACTACTGAGGGTCATAGATAGATTGCTTAGTCAGCTTTTGGGGAACACCTAGATAGAAAAGGGAACTGTTAACTTAGCTAGAAGACCAGAAGGCTCTCTCTTGCAAGAGATGTAGAGGATTGTGGAGGACTAGCTAGATACCTTAGAGTTAGGAACCCCTTGTTCTAATCCTCAGTTTTTATCCCCTCTTATAATAAAAGAGATACTGTTTTTTTATCTATCAATTGTCTCCAAGGTATTTGTGTAACTGGCCCAGTGAGAGAAAGTGATTCTCTTTCATGCTCACTAACCAGAGGTTAGAATAACTGGAGATAATGACTGGGTGATCAGGGGAATACCTAAGTGGAAAGTACTCTACCCACTCTGGGTCTGGGTCTTCCCTTTTTGTCTTTTATTTTTAATATAAATTCGGTTATATACATATTTGTGTAAAATGTATGTATATTAATATGTATTTATGTTCATCTATATATGCATATATATGCTGACTATATACTAAATATATATATATAGATAGATTGTTTGAGATATGTATATATATGTAATATATTTTCAATACTTTAAAAGATCTATCATTCCATAATTTCCCTAGTTTGGATAAACCTACTGTGGCATTGATACATATTACAATGAAGGTATATATAGATATAGATGATATAAATGCAATTTCCCAGAAATCCTAATGCAGTGTTAAGTTTTAATAAAACTTTACATGACACTGAGATTTTAGGATACTATCTATATCTGCAATTTGCATTAGTTGGATCACCAATGGAAAGATGGATCTTTCAAAGTAGAAACAAAGTATACATCCAACTAAAGTTTATGTATATATATTTTTATAACTAATTTAGTTATATCATTCTGGTTCCTTTCTTTACCGTCAGTCAAGTATTTATTAAGGATCTACTCTATGCTAAGCACTGGTTTTTGGGCTATTCATAAAGGTACAAATTACTAAAGGATTTTTTACTCCCAAGTTTTTCTGATGAGAGAAACAAATATATATATAATAGCAATATACCAAATAAAACAAAAGGCATGAAATGAAAATAATTACAAAGTAGATAACTACAAGGTAGTTTGGTCAGGAGGAGCAATAGCACTTTGATATGGTACAATGGATTGTAATGGACTTCTCCATTAGTGGCAATGCAATGACCCTGAACAACTCAGAGGAACCTACGAGAAAAACCACTATCCACATCCAGAGGAAACACTGTGGGAGTAAAAAACACCAAAGAAAAACAACTGCTTGAATACATGGGTTGAAGGCATATTGTTGGGAATGTAGATTCTAAATGAACATCCTAGGGTAAACAACAACATGGAAATGGGTTCTGATCAAGGACACATGTAATACCCAATGAAATTGCATGTTGGCTGCAGGAAGAGTGGGTAGAGGGGAAGGAGGGAAACAATGTGATTATTGTAACCAAGGAATAATGTTCTAAATTGACTAAATAAACTTATTCAAATGGAAAAAAAAAGAACTTTGATATATCATGAACTACTTCACCTAGAAGATAATAATTGAATAGTGTCTTAAAGGACAAAGATTACTAGAGAGAGAGTGAATTTCAGGCATGGAACATGGCTAGTAGAAAGATCTTAAAATAGGAAATGGGGTATAATATATGAAAAAAAAGAGGGAAAAAGCCCATCTTAGTTTAATTACATAGTACAATTACATATTGAAATACCTCTATGACAAAACATATGGTTTAGAAAAGTTTCTGTAAAAATTCTAAAACAGTAATGATCAGGACATCAAATTGATGGTATGTTTTTTTTAAAAAACTACATTTCCCCTCCTTGTGCCTTTGTACAAAGGAAATATATTCTCAACCCCTTCCAAGTAGATTGTCTGTTTTCCTTCAAAAGACACCTTGCATTCTACCCTTTTTAAGAAGCATTTCTGACTCTCCAACACAACCCCTAACTATTATTGCTTTTCTTCACAAAATAGTTTGTCTGTTTGAATTTTTTTCTTCATATTAGTATGCATGTATTTGTATATGACCATCATCAGAGGAAGATAAACTCTTGACAATAGAGATTGTCTTGTTATTTGAGTCCTACAGCAGAACACATTGCCTAGCCTATAATGGATTTTAATAAATATTTATTAATTGATGGATTAAATTTGACTAGCTAAAGTATATGTTTTAAAAGATATACACACACACACATATATACTCCATTTCCCAGTACATTTTGAAGCTTTACTATCTTGGTAAGAACTTGCAGTATTTAGTCTATATTTTCTAGCCTTTGAGAATAACTATCTCTCTCTCTCTCTCTCTCTCTCTCTATATATATATATATATATAGATAGATAGATAGATAGATAGATAGATAGATAGATAGATAGATAGATATAGGTATATATAGATATAGATATATGTATGTATGTATATATGCAAATACACATATATATGCACATGCACACATATTTTACAACATATGTTTATATATGCCTTCATGTTTATGGATATATGTGTGAATATAATTTATGTATCTCTATATAGAGACACACACAAACACACATACACTGTGCCAAGTACTTTATGGATATCATATTTGATTCTCACAATAACCTGTAAGTTTAGTGCTATTTTTTATCACCATTTTACAGTTGAGGAAACCAAAACAAACAGAAGTTAAGTGACTATGAAATCACAACACATAATAAGTGCTTGAGGACAGATTCAAATTCATGTCTTGGGACATCTTTATGTGTATGTTTGTACATGCAACTTCTTGTCTTACAGAGTTGACTGGAACACTTAGAATGTTAAGTGATTTAAAAATACTCAAACCTTCACTATATGCAAATACTTTAATACCAAGCCTTCACCACTTCTATGCTGAAATTGGAGTATTGCTGTCCAACTTTCAGAACTGGCCTCTAGCCCTTACTAGTTATGTTACTGTAGACAAGTAATTCACTCAACCTTTCTTTTAAAAAAGTATTATTGATGTATTTTAAGAGTATATATTTTCCCAGCTGTGTGACCCTGGGCAAGTCACTTAACCCCCATTGCCTAGCCCTTACCACTCTTCTGCCTTGGAGCCAATACACAGTATTGACTCCAAGATGGAAGGTAAGGGTTAAAAAAAAAGAATATATATTGATTATTGTATTAAAAAGTGTTACTGATATATTTTTGTTAGTTACATTAGAATTCCTGAATAATTAACTTCCTCTTTTCCCATCCTAGCTCTGAATTTGTTCATAATACACACACTCATGCATATGCACATATGTATAACATATTTAATGCAGATTATAGCATGATATATATACCATATATGTATGTATATGTGTATATATATATATATATAATGTATGTATATATGTATTCCACACCCAAATTCTTTTAAACTCTCCACATTGCTTTCCTTTATGAATACATACAGGTAATCATTATATTGTACCTTGTCTATTCATGTTTGAAAGAAAGAAAAAAAATTCCCGAGGTACCTATATAATTTCTTCCCTTCCCTAGAATACTTCACTCTTCACATGTGTGGATGGTGGGAATATTCAGGAGGAGGAGGAAGATGGAGAGAATTATATACAAATGCAATTTATGCATAGACCCATGTAGAAAAGTCCTTTTTTTCCTTTTTTACCCATAAATAATATATGAATCCTTAAGAACTATGCAAAAAAAAAAATCCCTGCTAGATGATTTTATTACAACCAGAAGACATAGATTCTTTGTATACATTCAAACATACATTATAATATTTACACCAAGAGGGAGACCTGTAGGGTTTTCAAATAGGTTACAGGAAATACAAGCATGAACCACCTTTGAAACTCATCCCCTAAAATCTAAAAATATATCTTACCCAAATCTTATTTGAAATTTGTGCTTACATAGTTATGTTCATAACAATAAGTTTGTAATGCCAAACTAGGTATTTAGCTTGAAGGCACTAAGGGAAACATTTTTTAAAAAGACAGATTAATACATAGAGCAGTCAGAGTAGCTTTAAAAAACCCAGCTATGCTTATCAAAAGGGTTTGAGTATGCAGGCATTCACACAAGCTTTTCAATATGTTAAAATACCTAAGAAAAAAAAGGCACCTTTCACCTTTTACATAAAGAGCCTTATTCAGTTTACATTCCTAGTGGCTTACCTTATTGGTTTTTTTTTTTCCCTTGATCTATTTGCACATCATTGGAAATATTCTCATGTACTTAATTCCATACATCAGCTTTGCAAAATAACTACATTGGAGATGCAGTAAATCTTTCAAACAGTTCAAAAGTAAGATTGAAAGAGTCCATCTGAAAAATTCCCCTTGAGGGAGCAGGGGGAAGAGAAGCCAAGAACAATAATGTGTATCACTGAAATGCTAGTGGGTACACTTATTTTCCATCCAGTACACTGGATCAGCATGTCATTTTCCTCTCCTATCCCACTTCCATTTTTTTTTTCTGTTCACAAAGCCATGAGGACCAATCCCAGAAATCACTATGCCAGGACAAATATATTAACAATGTCCCCATGTTAATTTGGTTGTTTTCCTCCAGGATTTTCATGATTGCATTTAACAGAAATAGCTTTCTTAAAAGTGAATTCACTAGTCTCAGATGAACTAATTTCCACTGTTCTGAAAGATTTTACAGATATGATTATAATATCATTATTGACCATATTTACAAAATCAAGGGAAATAATGTTTTCCAGCTATAAAAAATAAATCAAACTGTTGAGATAGGGAGTATATGACCAAAATTACACTCAACTAATCTTGATGTTGATCCTCAGCCAAATTCTAAAATTAATTCTTAAAAAAGGCATTATGGGTAATTAGAAAAGTGGGTATCTAGAGAAAGTGGCAGGAGCTCAATAAAAAGAAGTTAGAGAGAACTATTTAATTTTTATATAAAATTGTTATGACAACAGAGAAGGAAAATCTAAAGATATGCTCTATCTTGATTTTTATTAAATAATTTAACATGTTCTTCACTAACATATTCATTTATGTCCTGTTGGGATGAATGAAAAAAAAAATGTGGACATGAAGATAAAGCAGTTAGATGCATAGACTCATAACTATACCCAGATTTACCAAAAAATGAATTATCAACTTTGAGAGAGAGAGACCAATAGTAGCATATTACAGACAATGCATTTAATCTTATCCCTAGATCATAATGAAAGATATTTCTAAGAACTGGGAGAAACATGGATTCGTCAAATCTGTAGATGAACAAAACTGAGAGGGATAGTTAATATGTACAAAGATGGAATCATAATTTGGAAAAATCCCAGTAGGCTGTTATTTCCATCCTAAATTCAGAAGAGAAAATATGATGAGAAAAATTTCAAATATATTTTTAAAAACTGTGCAAGAGATGGAAAATATTTGTCATATATGATGTCTATTTGAAAAAGACCAAAATTCTTATTGACCACAAACTCAAAATGAATTCAAAATGCAATTAATTTACTAGGTTTTTTACAAAATTAATTAAAAAAAACTGATGTAAATTTTTGAGAGAATACCAGAATTAAACCTTTTATCAGTTTCCTAAGTGCAGATCTTTCAACCCAGAAAAATTACAAGTACCACAAGCCCACTCTGAACTTAGCATCAATTCCCAAAGAACCAAATCTTTGCTTTCCCTAGGGCATGGGAGTATCACATAGAGTATTGCAGGCTTCCTTTCAAAATCCACCTACCTTTTTATTCCCTGCAATAATGGCAACACAGGAAAACATTTTGGAATTATATTAGAAATTTACATATCCTTTGCCTCAGCAATACCACTGCCTGGACATATACTTGAAATATTTTTAAGATCCAGGAAAAGGTCAAATGTAAATAAAAATATTATTCGGAACACTTTTTAGATATCAAAAACCTATAAACATGGAAACAATGTAGATTCAAATCAAAAGGTGAAAGCATTTATGTATATGAACACAAAGGAAACTTCTGTAATATAAGATATAAAGTTTACTCATAAATGATGCTAGACATATTCAATTCCATCATGGCTTTTATTTAGTAACTCTTAATCTTTCTTGTTCCTCACCTGGTCTTACCTTCTTTGAGTTCAGTCTCAAAGCATGATGGCCCTTCTCCTTGTTAACGTGAACTCCTCCACCTGTGTCCCTGATGCCATCCTTACAGAGAGACTGTCCCATCAATGGCTCTCTCTCTTTTATTTTGCATTTCTCTTTAACATCTGGCTCTTTACCAACTACCTAGAACTTGTTTAAATTTCTTCTATTCTAAGGGACAAAAGGAAGGAAATAAAGAAAGGAAAAGACACATAGACACACACAGCAAGAGAATGAAACCAAAACCTTCCTTTGTTTCTACCATCTCTCCTTTGTAAAAATGCATTTAAGTTTATTTATTCATTTGTTTGTCATATTAAAATACTCAGTTAACTTCATACCTCCTTTGCCTCATTCCATTGGAGAAAGCATAATTTGACAAATATATTTATATATAAAACTATTCTTTATTTCTATTTATCAGTTCCTTCTCTGGTGGTAGACATATGCAAGTTATTCTTCAAACAATATTTTTGTTTATGTATATAATGATCTCTTGGTTCTGCTCATTTCATTCTTCATAATTTCATGTAAGACTTTCTATATTTTTCCAGAATTAACCTGCTCATAATTTCTTATGGTGCAGTAGTATTCCATCAAAATCATATGCCACAACTTATTTAGCCATTTCTCAATTAATGGGCATCTCTCTGGTTTCCAATTCTTTGCCTACACAAAGAAAACTGCTATAAATATTTTAGAACATGGGGATTCCTTTCTTTTTCCTTGGTCACCTTAGGAAATAGGCCTAATAGTGGTATTGCTGTGTCAAAAGATATACATGACTTTATAACTCTTTGAGTATAATTCAAATAGTTGGCTCAGTTCCACCAACAGTGTGTTAGTGTCCCCATTTTTCTGCATCCCCTCCAACATTTATCATTTTGTCCTTTTATCATTTTAAATAATCTGAATGGTGCTAGATATCTTAGCAATGTTTTGATTTATATTATTCTATATTATCTACATTATTCTAATCAATAATGATTTAGAACATTTTTATATAGTTATATGTCATTTTAATTGGGGAATGGGTCATATTCTTAGGTATTTGGTAAATTTTGCTATATAGTCTAGATATGAGATCTCTGAGAAACTCTATCTCATTGTTTTCCTTCTAATCTTGACTACATTAGTTTTATTTGCACAAAATCTTTTTAATACAATTTAAATTATCCATTTTAGGGGGCAACTCTGACATGTTTAGGGATTAACCAGCCCATAATGACATGAAGTAGGAACTAGGGACCCCCCTGCTGGGCCAGTGTCACCAGTGTCAGTTGCAGGCTATTGGTTGATGACAGTAAGGAGAGTCAGTTGCAGGCAGTTGGTCAGGGAGTTGCTGACAGTGAGGGCAGTCAGTTGCAGGAAAGTTGGCTGCTGGGGATGAGTTGCTCATTGAGGGTTGGTTGCTGGTAGTGTGGGTTGGTGTGTAGTTATATAAAGGTGGGCCTGAGTTTACTGAGAGGGCTTTTGTTTTAGCCTTTAGAGGTCTTTTTGTCTCTGGGATCTCGAGAGCAGGAGGTCTGTCTCTGAGGCAAGGATCTGCTATTAGTTGGCTACTGACAGATAGAGAACTGATTGATAGAGTGAGTGAGTGATGACTGCCTATTATTTTAGGGAGTTAGGTAGTTAGTGAATAATTTATAGATAGAGTAGAGTAGAATAGGCCTGGTGTGCCAGGCAGAAAAACTTGTCCTTGAAGACTGAATAGCGATTTTAGAAATTTTAGTTAGTATTAGGAATCTTATCTATATTTATAGGTTATAACATTAGTAATCTCTCTTTCCTCTTTTCTATCTTTTTATATATAAGATATGCATATATATGTATATATAGTTAATTGTAAAAGCTGCTAGAAGTTTTCTTTAGATGGGTTTAAAGGGATAATATTAATTTACAACTCTACTGTATTCTCATTAAAACTTAAATTATTAAAAGCAAAAGAATGAAAAAAGAAAAGAAAATGTGAAATTATTTATTCTAAAAACAACAGACCTGGAATAGAAGGTAGAAAGAAAACAAAAATCATTGGACTGCCTGACAACCATGAGCAAAAAAAAAAAGAACCTGGACATTTAATAGCAAGAAATTATTAAGAAAATCTTCCCTGCCATCCTGGAATAAGAAGTTAGAATAGAAATTGAAAGAATTCACCAATCACTTCCTGAGATTCCAAAAAGAAAACTCCTGTGGGTATTATAGCCAAATTCCAGAGCTCCCAGACCAGAAAAAAAAAATACAAGCATCCAGAAAGAATTAATGGAACCACAATCATGATTACACAGAATTAAGCAGTTTTCACTTTCAATGACTGGGACTTGGAATATGATGTTCCAGAAAGCAAAGGAGCTAGAAATTCAACCAAGAGTCACCTACTCAGCAAAACTCAGGAAAAAAAAAATTATATTTATGAAATTGAGAACTTTTAAGAATTCCTAGTGAAAAGGCTAAAGCAACATAAAAAATATGGCATTCAAAAAGAAGACTAAAAAAAAAAGCATAGGGGGCAGATGGGTTGCTCAGTGGATTGAGAGCCAGGTCTAGAGATGGGAAGTCTTAGGTTCAAATCTGGCCTCATATACTTCCAACCTGTGTGACTCTGGGCAAGTCATTTGGCCCCTATTGCCTAGCCCCTACCATTCTTCTGCCTTGGAGCTAATACACTGTATTGATTCCAATATGGAAGATAAGGGTTTTTTTTTAATAAATAAATAAAATTTAAAAAAATTACATTTTAAAAAGCCTAAAAATGTAAACAGGTAATAGAAAACATGATGGATTCTATAAGGTTAAACTGTTAAAATATTTCTATATGAGAACATACCACTTATAACACTTGTGAACTTTACCAATTTTAGGAAAGTTAGTTATATACATAGATACTGACAAAAATGAGACAATGCCACCACCCCAAAAAAAAAATTAAGGGAGGAGAAAGAGAACTATGCAGCAAGAATATGGAAGGGAGAGATAGAATGGAGTGAATTATGTTACATAAAAGTGACACAAAAGAGTGATTAAAATGGAGAGAAAGATGGGAGCTTAGGTAAAGGACAACATTTGAACCCTACTTTTCTCAGATTTGCCTCACAGAGGGAATAATGTATGCACTTGGGTAGACATAGAAATTGATATTATCCAAAAGGAAGTAAAAAAGGAATGGAGATAAGGGGTGAGGCAGTCAAAAGAGAAGAGGGATTGGGAAAGATGGTAAAAAATAAAACACTTATGAGGTGAAACAGGGTGAAAGAGAGAAGAATAAACAAAGGAAAAGTAGAATGGGGGGAAATACAGTGTTAATCTTTATAACTATAAATGTTGTTAAATTTATTTGTGGTTGAGACTGAAATATGTTAATAGGTGGTCACCGGGAATTTAATTTTTAAATCCCAAAATGAATTACTAAAGTAAATGGAATTTATGGTAGTTTATTTACAATAGAGGGAAGATATTATTAAGGAAGAGAGAAAAGGGGAGAGACAGACAGACAGACACAGAGACAGAGACAGAGACAGAGAGACAGAGAGAGGGAGAGAGAGGGAGAGCCAGCTCTGGCTTCCACTGATACCAGTTAGAAATTCTAAGCCCCAGCCAGGGGAAAAGAGTCTCAAAAAGATGGGCCTTTCCTGGAGGCTTCATACCTCCAGAAAGGCGGGGTCACTAAGTCAGCTTTTCACTCACCAATGGTGACCATGGAAAAGAAAACAGTCTGAGGTCTCCTGCATGAGTTCCTCCAGGGTCAAGTTTCTCTTCCAGTCTCTCCTCAAGTGTCTGTCTTCCAGTCCAACTCTGAGTCAGAGTTCTTCCATCTCGAATCCCTTCTGTGGTCCTCTTTTTAAAGATCTTTTTCTCTTGTGTCACCTCCCCTAATTTTCATGTCTACCAATCACAGCAGATGCTCTGCTCTAGGACTATCCAGAAGGCAATTAGTGGATTCTAATTCATTACCCACTATCACACATGGGTCACAGACCTCCCGCCTCATGATTAAGTGGGAGAGTTACACCCTTGGTGATCAGATCTAACATGGGCAGATCTTCCCACTCAACTTCAAGTACTGTGCTTACATTTCTGGGGATTAAATCAACAAATAGACTGAGGATTTCAATTCAATCTTCACAATCAAGGAAGAGCTAAATACCTTCATTGTTACAATCAGGGGAGAGCTAAATTCAATCTTCACAATATGAATGGAACAAACTCACTCATAAAACAGAAATAGATCACAGAATGGATTAAAAACCAAAATTCTGCAATATGCTACAGTTACAAAGAAATTCATTCAAAGCAGAGATGAACACAGAGTAAAGGTAAAGTATTGGAATAAAATGTATTATACTTCAGCTCAAGTTAAAAAAGCAGGAAAAATAATTATGTTCTCATATAAAGCTAAAGTAAATGTAGATATAATTAAAAGAGATTAGGAAGACAATTTTACCTTATTAAAATGTACCATAGATAATGAAATAATATCAATATTAAACATGCATGAAGTGGAATAACATCCAAATTTTAAAGAAGTTAAATAAGTTATAGGACAAAATAGTAAAATTATACTGGTGGCAGACCTCAAATTTTCCCTATAAGAATTAGATACATCAAACAAAAAATAAAAAAGAAAGTGGTTATAGGGGTGAATAAAATTTGGATATCATAGACCTCTGGAGAAAGTTAAATTAAAATATTAAAGAATATTTCTTTTTCTCCATAGTACCTGGCACCTACACAAAAAATTTTCCACATATTGTCATAAAAACCTCATCACAAAATGCAGAAAAGCCAATATATTATATGAATATTTTTAGACTATAATGCAATAAAAATTACATTCAATAAGTGGCCATGCAAAGAGATAAAAAGTAATTGGAAACTCAATAATGTAATTCTAAAGATTAAATAGGTCAAAGAAAAAAACAGAAACCATAAATAATGACAATGAGACCACATACCAAAGTTTATGAGATATAACTAAATCAAGGAAAATGTATATCTCTAATTGCTTATTTAAGTAAAATGGAATAAAAACAGATTAATAAATTGGACATGCAACTAAAATAAATAGGAAAAAACAAATTAAAAACTTCAGTAAAACACTAAATTATAAATTCTGAAAAAGGGCAGATTAACAAAATTGAAAGTAAGAAAACAACTAAAATAATAAATAAAGCAGTGTTTAGTTTAAGATTAAATTGACAAACTCTTTGTTTTTTTTAAGAAAAGAGAAAACCAAATTACCAGCATGAGAAATTTAATGGTTAGTATCAAAAATTAAAAGTTTAAATGTACCATCAATGAAGAAGAGATTAAAACAATTATTTGGAACTATTTTATTCCATTATATGTTAACAAATCTGACACCTAAATGGCTCTCAATACAGTGAACTCACGTAGCTGCCCCAGACTTGTTCACTCTTTAGGATGAGATTACTTTATTTCCAATCAAAAACTATAACAAGATCAAAAGGCCATAAAAAGTATCTCAGTCAGCAAAAATTTGGCCTGCTTGCCCAGAAGAGAGATGTGGTAGCCAAAAGAAACCAATGAGAATATAAATCCCCTTTTTAAAAATCTTATATTGAGAGCCAGGCCCAGAGATGGAAGGGCTGGATTTCAAATTTGTCCTTAGACACTTCCTAGCTAGGTAACCCTGGGCAAGTCCCTTAACCCTTATTGCCTAGCCCTTATTGCTCTTCTGTCTTGGATACAATGCACAATATTGCTTCTAAAACAAAAGGTAAGTGTTAAAAAAAAAAGAATCCTAAAAATTGAACTAAAAAACTAGTTGAAATGATTAACAAATTTAGCAAAGTTTCAGGAAATAAAATAAATCCACATAAATCATCAGCATTTCATTATATTATCAACAAAACCCAATGATGAGATAGAAAAATAAGTTACCTATAAATAATATATTTGTGTGCTTACCTATCAAAAGAAAGGCAGGAATTATATGACTACAATTACAAAACACCTTTGATAAAAATTAAATCATATTTAAACAATTGGAAAAATATTAATTGCTCATGGGTTAGATGAGCCAATATAATAAAAATGGCAATCTTACCTAAATTAATCTCTTTATTCAGTGCCATACCAATCTTTTAATAGAAAATTCTTTTATAGGTTTAGAAAATAATAATAATAAATAATAAAATTAATCTGAAAGAGTAAAAGATGAAGAATATCAAAGGAATGTATGAAAAATGTAAAAGAAAGTGGTCTATGAGTAGAGGTTCTCATATTATATTACAAAGCTATAATCATCAAAATAATCTGGTACTGGTTAAGAAATAGAGTGGCAGATCAATGGAATTTACAAGCTACATAAAACATAGTAGCAAATAATTATTTAGTGTTTGACTAACTCCAAAATCCAAACTTCTTGGACAAAGAAAACATTTGACAAAAACTGCAGGGAAAATAAAAAAAAGATATAGAAGAAACTGGGTATATGTAAAACTCTCACACTGTATAAAAAGATAAAATCAACATAAACATATGATTTAGAAATAAAGTATGCTACCATTAGCAAATTAGGGTAGAGTAGAATACTTTGCCTTTGAAGCCTATGGGGAAGGGAAGAATTTATAACCAAACAAGGGACAGGGAACATCATAGTATGATGAATAATTTTGATTATACTAAATTAAAAAAGTTTTGCATGAACAAAACCAATGCAGCCATGTTCAGAAGGAAAACCAATAATTGAGAAGAATTTTATAGCAGGTATCTCAAAAAAAACCTTCATTTCTCAAATGTATAGAGAACTGTCAAATTTATTTCACTGCAGGTCATTCCCTAATTGATAAATGATCAAAAATATGAACAGGCTGTTTTAAGGTGATGAAATCAAGGCTATCTATGGTTATATGAAAAAATGCTCTAAATCACCCTTAATTAAAGAAATGAAAATCTGGATACCACCTCACACCTAGCAGATTGGTTAATATGACAAAAATAAAATAATAAATGTTAGAGGGTATAGGAAAATTGGGTCACTAATGCACTACTATGGCATTGTGAATTGATCCTATCATTCTGGAAAGCCACAAAGGGATTTAAAACTGTGTATACCCTTTGGTCCAGAAATTTCCCAGAGATCTAAACAAGGGAAAAGAACTTTGTGCACCAAAATATTTATAAAAGCTATGTTTTTTGGTGGCAAAGAACTTCAAACTGAAGGGATATCTATCAACTGGATAATGGCTAAAGAAATTATGATATATGATTGTAATGGAATATTATCATGCTATCTGATGAGAAGGAAGACTTCAGAAAAACCTTCATGGACTGATACAAAGTGAAGTAAACAGAACCAGTTGAACATTATATACATTAAGAGCAATAATATATAATGAACAAATGTGAATGACTGCTATTCTTAGCAGTCCAATGATACAAGACAAACCCCAAAGACTCATGAGGGAAAATGCCAGTCACCTCCAGAGAAAGAAATGGTGGATCCTGAATGCAGACTGAGACCTATTATTTTTTTATTTTCCTCCTGCTAGTTTTTTGTTTGAGCTCTCTTCCACAAAATGACTAACACAGAAAAATATTTTACACTATTGCACATGAAAAATCTGTATAAGATAGCATGCTGTCTTGAGGATATAGAAGACAA
Source organism: Monodelphis domestica (assembly GCF_027887165.1). Lineage (NCBI taxonomy): Eukaryota > Metazoa > Chordata > Mammalia > Didelphimorphia > Didelphidae > Monodelphis > Monodelphis domestica. The sequence continues at coordinate 629,080,996 of NC_077227.1, forward strand.
GGAAGAAGAGAGAATTTCTCTCAAATTTTTTTAAAAACAAGGATTAATTTTTATGTATCTCAGGAAAAAAACAAAATATTTTAAACCATCTTTGCTTTATAATTATATAGAGCTAATGGGAGAAGTTCCGAGATTAATATAAAAAGTTTCAAAGATGAGTGCTTACCTCTTGGGGGAATATGAATATATCTCCCTATGTAGAATTTAGAGCATCCACACTGAAAACTTCACTGAGAAGTTAAGGGTATCTCCTGTATCAGCAATAAATGAATGTAGAACTGAGTTATTCCTTTGTGCTCTACCTATAAAGAGGTATACTTGATGCAATTATCCTCTTTCCCCTTTGATGTACTGTCCCCTTTTCTCTGGCAAAATCCCAATTTGCTTAGAATAAAAAGCAGCAGAGCAGAGGGAAGCTGGTACCTTACCTTTCAGTCTGAGATATGGCAGCTAATGTCCACTCAGGGAAAAGCCTCATTGCAGTGGCTTGTGTTTTGTATCACACTGGACTAAGAAGTGACCCAAGAGTGAAATGATTTACAGAGCTTTTCTACATTGTGGCTCCAAGATAGTGTGCAGAATCAGAGTTGAAAGGGACTTCAGTGGCCATCTAATCTATACTATATTCAAAAAAGAATACTCACTTTAACATACTCCAACAGACTGCCATTCAGCTTTTGCTGAAGGATTTCTTTTATTCAAACACCCTCTTTTCCCCCTCTCTTATATTACTCCCCTTCCCACCACCTCCCTTCTTATTCCCTTTTTACTGTAGGGCCTTCTGAATGCCCCCAACCTCTTCCTCTCTTTTATTACCCCCCTCCCACCATCCCATTTCTTATTACCCTTCTATTTCTTTATAGGGTAAAAGTTAATTTTGTATCCCAGTGGATCTGACTGTTCTTCCCTCTCTGAGCTAATTTCAGTAGAGAGTAAGGTTTAAGCATTACCTGTTGTCATTCTTCTCTTCTTCCATATTTTTGGGTAATTTTCTAGCAGATCAATTCTGGCTTTTAAAGCCTGTACCTCTGTTTCCAGATGACCTATTTTCCTTTTCTGGCTACTGTTTTCCTTTTGCCACTTTTCTTCAACCAGTTGTATTTAATTTTTTAATTCATGTTTGAGTTCCTCCATAGCCTGCGTCCAATTCTCTGGTTTTGGTTTTGGTTTTTAAGGCTTTGTTGATGTTTCCTGGATCTCATCCTCATCCACTGGTTCTGTTCTTTGGTCCATACCCCCAAAGATGCTGTCCATTGTAACTTTTTTTCTCTCTTGTTTGCTCATTTTATTTTCTTTTTTTTGTCCTTCCACCTTATGGACTATATAGTTCCTCTGTTGATTTACTTAACCAGAGTGTTGAGCTCTTCTGCCCTGAGGTTGAGTCTTCTCAATCCATTGATGGTAAACTGGATTCACCTGGTTAAGGTAACCTGCTGAGCTGGCCTGAGCTGGGGCAAATTTTTCACTGTAGCAAGTGGACTGAGAGTGTCCAGCCAGGTGCCCCCCCTTCCACCTTGCCAGTACTTGTACTGCCTTGGACCACATGTGGTGGGTCAGAGATGAACCCTCACAGCTACAATCTCAGCCAAGGTCTTACACAGACAGCCAGGTCTTGGTGTGGTGGATGGAGAAGAATGTCCCACCTGCTGGTCCCCCAAATTCCTACTGCCAGCCTTTATCAGAGGCCTGGGCCATTTGTGATGGGTCAGAGGCAAGCCATGGGAGAGGTGGAGAGTGCCTCTCCCTTTTTCCATGAAAACAGTTGGGTTGTGACTACATTTCAAATTGTTTTCAGTAGGAGTCTTATGACTTCTACTTCTTATTGGATTTGGATTTCTGTTTGCTTTGAAGCATGATATAGATATGGGTTTGGAAGGATTCTTCATTCAGAGAGGTTATGGTTTTAGGTGTTCCTAAGCTCCCATCTTGGCTCCACCCCTGGAGGATTTCTAAAGGAAGGGAAACTACCATGTCTCAAGGAAACCATTTCACTTTGGAACAACTAATTATTAGCAATTTTTTCATGATAATAGCTAGCATTGATATAGCATCTTAGAGTTTGGAAAGCATTTTACAAATGTTATGTCCCTTTGAGTAGTGCTATCTCTATTTCCAAGATAAGGAAATTGAGGCTGAGAGAGGTTAAGTGAGTTGCATAAGGTCATATGGTTACTTCATACCAGTGGCAGGATTTTAACTAAGGTCTTCCTAACTTTAATTCCAACACTCTATCCACTGTAGTACCCTTTTAATTGGATGAACTAAGTTTCTAGATTTAAAGTGGACTTGGTTTCTTTTAGGAGATTAAGAACCCCCAGAAATGGTCATGTCTCACTGTGTTCTAGGAAAGAGCATGGGTCCTTGGAGCCAAATCTTTTTGTGTTGTCAATAAGTGGGAAGCAGAAGCAACCCAGAGCTACATCCTGGCCCACTGACATCATATGCTAATGCTGCAATTCTAATAAGTGTCAGTCTTGAGCTTTTCCTCTCCCTTTATTGTTGTTTAATCATGTTCAATTCTTTGTGACCTCTGTGGGGCTTTCTTGGCAAAGATACTGAAATGATCTATCATTTCCTTCTCTAACTCATTTTCTAGAGGAGGAACTGAGGCAAATAGGGTTGTGACTTGTCCAGCATCACACAACTAGTCAGTGGGTAAGGCCAGATTCAAACTCAGGAATATAAGTAAGCCTTCCTCATTCTTGGCTTGGAATATTCTCTACTGTGCCACCTACCTTTCTTTCTCTACTGATAAGAATAAGACTATGGAATCACAAGATTCCATAGCTAGGAAGGACCTGAGAGGTCATTTATTTAAAGTTTATCATTTATAGCTTAATTAACTGATATTCAGGGAAAGAAATGAAATGAAGAGTAATAAGCAAGTGACTTCAATCTGACAATAAGAGAAGGAATGGAATGCAATTGCTGTCTCCAAATACTTGAAAGACTGATATATAGACGACAAGTATGACATATTCCTCTTAATGTGAAAAGAAAGAGCTATGACCAAAATGTAAAAATTATAGTGAGGCACATTTTGATTCAATATGAGAACTTTCTAAAAATTAAAGGTATTTGATATTAAGAATGACTGCCTTGAAAAAAAAAAGTGGTGAATTTCTTACTAGTAGATGTATGCAAGGCGAGACAATGGCACTCTGACAAGGATGTTCTTCTTTGGATGGAGTTTTGACAGTCATGGGACTTAGAGCAAAGATACTTGGATTCATATATAGATTCTGATGATTCTTTGTCTATATGGCCATGTGCAAGTTCTTTCACCTCCCTAAATCTATTTAATCTTTAAAAGTAAAATGAAAAAATAATGACTACCACTTATCTCACATGTTGTTCTAAACAAAAGTTTTTTTTTGTAATTCTTCAATTTATATACATAGAGAGACATATAGACATAGACATATATGTGAGCATTTATCTTAATCATTATTATAAGAGTAGTAAATTTCTCAGAAAGGCATCATGGAAGTAATGGGTAATGGGCCAGCCTTAGTGTCAAGAGCACTTTATTTCAAGTCTTGCTTATGTTGCACACTGGCCATGTGAACCTAAGTAAATCATTTAATCTCTCAGTGAGTGTCATAGTCAACAATATAAGACTTGGATTTGCAGAAAAGTTCACAATAGTAAAGGGTTTCTTTCATGTAAATTGCCTACTGTAATTCATTAGAATTCTAGACCATGACCTCTTTTCCATCTCTCAGATTGTGTAGTTATAGTTTTTTAGTCTCCAGAGAAACTGGGCTTATCTAGGCCTGGGGTTAATTCCTGAGTCAATTTAAGGACTCAGAGATTCAGAATCTTCAGCCTTCCAGATGCTGTAGGCCCTGAGGGACACTTGACTGCTGGAGATACCCCAGAAAAAAGTAAAGACTGTTAATGAATGTTATCTTGTTTAGTAGTTTTTAAAATAGAGTTGCAGGACATTGTTTATCATGAGCTACAGTATGTAATTAATTAGTGTGAAGAAACATAAAACATGTATTCATAGGTTGCCAATAGTTAGAGTATGCGTGAGTCCCTAGGAATTATATGTAAGAGTGTTTCACTGAAGGATACCTAAGTATCACTACTTTCCTATTGCCAGGACCTGGGGGAGTTAGTAGATTTCTCAATCACCCCTCAAATTTCTCTGCATTACAATGCATGGCACCAATAGACAGTTAAATGGAGGGAGGACTATAAGTCCCTGCCTTTTATTGATTTCATCATTACTAGCTTTCTTACTCAGAGATTGTTAGAAAGAGATAAAAAGAGAAAGACATCTCAAAATGAAAGTAAAGAAGGATTCTGATAAAGAAAAGATAAATCCACACAGTTCATACTCGCTCTGGAATATTCTGATCTTCAAGATATTAACAGAATCATAGTTATTTTTAACCTTCCCAATCATTTCACACAACCCCCTAACCCCATGAGCTATTTCCTCTATCAGTGGGTCTCATCTTGCTCTGCTCAAAACCTATCCCTCTCCAAGGATCTTCTCATTTGGTACCTCTTCCATACTCTATCTGAAGTAATCACTCTGTTAAACTCCAATGGAGCTTGGAGCCTTTCTGAATGTACCTTTTAAAGTCTAACAAATTATATAATTTTTTCATGTTTTATCTTATCCTCACTCCTCTTCATTTCTCATCAGGCTGCTCTCTTCTGTACTCTACCAGGACATCTCCTCTCTCTGGTTGGAGGGTTCCCAGAACCTCCAATTAAGAAGGGCATCTAAGCCAGCTATTTTATCATTTTTCAGAAGGCCATATTCCTTCAGATTTCCCCACCATACTCATCATCCTGGAAATCTGCTTAAATTGTGTAATGCATATCTTGGAACCACCCTCCACCCCTTTGCTCCCTCTCTCCCTCTGATTGGATATCTCCTGCTAGAACATCCATTTACAGAGGATTCTCAGTTCAGCCATCTCTTCATTTATCATCAGAATGAAATTCTCTAGACTTCTCCACCAGGACATAGAGTACCATTTCCCCTACCTTCCCTTTTAAGCTTCCTTCTATTTATTGTCATTCCTATTAAAATATAAGTTACTTGAGGACAAAGACTAACTTTCTTTTTTACTTTTTTTTGTATTCCTACCATGCTTAGAAAGTACCTGGAATATAGTAAGTATTTATAAATCCTTGATGACTTACTGACTCTACTAAAATGTAAGCTTCTTATTTCCCCCTTTCTAAGGGAGGCAGTAGGGGGCAATTAATGGGGCACAAGTGAATTAAAATTATTATCAGCAATTACAAAGTAGCAGCAAAAAAAAAAACAACAAAGACTGAGGATTGTAGAGGTATTGACTTTGTTCTTGACTGTTTTCTTTCATATATTTTCTTCACTGTCTTCCAGAAAAGAGAAAATTTGATCCAGGAAATAAGCATCTGGCTAAGGATCTGGTATCTGAAAATGGGATATATATTTCTCGAGTACAAGATGAAATATAGAGATGACAAATTACTGACCAAAGATGGAATACATCTAACATTTTGTTTGTATTTGTTTGGTGTTTTCTATATTCAACTAAAATGGCTTTAAACAAAAATAAATCACACCACAGAGAACATTATGAGATATAAAATAGATAACTTTGACTAAATTAAATAAAAAAGGGTGTGCACAAATGAAACCAATGCAATCAAGGTTAAATGGGAAGCAACAAACTGGGGGGGAGGGGCAGACTTTATAGCAAGGGTCTCTGACAAAGACATCAGTTCTCAAATATATAAAGAACTGAGTCAAAATTTATAACAAAACAAAGCATTCCTCATTTGACAAATGGTCAAAGAAAATTAACTAGCAATTATCAGATGCAAAAACTAAAACTATATTATTCATATGAAACAATGCTCCAAATTATTATTAATTTGAGAAATGCATATTCAAACAATTCAGAGATACCATTTTGCACCTACCAGACTGGTTAATATGACAAAAAAAAGGAAAATTATAAATATTGGAAAGGACATGGAAAAATTGAGACACTGATACATTGTTGGTGGACCTGTGAACTGAGCTGAACATTCTGAGACCAATTTGGAACCATTCCCAAAAGCTATCAAAATGTGCATATCCTTTGGCTGAGTAATATCATTACTAGGTTTATATCCCAAAGACCTACTTTTACAAAATTATTGATACCAGCTTTTTTTGGAGTGGCAAAGAACTGAAAACTAAAAAAGGTTATCTCTCACTTGGAGAATTACTGAACAAGTTATGGTATCAATGTATTGGAATATTATTATGTCATAAGAAATGATGAACAAGATGACCACCCACACAAAAAAAAATCCTGGAAAGACTCATATGAAGTTATACAAAGTGAAGGGAGCAGAACTAGAAAAACATTGTTCACAGCTATGGCAATAAAATACTGGTGATCAATTATAAATGACAACTATTATCAGCAAAGCAAAAATCCAGAACAGCTCCTAGGGATTCATGACAAAAAGGTTATCCACCACAATAAAACAACTGACAGAGTCTAAATGAATATTGAAGCATTCCATTCTTTACCATATTTTCTCCATTAATTTTTTCTATGGTAAGCAATAGATGGAAATGTGAATTGTTTGACAACACATGCACAAACCTCTATCATATTACTTGGCATCAGTGAAGGAGGGAGAAAACATGGATCATAAAAAGTCAGGAAAAAATTATTCAAAATTGATTCATCATATAACCTGGAAAAGAAATATTTTTTTCAAAAAACTAAATGAATGAGGAAATGAGAATACTCTATATATTATATATATACACACATATGCATGCATATATACATATATTTATACAGAACATGCTTTTGGAAGTATCTATCTGGGTGTCAGTGTAGGTATGTAGGTGTGTGTGTTCTTTAAACAATATACCATAGGGAGAAGCTAGTTACAAGGTAGAAAAAGTAGCTATTGATAGTCTCAGAAATTCACAAGAGATAATATTCAAAAAAGGAACCTGTATTAAAATATGGCTCAGAATATCTTTACACAAATCCACAAATTTTAGGAACTAAGCAAGTAGAACTACAGAAATGGCAAAGAGCCAGCTTGGGTTCACCAAAAACAAGTCATGAAACTAACCTTTCTTTTGCATATAAGATTACTAAATTAGTACCATAGGTGAGAGGACTGATGTAGAAAATAGTTTACTTAGATGTTAGCAAATCTTGGATAAAGAATGATATTCATACTATTTTAGGTGGTAAAAATACAACTAGGTCGATTCACAGCTGGTTTGGTTTGATATCAGTATGGCAAGGAGTCTTTGCTAGAATACCCCACTGGTTTTTCCCTGACTGTGTACTGTATAAGTTTAATCATTTTTATGGTTCCTTAGGTAAAGATCATATGCTCACAAATTTTCGGTTGGTACCAAGCTAGGAGCAATAGCTAACACATTAGATCAGGGAACAATCAAAGAAAATTTGCCTCATGGAGCAAATCGGGCATGTCATTTTTTGTCACATGGCTCATGTGGTAAGAAGGATTTTTACATTTTTAAATAAAGTTTTATTGGAATGCATTGAGATGAATTGCTTCTGATAATAGATGCATTGTAATTCCACTGTACAGTGCTCCTATAAGGCCTTGTGTTGAGTATAATGATCAGTTGTGAGCACATCATTTCAAGGACATTTATGGATTGTAAAGTGATGATACAAGGAGGCCAAAAAAGATGGGGAAAGATCTGAGTTCGGGTCATGTGGATGGTTAAAAGAACTGGGGATGTTTAGCCTGAAGAAGACTCAAGAGGAAACAAAATTCAAGTATTTGGAGGGCTGCCAGGTGAAGGAGGGATTGGATTTCTGTTAGACTCCAGAGGGCAGACATAGGGAAATTGAATGGATTCAGAAAGACAAAATATCATTTGGTATCAGGTAAAATAAAATAAAACAAAAAATCTCCCTAATAATCAGTTGCCCAACAGTGAAATGAGCTGTCTTGAGAGATAGTAGGTTCTCCTTCCTTAGAGATCACAATTCAATACTATTGGGTATGATATAGTGAGGATTCTGCCTTGGGATATTTAATGGTCCTTCAAATTTCCTCAAATTCTGTGAATCTCATCTCCTGCCCCCAAATCATTGCCAAGTCATTTAATCTCTCTCAAGTAATTTCCTCTTCCTGTTAAATTAGAATAATTAATATCTATACCATTTACTTCATAAAAGTCTTTTGAGGATTAACTGTGTGATAATATATTCAAATTGCACATAAACATCATTTTTAGTTTCTATTATTTGCTTACCCATGGACATCACCACAGGATTTTAAATATAGTAAATGTTTGGTTAGTTGGCCCTTAAGCATTTATTGAGCATCTATATTGTTCTAGGCACTGTGTTAAGCATAGTTCTATAATAGTTATCAAGAAAATTGAACAAAGGAGTGAATGATTGCCAAATGAAGAAGTGACCTGAACTCTGGTTTCTGGTTTCTTATTTTCTAAAGGAGAAGAGTGAATTAAGAGTGTGATTTGGGGCTCTTGCTGTTAGCGGGTGAAACCAAGAGTGCTCTGTGGTATGTATCCATGTGGAATATGGAGCTATTCAAGCTGAATCCCCCTGATTTGGTTTAGATTGTTTGGAGCAGAGAGCAGTATGTAAATAAATACAAATAAATTTAATTAGGGAAGTATGATGTGGCTTGAATCAAAAGAGCCATTGGCAGAAAATAAAATAAAATAAGCCTTTCAGGAGACTAAATGTTATATACCCTAAGATCTGTACATGGCAAAAGACCACAGTACTACTCAATTCACCATCATCTAAAAACCCAAATCTTTGCTGCAAGAGGAGGCTGAGGAATTCAACATGAAATAAAGTATCCACACTTTAATTTGAGTACTATATAAATATGAAAATGTCTTTCTTGTGGAGTTTAAGAGTTCAAGCATGCTCTTATTGACTCACCTAAGAAACAAACTTTGTCTGCAATATTTCTAAGCCAGCCAATAGGATGAAACATAAAATGATGCCTGCGTGCATTGGTTATTTGATTCCTAAATGTTGTGTCATCTGCCTCCTCTAATTTTCATTTGGGGTGAAAAGATTTTTTTTAAGTTTAGAAACTAAAGTCCCACAGCTTTAGCTTCTAGTAAACAGTGAAATCACTGGGTTGGTCCATCAGTGCTTAGGAGAAATGGGGTGAGCAAATTGCCTGCTGCCATTATATTCTATTAATTCAGACTTTTGAGGTGTTTAGCTAAAAGGGGCTTGGGAGTAAATAACAGGTTCCTAGATTGAACAGAGAAAAGGAAAATAAAAGGATTTCAGGGCATATTTGTAGAATTAAATAGAACTTTAAGAAACAAAAAATGGTCATACTTTCAGTTTATGTGTTATGAATGTTGAAAAATTAAATGTATTTTTGAAGTTGTATTAATGCTATATCTTTACTATTCATTTTCTATATCAATATTCTATTCTTCTACCTGTTATCATCTGAAATATTTCCTTCCTATTACATTTCCTTTTTTTTTTACTTTTTCTATACTTCCTCTTGGTTTTTCTTATATTTCAGGCATTTAATACATGCTTGTATAATGGCGAATTGCATAATGGAGCATTGGTTCCCATGCTATGCTTAGATTCATTGTGGAGAAAGGGAAATACATTTAACTTAAAGCCACATTCATCGTATTCTCTACTTGACCAATCAGGCAAATTACTAGAAATCAAATAATAAAAAAATTAATTGAAATATACTGACAAAAAAAGAAGAAATCTTATTATAAAATCTTTTGTATCTCTCATAAACCTTTGAAAAATAGTTCCTTCCTATACCACTTCTCCCTCACTTAGGAAAACAAGAAGATAATTCTCCTTGTTTCTTTAAGAGCCTTTGAAGAGACTAAAGAAAAGGTTACCTTTTATTGCTGCTGGAACAGCTTTTTTCAGGCAACCCTCTACCTTTCTAGTCTCCTGAGGCCACCCTGCCATGTACCTTTTAAACAAAACAATCTATCTCTTGGTTCTCAGTATTTTCTCTAGTCATACTCTATACTTGGATGCCCTCTTTTTTCTTTCCCAATACTTCTTAATTCCCATGCCTTCTTTCTCTTCATTCCTTCAAATTTATCCTCTATATCACTTATTTATACATTTCTCTTTGCTTGTTTCCTCCATTAGACTGTAAGATTCTTGAAGGCCAGGACCATCTTTTGCCTCTTTCTGTGTCCTTGGGATTTAGCACAGGGACTGGCATATAGTAAACCCATGTTTATTGCCTGATTGAGGTAGCTCCTTTTCCCCTCATCTGTCATTTATCAAAGCTCTGCCTCAACCATTGTCAATTATATCTAGTCCCATCTCCACAACAGGAGTTCCATCCCAAAGGCCATGCTATCACTTCAGGATTCATTGCTACTATTCAAATAAACTTTGATGGGCTTCTTTCTATTTTATCTGCTTTTGAAAAGTGCTGTGCCACATGCTCTGGGTCTGCTATTATAAATCTATGGTTTTTGTTTTTTTTATAATTCCCTTTTTGGGGGATAGAAGGGACTCCCATGACTCATAGCTTCAATTGGATCAGATATTTGATACTTGATCACTTTGATTACATTATGCCAAAAGATGGCACCAAGACAAAAAATGAAGCATACCCTCTCTTCTCCTCTGTGGTCACTGTTATCATCATATTCTGTTTTCATCTCCTTGTCTTTCTTTTCTGTACCATTTTTCTGTCCCCAGTTTTTCACTACCCACTAAAAATATTTTGGTTTCTCTCTTGTTCACCCTGTTATAGAAAGTATAATCTATGTAGCCTCCTTACTATCTTGTTCTAAAGCTGAAAACAAACCTACTTAACTACTTGGAGTGTCCATATCTTCCGAAGGAACCGTGTAAATTACCTGAGGCAACCAGAAGTTTTTATTACTTTGGGATAGGAGGGCAAGAGAAGGGGAAAAGGTGAACAACACAGTTGTTTCTGCTGTTTTTCCATAATCATAACCTCTTGTAGGAGAATGATTGAATAAATGAACAAATAAATGGTTGAATGAATGAATGAATTATAAAGGATTTATTAAGTGCATGCTATGTATCAAATATTCTACTATGCACTTGTAATGCAAATAGAAAAGCAAGGCAGTCTAAATGGAGTTTACATTGTCCTAGGAGGGTACAAAACACCTAAAAAGTAATCACAAGGAAGTCATTTTGGTCTAAAAAATTAATGGGGTGGTAAGTAGAAAGATAAGGGAAAAAACTAAGACACACCATCGAGGAATAATACTAAAATTGTCTTTCCAAAATAGACTGAGTCAGGAGAGTGGGCAGAGTGATTAAGGAGATTGTAAAGGAGATGACCTTAGTGAAGGGGATGAAGCTGAGTAAAATTGAGGCTCTCCTGAAATAGTTAACTATGAAAATCAGTTAATAATTCCAGTAATGGAATCCTGAAGCAGAAACTCTAGGCATGTCAAGGAAAACCTTCTCCTTGGTTCGATATTTCACCCTCAATCATGAAGACTTTGATTATGAATAGATCAGAGAAAAGAAGATTTCTTACTTACTTGTCATTACTACATCAGTGATGCAGGTAAAGGATAACATAGCCCAAATAGGGCTTAAGGATTTATCTCATTGAAAATTAGCTATACATTTTTATGTGAATTAAATTATCCAGGTGGCTTTAATGACAAATTTTTAAACCGTTACCTTCTGTATTAGAATCAATATGGAGTATTGGAGTATACGGAGTATTGGTTCTAAGGTAGAAGAGTGGTAGGCAATGGAGGTCAAGTGACTTGCCCAGGGTCACACAACTAGAAAGCATCTGAGGCCATATTTTAACCCAGAACCTCCCATCTCTGGGCCTGGCTCTCAATCCACTGAGCCACCTAGCTGCCTCCTTTAATTACTTTTTAATAAAAACATTTCACTCTATTTGCTACAAAGGAGATTTGTCAACCATAACAGTAGGAGACTGAAAGGAGAGAATATGTACATATGTGTATATGTATGTATGTGTGCATATATATATAATGTGTATATTTATACATTTATATATATACACATTCAGGTATACATATAAATTTAAAAAATGTAACATGTACAACTTCTTTAATTATTTCAAAGTTTAATAGTTTCTGTAGGTATTCTCTCACTTCATGTAGGCCCCCACCACAATTTTCTTAATGGGGGAAAGAAGATGATATATATACATATATATACATATATATATACATACATATATACATGAAATAACATGGAAAATACTTTGCAAACTTTTATCAAAATCTGAATATTAGCTATCAGAATCAGAAGAAAAAGCAAGAAGAAAAATATAAAAATCATGCAAGAGTTAATGTGCACTATATACCCCTTTCAGAGAGTAAGTAATATATCCTGGAGAATTATAATTTGGAACTCACATGGCAATAGGGAGCAATAATCCCTTTTTTTTAAAGTCATTAAAGCCCTCTTGATAATTCAATGTAGGTCAAAGGAGAGATGGTAAATGCTCATTAAAACAACCTCTCAAACTCTATTGGGTCTATTTTATCCTCCAAGATCATTGCTATCAGAACTACTATGAACCAAATCTCCTTTTACTTTCCTCTAATAGAATCATCTTCATTTTAGGTGAAATCTATAACAAGGGAGATTTTCCAATCATTGAATAATTATGGATTCATTACAAGATTATTAAACAATGGTAGCAGAAGAAAATTTTGCAATTTTCCCATGTTGGAAAAAAAACATAGGCCTTCCACATATTCCATTTGTCTAAGTTGTATGGGTACAAAATCTTGCTTTCACATATCCTATGATAAATACTTATTAAGAACTAATTATGTTCAGTTCTGACTTAGGCACTGGTGGAAATACTAGGTCTAGTTAAGACTAGGTACCTTCCTTCAAGGAAAGTCAGTTCATTAAAATGCCAGCTAGTCATAACAAGATCTTATTTTCACAATGGTTATACTTTTTTAAAACTAGAATCAGAATTAATCAGAAGATAAATAAAGTTTGAAATAAAGTATTATTACAAAGGACAGGGCAAAGGGAAACAGAGAAGAGTTAAAATATGGGAAATATTAAGGGACAGTTTTTCAAGATTGGAAAACCAAGCAATGTCTGTGGGTAGATAGTTATCTGTTAGAGGAAAGAAGACTGAAAATAAAGGAGGAGGTGGGGAGAAAACACAAACAGTGTAGCAGAGCCTGGGGTAGGAAAGCATCAGAGTGAACAGGAAATCATGGTTTGGAGATCTCAAGGAACCCAGATGTTTCCAGGGATTTGTCATGTCAAAGAAAGACATAAACCAGGAACTAAACCTTCTATACCTGCGGCTCACTATAGAAAACAGAACTTATGTAGACCTGAAGATAAGTGGTGTTTGTTAACTATTCTGGTAGCATTGCTAATGGGCATACTCACAAACATTTCAAATAAAATATCATGGCAGGAAAGCCTGTTTCTTTTTATTTTCTAAATTAAATGTTAATTTAAAACTTAATATTGAACATCAATATAGACACTCAAATTTGTTTAGTGGCCTATTACATTTTAATTGTAATGAATAAAAAATAACTTTTTCATTTTTTCCTTATGTCTATTCATTAATATCCTCTCTCCTCTTTGGCAAACAGGCAAAAATCAAAAAAGAAGGGGAACATTTCTATAAGATAGAGATAAGGAAAAAATTGCCTCTGTTTATTTTTTCTTTAAAGATATTAATGATTTAATAATAAGGTCAATTGTAGAAAGGCAACTCCCAAAGTCGAAAAAAAAATCCACATCTTACAAGTGTCACTATCATTTAAGTACAAAAATAGTCTGATGGATAATGACTGTTTCTATACCAAGGGAATAACAGAAAATAGAGTAAGAAATAAATGTACAAAAAACAAAAGCAATTTGCAAAAAAAAAAAAGTTTTTCTGGGAACCAAGTGTTGTGAGTGACCCAACTTATGAATCCTTTAAAGATCTATCTTCTTTTCATCTCTTGATTTGATGGAAAGAGTTCTAATTTAAAAAATCTAGGATAACCCTGAACAGAGGTAACAAGAAGGAAATGCCCATTCTGAATGGCTAGTAATCACAACTCAGTATGATTTATGATCTTGGCATTCATTGTGAACTAAAAGTTGAACTCTGTGTGTGTGTGTATGTGTATATGTGTATTTTAAATGGTCCCTGCTGAAGTGGCCTGGACAAACGAATTATATGCCAAGAAATATGTCTAGAGCTAATTTTTGAGTCCAAGACTCTGAGAAAATGACCAATGGGGAAGTCTTGGATGTACTACAACAGGAGTTAAGTTTTTGTTGTTATTGTTTCCCCACAAGGAAAGTGCTCAGAACATGAAAAGTAAGATCAAAGTGAAAACATTGGGAAATACAACCTCAAATCTGAGCTTTTTGGCATGTTCCTATTGATATGTCATCCTGTACAATCTCCTTGAGCCAACACTATCAACTCCAAAGCCAACTATTGGAGTTACAATTCACAGGACAAATGATGCTAAAAGTGACTGATTATTATCAATAAAATAATAAAAAGAAAAAAATTAAGCAAATCTCCAAAGAGCATTGCTCCCTTTAAATCACAATAAAGCTGTACTTTTTCATGCTAATAGGATTTGTCAATAGGTAGTGGTTTGGTTTGTTTTTTCTCTTTTTTTTTTGCCTTGATTTGATTTGAACTTTTCCAGAAGGAATGGGCCATAGGGCCCAGAGGGAGAGGCCTGAAAATGAAGTTATCAGAAATGTGGCCAGAGCCATTCAGTTGACCTCAGTAACAGAACAAGAGAGCTTCTGTTAAAATGGTCTGCTGAACTCTAGCTGATCTTTTCAAGGCAGGTGTGGGCCTCATACCTGCTTGTCAAGCATTGTATAAGGTCCAAAAAACTAAAAAATCTGAGTCACTGTCTGCTAAACTCCCAAATAAAATTACTGTTTCCCAAACAGTGCAGTTTTTTCTCAGTCAACCCCAAGGAGATCTAGGAAGGAGGCACCCTAGAGTTCTTTCACATTAGACCCTGATTCTACCCCCCTCCAGCCCCCCCCCCCCAGTCCTTCCTGACCAGGACTATTCCCCTGGGATTATTCATCTGTTTGCCTTAGGACAATTAAATGTGACTCAGATTAAATAAACTCCAAAACCCAAGGAAAATATGCTAAAAACAGACCTGGCCCCACCTCTTCCCATGCCAGGGATTAACTGATGCAGAAGTATGAAAATATGCAGGGGAGGGGGAAAGCACAGTCCTTTCAGGAATACTCCTACATTATCTGAATCAAGGTTACAGGTCATAGCCTGAGCACGAGTTAATTCCCTGGAGCCAGCAGGTGGAGCTGGTTAAGAAGGCATGGCAAAGGAAGGCTTGTCTTACTACTGAAGAAATGCTCATAAACTACTCGGGGCCACAGGAAGAAACCCAGAAGGGTTGATTAAAGGAAACTGCCAAGAAATGCTTATGCTGTAATTTCTCCCACCCCCCACACAACCTTTGGTCAAGTCCTTTGGTCTCAAAAGGACTTTAGCTTGTGGACCCTGTCATTGGTTATCTGTGAATATCTGGGAGGTCTGGAAGACATGAGTACCACTTTTGCTAGAGAACAAAGCCCATAGCCAAATTCATACAGTCAGAGGCAAGAGGTACTGAAGGGAATGAAGATGTAGGGTCACTTTAAATTAATACCTGACATTCCCATGTTATCATACTCGTATCTTTTATATTCTTCTAAGAGATTTAAGGTTCTGTGTTAGTGTGTCAGAGAAGAAGAATGAGGATTAATGCTAGAAAGAAGGAACTAGCTATGTGACTTTGGGCTTCAGTTTACTCAGGTGTCTAAATGGCAGGCTCTGCTCTAAGGTCATTTCCATTCCCCAAAAGCCAAGCTTTGGAATCAGTGAATCTAGGTTTGAGCCTCACTCCAAATATCTGTTAGCTGTCTAACTCTGGGGAAATTATTAAACTCTCCTTATCTTCAGTTTCCTTATCAATCAGCTGAGGGAGTTGGACCCAAAGGTACATGAAGACTCATTCAGCTCTATAATTATAATTCTAAGTTCAAGGAAACATTAGGGTGAATGAAAAGCATGAATCAGACCAAAGGGAGGGGAAAATGTAAAACAGAATAAATTTAGGTAGGGAAGTATTGGGATTCTGTATAAACCTATTTGGATATTAGAAAATTATTTGACTCATATCATTTTAGAGCCACAGTGAGTCAATTTTAGAGGAAATAATGCTAGTTAGTAGCATTGTAAATGAGGTTCCTGAGTCAGGAAATTTTAGGTTCAGATTTCACTTCATATATATATGTGTGTGTGTGTGTGTGTGTGTGTGTGTGTGTGTGTGTGTGTGTTTGACCCTAATTAAGTCATTTATCCTCTATGTAAGCTTTGGCAAACCTTTTTTGAGATTACATGACCAAATTTCAACTTCAAGCTACTTGTGACCTGCCATCACCATCACAAGACAATAGAGGGAGGAAGTACTTGCATTCAGCTGCTGGGCAGAGGTGTTCGACAAGTGAAAAATGTCCTTGGGCATTGTGGAGAAGGGGAACAGAGCAGTCCCCTCCAGCACACTGGGACACACATGCCATGCCTTCACCAGCATGGCTGTATGTTCTTCAAATAACACCCTAGGAGTCATCTGTAGCCCTCTGAACTCAGTCATCCTACTTCTCCTATTGACAATTTGGGTCCCCAGAGATTGAATGGATACTTCTTCCCAAGAGTTTCTAAAGAGAAGCAACCTTAAGGAATTGGGGTTTCTAATACAATTACCCTTGAGTCCTCACTTAGTGTGTATGCCAATATTGACAATTAGGTAACCACAATTAACTTTTACAAAACTATATTTACTAAGAAGATAAAGCAAGGACAGTATAGTTGCAAAATAATTCCCCCAAACTGGGAAGTAATTATCTACCTATTTACCTGTATACTGTTTATCTATCTAATCCATGTAGGAATATTTTAATAAAGTAGTCCTTAAGTATATCTTCATTTGGATAAGGAACTTTCCTGTGAGGAAAATCCCTATTCCAATGTATATCAGAACCTCTTCCATGTACTTTGTAGACTTAATAAGTTTCCTAGGGCATTAAAGAGGTAAAGGACTTGCCCAGGGTCACATAGCAAGAGTATGTCAGAAGATAGATTTGATTTCAGTGTTTCCTAAGTCCAAGGCAAGCTCTCTATCCTCAAGATCAGGCTGTTCTCACATTTTAGTGAATATGAGCCTTACTTTAATCAGAGGTCATGGAATAAACCCTGAATTTTGTGCCAGAAGACTTCATTTTAAGCCCTGGTTCTGATATTTACTAGCCATGTGTGCCTTGAACAATCACTTCAAGTCTCTGAACCTCATCTAGAAAATTAGGGGGTTTGCTATAGTCACTTTCATGTCCCAGACAGCTTTACAAACATGTGATTCTGTGAGAATGGGTCATAATGAATTTTGTTTGAAAAGGATTCTATGATTCAACCAATCTGTCCTAAAAAATGTATTTTATCAGCTTTTCTCTGAAGAATTACATAAATTTGTATTTATTTGTGATTATGCCAAATAGAGTAAGAATAATAAAAATCAACACAGGTTCCTCAAATCCATTTTAACCAATAGTTTAAACATCATTCTCTACAAAAAGCTAACTTTTCCACCATTTAGACTGCTTTAAACATAGCAAAAAGATTTAAACTACTTGTATAGTTGAAGTTAAATAATTATTTTTACTTAGTTTTTCATTGAATTAACTGATTTTGATTGAATGATTAATTCAATCTGTAGATTTACTGACTTGATTTATATCTTTTCTCTGCATCCCTACCTTTGCCTCTGGCTAGCAAAATATATATATATATATATATATGTATATATATATATATATAATATTTTAATATTTCACAAAATTTAAGAAGGGAATTCAAAGGCCATCTAGTCCACATGAGCCTATAAAAGAATTCATTCTGATAATCTACAAGGAAGGGGAGCCCATTTCACAACTATACTGAACACAATGACTCTAAACTACTACTCTAGGTTAACTTCTACTTTGTTGAGATATTTTTCCTCACTTGTACAAATTATTCATTACTTTTCATTAAGCCTATTTTAGGTTCCCAAATGTGCATATCATTTTATCATATCACTGTATCATATCATATCACTGTAACCAATTTAATAGATAGAACCTGAATAATATAGAAATCCCAATCAAAATTTCTCTATGAAGCCCTTCTGGATGAGACTCCATGGTCCAGCAAGAGGCCTTAAATGAAGAATGCCTAAAAGAATGCTTTAGATCTGTGCTGGTGAACCTATGGCATATGTGCCAGAGGGAGCTGCTCCCTTCCCCATCTTCACACAAACCTGAGGACATTTCTCCCATAACTACTCCTTTGCCTATCAGTTCTTTGGGAGTGATTCCTCCCTCCCCTGTCTGGGGTAAGGTAGGGGGCTGACATTGAGTGTAAGGGTTGCAGTTTGGGCACTTGGTCTCTGAAAGTTTCATCAACCCTGCTAGGTACTGTTGAATAGTTGATAGCCAATTTATTAGATCCAGCTATCAAGAAATGACCATTACAGAAGTATCATCTGAACATTTGTGTTATTTTTTTTTAGTTTTTTTCAGAGACAGTCCCCATTCATTTTAGATGAGAAATGATATCCATTACAGAATAAATACAAGGTTTGTAGAATGCCTAGCACAACACTAGGTGCAATTACATGATTAATTCAATAATTATTCAGTTTACAATTTATACAGAATTCAGAATACTGGGAAAGTCAAATCACCATGCCACTGATGTGATTTTATAAAACACATGTTATGCCTTTTGTAATCTACCCAAGAAAAAATGCTCAATTTCTACCTTCTCCCTCCCACCATACAACCATAAAATATTATTTCCAGGGCATGCTAGAGAGTTAGTAGGGAATTTAGCTTTATTGTCTTTTTTTATTATAAACAACTAATGATAAATACTGGTTCTGATAAATTATAGTTGTTAATTATCAAAGATTAAACTAACTGTAGTATAATTTTAATGTTAAATTCTTTTACTAATCCTTTGAGGTTTAGGGCTTAGCTTAGAAACTCATTACCAATACCTCCCACAGAATGAAACAGCCTCTTCTAAGCTCACCTTCTAAATCTCTGTTTTGTGATTGGAACTCACTAATCATTTATACTTTAAGAAAAATAAATACTTTTTGTTGAGAAATGTATATATGCCAAAGTTAGAGATTTATCTTTTGATAGCATAAATGTTTTCATTGAGCATTATCACATATAAAAAATGTAAGTAAAGGAATAGTGAATCATAATTTAAATGAATTATCTGATATTTGTTTCTCTTAGGTCATTGAATTGAACATACCAATTCTGCTCAAATTGTAGGCTACATTCCAAACTCAAATTGGTATGGGGAAAGTTTGGACATTAAGAGACATACATTCTACTTCTGACATTAGTTAGATGGGTTACTTTGAGCAATATACCTCATCGCTCCATGTTTCAACTTCCTCATTTCTAAAATAAAAGGATTGCACTAACTGGTCGAAAGCAAACCCTCCAGATTTGTAATTCTACTAGCCTATGAAGCTAACACCAATAATAGTTATGTAAGTACTAGAATTGGAAGACAGAAATGGAAATAAGAACTCTCTCTCTCTTTTTAATTCTCCATTCTTTTCTCTCTCTCTAGCTAAAGTATTATATAATAGATGTGTATAATTAAATTTGTATTATATGCAATTTTGCATCTACACACATAAAAATATATAACACACATGCATATATATATACTTACATATTGTTCATAAACATGTATCTATATTTACTTGTAAATGTCTATGTATATTAATGCCTTTTATAACATTTCCTAAGGTCCACTTATATGTTTTCCCCCAGTAGAGTATATTATTATTGAGCACAGTGCAAAGCATTTAATAAATTGTTCTTGTATAAAAGAAATCAAATGAATGAGTGGAGTGTTCTAATGCATTGCACTGTGTTCTTCAGAACTGTAGCTTTATTTTCTTTAAAAAAAATTCTTATATTGCATATCTTAGAGTCAATACTTTATGTTGATTCTAAAGCAAAATAATAATAAGATCTAAGCAATGGGGTGTTAAGTGACTTGCCCAGGGTTACATAACTAGAAAGTGTTTGCATCCAGGACCTCTCATCTCCAGGTCTGACTCTCTATCCACTAAGCCACCTATCTTTTCAGTAATAACTTTGATTTTCAACAAATTCCCAATATCCTAAAGCTTTTCAACTAAGATTCCTTCTACCATCTTATTTTAATTGAAACATGTCTCTTTCCAAAGGACATATATTTTTCCACTCCTCCCTATTGAAGACCATCCCTCTCTAACCTTCTGAAGGATAGGGAGAAGGATAAGAATACTATCCTAATTTGTGATTATAGTTTATAAGCCACCCTTCTATATCTATTTTTCTTTTGTGGTCCATTCAATACATGTCATCACCCATTCAATATATATATATATATATATATATATATATTCATCTGGCAACTTCAATGACATTATTCTAGATTTTTAAATAATTTAAATACCTTCTTTATAATTGACATTATCAGGGTCCTTAATATTCTCACTGATGATCTAAGAACAGGCCAACAGATTTTTATGATATCTTTCCATACCACACTGTCATAGACCAACATTTTTATATATTTGACTTTGCCATCTCTTGATGTTATGATATTATACCAGCAGAATATCCTAATATTAAAAGTCAAAGATATAAACATGTTGGTTCTATTTTCTAACCAAAATCTCTTGGCATTCAATCTACCTACCATCCTAAATTTGGTAAAATTTAACTAATAGAGAATTTTACCAGGACAACTCTATTTCTTTCCTGTACAAAATCTGTACTCTCCTTTCTACATAATTTTCCAAGTTCTATTCCCTAGATTGAGAATTTCACAATTTTATCATGCAGCATTTCTATCCATCCTTTAAAACCCAACACAAGAGTCTCCATGACACTTCTTTAATCCATACTACTATCTGAAATTGATCATAGATTTTCCCCACTGGATTTTATTTTTTAAAAAAAGCTTTTCTGTATAGATGCAGATTAAAGCATATGAGGTATCACATGTTTATTTAGGTATCTGTTTTGGGGTTTTGGTTTCATAAGGTTATGCACTTACAAAAATGAATAATATGGTTTGATAATATATGTATAACCCAGATTGAATTGCTTGTCAGCTCCAGGAAGAGGAAGGAAAGAAGAGAGGGAGACAACATGGATCACATAACTTTGGAAAACTTATGTGGAAATTTGTTATTAAAACTGTTTAAAGGTAAAACTTTGTTGTGTTTTACTAATGCATTCTATCGTGTACTCTTGTGTCTTCCATCTAACTGTTAGGTCTGGGAGGAAAAAGACTATTTCTTATCTAATTCTTGTATCTCTCCTTGCATGTTAAATGATACTCTGTATTAAGTGGGAACAATATATTTTTGTTGCTCTTATTTATAAGGCAAAATTGTTACTTCCTAGAACATGGACTTCTTCTACACATAAGTGAAGAAGAAAGGATATTTGGCAGTTATCTAAATCAGCAATGATAAACATTTATTTGGCTTTTTATTATGTCAGGTTATCATGCTAAATTCTGGGGACAACAGCATCATCATTATAGAGTATTCCCATCTTTTATAGAATCTAAAATAAAGTGGGTAGATATGATATATACACAAATAGATTTAATTGCATAAGAGAAGTTCAAAGTGCTACCTCAGATCCAAAATTAGTAATATCACTCACAATTTATGGGATTAGTGACACTTTCATGAAGGTTATAGCATTTATACTTGGCTTTGAAGAATGTGTAAGATTTGAACAGGTAGAAATGGGGATAAGGAGAGGGCCAGGAGACATCATTCTTGGGGATCAAAAATGGCATGAAGTCATATCGAGAAGAAGTACAGGGCATGTTTAAAGAACATTGAGTAAATTTTTTTTTTCCTGAGGCAGAGTTCTAAAAGAAAAACAATACAAAAAAGACTACCATGGAGTAGATTTTTAGGATATGAAATTTGTATAGTATTGAATTAGAGCAATATGGAATACAAAAATTCAACAAACATTTTTGATCAACTACTATATTCAATGTCCTTTAACTGAAGTTTTGGGACAGAGAATTTTTAAATGTAGCTATCAAAAACATATCACTCAGATCTACAGCACCTAAAAGTGAACTTAAAGAGAGGGAGATATTGACATTACATTGATATTTTATGAGCATTTCATATCCAACATCTTTATTTTCTTTACTGATTTTTTTACCATATCTTCTCTGTCACTAGTTTGTTCTGTCAGTCTTCTTAGGTAAATGGGGAATTATTTCTTTGGGGTTTCTTACGCACAGAAGGGAGAATAAAGTTTTACAAAGTTTGATTTGTTTTTTAAAAATTATTTCTTTAATTAATTTAGAAGATTTTTCCATGGTTACATGATTCATGTTCATGTTCAACCAGCAATTCCACTGGGTTTTACATGTATTATTGTTCAAAACCTATTTCCATATTATTACTATTTGCAATAGAGTGATTATTTAAAGTCAATATCCCCATTCATATTCCCATCAAACCATGTGAGCAATCATATGTTTTTCTTCTGCTTTTCTGCTCCCACAGTTCTTTCCCTGGATGTGGATAATGTTCTTTCTCATAAGTTCCTCAGAATTGTCCACTACATTGCTGCTAATCCATTATATTCTATTGTGCCACAGTGTTTCAGTCTCTGTGTACAATGTTTTTCTGGTTCTGCTCCTTTCACTCTGCTTCAATTCCTGGAGGTCTTCCAGTTCACATGGAAATCCTTCAGTTCATCATTCCTTTCAGCACAATAGTATTCCATCATCATCAGATACCACAATTTGTTCAGCCATTCCCCAATGGATTGACACCCCCTCATTTTCCAATTTTTTGCCACCCCAAAGAGTGCAGCTATAAATATTTTTATACAAGCATTTTTTCTTATTATCTCTTTGGGGCAGACAGTCCTTTAAAGACCTTTGGGCATAGTTCCAAATTGCCTTCCAGAATGGTTGGATCAATTCACAACTCTATCAGCAATTCATTAGTATCCCAATTTTACCACATCTCCTCCAACATGTTTTACTTTCCTTTGTTGTCATATTGGCCAATCTGCTAGGTGTGAAGTGGTACCTCAGAGTTGTTTTGATTTGCATTTCTATAATCAGGAGGGATTTAGAACACTTTTTCATGTGCATGTTGATAGTTTTTATTTCATCCTGTGAAAACTACTTATTCATGCCCCTTGTCCATTTGTCAATTGGGGAATGGCTTGATTTTTTGTACAATTAATTTAGGTCCTTATAGAGATGAGAAATTAGACCTTTGTCAGAAGTTTTTGTTATAAATATTCTTTCCTAATTTGTTGCTTCACATCTAATTTAGATTGCATTGGTTTTGTTTGTACAAAAACCTTTTAATTTATTGTTATCAAAATTATTCATTTTACATTTTGTAATCTTCTCAATCTCTTGCTTGGTCTTTATTTCTTTCCT
The DNA here is from genome assembly GCF_027887165.1 of Monodelphis domestica. Classification (NCBI taxonomy): domain Eukaryota; kingdom Metazoa; phylum Chordata; class Mammalia; order Didelphimorphia; family Didelphidae; genus Monodelphis; species Monodelphis domestica. The sequence continues at coordinate 629,104,564 of NC_077227.1, forward strand.
TTCCCATAGATCTGAAAGGTATACATTTCTATGTTCACCTAATTTACTTATAGTTGCCTTCTTTATATTTAAGATATTTACTCATTCTGAATTTATGTTGGTGTAGGGTCTGAGATGTTGATCTAAACCTAATCTCTCCCATATTGTTTTCCAATTTCCCCAGCAGTTTTTGTCAAATAATAGGTTCTTTTCCCAAAAGCTGGGATCTTTGGGTTTATCATACACTATCTTGCTGAGGACATTAACTCCAAGTCTATTCTACTGCCTCTTAGCCAGTGCCATATTGTTTTGAAAACCACTGCTTTATAGTACAGTTTAAGATCTGGTACTAGTAGGCCTCCATCCTTCACTTCATTTTTTTATTATTTCCCTTGATATTCTTGATCTTTTGTTCTTCCAAATGAACTTTGTTATAATTTTTTCTAATTCATTAAAAAGTTTTTTGATAGTTTGATATGTATGGCACTAAATAAGTAAATTAATTTGGGTAGGATTATCATTTTTATTATATTAGCTTGTCCTACTCATGAGCAATTAATGTTTTTCCAATTATTTAGATCTAGTCTTAACTGTGTGGAAAGTGTTTTGTAGTAGTGTTCATATAATTCTTGTATTTGTCTTGGTAAATAGATTCTTAAATATTTTATATTGTCTAGGGTGATTTTAAATGGAATTTCTCTCTCTAACTCTTCCTGCTGAGTTTTGCTGGAAATATATAGAAATACTGATGATTTATGTGGGTTTATTTTGTATTCTGCAACTTTGCTAATGTTGATGATTTTTTCCACTGGCTTTTTAGTTGATTCTCTAGGATTCTTTAAGTAAACCATCATATCATCTGCAGGAGAGTGATATTTTAGTCTCCTCATTGCCTACTTTAATCCCTTCAATTCCTTTTTCTTCTCCAAAGTGTGACTTGTTGTTGAGTCATTTCAGTCCTCTCAGATTCCATTTTGAGATTTCCTTGGTGAAGACATTAGAGGGATTTGCTATTTCCTTCTGCAGTTCATTTTACAAATGAAGAAACGGAGACAAATAGGGTTAAGTGACTTGTCTAGGGTCATATAGCTGGTATATGTCTGAGATAAGATTGAACTTATGAAGATGATTCTAGAATTCCTGATTCCAAGTCCAGTGCTTTATCCACTGTACCACACAGCTGTACTGACCTGTTAAAGGTGTTATGATAAAAAAAAAATGAAAGGTATCATAATAGTTTGTATTCCTAAATATCTAATCAGAATTAAAATTCACTGAATTATTTATTCAAGACTGTTATAGTGTTTACCAATCAGGCCATATTCCAAAGGACTTTAAATTATTGAAACATTTAAGATACATCATAATATAATGTGCCAAGAATGTTCTATGAACTGGGCCTGTTAGAAATAATTGAACATCAAGTACTGGAGGTTGGTTTGACAACCTGAAAAATACATGGAGAAATAGGCAAGTTCAGTAGAGCTCCTCTTTTGCAAAGCCTTCCTAGCATGATGAAATATAGTATATAATAGTGTGGTTGAAATTGTTGCAACACTCAAATTTCAATAGAGTCATTGAAATTTACAACAATGTTCCCTATCCTCAACCCTCCATTTTACTATGTTATGAGTCTTCTTCTTCATTTAAACAAGTCCTAGCTGGAAAGTTGAAATAATAAGGTAACAAACATTATCCCTTGTACTATTCTGCTACATTAATAACAATAATAATGATAATAATAGCATACATTTACATTTTTAGAGTTTCTTGGCAAGCCTTCTATGACCTGTCACTCAATCTTTCTTTTTTAAAATTTAGATTGTTATAATTAGAAGCAATCAAACTTGTTTGTTTACAAATTATTTTTAAATGTTGATGACTCCAAATATTTACAGGAATTATCATTCTAAAACAATATTTTAAGGAATATTTCTCTGAGTATAAATTGTAAATATATAAAATTAACATAGTGTCACCTATCTGAATCAGAGGGTCGATGTCTACATTTTAAAGGGAGAATATTGCTAAGAAAAAAAACTGCAACCCTAACAGCATTTCATTGGCTTTATAGACATGAATTATTAGCGTAACTATTTAAATATATTTTATACCACTATGACATCATATAGCATTAAGAATTGAGATTGTTGAAAGGCCCTTGTTATTATTTTAAGTTAACTCACAAATTATGTGATTTTTTTACATAACATTGAAGATGTAAAAAGAATATACATGTTATTTTTGTATCTTACACTTCAATAATGATATTGGTCATGAATATATACTTTGGAGAAATGGTTTTACTTTATTTTTTCCTGTTAAGTGGAATTCTTCTTATTCACTTTTCCCTTTGGGTTTCCTTTTACAGAGACTTAGCTTTTATAGATTTTATGAGAAATTTCTCTAGTCATCTAAAAATCACTTTCATTAACTGTTTCTCAGAGAAAATTAATAAACACAGGATGAATTCACTGATTTTTCATTAAGAAAAACTCTAAATATGTCAGAAAACTGAATGCTGAAGATTCTGAAATTGCGAACTTAAAGGGATTTTAGGAACAATCTAATCTAACCACTTTGTATTTCATACAAAAAACCTCAGTGAGGTAAAGTTAGATTTCCAAGGTCATATAAATAGTACATACAAAGCCATGATTCAAGCTTAATAATAATTTTAAAATTGCATCTAAATGGAGTAGCAGTCACAACTGTGGAATTTAAGAAGACTTGAGTTCTAATTTTGCCTTAAATTCTTATTAGACATGTCCTAGGCGAGTCACTTAATTTTACTCAGACTCATTTCCTTCATCTGTAAAAGAAATGTAATAATAGCATTTACCTTGCAAAGTTGTTGTGAGAATCAAATGAGATGACATGTACAGTGCTTTGTAGACCTTAAGTTACACTAAGGTGACTAAAGATAAATGGCAAATTTTCCCCTAAGGATATAGGCCCATAGACATTTCACCATCATCACCCTGAGCCCACCTACCACCACCTTGAGCGCTCTCAAAATGGATAGTACTTGGAATGTTAGCCCAAAAAATACTACCCTATTACTGGATCAGGTGGTAAACAAGTCTGTAAGTTTCTTAGCTTCTGATGCTCAGGGTCTCACTATGCTAGGTATGTCTGCAAACCACTGACATATGATTTTCTTGCTGTCATATTAAAGTCAGTTTGCTCAGAAGACTTGTTCTCAGACTTTTTGTCTTACATTTGGCACTTAATAAATGCTTATTAACTAACTAAAACCAATGCTACTTTCTCTCTTGGTCATAGGCTTAAAATTAATTATTAAATTATACAATTACATATTATATAAATTATATTTTATATCATAAATTATATTAAAATAAATAATTAAAATTAAAATCACTTATAGTATGAAAACAGGGTAAATTATTATATAAATGCCTGATTATTAGGGCTTGTGTATATATCATGAAATTCCCCAAACTATCATTTGTTTTGGATTATCATTATTTAAGTTTCCTCCACAGGAATATCCAGTATACTTCCTCTTTATGATACTGGACATACACAATGATAAGTACAAATGTATGAGGATGATCCTAGCATTCAATATCTAATTAGTTTCCTATGTTATAAAATAGCATGAGGAGAGGTTTATCTCATTCTTTATAAAATAAAGAATTCCATCTTCAGTCACAAGGACCTACATTCAAATCCTGCCTCTGGCACTCATTGGCCACACACTTACTAGTATGACCCTTGGAAAGTCATTTAACTTCTGTCTTCCTCGATTTCCTCGTCTACAAAATGATGAAAATGTTAGCACTTATCTTCCAGATTTGTTGTGAGGTTTAAGAGACATAATGTATATAAGTACTTTCCAAACTTAAAATATTTAATAGTCATAACAACAACAAAAACAACAACAATGTTAGCAAAATTCTTTAAACATGTTAACTTATTTGATCCTCACAACTCTGTGATGTAGGTACAATTATTATTAGCCCCATTTACAGAAGTGGAAACTGAGATAAAAGGAGGTTAAATTATCTCCCTGGGGTCACATAGCTAAGTCTCTGAGGTTGAATTATATAACCTGCTTCTTCCTGATTCCAGGTCCACATTCTATCCCCTGAACCACCCTGCTGCCTCACAAATAATTATCTATTATTATCACTAGTGGAATTAGTATTATTACAAATATTCTTAAATTGTCATTTTACTTCTAATCCTTTAACTAAGAGCTGTATGCTCTTAATTAACATTCAAGTACTGAAACCAATTCTAACCAAGCCATAACTTAGTAGAGAAGAGTTAGGAAGAATAACTAAGCTACATGGAGGTTAAGTGACTTAGGATTTGAACCTTTCTTAATGACCCTGACTCCAACATTTTCTTTATTACCTCATCCTGTTTTGCTACTCTCTTTTTAGAGAAAATGAAGAAATGACATTAATCCTAAAAGCATATTTACCAACATAATCACATGGAATTAGGCTATTTTGAAAACATCCCCACATATTATTATAGAAGTATAAATATATTCATTTTAAAGATAGAAGCATATATACCTAGTTTCTTATTTTAGGTGCTTAATAAATGTTTATTGATGATTTTTTATGTGTTGATACAATTTTTAAGAATCATTTTCTGATATTTTTGATCCACATCCTCTTCCTCCTTAGTACCCCTCCCTTCCACAAGATGGTAGGTATTATGATATAGGTTGTACAGGTGTCATCAAACAATATATATTTCCATATTCATCATGTTGTAAAAGAGGACAGATATTGCTTACCCTAGAGAAAAATTCATGAAGTAAATAAAGTGAAGAATGGTATGTTTTAATCTGGATTCAGACTCCATCAATTCCTTCTATGTATGCCTAGATTCTTGAAGTGTTTTTTCAAGATGTGGCTATCATGCTCTTCAAATGAATCATGCTCATGACTCCTAGCCAGTCTTACCAGAATTAACATATGATTAACTTATTGTAACTTTGGGGGAAAAAGAAATGATTGTCTTTCCAGTGTCAAGTCATTTGTAGAGAGATGGTTTAGTGACCCCTATGAAAACATGGTTTGAGGTCCCTCTTTAACTTTAGGGTATCATTTCTGTTTATTTTTGGAGATAGCTATGACTATACAAGAAGGAGTCAATGTCTAGTGGTTAGTGAAAAGGATCTGTCATAATCTATGACTGGATTTCCAATTATGTAGCTCATGTGGACCTTTGCAAACTTATTTGACCCTGTGGACCTTAGTGTAACCTCTTGTGTCTCATAATTTCTTCTTCTAATCTCAGAGAAATACTCTGAATTGAAAGAGCTTATTGATTAAGGTTTATAGAACTCTGTTGCACACTCCAAATAGTACTTTTAAGTAATTTAGCTCAGTAGCATATTAATAAATGACTATAATATACAAAGAATAACCTGGGTTAATGATGAAGGTATAAATAAAGAAAAGATGAGTCTATGACTTCATGGAACTTATAGTCTCCTAGAAAAGTAAACCAAGTCACTAAAATAAATCTTAAAAGATAGCTTTGGAAAAAGAACTTTAGGCATGAGACTACTATTAGAACAAAGAATGGGAAAGAATAAGATTCACTCCAGAACAAATGGCATTCCTGAAGTAGAATCTGAATTAATGGAGTTTTGTTCTAGCATCAATAAATTTGAGCAACTACTAACAGCAATTAGAATTTATACAACCTGTTAAAGTTTACAAAGTGCTTTCTCCTCACAACAACCAAGTGAAATAGGTATTGCTATTATCCCCAGTTTAGAGATGAGGAAACACGCTGATAGAAGTTCAGTGATTTACCCAGGGTCACACAGCTAGTAAGTGTCTTAACCAAGATTTTTAATCAGGTCTTCCTGACTCCAAAATCAAATTCTCTTTCCATTCCATCACCTAGCTATCTCCTTGCAAAACCCATTACTGTTTTTCCAGCACTTAACAACTATGATCTACTAATGGGAGCAGCCATAGATGTCTGAAAAATGTCCTGAGTATATAGAATTTGGTTAACTACATGACAACATTATTGAGGTATTAAGCCTTACTTTTAAAAATATTAATGCAGGAAAAGTCTTCCCCATGTCTATTATACTTTTTAACCTTTCAAATCACTTTATATATATGCATATATGTATATACATATATATGTGTGTGTATATATTACTCCATATTATTCCCCTTAGAGCCTTCAACAATATTTAGGGTAGGTATAATTATAACCTTTTCAGATATAGAAACTGAGGCAAAGAAATGTAAGTGATTTGCTTAATTAGTGGTAGAGTGAAAAAGCATGTCTATGGACCCAGTGTTTTGTCCTCAAGCAACTACAGTGAAGCATTGATATAAATTCCCACTTTAACATTCTTTTTCTAACTTGATGGATAGTTAGTTCTTAAGGGTCAGATTGTTAAAGCTATTTTTTCCTCTGAGTTCATAATTATCTTAGTTGCATGCACAATTTGGGTAGTTAAGTAATTATCTGATTTGCACATGTAAATGCAGTAATCGTTGGTGCATAAAAATGAAGTCCTTTAAACATTAAGCCTTGGGGGAAAACAAATGATCAGAAAATCAAAATGCCTGTGGTTCCTAGTAGGGGTAACCATGATCAGAAAACTTTGCAAGGAGTTACTGGCTTTTAAGATGGTAAACAACCTACTTCAGCCCAGAGGAATCCATACATAATTCTCCACCAATTTACTCACAGAAGCTCAGAGTTCAGAAGCCAAGTAGATCTACATATATCTGAAATAAAGAAATTCCATGTATAAGATGTCCAGGAAGCCTTCATCTATCTTTGTCTTCAGATCCTCCGTGAATGGCAGCCCATTAGTTCCTGACAAAGGCCAATTTCTATTTTGGGGAATCTCTTATACTTAGAATTTTTTTCCCCTTTACATCAAGCTTAAATTTAGCTCTCCAAATTTGTCTGTTGCTCCTATTTCTGCCTCTTTACATACTCAATGACAGCTAGAATGTTCCAAGTAATCTCATATTCACATTCCCAGTTCTTTTTACCAATGATCCACAAGTCTTGTGAACTTGAGCTCCTTTACAATAATGTTTGCCTTTCTCTGAAGATTTCATTTTATGATTACTTTTCCTAATATATGGGCAGGTAAGTGAAACGGTGGATAGAGAACTGCCTGGAGTCAGGAAAACTCAGTTTCCTGAGTTCAAATCCAACCGCTGTATGACCCTGGACAACTCGCTTGACCCTGTTATCCTCAGTTTCTTTATCTGAAAGATGAGCTAGAGAAGGAAATAACAAAACACTCCAGTATCTTTGCCAAGGAAACCCAAAATGGGGTCATTAAGAGTCTAACACAACTGAAACAACAAATTCCTAATATACGTCATTAAGAAACATAATATTTTAGATCTGTCTAACTAGAGAGACAATGGCCATCCAAGTCTCAGACACATACCTCTCATCACATAGACTAATCACATTAGCCTTGTATAGCCAATGCTTAACCTATATCATTGCTTGATAAACAGTAGGCACTTAATAAATGCTTGTTTAAGTGTCCTGACTTAGCTTTCTTGCTTTTTATTGCAGTGTTGAATTCTAATGAGCTTGTAGTCTAATAAAATGTTTACATCTTCTTCAACCGAAAATCTATATAGCCATGTGTCTTCCATTTTCCTTTGGTGAAGTTGATTTTTTTATCCAATTTTATTCTTCTAGACTTGGCTAAAATGTTATCAGCAAAACAAATTTCTGAGATAACCACAAGGGACTCATGATTACAAAAAAATACAAAGAAGGAAGTATTGTAATCTGATTACAGATCAAAGCATGTCATCCATTTTATTTCCTTCATGATTTTATGTGTGATATGTGTCTTCAATCACAACATGGTTAATATGGAAATATGTATTTCATGAAAGCACTAATATAACATATGTCAGACTTTTTACTGCCTCTGGGAGGGTGGGGAGGGAAGGGAGGAGAGAATCCGAATTGCAAAATGTCAGAAAACAACTGTCAAAAAATGTTTCTACATGTAATTTTAAAAATTAAATTAATTATTTTTTAAAAGAGATAGTCGGTTCCCCGTCATCAAAAGTCTTTAAACAAAAATTATATGACCAGAGGCAATTAATTTTCAGATATTCAGTAGAAAGTTCTCAATAGTCTTTTCCAATTCCAAGATTCTATGAATGCTTTCATCTTTTCTTTGTCACCACTAAGCCCACTAAGACTATATTTTCAGAAGTTGCCAATGAATTTTTAGCTGCCAAATTATATAGTCTTTCATCTTTCCTCATCTTCCTCAACTTTTAACCAGGGTTTGACCCTTTTGACCATTCTCTCCTTCTTGAAGTCCTCTTTTCTTTATTGTTTCTATCACACTGTGCCATTCTGTTTCTTTTCATACATTTCTGATGCATTATATATTTCTTGTATTGGCCTTTCTCCCTTATGTTTCCCAAATCTACTTGACATTTGTCCTATGTTTTTGCTAAATTCCATCTCAAGATTTACTAAACTCCATCTCAAATTCAACATATTTGTGATTGAGCTTATTAGAGCTCCTCCAGAAAATTTCTGACCTTATTATTTTTGTTTTATTTACCATTCTTCTTCCATTTTTCTAAGATGCTCTACTTCAACAATACATTGTTTCATTTTAAATCCTACTATCATTAGGTAGAGAAGAGGGAGGGAAATTCATGCCTCCTTTATTTCTCACCTGGACTATTGAAAATATGAATATATAATATATTAACTATATGAATAACTATTCCTAATCTCTTCCTCCTTTGAATTCATGCTTAGTACCCTTGTGAGATTTGAATATCCCTAAATTATCTAAAATATGCTACTTTCCTTTTTAAATAATAGCCAATGATATAATATAGCCCTTTAAGGCACCTCTATAAGACGATCAGTTGTAGAATACAGGATGATCTTAAATGACATGGTTATTTTCTGACTAAAATGAAATGAAATCTACCAATGAAATCAAAGGTTCAATTAAAAAAAAGTTAACAAATTTTAATTACTTTATTTGAATATCATGTGAACCCTGTGAAGTAGGTACTATTACTTTTATCCCTTTTTATGATTAAGGGGATGGGGGAGGAGGCAAGAGACAACATGGATCACAAAATGTCAGAAAATAATTATTAAAAATTCTATGAATATGTAATCTCAAAAAAAGTAAAATAAAAAAGCTATTATACTAATGAGTAAGGACCTGAACTAAGTTGGGAGGAGGCTGTGTCAGTAGAAAGAGGGAAATAAAATTGCTGATTTCAAAATACAAATGAAATGTCTAAGAACTAACTGGATGTGTAGTTTGAAGGAGATTGAGGAATCAACAATGACCAAAAAAAGCTTATGAATCTAGGTTATTTCTGTTGTCTTCAGTGGTAATCGGGAAACATGAAAGAGGAATTAAATTTTTGGTAAAAATTAGGAAGTATGTGATCTGTCCATGCCTGTGCATCTTGTAAAATTCCTTCTGTCCCACCCAGAAAAAAAAAATCAGAGGCAGTACTGTACTCATTAGCCACTGGTCAAGAGCCCTCACTATAGGTGTTCTCAGTTATAATAACTCATTGTGGGATAAGGTGGTGAGGAAGAAGGATCAGGAAGGATTGTGAGGATAGAGTAGCAGTCAGGTCCTAAGCAACAAATACTTGGAACAGAGGTGAGCAGTTCTCACATAATAGAAAAAAGTACAACATAGGGACGGATGATTGGGGAGATAAGAGTAGGGGCAGTTATGTGAGAGAAAAACGTCATTATTTGCTCTCATTGGGATGTCCCAGAGACTATCTAATCCAACCCTTTCTTTTACAAATAAAAACGGAAGCTCAGAAAGAACACTTGGCTTGTCTGGTCACACAGGAATTTCAGTCCAAATCTTCTGCCTCTAAATGCCCACCAACTCAGCCATTCTCTTCTTGAAGATCTCCACTGAGGGAAACCTACTCAGTTGCTGACAACTGTAATTGCTAGGAAATGGCAGCTCGTCGGCACTATGAATAGAGTACCAAGTGGGGAGTCAGAAAGACTCATCTTCCGGAGGTCAAATCTGACATCAGACACTTATTAGTCATATGACCCTTGACAGTTCCCTTAACCTCATTTGCCTCAGTTTCCTCATCCACAAAATGAGCTGGACAAGGAAATGGTCAAACCACTCAGTATCTTTGCCAAGAAAACTCATGAAGAATCACATAGGACTAAGGGAAGCGCACAATAACAAATTGTTGAGAAGTTTTTACTCACATCAATCCTGTTTCTCTTTTTTAACATTTACCTACTTCTTCTAGTTCAGCCTTCATAAGCCAAACAGAACAAGCCTAATTCTTCTTCTCCATGGCAATGCTCCTATGTTCAAGGCACTGTAATGGGCTCTGGATATAAGCATTGAAAAAAAAAAAGAAGAAGAAGAAGAAGAGAAATAGTTCCAGCTCTTATGGAGTTTATATTCCTGAAGAGAAGGGGGAGGAGGGGTCTGAGGAGGAGGAGAGCATTAACAAGCAGAGGAATCAAAAAAGGCCTCATTGGGAGATTAGCACCTGAGCTGAGCTGCCCAGAAGAGTTGGAGGTGAGGAAAGAGAATGTTCCAAGCATGAGAGATAGCCTGGACAAAGGGAAAAAAGGCAGAGTGCTTGGAGGGACCTTGAGCCCAGCATACCACAAATCATTTGACAGGATAGCAGTGACTAAAAAGTGGGGGAGTTTAGTTTCACACAGTAAAACATCTCCCTTCTCACTACAGACACTGAACTCTTATCTCAGGCACCCATATTCTGACATGCTATTTAAAGATAAATATCCTGTCCGAGGATTTTACAAAAGGAAGACTGGTGGCAGAAGCTGCAGCAGCAGCAGCAACCCCAGTCCCTGATGGCTTTTTTATCAGAAAATGACCAGCTGCAATAGCTCTGCTTTTAGCCCTTTACTATGTGACCTCATCAGAAACCACCTCCCAACAGGTCACCATTTCTTAATTAGGCAGGGGAGTTTTTAAATGTAATCTCTTTGCACTCAGCAGGCACTAGGTCAAACAAAATCTTACTAACCTCCAGCTTGTGTTTACACAGCTTCCAACAGTTCAAAAAGCCAAAGGAGGATCAGAAGCCTATCTTCCAGCCAAAAGGGGGAGGGAAAGGAGAGAGAATCTGACAGAAGGTTATAATCAGCCGCATCTGAAAAAAAAAAAAACAGTCTTCTCATCTGTTTTTGAGCATGCATGTTTCAACAAGATGTTCCCATTTCTTGAAATCCGGGTGAGGGGAAAGGTAGGCAAGGGCCATGTTTGTGGTTTAATTAAGACTAAAGTAAAGATCCAGCACAGCTCTAGCTATGGGTTGCCTGATGGACCTCCTCCCTTCTCTATGTGTGACACAGAGAGCAAGAGCAGGACCAGCGGAGAAACATGGTGGAGAGGAGGAAGGCTGGGGTGTGGGATGTGCAGAACGGTGTGTGGCAGCTGTTCACAGTGAATACTATTCTAGCTCATGGCTATGTATTCCAACTCTGTTGGAAAATTACCTCCAAATAACAGATCATGAAAAAGCAACCCTGACAAGCCCTATAATTTAGTCCCAAGAGGAAATTCTTCATTCATCAAGTGTACGGGAGGCTAAATTAGTTCTTTACCCAAGTGTGCCCTGGTTGGCAATTTTAACCAAGTGTGAGCCCTACCTTGGGGATAAAATTTGCCAGAAGCAAGAGTAGCCAAGCTTCCCACTGGTGCCCAGCTGCGGCAGGTCACAAATTGTGTGCCATTGTTCAAATCCTTGACAGGTTCTTGGGAGATGATCTTTTCTTTTGGTCTCGGACTATCTATCTCTCTTTTTCTCTTTTTTTTTAACTGTGCATTTTTGGGGGTTTGTGGGGAATGACTGAATCTGCTTCTTCTCAGTCTGAGGTTGCTGGATAAGTGCTGCAAAAGGCAACTGAATATAGACTTGCCAGAAGTTCTTGGTGGAATGAGAGCCAAATGTAGCTCCAAAAAGAAATTTAAAAAAAATTTCCAGTTTCATGCTAAGTGTTTAAAGTGTTATAAAAAATAGTTTTTTAATTGACCTGCACCCTAAAGTCCTTAGCCACAATTGTCAAGTCGTTGCATAAAAGCTAAAGGGGGACACAGGAAAGGCGGGTGTGTTTGGGTGAATATTATTCTTTCTTTCAGTTGGCTTTTCATCTCTTTGTGGCATTTTTTTTTAAATTAGGAGGTCAGTGAATTCTCCAGCAACACAAAACATTTCAAGTCTAAAATTACGACTATTTTCCTTTGTTCTTAATCAACATGTCCTAAAGAAGCTATTTTTATCTCCCTTTCATTTTTAAAAAATTTTTAAACCCTTACCTTCTATCTTAGAATCAATACTATGTATTGATTCCAAGGCAGAAGAGTGGTAAGGGCTAGGCAATGGGGGTCAAGTGACTTGCCCAGGGTCACACAGCTAGGAAATGTCTGAGGGCAGATTTGAACCTAGGACCTCCCATCTCTAGGTCTGGCTCTCAATCCACTGAGCCAACAAGCTCCCCCCCCCCCCTTTCATTTAAAGAGGCATGAAAATAGTGCTGGGTTCAAATTCTATATAATCTCATTTAGTATATTCAGGCTTTGTGCTATATATCTTACCGATATGATTTAAGAGAATAAAACATTTACGTGCAGCTTAACAGCTTTCTGATTTTAAAATATGTCTAATAATTTAAAAGTCAACATTTTTCTACATGCCTATCCTTAAGCAAAAAATATTGGTATTAAGGTTTTTGTTTGTTTGTTTGTTTTGTGATTTAACTGAGTTCTATATCCACTGGGGAGGTAGTGTTTTAAAAACAGCAGCAAATTATTTTCTTATCATTGAATTAGCCATTTTGTTTTAGTTCTAGATGTTTGAAGTGAATGGCCCCTTTTAGTTTTATTAATTGCTAATATGTTTATATTCTGATAATTTTTCCCCACGGGACAACTTGTCAATGTGAACAAATTGCAATATTAGTGGTCAGAAATTTTTCAGTTCTAATATTGCCTCAAGAATTTCTTATATGTGTTAGAGAAATGAATGACATGACTTCTTGGAATCTCAGTTTAAGTATTGTAAAATGGAACTAAAATGGCATTCCTTTCACAGGAATATTGTGAGAAACAATTATGAGATGATATATTTAAATTGCATTGCAAAACCATAAAGCACTCTAGGAAGGTGAGCAAGTACTATTGTTGTTTTGTTGATATTATTGTTATTGTTATTATTATTATAGAGTTAGCCTGGCCTCTTTATAAAGAACTGACTGGGAGTCAAGAAGATCTGTATTCAAATCTCACCCCTGAAACATAATCATTGTGTGACCCTGGTTCCATGCTTTAGGCAAAGCTGTTTATGCTATAAACAGCAGAACACCTATCAATCTGCATTGGTAAATGGAGGTTCCTCACTTAGAGTTCTCCAGATCACTGAAATCATGATCCCCAAAAAACAAAAATAATATGTCACCTGGGTTACTTTACAAAAAGCGTGCCTTGAGGGCAGCTGGGTATCTCAATGGATTGAGAACCAGACCTAGAGTTGGGATGTCCTAGGTTCAAATCTGGCCTCAGCCACTTCCTAGCTGTGTGACCCTGGGCAAGTCACTTGACCCCCATTGCCTAGCCCTTACCACTCTTCTGCCTTGGAGTCTATTGACTCCAAGAAGGAAGTTAAGGGTTTAAAAAAAAAAAAGTGTGCCTGGCTTGCCATAAGGTGGGGTAGTCTGCAAATACCTGTTGTTAATAGAACCAAACAAAATTAATAGAACAAAACAATCCACGATCTAAAAGGAGGCAGAGCGAATAGAGCTCTGGAGTTGAAGTGAGAAAAACCTAAGTTCAAATCTCACCTGTGTGACCTCAGGGAAAATAACAACTTGTCTGCCTCAATTCTTCATCTGTAAATGGAGATAATAATAGTACAACCTGCCTCCTCTGATGGTTGTAAAGATCAGATGTTCTTAGCTCAGTGCATGGCACTTAGTAGGCACTTAATAATTGCATGTTAAATCTAAAGGAGTTCAAGATCTTTTAGAGGGGCAGGGAGGAGTAAAATACTTACGTGGGTGAGTATACTTGTATTATGAGTCTAAGATGAAATAAGGAAGGATTGAGAAGTAATAGCTGGTTAGCTCAGGGTAGGTTTAATGGAAGAGTTGGCCTCTGAGGAGAGAGTGCATTATTGGTACAGAGCTAAGCGCATAAGTCTTTTGTTGCTTCTCTTTATCTTCTCTTCATATTTATCAGTTTATTAATAATACAGTAATACTGTATTCCATTCATTCATCTGCTACAATTTATTTAATCTTCCACTCAATGGGAATTTAATCATTTCCAGTTCTTCATTCTATATATTTTATTTTATGCATTAAATAAAAACTTCTCTTAAGATTGGACCCATATGTTTCACCTGACTGCAACAGAAATTCACGATTCAAACAAAAGTTGAGGAATCAGTCTTCTAAAGACAACAGGGATCTATCATTGCCATGGTGAGAAATCCACCATGGTGAGACCTATGCCTTAGGAAGACTTTTGTTTAATTATATAAGAAACAGATTCCAGAATGGAGAAATTGAAGACAGAAAGACAAATTAGAAAATTACTTCTATGGATCATGTGAGCAGGGTTGAAGACCTGAGTTAGGTTTATAGCTATGTAAGTGTTAAAAAAGGGGATGGTACCAAATGAGAGATGTTGTAAAGGGAGTAGCTCTAGGATTTCAAAATTGCTTGAATTTGAGAAGGTGTAAAAAGAATGAAAAGTTAAAAATGATTCTCAAGTTACCAAGTTGGATAACTGATAAGAGGATGTTTTCTCAGCAGTTAGGGAAGTTCACAAGGGCTGAATTTAGGGGAGAAATTTGAGACTTCAGTTTTTGCTCCCAAGACTTAGAACAGTACCCAATAAGTTTGATATCTTTGTTGATCAATTGTTTGGGGGTATGTCTAATTTGAGACATCCTTGTGGAGTTACCCAGTCAGAAACCTAAAATAAGAGTTCAGAAGAGATACTAGAACTATATTGAATAATTGCAAGTTTAGGTGAGAATAAAGCATAGATTTAGGAAGGAGGCAAAATGCTGAAACAAAAGTGTATGTTGATCAAAAGGAATTTCAATATTCAAGATCATGAAGTTCTGGGATGGTGATGTGACCATATCTTTAGGTGCATGGAACATAGTCATTTAACACATTTGTTTTGTTTTTTGACAGAACAGAGATAAAACTCAAATGAATTAATGAGATTAACTGAGAAGTCAGTGTGTTTACATGATCACTGTAATTTCATCAGCTATACTGATATAGAAGAAGAGACTTCAACCTAGAGAACTTTAGACTTTTTAATTCTGGAATGCCCTGTTCTAGGTCCTAAGAGGCTGACTAATGAATGCCTTATGTAAGACCTATATCAGACTAGGTGTTCCAGAATTACTTCCCTTTAATTATCCATTATCTTCCCACCAGAACAATATATATTCTGTGCTCAGAAACCTACCCTTGGCTTTGTGATTCTGGAATTCTATGAAGTGCATTGCACCTGGAAAAGGAATGTCAATCTATAGGATTCCATAGGATTTTATCTACCATTCCTGAAAATTTCCAAATCAAAACATATTTCCATGGTCACCATTCCCCCATATATATTGCCTCTACTTAGTAAGAATGTAAAATTTTTAAGGTTATGGACTATCTAGTTTGTTGGGGGGGGGGGGTTGGTATTCTCCAGATAATTGCAAGTGTTGGGTTAGAAGATATCTATTGGCCATGGAATAAACTCCTTGCCTAGGAAAAAGACTTAGAAGCCACAGGATGAGAGAAACAATTATTTCAACACAGATGAATAAAATGAACCTAAAATAATCAGTGACATTCATATAACACTTTAATGTTTACAAAGTACTTTACAAATTATTCAGTTTGATCCTTACAATATCTTATTGTGAGGACAAGGAGGTGGGCTTGGAATCAGGAAGACTCATCTTCATGACTTCCAATCCAACCTCAGATCCTAACCAGTTGTGTGACCCTGGGCAAATCACTTGACACAGTTGGCTTCAGGTTCCTCATCTATGAAATGAGCTGGAGAAGAAAACAGCAAGCAACACCAGTATTTTTGCTATGAAAACTCCAACTGCCTTCACAACGTGTCAGACATAACTTAAAATGATTGAAAAATAACAAAAGTTTCTATTCTTATCCTCATTTTGTAGATGAAACAGGCCAGAAAAAGGTCAAGTCACTCATCCAGGGTCATAGAGCTAGTAGACATCTGAGGAGAGGTTGAACTCAGATCTTTCTGGCTCCACATCTATCACTCCCTGTGCTTCACCACTTCACTTCCAAATGAAAATGTGATATCAAAAGGAGAGATTAATCTTTAAAACCCTCTTGGAGGAACTTTTGACTTCCCACACTTGAACCTGATACCTTACGTATGCTAAAACCCTGGAATCTCCCTTGATCCCTGAGACCCCTCACTTTGGAATCTCCCTCAGGTCCTAGGTATTTCCTCACCCTGAAATATCCCTCCCTCCAGTTAGCCTCTTTCTTCATCCTGGTTCGTCCGTCTACTATGCCATTTCTCTCCTGCCTGCTGCCCCAGGAGAGGCCCATTTTGGGTCCTATTCCTGTCAACCTTCATTTCTCTCCTGGTTGTGATTTTCTGAGCTTTCAGACTTGCTCCCTCATTGTCCTTTTGAGCTCCTTTTTTGTGTATTACCTTCCCACCAGAGAAGCTTAGAATGCGCTCTTTATGTACCGGGACTTTCTCTTTTTTTATTTTTTAAATTTCTATCTCTGGTGCTTAGCACAATGCCAGGCACAGAGTAAGCATTTAACAAATGCTTTTTCGCCTCATCTTGCCTCACTTATTCATGCTAGAGTGGATATTCCAGAGGGCACAGTGATATAGGTGGGCAGAGGAGAATAGTGTGGATAGAATGGGGCAAAGTTTGGCAGGAGAGGGAGAACAAAGACTGAATCTCTTAGCATTGTGGAAGTAGGGGGAAGAAGTTTACTTGAAAGGAGGCTGGGAAAGTATGTTTTGATGAGGTTATGAAGAGGAAGAAACTCTTCATCCTGAGCTCTGTACAGTAAGGGCTGCCATTTGCATCATCATCAAGGTAGAGACTGGTGATGAGGACAAGAAGAGATCCTCTTTTTTAGACAAAGCCTCACTTTGCCACATTCCTAGTGAGGGACTTGGACTAGGAATAGGACTAGCAATGGGACCAGTTTGGTGCTATTGGCTGCCTGATCTAACTCTACTCACCCACCTGGCTAGGTTTCTTGGTGACAAAAGGCTAAGCAGATATGGATTTGGAAGATAGGAAGGTCGTCTACCCAACTAACAATGACAGCCTCAAGGGCTATGTGGCAAGAGAGCTTTCATCCCTAATCCTTTTGGAAAGTCATTAGTGATATAGACTTTCTTCTCTACTAAATCTTTGGTGAAGAAGGACTTTTAAGGAATATATTCAAATTGCAAAGAAACACTGTGTTTTACAAATGGACTTGGCACTTTTAAATAACTTACCTAAATAATGAGTTCTCATATATTTGACAATCTAGAGTCTGATTCTTACAAATTTCATTAGGAACACCTACTTAGCCAGGAAAATATAAATTGCTTAAACATTAGATATACTCATGCCCACATTTAGCTGTCTATAGTATTTTGTTGTTGTTTTTTGCTTGGCTTAATGCACACAGAAGTCAAAATTAGGCAAGAAGCCAGGAATGGTCACAGTGCCAGGTTGCTAAATCTGAATTACTTGTTTCACAGGAAATATTGCCTGCGTGCCTACCAGTCCTGGTCTTGACAAGTATCCAAAATCTTGCAATGTAGACAAGGAGGATTTATAGAGAAATCTTTATGACAAATGCCAATTAGAAAATCTCTATTATACACAACGATAGGTGGAGATCAATCAGTTCCAAAAGCAAGTATTAAAGTCACTCTTGGTTCATAAGAGAAAGACTACATGATCCAAACAGGAAGAACCAGATTCATCAAAGGATGGCGATTCTGAGCAAAGAGAAAATCAAAGGCCTAAATCTGAGGAATCACAAAGTGTCAGAGGTGAAAGGAACATTGGGAGTCATAAGAGTACCATATCCTGTAAAAGTGTCCTTCCAGTCGTTTCTTGGAGACCATTAAAGGGGAATGTACCACCTCCTGAAGCAGTCTATTTCTACTTTTGTATACCTAGAATTCTTAGGAAGTTTTCTTTTTCCTTACTTAGAGGAAAAAGATTCCATTCTTACAGTATTAACAAACAAGTTTTAGAAAGAAATAAAGCAGTTTCTCTGCCGTGGTACTAGATTTGGAACCAAGAGGATCTAGGTTCAAATCCCACTTCTTTAATACTAATTCACCCTGTGATCCCAGAAAATCAATAAACTTCTCTAAGATTAATTTCCTCATCTGTAAAAATGGAAATAATAAAAATATGTAGAAACCTACTTTGCATAAATGTTGTTTGGTTCAAATATGACTAAACACATAAAATACTTGGTAAACTCTAAAATGTTTCATAAATCCTCCCCAAAATGTTATATATTCACTTGTACAAATGACTTTTTTAATGACTCCTGACCAATTACTATTCACAATATTTCATAAAGTTCTTTCAATTTGGTATATAGGTATTAGGGACTCATGCTTAGGAGGTTTCATTCAAACTGCTAACAGCATCTCATAATACTATATAAAAAGCTATTTCGTTTCTTCCTCAAAAATCCTTATTTCAGAACTACAGAACCATGGTTTCTGAGTTGGAAGGGATCTCAGAAATAACCTAGTTTAACTCATTTCTGAACAAGAATCCCCTCTATAACACATCTAAAAAGTAATCCTACCTATCTTTGTTTAGAACTCAATTTAATCCAATCAATTGAACATCTTTTATCATAAAAAAAATATACAAGGTCAGAGGCAGTTTGGCATATTGAAGAGAACTATTTGTAGGTAATAACATTAGCTATTATCCTGATGGCATTTTAAGATTGACGTTACATATAATATCTCATTGGATAGTCCTATGTAGTAGATATTCTTATTTTCCCCATTTTACAGATGAGACAGTTGAGGTTAGGAGTCAATAAGTGACTTGTGCAAGATTTGGCGCAACTAGTAAGTGTCTGTGTCAAGATTCCCAATCTCCTAGACTCAAAGACATTCTATTCACTGTGTGACTGTGTGACTGAATCTTCTCCTCTGAAGAATCTATGACTTGAATTCAAGTCCTTCCTCCAACATATACTGACTGTGAGTAAGTCACTTATTTACTGAGTTCCCCAATTAAACTTTAAGTTGTCAGATATTTTAAAATGCTAAAAAAATGCTGTTTTTGTTTTGTTGCATTGATAGAGGGATTTACCTCAATAGTCATTCCCTTAAGAAAGAAAAATGAACAGAGAAGTCATTTTTTCTTAAATGTGTAAGAGAATATTAAGTAGTTCAATTTAGTATTTCTTTCATCTGAGGTCAAGGGAAACCAGAATAAGTCCATTAAATGAGTGGTACTGTTTACATTTTAATAGATAATTCAGCATATTCAAATGGGGACATTATGTTTTTTTCTTGTATCACTTAAAATATGTGACTTTCACAAATGTACTTTACCCTGGACATTTCTGGTAAGGCTCTGAAGCCATTAGAACACTCATACAATACACATAGACCTCCATTTGTTACACCCCAATTTGTTACGAATACATGCATCCATTCATGTAGCAAACTATTTTTATTAAGTGCCTGCTATATGTGAGGGGCCATGCCAGGTGCTTTGGAAGTATAAAAGCAAATAAGACATAGTCCTTGCCTTCAAGGGTGTAATAAGTTAAGGCATATATATGCCCTCTTTCCTCCAAATTATTAAAATAAGCACAGAGAAGTGTAAACATAATGGTGTAAGTTTCTTGACAAATTTACTTGAATAATATGATGTCACATTAACTTTTTAACTTGTAGAGCAGGGAAAGAAATGCCACTTTCTGGCCATCTTCTGCAGAAATTAGTCAAGTCAGGGATTAGTCAAGGGAATGAAAAGTCCTCTTTCTTACACTGTGGGAAATTATTCATGGAAATTATAAGAATGCCCTGCTAGGTTAGGTTGGTTTCAACAGCTCTTAGAATCTTGGAGGAAATTTTGTACCCAGTTTGTTTGTTGAATGCCTATGCATCAAGTTCTCCTCAACAACAACAAGTGAGATTGCCTCGTTAGGAGTAATTTATTTTTAAAGGCTTAAAAAGAACACAGCTGGTGTCAGATTCTAGCCCTGACCACTTGATAGTTCATGAGCAGGCCGTTAATAACTGCCCAAATGACCTACAATAATGGAGTATGAAAACACTACCCTTGACCTCAAAGAAACACAGGCATATTTTCAAGGCTCAAGTCTTCTTTGTGACTGTTCTCTTGTTTTATTTCCCTGGGAGACAAAAGGAGAAACAAATGAAAGTTATTTTTAAAAAACCAGAACGTTTTCATTTAAGAGGTTTTACTAGTTGCTCATGGATGGAATTTGAAAGCCTTGGTGCACTTAGGTCCCTGATTTTAATATCTTAACACCTGATTTGGGATGTCTGGAATACGTCTTCTATTTAAACTCCTGGAAGGGAGTATTTACCGATAATGGGCTTTGTTCAAAGAACTGAAAGCAAATTATCAAACCACTTTAACAACAGTTTCATTAAAATCTCCTGTAATTAGGGAGTCAGAGCAGGAAATATTATTGCTGCTGCTACTGCTGTTGTTGTGCTTAAGATAGTAAAGTAAAAGCAAAAGCAAGCTGAAATTAATCTACTCAGGAATTCAGGTGGATAGCAAAACATTAAGTAGGCATTTACAGAATGATATCTTCTCATGATGGTTCTATGCTTCCGTGTCATTTTGAATTTGCGAATCATAGAAGGGCAGCAGGTTAAAAGGTTTAAAGGAATTTTGGAACCCGTATGCAAGGTGGCATGAATTAGCCTGGTCTATTTTTAGCGCCTGCTTTCTTCAGAGGCCACATCAATGTTATAGCTGTGAGGAGAATTTATAGGAACTACAGGGAACCTCACTGAGGATTGGTAGGTGAAGTTTATTGAACTAAAATTCCATTCTTGGCTGACCAGCAACTGAGGAGACAACACATGGTACCTTCCTCTCTAACTCTTTAAAGAGAGAGAAAGAGAGAGGTATCCCAGGGTGCAAACCCCCTTAAAATGGGGGCATACGGCATCCATCATCTTTTCAACTACAAAACCAGATCTTTTCATTGAATATCGTTCTCCGACTTACAGGTCAGATGGGGGACGTGTGGAAGCTCACAGAGGGAAGCCATCCACAGGTTCATGTGCAGTAGGGGAATTTCCTCCCTCAGGAACAAACTTCACATACCTCTGCCCTGTCATGACATTCCACTCTCACAGCATGCAGTGGGGTTTTAGGGACCCTACATGGCTCCTGACTGAGTCTACAAGAAGTAATGTTGTACACAGTTTCTATGCGTAGGAAACATAAACCACCAGCTACTGAATCCATGATACTCTGCTTATAATGCCTTGCTGGCCCCCTACCTCTGTCATCCTGTAATCTAGGCAGCTGCAACCACTTAGCCCCCACCTGTGGGGACAGTCCCACTCCAGACTTTGTGACCAATTCCATTCCTCATTAAAAGAAATTTAACCAGTTCTATCCTCACCATCAAGTCAACCATGCATGTAGTCCTGTTCTAATCTCATGCCTAGATTCTAGAAACCAATCTTTTGCCTGGCTACTTTATAACCAAGGTAGGGTCTTTTAAACCAAATACTGTAACAGGATCTATATTTTTATAGAATCACAAAATTTCAGTTATAAGGGATTTTCCCATTCTTTTTAAATAAGAATCCCTATAGAACATACTCAATAAATGCATTCTGACTTTGCTTGAAGACCAAATTGAGGGAGATCCCACTATCCCCAGGGGCAACCCATTCCCCTTGGAGATCATTTTGGGTTGTATTTTCCCTCTGTCCCCATCTCCCTATCATTAAGTCTAAATTATTCCCTTTGCTATTTTCTACTTATTGTTCCAGTTCTGGCAAATTGGCCAAACCAGAACCAGTCCAAATTGCCTTCCAATGACAGCACTTCAAATATTTAGATAGTTCTCTTTTTTGTCTTTATAAGTTCTCTGCAAGTTAAACATGCCAAAATCCTTGAGGCCCATTAGCATCTGAGGACTCCGAATGCCGATGTTCTCTAGACTCTCAGTGTCTTTCATGAAATGTTTCGTGCCAAGCTAAATTTGATACTTCAGATATGGTCTGATCAGAGAAGGGTAAAGCAGGTTGACTACACTCCTTTTTCGGAGCATCATGGATTGTTTAATAGAGGGGGAAACTACTAAGTTTTTAGTTCACCTACTCTTAGAGGTTTTGCATTTTTTTTACAAATGAACTGCTATTTCACCATAATTCCAAACCTTGTATTTGTGAAACTGATGTTTTCTTTTTTATGCCAAATCCAAATAAAACAAGCATTTCCACATAAAAATAAAGAGAAAATGGCACCCAAATGAAATGTTTAGCTTACTTTTCTTGATTTCTACATAATAAATCCCATCCACAGCTGTCACAGTCCATCCCCATGTTCTCCACATGCATCACAAAAGATATCTTCAAGGAGACCAACGTGTATATATAAATTAAGTCTTTCATGCATCACCATTCTGGTCACTTTCTGGAGGTAACTTTCACAGTATATTATTCTGGCATTAAGTTTATGGCTGTGTATGATGTCTTCCTGATCCTACTCATTTCAGTGTTCATTATCTCATATAGTTCTTTCCAAGTTTGTTTGTTTTTTAAACCAATCTATTCATTGTTTCTTGTGGTGCAGTAGTATTCCATCACAATTATATACTTCAACCTGTTCAGCCATTCCCCAATTGATGAGCATGCCCTCAGTTTCCAGTTATTTGCCATCACAAAGAAAACTGCCATAAATATTTTGGAACATATAGGCTCCCTCCCTCTTTCCCAGATCTCCTTGGGAAGCAGACTGAGTCTAATGGTATGTTTTATAATTCTCTGCGTTCAATTCCAAATTTCTCTCCAAAATAATTGGGTCAGTTCACAACTTCACCAACCATGTACTAGTGTCCCCATTTCTCCCCATCTCCTCCAACCCTTGTCACTTTACCCTCTTGTCATTCTAGCCAGTCTGATAAGTGTGAGGTGACATTTCAGAGTTGGTTTTCTTTTCTCCAATAAGTGGTGTTTCTGAGCATTTTCTTATATGTTCACACATGGCTTTGATTTCTTTATCCAAAAGTTGTCTATTCATATCTTTTACCCATTCATCAACTTAGGGATGGCTCCTATTCTTACAAATTTGGCAAAGTCCTCCATATACTTTAAATGTGAGATCTCCATCTGAGAGACTTTCTATAAAAAAATTCTTAAAGACAGAAATTCAACTATTCCTCTATGGAGCATTCTTCTAGAGAACTTTTTTCCATCTTCCCATGCCTCATTTAATTTTGGGCTCAGTCATTCAACCACTTCCAAATCCACCTAACTACATTAGTATTTAGTCTATATATCTTTGTCTTTTAAAAAATTAATTAAACTCTCCAGAATTTCCAGATAGCCCTTTACTTGCCATCTTAAAAATCAACCCTGTGTTCTAAAACAGAAGAGCAGTAAGGGCTAGGCAGTGAAAGTTAAGTGACATAAGCAGGACCACACAGCTAGGAAGTGCTTGAGGCCAAATTTGAACCCAGGACTTTCCATCTCTAGGCCTGACTCTCAATCCTCTGAGCCACTTAGCTGTCTTCTATCCATCTTTTCTAAAAAGTTTAACTTGAACAACTTTGTCATATGTTGCTGAAATTCAGTTCAATTATATTTACTTTTCCTCTAGTCTACCAGGCTAACAATCCTGTCAGATTAGAAACTTAAGTTAGTTTGGCATGACCTTGATTGATGGAGCTATCTTTATTATCATTGCTTCTTGTTTAAGACATTTATTAACCATCCTTCTAATGATACAGTTTCAAAATTCACTAGAAATTAAAATGTTTTCATACTTTCCAAGTAAAATTTCCCATTCCAAATCTGCAGTACTTCTCTTGTTCTCTAAACTCTTTTAAGTATCAGCAGTGATTTAAAAATCATATCAGTCACTTTTTTCAGTACCCTAGGATATGGTTGCTGAGTCTGATGACTTGAATTCATTAAGAGCACTTTAGGTGCTCTATTATTATTGTTAGACTTACCGTGGGTTTCGAATCCATATTGACCCTGTTTGTTCTGTCTTTTTCCAGTCTAAAGGTCACTTTCCTTGGCAGAGAAACACAAACACATAAATGAGAGAGGTAGTTCTTTATTCTCTTCATTATTAATCATAATTGTTTTATTCCCTGTTGCTAAGATTCTACTATGTGCCTTACTTACTGCTATATGTGAAACTGGGGTTCTGCCTCCCTCCCTCCCACTCATACTTTAAGAAACTACAATTGGTCTCTGAACAATGGCTCTGAGAGATGTGTCTCTGTTCCCTGTTGCTGATCTCCCAGTCACTAATTGCCTGCCTCTTTACATATCTCCCTATTTCCTGCTCTAAACCCATTTCCTAAAAGCACTGTCCTAAAGAGACTCACATAAAATAAAAAGGCATAGTGGCATCTAGGTAGCTCAGTGGATCAACAGCAAGACCTGGAGACAGGAGGGTCTGTGTTCAAATCTGGACTCAAACACTTTCTGACTATGTGACCCTTGGCAAATTCTTAATCCCAACTGTCTAGCTATTACTGCTTTTCTGTCTTGGAACTGATACTCAGCACTGATTCTAAGATAGAAGATAAGAGTTTTTTTTTAAATAATAAAAACAGAGGTATATCAATGAATTAGATATTATATGTAATAAGAGGGGCAGAGACTGTTAAAACATTTTGTGCTAGTAGTAAATTTTTTTATTTCCACTACGTGGAGTGTAATCTACCTTGTTAAAGAAGATAAATATAAGATAAAGCAAGTTATTGTTCATTCATTCAATCCTGTCCAACTCTCAGTGACCCCATGGACTAACCATGCCCTTTCTATAATCCACTATGTCCCAAACTTTCTCTAAGCTCATATCCACTGCTTCCATGACACTATCTATTCATCTTAAGCCTCTGTCATTCCCTTCTCCTTTTGCCTTTAATCTTTCTCAACATTATTTTCTTCTCCAAAGAATCCTGTCTTCTCATTATATAACTAAACTATCTAAACTTCAGAGTCAGTATTTGTCTTTCCAAGAGGTAGTCTGAATTGATTCCTTTAAGTATGGACTGATTTGATCTTTATCGTCCAAGGGATTCTCAAAAGTCTTGTTCAGCACTAAAATTCAAAAGCATTGATTCTGAAGTCCTCGGTTTTCTTTATAGTTCAGCTTTCACAGTCATATCTTAATAGTGGGAAAAAAAACTATAGCTTTGACTATACAGACCTTTGTTGGCAAGTTTGTTTGTTCATATGCTAACCAAATTCGCAATAGCTTTCCTTCAAAAGAGCAAAGTTGATTTTTTTTTTAATTTCATGACTGTCATCATTAAATACAGTCATCTTTGAGCCCAAGAATATAAAATCTGACTCTTTCTATTTCTTCTTTTTCACTTTGGCAGGAAGTGATGGGACTAGTTGCCACAATCTTAATTTTTTTTTTCCTGGTGAGCTACAAGCCAGCTTTTACACTATTGTCTTTCACCTTCATCAAAAGGCCTCTTAATTCTTCACTTTCTTCCTTCAGAATGGCATTGCCTACATTTCAGAGATCGTTGATATTTCTCTTGGAAACCTTAATTTTGGCTTTTGATTCATCTAGCCTGACATTTCACATAATGTAATTGCATATACATTAGATAAACAAGATGACAATATACTGCCTTGTCATAGTCCTTTCCCAATCTTGAACCAATCAGTCGTCCCATGTTTGGTTCTAATTGTTGCTTCTCGACCTAATACAGGTACCTCAGGATACAAATGAGATCCTCAAATGAATGCAGTGGCAAAAAGTATTCATTTACAAATTAACTTTATTGTGCATAATAAAATGCTCCAGAGAACACCATTAGGAGCCTGAACTGATGTAAGAACATTGTTTTGGAGAGGACACTTTCTTTTTCAAGATTCAAGATTAAATATATGGATTTTCTCACCTTCTCTGCCTGGAAGAGACTAACAATCTCAGTGACCATTTGAATTAACTAAAGGAGTAGTCTCCAGGTTCTGGGCTATAGAGTACAATTAACATGAAAAAAATTTTCTATTCTCCATTGTAGTTCTCATTCACTTTGTGTATTGTCTCCTACTCTTTGCCTGCTTCTTTGATTTTCCTTTTTAAAACAGAGGATCTGAGTAATTTTATAAGTTTGAAAAGAAAATAAAGCCTCTCTCATGCTATTCTTGTAGACAAGATGGACAGATGTGGGCTAGACAATAGTAAAATAAAATGATTCAAAATTGGTTGAATGGCTGGACACAAAGAGTAGTCATTAGTGGCTCAATGTCAACTTGAAAGGAAGTATCTTGGGAATTGGCCTTGAGATCTGTGTTTGGCCATGTACTTTTTAGCATTTTTGTCATTGTCTTGGATAAAAGTAGGCATTGTCATGTATGGCACAATTGTGCAATTTGCACATGACACTAAACTGAAAGGGAAAGCTAACATACCAGATGAGTAAGGATTCAAAAATTCTTTGTCAGTTTTTAACATAGGATCAAATATAGTAAGATGAAATGTAATGGAGAAATGCAACATTTACATGGTACATTAAAGTTACAAAATGGTATTGGTATACTTATAGTTTGTTGGGGGGAAAAAAAGATAAGAGAGAAGGACCTAAGTGCTAGGCTCTACCATGGAGACTGTGATGAAAAGAAAGGTCTCCTATCAAAATATTTGTTACAGCAATACTTTAGAGTATCAATGGACTAGAAAGAAAGTAAATTCCCTTTGACTAGGGGAAGGGTTAAGAAGATTTTGGTATTCAAATACAAAGGAAAATTATTGTGTCATAATAAATGATGAAAATAAAAATTATAGGCTATAGACATATGAATTAATGCTAAATAATGTATATGTATAAATAAATACATATATGTATGTATATCTATACACACATATATACACAACTATAACCATGCAAATGGAAAGAACAATAAAGAACATTGAGAGAGAATTCAGCAAAACCATATTGATCAAACTTGGTCCCAGAGAAGAGCTATGAAAAGAAATTTCCCTTCCTTCTTTGCATAGGTAGAGGGTGATGGTTATAGAACACAATCCAACTTGCTTAATGAATTGGTTAGTTTTATTGAACTGTTTTTTTTCTTCTCTTTTTTCCTTCTTTGTTATAAATAATAACTTTCTGAAAGAGGGAAAGGAAAGTGTACAATAGAGTCCCCTTATCCATGGTATCACTTTCCATGGTTTCACTTATCTTGAAATCAACAGCTTCAGCAATGGTCTCTTCTGCTTTCACCTTGACTTTATTTGCTTTCATTTTCACTGTTTTTTAGTTGTTCTTGATGTTTTGGAGAGTGTGAGGGAGGTTTCATTGTGCTGAGCACAGGGTATGAGCAGAAAGAGAGAGAATATGTATAGTGTCAGCGGGTATTCACTTATATCCATGGTTTCAACCATCTGCAATAGATATTGGAATGTATACCCCATGGATATGGGGCCCTTCTATCTATTGAGAAATAAAGATAACGTAAAGGCAAATTACATCAATGAAAATCGAGGTTTAAAAACTTAGAAAAAAAGAAAAATAGAATGCAGCAGTTTTAGTAAATTGTGAACTCAATATCATAAAAAGGTGTGATACAAGCCTCACCTTCCCTTCACCCAATGCTAACAAGACTGATTTTGTTTTATAAAGCATAGTTTACAGGAATAGATATTGGTGTTTCTCCTGCAATTGTCCCTGTTCAGAGGGCATCGGAGGTGTGATGTTCAGTTCTATATAACCTATTATAAAAAGGCTATTGTCCTTGTATTCAGAAAGATTTTTAATAAATGTTCATTAAGAAAATTATTGTCCAAATATAACAATATTTTGTCAATATTCCTTTGCCAAAGCTTAGTGTTCAGACCTTTGTAGCTCACACATTTTAAAAAAAAAATCCTCTTATTTAAAACTTAGCCAAGTTAGAAAGATTTAAAAGCCTGACACTAGAACTTATTAAATGATGTTCTGTAAGAAAATATACTTATAATCTCCACCTCTATTCCCACCCCTTGATTTAAGATATGTATAAATTTAATAAATTGCTAGCATTTATATAATACATTAAGGTTCAGGGAAGAACACTTTTTACAATATTTCATTTTATACTCACAATAACTCTAGGAAGTATTGTTATCTCCATTGTGCAAATAAAGGAACTGAGGCATACATGTGGATGTTTGGTCTAGTCACCTAGCTGCTATGCAGGTGGAAAATTTGCCACAACTGAGCTATATTCCCAGCATCCTTTTAAGTTATGTCCTCATTTTATGTAAGGAGGCTTGGGAGATAAATTTGGCTGAGATCCACACTGCAGAGCTCTCTTTTTTTCCAGAGCTTGTGCTTTTGGTTAAGTGCTGCAAGTGTGAGTCTATGGCTCTTTTGCTCTGTTGACTTAACTGAAGAACTTTTTTTTCTTTACTATCTCTCTCTTTCTCTCTTTTATTATAAAAGTTACTATATATTTTTCAATACTAGGGTTATTTATTTATTTTTACTCCTACAAAATTTTTGGCAGACCATGAAGGGACTAAGAACTAGAGGAAACAGATTTTTTCTCCTGCTATGGTTTTCCCTCTCCCCTCTTCTTTCTCCTTTCTCCCTCCTGA
This sequence comes from Monodelphis domestica, assembly GCF_027887165.1. Classification (NCBI taxonomy): domain Eukaryota; kingdom Metazoa; phylum Chordata; class Mammalia; order Didelphimorphia; family Didelphidae; genus Monodelphis; species Monodelphis domestica. The sequence goes on from NC_077227.1 coordinate 629,133,417, forward strand.
AAAGCCTTCAAAGTTTTCTCAGGCTCATTGCCTACACCTACCCACCAGGAGAACCAGGTAGTCGGATCTCTCCCTCACAGAGGCTATTCCTGCTAACTCCTTCTGCTGTCACTACTATTTGCTGTTCCTGCTACTGGTAAACTTTAAATTCCCTACCTCAAACCCCAGCCTAATGGAGGGGGATTCATTTTCCTGGTTTCAAGGGGGTACTGGTCTTCTCTCCTAACTAGAGCCTGTTCTAAAAAACAAACAAACAAACAAACAAACCCACCCAGCTTCCTAAACTCCCTCTAGCAAAACAAACAAACAAACAAAAAGCCTCATCCCACTCTATCTGAAAGGAGTCCTTGCCCATAATCCTTAACTTAAACCTCCTTACTCCTGCCAATAGAGGCTAATATTGAGCACTCATTATTTTTCCCTTTTTCTTCTGAGCTGCAGTGATACCTTTCTGCCACCTAAGGGCAACACCAATAATATATATAGCTATATCATTGTAGAGAATAAAAACAGAACAACATGATCACTTCCCTACAAGAAAGCCTTTAGGCTTTTGTCAAATTGGAAACCATTAAGATTTCTGAATGGCTCCTTTCCTAAAGCTGCTAGGAATTCTTCTTTTCCTGCTTACTAATATTGAGATGCAAAAGGCTGAAAATCAGAAATTACAAACAAAAATACAAGCAGCAGTACAAATTCAATTAGAAAATTTCAAACACTCTTTACAGGATTCAATAGAAAAGGAAGATCCCCTTCAAATGTCTAATACAAATTTTTATAAGCCTGTTCCCAAACTACTCAGAGAGGAAAATCCCATTCCTTCTGAAATACAGATGGACTCTTCTCATACTTCTCAGATGGAAAACATCCTCTCTCATTTTGAGCAACTCTTGACTAAAACTCTCTCTTATGCTCCTTCTCCTGATGCCCCTTCCTGTATTGTCCCTCCTCCCACCCCACTACCAATCCCATCCCTCAAAAACCCTTGTCCCCCTAACATATAGGTTCCTATTTGTACAGCCTCAATGTCCACACAGACACCTCCTAGAAAAACCACAAGCACTGACTGATATTTATGAACAACTTTTCCCCTTAAGGGAAGTGCCCACATTAGCACCAAATGGGGATGTCTTAACATTAAGTCAACATAGACTTTTCACATCACAGTATATTAAAGAATATAAATGAGATGTTCCAAGTTATGAAGATGAACCTATCCTTGTCACTAAAAAGATGGCCAATATGTTCTTTCATTTTGATCCTTCTTATAAGTATATTGAACAATTGTTCCATGCCTTTTTAGTAGAACATGAGAGGGATAAGATCATCTTGTATGTTAATAAGGCCTAAGGGAGCATTGCACCACGTTGGCCACCTGAAGATCCTCATTGGGATTATAATAATCATGATGAACATATGAAACTACAACATGCTAGTGATGCCATTTTAAAAGCAATGAGGGAGTGTTCAGAAAGACCTGATGACTGGACTAATTTGAATGATTGAAACAATCTGATGATGAGACACCCTTCCAATTTATGGATAGGCTCGTTGAACTGGGAGGTAGGTACCTAGACCTTGATATTTCTACAGAAAGTGGTATTAGACATATAAAAAGACATTTTGTAAACAAGTGTTCCACAGTTCTCCAAGATTATTTTAATTATCAATCCCTTACCTACCACTTCTGTGGAAAGAAGGGCCATATAATGATTAATTATAGAAAGTTCCTGCAAGTAATCAAAAACAATAAAATAATCAATGGAATAATAGATATAGAAATTATAATAATAATGAATTTAGAAATTATAATTTTAGAACTGATAGCTTTTCTAGAAATCTAAATCAAATAACTGATATCTCAAGCCAAATGACCCCTCAACAATTTATCCCAAGTGGAGCTCATCCAAAAAATACTCAGGGTGCTACTGCCCCTCCACATGGGGCAGAAGGTGGTGCCCCTTAGACTCTATTATTTTTGTTGATGTTAACCCTTTTCAGTTTTGTCTTGCCTCCAAATAGCACCAAAGAAGAAATGAGTATTGAATACAGTGCTTGTCTACCCTCTTACTATCTTTCTTTGTACCATTCTACTTGTCACATTGATTTTAAGGGTTTTTCATAGCCCTACTACTTCTGACTGCTTGCTTTTGATTAATATGTAAGAAGCTATATGGGTCCATTTAGAAACTGAAGTAAAAAGTCTATTGACTTCTGGATGATATTTTGGACCAAAGAGTACTTTTATCAGCAGGACAGAGGATTGGTTTTGGAATTTGTTGAAATCTATCTCCCCCAAGGTTGCAAGATTTGCTAGATGTAAAAGAACTTGTAGCATGTATTTGTCATACAGCAACTCATGTGACTGCTTGTACCTTCTTTTGATAATGAATAATTATTTATACTGATTTTATTTGACTATTGATTGTGATAAGACTTCCCTATTGCTGGACCTGTATTATTTTGTTGCACTGTATTTAATTCTTCTCTTTGAACAAATCACTCTTATAGAACAATACATATATTACCTCAAAAATATATTAGTAACTATATTAACTTGATGTGCCTTTTATAACATTTTGTGTCATATCATCCAATCTTGTTTTTTGGCAAGTAGCCTCTATATTTTACCTCTACAATTGTGAAATATATATATATATATATATATATATATATATAATTTTTATTGTTTTTCTTCCTGCATGTGCAATACAGTATTTGAGTTTTTCTCTCATTTTTTACATTTTATATTTAAAGCACATGTCACCAGTTTTGAAAAGATATTTTTAACTGCTTTACTTTTTAAAATAGAATAAGCCAAGATGTCCATCTGCCTAGCATATAGATGCGTACCCAAAAAGCTTTGAACTTTCAACCTGCCACTAACTTATATCATAAGACTTTTGCTCAATGACTATGTCTGAATCAAGGAAAAATGGACCACAAAGGAACACAGCCATTGATCTGCAAAATGCCACATAAATACAAAAGGTAGAAAACCAAACCAATCCTATGGAGATTGATGACATTCTGCAAAAAGAGCTCAAGGACTTGATTATGTGTGAAACTCGAGGTTGTGGCTATTTAACTTGTGTTAAATGCAGAACTTCCTTATACCACACTCTTTATCAAGTATATAGCATCTATTATTCTAGCTCTGGCTCCATTATCTTTGAAAGCAGAAAAAAAGGGTCAACCAAGGGAATACTATTTCTCATTTGTTTCGAGACCTAATTTTGTTTTCTTCTCTCTATTTTCTTTCATGATATGACAACTTACTGTAGTCCAGAATGCTAAATTGGGTTAGTGAGTGATTGTTGTTTCAGGCTTATGGGACATGGATCACTACAAGAAACTGTTGTGATTTGTGAATTTTTTCCCCTTTTTTCCTAGAATTTTTTCAAGTTTTTGATATTCTATCTTTTACTCAGAGACTATTTTTTAATTTCTTTGATGTTTTTGATAATTGATCTATATGCCTTGTGACTTGACCATGTATCCCTGTGTGATTCCTGTGTGTATCCCTGTATCCTTAGGGTGGAAATGTGTTTTTATTTTGTAATGAAAAGTTTTAAGTTCCTTTTGATACAAAAAAAAAATTTTTAAGGATAAGAAATTTGCTGCCTCCAGAATCCAGAGACTGATTTCCTTGTGGAAGATGCTATGGAGATGCCCGCAGAGACTGCATGCTGCTCCAGGAAGTCCTGAGCAAAACTGAATGTGCAGAACTGAATTTGGGGGGGGGGGTTGAATACATTTGTTTATATTTAATTTGTTGTACCAAAGGTGACTGCCCCCTAATTGATTTTGTTCTTGATTCCCTTTTGTTTCCTTATCCCCAAGTTCTTGTATTTTTCCTGTGTAAAATTGCACATACTTAATGATCCATTGGGGAAACTGGTCTCCCAAAGGATAACAGGGGAATATGTGCAAGTGGAAATTTTGCCATACCTGAATTACATTCCCAGCATCCTTTTAAGTTATGTCCTCATTTTATGAAAGGAGGCTTGGGAAATAAATTTGGCTGAAATCCACAATGCAGAGCTCTCTTTTTTCTTTTTTCTAGAGCTTGTGTTTTTGGTTAGGTGCTGCAGGTGTGAGTCTCCAGCTCTTTTGCTCTGCTTACTTGACTCAAGAGCCTTTTTTTTCTTTACTCTCTCTCTTTTAATTTATTATTAAAATACCCATATATTTTTCAATACTAGGACAATTTATTTATTTTTATTCCTACACTAAGACTCTGTGGCCAGCTTTGAAGTCTGAATTTTCTGACTATAGCCTAGCATTCTAAATTGTCTTCTCCTAACGCTGATGCAAAAAAACTTCCCAACTGTTTGACTTATAATACTGATAATAAATGTTTTAGTAGAAGATAAAAAATAAATAAATAAATGTTCATTAATTGACTGATTGATTAATAAGTTGGAGAACATCTACAGTTAGGCAAACAGGACAATAGAATGCCTCAAGTTCATACCATGTGGGGATGATTTGAAAGAACAAAGAATGAGCTCAAAGAAATTAAGTCTTAGAGAGGATAGGATCACTTTCTTCTGGTATAATTGAGAGGATAAGAAATTGGTCATCAAACTTGTTTGGATTTTCTTCCATAGGATTCAAGCTCCTGCTTGAATGAAGGTTGAAAAAGAATCAAATTTAGAATGGAAATAAGGAAATTATTTCTATTGCAAAACATCTAAAAATTTACTTGTTTCCCCCCTCATTAGATATCTTCTAACCAAAGCTGGGTAATCACCATAGGTTATGTGGAAATGATTTTTTCCCTTTTTTTCCTTGTTTCTTTTTGGTGTGAGGGACACATTGGATGATGTGGCATCTAAGGCCCTTGCCAGCACTGCAAGTCAGTAATCAGGGAATGAGAGGGCATCATCAGGGAAGAATAGGTTGAAATTTCTGATGGAATAGACCTCAGAATACTTTTTTACATACATACGTACTTGTGTGTACATATATATGTATATATATATATATGCACAGGTATATACATACACAGAGGCAAATGCATCTGTACACACAAATACATACACTTTTATCTATATTTTCTCATGGCTCTCCTGACTCTTATTTCCCTAAGTCTCAGTAACAGAACCCATGAAGACAAAAGCAAAACAGTTGGAATAAGTATGTTAAATTCCTTATTTAGCTAGCAAAAGTTATTAAAAACTGAACTTCATTTCTTCAGTGATTTTTGATACTGGAACATCCTCCAAGATCATAAACTTCTCTGCCTTGTGATATTTTAGAGAATTGTCTGAAGCTCAGAGAATGGGATTCACTGGTGCTCTGGCATCACATACATATGACATATAATTATGTTGGAAGTAGGAGATGAACCTGAGTCTTCCTAATTCTAATTTGAGCCTTCTATTCACCATACCACAACACACTGCACAGAGAACTTCGTCATAAAAATATTAATGTTATACAAGTATTTATTGAGCATCTACTCTATGTCCTGCATCAGTCAGGAAGAAGCAGAATCTAATCCTCACATAGGGCTTTTACTAGCTATGTACCCCTGGGCAGTATGTTAAATCTTTCTGTATTTCAGTTTCTCATCTGAAATGAGATGATTGGATCTGATGTCTTCTAGGTCCCTTCTGCTTCTAAAACTGTGGTCCTACGGTAGTAAGTTGTAGGCACTTATAGAGTCATTCTATAAACTAGAATTTATTAACTACATAACATTTAGTAGGATTCCACAACAATTAGTAGGATGCTGTACAAAGAGGTAATATTTGAATGAAGGAAGCAAAATTTAAAATAGACAAATACCCCTTGAATTAAAAAAGCTCATAGTACTTTGAGATTAGCAAAGGACTTCACAATCATGTCATTTGATCCTTAAGACAACCCTCTGATGTGAGAAGTAAAAGGATTATTTTTTAAGTTTTACAGATAAGAGAACTAAGACTGAATTAAGTATCTCACCTATGGTCACATAGCTAATAAGTGTCAGCATCTAGATTCCAATGCAGGTCTTTTCACTCAAATTAATGACAGGAAAGACGCATTGCCTATGACCCTCACCCTGAAGATGTTTATAAACTAACTTAGAGGACAGAAGTCACACATATGAAACAATTAGAAAATAATTAGTGCTTAAGCAAATTGTGCCACTGTAATTGTGATAGGAAGCTAGAAAAAAATCAGGATGTGTAGTAGCAAAGGCTTTCTCAAAGAAATAAGATTTAGCTCTTGCCTTATACAACCTTCCCTGCTATCTAACTGTTACATGGATGTAGTCAGAGGAGGACATAAACAGGGTGTACTTTAAAGAAAGGTAGTATGTTGCTCTCCTCCCACAACTACCCCCCTAAAAAAGTCTCATAGATGAGTTAATGAGAGTAGAAAAATCAATTAAGTACTTCCACCTCTTGTACAAAATATGTGTCCAATATGAGCCCTGGGAATGTAGCTTGAACCATATTTAATTGGAAAATAGTTAAAATAAATAAAAATGCAGCAGAACAGAACATAGCTAATGTTATATGGTTTTCTAAGTGAACATGAGATTAAATATATATATATATATATATATATTTATGCATTTAATAACCACTAGCTTCCTCATTTTCTTCACATAATACTTCATCTCCAAAATCTGTGCATGCCTGGAAAGATTTTCCTCATCTGTCCCCTGACCTCCCTGGATTCTCTCAAGTGTCAGTTAAAGTCCCATTTTCTGCAAGGAACTTTACTCAAAACTCCTTAATCCTAGTGCTTTCACTCTCAGATACTTTCCATTGTGACCTGTATATATATCTTGTTCATATGTTGTCTCCACAATTAGACAGAGCAAGGACTATTTGTTGTCATTCATTCATTTTTTTCCCAATTCCAATGGAGAAGCAAATACTTCCAGGCTTTAAGATCCCCAATGATTAGCATCATATTTTATACATAGTAGGCACTTAATAAAGGCTGGTTGATTTGACTTCACCCAAAATTAGGTTTTGGTTCCAATTGTGTGATGTTGGAAAATTTCCTTAATATATCTGAACCTCAGTTTCCTCAGCTATAAAGTAAGAATAATTATCTCATAGAGTTTGTATGAGGATCAAACATAGTATCTACAAATATATATATGTATATATGTATATATATATATATATACCCAAATGCATATTTATACATATATGTTATGCTGCATTATGAGTTTCTTTCCAGGTCTTTCAGTTTGTGGATATTACTTTAAAATACACTTTAGAAATATGCACATAATGTGACTTTAATTATTTTTCCAATTAGCTTCAAACTTACCTCAGACAGCTGCACAACATACGCCTTAACTTTTGTTTAATTCCTGAGCTGTCTGCAAAATACTCTAGCTACATATGATTTCAGTTTTCATCTTTCATATCTAAAGAATATCTTTTGAATTTACCCAATTTTTTTCTTTCAATTTCTGTCAACAGCGGGATACCTTCATTACTCATTTTGCTGTAAACTTTGCATGATCTTGTACACATGAGTCCTATGTGACTCCAAGGAAAGAAAATGCTGCAAATATGCTTTTGATTTCCGACCAGAGCTAGCTTCAGCTACAATTCTCAGCTTTTGCAGCTGATATGACAATGGCCACCATGCCCAGAAATAAAGGCTATTAATGAAATTGTTACTTTATCTAAAGGGATACCTCACATCTCATTTAAAAAAAAAAAACAGCATTCCATATTTAGTCTTAACAGAAAATGTATCTCAGGGAATTTATTATTCCTTGCACAAACTCAGAAGATTATGATGACTAAAAAATGTCAGATATCCAAAGAAAATGTTTTGCGTCTCAAGTGTTTTTTGGATTGCCGCTGATGTTGATAATCTGCCACCACTGTTTGTAATTTCATCCTTTTTCTTCTCCCGTCAAACAGGTCTAACTCGAAGTTAAAGTTTATGTGGAAATAGCATGTGGAAGGAAGAAAATTGGTGTGTTTATCTCAACACTTTAGAACTGATTTCCTGTCGTGAGTTCCAAGCCCTTCATGTTGGCTCTTCTCATTTAAGTAGGGGATGCCCGTTCTTCTTGTTCCGATGTTGACATTGGAACTAAGCAAAAACTCTGGAATGTTTTCTGTGCAACATTTTCTTTTCTGTAGAGCAAAACTGAAAATATGTTAGGAAAGATTTGCATAGTTTCTCATTGGGATAGCTTGCCCATATGTCTCACAGGGCATTTGAAGATAAATGTGTAGAAGCAAATACTTCCAGACTTTAATTTTTCATATATCTCTTCACAATTCAAATGTCTCAGATTCAAATCTGAAGCTTAATTTATTTTCCTTTCTTGGAATTGCTTATTACATTTCTCCCTGAAATTACTTAACCACAAATGTAGTTTGCTGTCTTGGGGGTGATACCAGAATTCTCAGATAATCTTTCTTTGTCTTTCTTTCTTTTTTTTCTTTCTTTAATTTCTTTCTTTCTTTCTTTGTTTCATTTTTTCCTCTCTTTTCTCTCATTCTCTCTTTCTTTCTTTCATATATATATATGCATATATACGTGTAATGTATATACACATATTGAAATCAGAAAAACTTGGGTTCAACTACTACCTCTGATTTATACCAGCTCTATGACAATGGACAAATCATTGAATCTTTCAATGACAAACAATTGTCTTAAGAATATAGATTATAGATGAATTGCTGACCTGGACTTAGTTTAGGGGAAGTGGCATTTCCACAAGACAATTCCGAAATTGATAAATCACAGATTTACCCTGATAACATTTATGTATAAAAATATATTTGTGCACATATACATACTCATGCACATATATAGGTTTACATATATATATTTGTGTATTCATAAGTGAATGAATGAGTACATATCAAGTACATACATCATCTATGTGCTTTTAATGAGATTCCATTCAAACTGGAAAATTTGAAATTAGAATCTGGCAGACCGCTGATAATTTTAAAAGATACATATGCTTCCAAGCAAACAAAAATATATCTTACTACCACACCAATTTAAAAACCAATCTGAAGTCAAATAACTATTTTAAATTAAATCCTACCCTAATGGGGATGCTTAGGTCTGGGGATAGATACTGAATGGTTAGTAATTACAATTGGCTTGCAGAAGTCTTTTCCACAAACACTATTTTGTCAACTATGCCCAGAGCCCTTAAGAAGTTACTAATGAACTTTATCTCTACAGGGCTGATAATGATAAGGATTTTTAAGAGGGAAGAATGACCACCCACAGCCCTAGCTGTCCCAGAAGAATGATACCAAGTAGCAGACCCACAAATACCACTATCAATGTACAAGTTGGGTCCCAGAATACCTGTTCTTTTGAATGACATTCCTTCAGGGTATTTTATCAGATAATCTAAGGATAAGAAATGAAAAAAAGACATTTTTCATATAGCTGAAACTCTCCAGAGAACATAGTACATTCTGCTTTCCCCTTAAATTAGTGTTTAGGGGAGAAAAGAAAGTGGTAACATTTTTTAATTGAGTGAAACATACAAAATTCAGAATCTCCTCCAGAAAGCCCCCCTGGGAAGTTGAAAAGGTCAAAGAGAATCCTGCCACAGGTAACAAGGTGGAGGGAAAGACATAGATACTGCAGGCATGAATCCATATTCTTGTCATTTTCTATTACATCAACATGGAAAATATGAAAAAATAGTTTTTCATTTCAGATTCCTCTTTCCATTACCTCCAGATACTTATTAGCCAAGTGACCCTGGGCAAATCATTTAACTTCTCTTTGCCTGTTTCCTCATCTGTAAGATGAGGATACCGACAGCACCTATCTCCCATGGTTGTTATGAGAACCAAATAAGATAATATTTTAAGTGCTTAATACAGTGCCTGGCACATAGTAGGCACTATATGAATACTAACTGTTGTTATTATTATTGTTGTTGTTACATAGGTGAGAATTCCAGTACCCTTATACAACAACAACAAAAAAAAAATTAGCACCTTTGATATTTTGTTACAAAGGGGAAAAATAATTAACAACTCATTGGTGCTAATTCCAGGTTGCTTAATGAGGGAGATCTTTCAAAATAGCCTAATAACATTGGGAACATGTTATTTGCTATTTCATAATTTAATACAACATTTATATATTGAATAAAATTGAGAATCTTTCAACTGATATTTATTGGTTTGATGGAAGGCAGAAATTTTGTCAGTTTCTTTTAGTCTTCTAAATATTTTCAGATTCTTAGCATGTGGTCAACTTTTTTTATTTATTTGAACAACCCCCCCCCCAAAAAAAATTAACCTATTCTTTTTTAATTGAGGAGCATGGTGTTTAAAGTGAATGGAGCACTAAACAGATTTAAAAGAAATTAAATTGAATCCCACTGCACATATTTATAATTTATATGCCCTTCACCAAGGCACATCTCCTAGATTTAATTTCCTTATCTGTAAAACTAAGATTAGTACTAATATTACTTATCTTAGCACAGGGCCTGGTCCATAGTAAATACTTAAAAAAATGGTTATTGACTTTGCTCAACAAGTTTGCTGGAAAGTGCTTTATAAACTTTTAGTTGCTATGAAATTTATTATTATACTGAAAGTACTCTAAAATATCATGGTGTATGGATCTGTATTATCACCTATTTTTCTTTTCTGTTCTGGATACAGAGATATTTTACCTACACACAGTTTTACTGAGAGAATTTCCTGAATGACTGAAGTACTTACCGTCTTTTGTTACTCATTTCCTTAACTATTGACCCTTTCTGAAACCCACTTTCCTCCTATCCTACCTTTCAGATGTTGGCATAATGATAATGTTGGAGAGGATAATGAATCTTTCAGGCTGAAGGCCTGTCCTTGTCAATAAGGCCAAGAGTGACTGCTTAATGAGTCATGCAAAAACTACCCAAATCATAGAATCATAGACTTTTTGAATAGAAAGGACCTCTTTAGATTGGGGACAGAGATCCTAAAGGGAAGAGGCCTAATGACAGTCTTGAATGAGATACTGACATAAAAAGTGGGATGATTGCAAGCTGTCATGATCATGCCTCTCATTTAGAGTACAGTGAACACTTGGGTCACCAACCTAATCTCCTTTCCCAAACTCCTCATTTTAAACCAAGCTGGAGTCTTCTATTATTACAGAAGAGAAAGGCATCTTTTATATGGATGAGTCATCAGTTGCACAACTTGGAAAGCCCTATGCCATAGACGCCAAACTAAAACTGGAGGGAAACTTATGAACCATCATTTGTCATGGATAGTCTTTCTCTCATCCTATGAAATCACAGTTACATAAACTCACTCCCTTGATTATTTCTACCTCTTTTCAATACCTATTTTACCTTGATGATAATAAAGTGGGATAATTCATAAACTTTTAGAGGAGAAGAGAGGGTAGGACAGGACAGGAGAGGGCAGGAGAGGGGAGGAAAGGACAGGAGAAGGGAAGAGAGGGGAGGAGAGGGCAGGGAAAAGGTCTGACAGTAGTCATGGGTGACAGGTATACCCACTTATGCAGCCAAAAAAATGGAGATGAACCCATGAATAAGAAAGAATGGGATCTGTTATATCATACAAAAAAGAACATCATTTAATCAGTTAAATGAAGAGAAAATATTAAGAAGGAATTCATGGTCAACAGTCTCCCAGACTGTAGAAAAGTAAAGGAAATTCAGGAGCAAAAAAAAAAAATTTCATATGACAACAAAGAGACATTAGGTGACTTGGATAGAATACTTTCAACAAAAAAAAATGTAGATGAAAGCCAGATCATAGGTACCTGGTGAATAAGTGTAACAAGGAAGTCAAGGCTTGTGTGTATCTACCTCCAGAGAAGAAACTGATGGATAGAGGTAGGTAAAGCATGGTTTTGTATTTACATATATCTTTTTTTCAGATGATGCCTTCTCTAGAGTGAGGACAGAAGGGAGGAAGGGAGTTGGCTGGGTGTTTTGATGAGGCAAACAAATAAATAGACAAATTTAAGTTTAAAAAGAAAAATTTAATTGGATATATATGCACATGTGATATATTTATATATCTACATATTTTTGATAAAAGGAGATGAATTTTTCAATATATGTTTGTTCTAAGGAATAAAAAATGATTTAAAAGACAAAATGTGATCAAACCTAGAACTAATAGTTGCTAAGAAAGGATGAGAACTATGACACATAATGTGAATCAGTCAGATCACAGACAAGACTTTGGTCATGTGGCATAGAGGGGTAAATAGTGTCTGTCCATGGATGCATCATTATACTACTTAAACTCATCTATTTTTGGCCCAAATCTCACCCATTCCAGTAAAGTATAGACTGGAGGAGTTGCTAGTGGAACAGAGTTCAGGGGCAGCAGTTCCTCCAACTCAGGATCTCAGAAAACTGTGGTAAAATATCCATGTCCACGAACTAGACTCATAAAGCTATAGCTAGAAAGAACTTAAGAGACCATCCAGGAGAAACTCTTAATTTGACAGATTTGAAAAGTGAGATGCAGAAAAGTGAAGCAACTCATTCAAATTCACACATATCTTAAGTGGCAGAGAAAAACCCAGGCCTTCTAACTCCAAATGCAGTGTTATAACACAAATCTTCTTAGTTGTCCTTTTTCTTTCAGTGAAAGAAAAATATTTTTTTCTCTTCTTGACTTTAAGAAAACAAATTCTTGATAACTGTTAGAGGATAAAGAAAAAAAATGTTGAGATATCTTTACCTAATTCTTTTTTAATTAGTCAAATACTATCAAATTCTATTTCATCAAATAATGAGTCCTTACTATTGCAAGGCAATACCCAAAGGGGAAGTAAGGAAAAGGTCCTTTTAATATATATATATAAAATATCGATGTCAATTATTTTGTGTTAGCAATAAAAAGGAAACTAAAAGGATGTCTATTAGTTTGCACAAAACTGGATAATTACTGCTATATGAATGTTATAGAATGTCATTTTGCTCAAAACAATGAGGAAATAAATGTTTACAAAGACACATGAAAAAAATCACAAGAAGTGATGCAGAATGAAGTAAGTAGAACCAGAAGAATAATTTATAAAATAATAACACTATAAACAACTTTGAAACATCTAAGAACTATTAAAGAAAAAAGAAGAAAGAAAAAAGGAGATGAGAGGAGAGGAGGAGAAAAAGGATAATGAGGAGGAGAAGCCACAAAAGATAAGTTCTAGATCTGAGTATCATTTACACATTATGTGATCTTGCAAAAATCATTTAATCTTTTTCTAATCAGTTTCCTCATTCAGAAATGAGACGGGTTTGATTAGACCAGGGATTCTTTATTTTGAATCTGTAAACTTAAAAAAATTATAGTTACATGAAAATATGATTGGTTCCCTTTTTAATATCATATATTTTATTTCATTGATTTACAAACATTATCCTGACAAGCTTCTATAGGCTTCACCAGCCTGACAAAGGAATCAATGACATCAAATATTGAAAGAATCCCTATATTAGATGAAGTCTTTGTCCTTTCTCATTCTGACATTGTATATGGATGAGTTTAATATTCAGAATTTAATGTCCCCCACAACAGACATTAAGGAAAACCTGGTTATAATTCTCTTGTTTCTGACTTTTAAAATAACATTATTCAAGCCCATTCAGAAAACATTAAGTAGGGACCTTGTGCTAAGTGTTAGAGACCAAAGGATGAAAACCAGCTTCTACATATGTGTGTATAGAATATATATATATATATACATATATATATGTTGTTTGTTAAGTCATTTTCCTTTGAACACAACTTCACATTCAGAGCTTTCTCCTCAAAGATACTAAAGTGGTTTGCCATTCCTGTTGCAGCTCATTTTACAAAGAGGAACTGAGGCAAGCAGAGTTAAATGACTTGATCGGGATCAATAACTAGTCAATGTCTAAGGTTCAATTTGAACTCAAGAAGAGGAGTCCTATTGACTCCTGGCCTGGCACTGTATTCATTGTGCCACCTAGTTTCCCCCCATATGGATATATACTTTTCTTTTAAAGTGTATTAAATAAATAGAAGTACTCTAACTTGATGAATGAGATATCAGAGGAGAGAGGGATGGTCTTTGACTGGAACCAGTAGGAAAGGCTTCATAGAGAGCATGGTATCCCAGTTGGTCCTTGATGGAAGAGAACAAATTCAAAAGCCAGAGATAATGAAAGGAACTTATGATATATGTGTATGTATATACTTATACTATATATATACATATATATATATACATATATATAAATAATTAATCCTCTCATATTGACTGTGTAACCTTTGAGACTAACTATCTGTATGGAATTGGGCAAGGCAATTTATTTCATAGCCTCTCAATTTACTCAAAATTAGATGAGGGGATTGGTTGGAGTTGATAGTCTATGAAGTCACTTTCAGCTTTGGATATAGGATCCTATAAGGTAAGTAATCCCACGCCAGATAGCAAGAGTATGGTTGGAAGTGAAGTAGACAGTAAGGGTGGTTGAAAAGGGGATAGAAAGTCTGAAAAACTGCTTTAAGGGAGTGTGTATAAAATTCCCACCAAATTAAGTAATAGTATATGTGAGGGTGCATTAATGATTAAAGAGTATAATAAGTAGGGGCCCCCATCATCATATTTTTGTTCATTATTCCATTAAAATATTTCTTCCTAATAGACTATAAACTTCCTGAAAGTCAAAACTCTTATATTTTTTCATTGTTCCCTTAATAACCAGAAAAGTGCCTGGGATATACAGCTACCTAATAAATGTTTATTAATTAAATGACTGATTGGTCCTCAATGAGGACTACGTCCTCAACTACTATACTAAATGCTGCTGGTTATGGTCACATTGTTGGTCCTCAAAATATCACAAACTCTAGCTACGTTAACAAAGATTCGGCCAAAAATAAAAAGCAGATTGTCATTTTTGTAAAGAAGTCAAGAACCTTGCTTGACCTCAAAAGCTGGGGGTGGATATTGGCAGATGTAGTCATGCAAGAACCTGCTAACATTTCTGTTAAGCCCCAGAATGAGGGACATCATTACAGTACAGTCTAAAGTACAATATTGATGTGCCAAAAATTATTGTGAAAAAGAGAAAAGCCAATACATCAAAATTAGATCTCCACTCACTTGCACTAAGATGTGCTAAGTACACAGCAGAGTTTCCAGCTGCAAAACATTATGGTTAGACCAAGTCAGGCAGCATAGCAATGCAATTAATGCAGAAGAATAATGACTAGAAGATAAGAATGAAAATGAAGAATCATATGGAAGGAGTTAATAGTCCAGATGTATCACTTGTCCAGATGAAGATTTAAAAGATTATATCTTGTTACAAACAGATTGAAAAACCTCAAAGAGTCATTTGGATGTAGAAAGAAACATAAATTAAATTTCTTGTCTGATCCTATTAAAGACTCCACCAACCCAGCAGGTGCTGGAATTTTGCTAAGTGTACTGTAGGGAGATGTTGGATGCATAAGGATCACAAGGTCATAAATTTAGAACTAGAGGAGACCTTAGAGAGTACTGAGCCTAACTTCCTTATTTTAAGGATTTGGAAACCGAGGCAAGGGAGGTTAAATGACTTACCCAGAGTCATAGAGTTGTGTTTAAAGCAATATTTTAAACAATATCTCTTTGACTCTAATTCCAGAACAAAATCCACTATTTCATGCTACCACTAATTCAAAGTTGAGATATAAAAATTACATGAGAGATCATATGGTACAAATCTCTGTTTTCAGGTTTTTCAATGATTTATTATATTTTCATATTAACTTCCCTTCCCAATATTTTCCTCCTCCTTTATCCTCCAAAGAGTCATCTCTTGTAATAAAGAATAAAAAATAAGAATTTTTTTAAATGCTCAACTAATCAATAGGTCAATCAATCCCAACATTATGAGCCACTGTCCACATAATTCATACCCATAGTTCTCTGTTGCTGAAAATAGGGAAAGAAAAATATCCGTTTAGCATATCTTTATGACCAAGTTTCATTATTATAAGTTCATAGCATTCTGTTTAATATGTCATTCTTTCCATATCCATTGTGACTATGTATATACATATATATAGTTATTATATATCCATTATAATAATGATCATAAGGAAATCTCCAATAAAAATCATGGTTTTAAATGTTTGTATATATATAAGAATATATGTATATATAATTATATATACGGGTATATATAATTATATATATACATATATGTATGTATACATACATGTTAACAGAGAGAGAAAGTCTTCTTAGTTCCCATTATTTAACTTTACATCAGTTCATATGGGACAGCAGAATAATAATAACTCATTACATTAAGCTACTAATATTTGTTAGGCATTCACCAATCAATAGGCATCTCAGAAGAAAATAATGAAAATTTAAGTATTTTTATGCATGTGTAACTTCTTTCCATTTTTAACTTTAATATATTTTCCTGGCAGTGGGATCTCTGAGCCAAAGAATATGAAAATTTTAATCACTTTCTTTTTGTAATTCTAAATAGCTTTCTAGAATGCCAAACTTCCCATCCTTTCCTTAGGATTTGCTTGCAGAAAAAGAAAAAGGCAAGATAAAAAAAAAGTCTTTGTACCTATATAAGTCATTATATATACATATATATATATATATATATATATAAGACTATATAACTCAAATTACTACCACCATAGCAATCTTCTCTCTTCAGACTCTGATGGAGATCACCCAGACCACCAGACTGCTTCTAGCCCAACCCTCACAGGCACCATTAAAGGGGAGAAATAATGGTAGAGAAGGAGCATAACTTCATCACAACTAGCAACAACCGATGACCACCTGCCACCTTTAGTCAGATAAAATAGGCATAGAACCCAGGGAATGACAGTACCATGCAGTGCTACTACTAAAAGTCCTACTTTTGGGCTAGTCCTCACAACCACCATCCAGCAAAGCAATTCCTGTGGAAAAGGGACTAACCATACCTACCAACTGCTATACGCAAGGAAAGGAAGACAACCTAGCTGAAGTATCAAGGTACCAAGAGGGAGGGATGAGAGGACCATGTGCCTCTCAAATCAGACCACTAGTCTTAGCTCTCATCTCCCATCACACCTTGACAGAGACTGCCTAGGACCATGAACCCTAAAGCTTTGGGAATATTAACAGTTCTAACTTGGCTCCTGCAACCTTTATCTTGGAGAAAAGGTCTAGTAATGAGTCCTGAGTGTGATACTATAGCTATTCAAAACCCAGAATAAAATTCTTACCACCAAAGTCCTTGGCATTGTTGAATGGTTCTCTATCAGAAACTGAAATTATCTTAACAGTGGAAATGATAAGCAAGAGGCATTGCAATCTACTTTGTCACTGAATCCTACAGACAATGGAACTTTTGATCTTTCATATTTCCCCCATTATTAAAATATGAACTCCTTAAGAGAAGAAACTGTGTCGTTTTTCTATGTGTATCCCCAACACTTTTGCATATAGCACACTCAATATTTATTTTCATTTATTCATTGACCCCATCCCTATACTCATCAACCTCTAAATCAAAACCATTAAAGGAAATTTCAAATCAAATGACACCTATTTATTCTAAGCACTCACTAGATTTACATGATGATTTTTTTTTTGGAAAAAGAAGTTGAAACAGTCACATAGTGAGAATGAGAGACAACAGATGGACAGGTGCAACCCACATGGTACAATGTGCCTCTGGGGAGACAATCAGTATAAGAAGAAGGCTACCAATTGATCTTCTTTGGGAAATTTATTATAAAACATGGATGAGAGTTTTACAGGATAGGAAGACTGAGGAGTGGAGGTGGGAAAAGATTGTGGTCTGCATTGTACAGAGGAAGTACCCACCCCTATTATAGATTATCAAAGTAAGTACTCAATCTAAACTGTATAGCCCTTCTCTATGTTGTGCCTGCTTCAGGAGACTTTTGCTAAGATTACACAGACATTCAGTTAGCATTTTCTTCCATTACAGATAATCACAAATCACATCATTGTTCTCTTGGATGGTAATATTAAATACTAGTTCAGTGATAAATTACCACTTCAATAAGATCAATCATTTAGTAATAGGTCTTTAAGTGATTTAATTTGCCTTATTTTTCTTTCATTATGTAGATGCCTGTTCTCAGTTAGGAAATGTTGAGATCCTTTTTACTTTTGTGGAAAGTATAATCCATCTCAACATTCATGTTTTTGAGGGAGTGGGTTTTCAAAGTAAAAAATGTCAGAGAGCTCTATGTACTGCAGAGATTTCACGTATCCTGAACATATTATAGTAATTGTGAAGGCCTGTCAAGAACCCTAAAATATCAGCCAATCTCTGGTGGCACTGCTAATTTTGTTAGTACCTCCACCTAGTGTTATATAGCTGCTCTTGTAGGTATTAAGAATAAAAAGGGCTCCATGGCATTGTTCTTGGTCCTACTAGGAACTCTTGTAGTGATTAACTTAACAGAGAGAACAGTAAAACTGAGTTGTAGTCCTTTGGGTTCTGATATGGCAAGAAGGAAAGATATAACAGAACAAGCCAACAGTATCAATATTCCATATGCTGGGGATTTTGATGAGATGGCACTGACCATTAAATTCAGCAAATCAGAAATGCATATGGAATGGCCTAAAGAAATGTATGCTTTAATAATGTCAGTACTATATCATAGCAAAACTGGAAATGTCTTACCTGTTATATGCAAAGATTTTCAAAGTACTTTTTGTCATTGATATCCTTAACCCCAACTTGCCCAACAACATACAACAATATGTTAATCAAAGACCAATTAAGAAATAACTTCAATCCTAAACCCAGATTAGATTAAAATAATAGATGAAATTAAAGTGACATAAACAAGATGATGAATAAGTGAAGTACCAAAGGCATTCAAACTTTATACTTAATGAAAATATAATGCTACCTAATAAAATAGATGAAAAAATGCAAATATTCTTGAGTGATTTTAAAAGAAGATGAGCATACTTAGAATACTTTGTCAAAAAGAATTTTTTTATTAAATAGGACAAATCAAATTAATAGAAAAACTCTACTAAAATAAAATAATTTTTAAAAGCTGGTATATGAGTTCTAGTTATCAAACAGCATAATAAAAAAAGCTATTGACATCAAGAACAAAGGCAGTCTTCCAAAATAATTGACAGAGAGTATAAAAACATTTTAGTACCTACACAAAGAGGTATATATTGTAGCCATTGTTATTGTAGGAACAATAGAAAAAGTAGACTATCCCTAAAGAAAGTGGCTCCATAACAAAATGACAGAAGTTACTTGAGAAACAGATTTAAACCTGAAAGGCAGACATTGGAAGCTTATTTCAGCACCCAACCAATATGCCATGTAGAAAGTTTAACATCTTATCCTCCAATTAAAGGCAATGAAAAAAAAAAGGTTATTAGAATGGAGCCTAAAATGCAAAAAAAAAATGTCAGAAATTCCTAATATATTTAATCAACAACTTCAATTTTCAAAAATTGAAAACAAAACCAAAAATATTAAATACTCCAAAAAACCCAACAACAACAAAAGAAACAATTCATTATCAATCAAAAAACCTTTATCTTGAAGTTTGAGTAGCCAAGAATTTAGAGGAGAAAGAATATCCAAAAAAAAAGGGCTCTGAAAATTTGTTTGTCTACGTTGTCGAAAGAAATCTAACACAGTGAAAGCACAGCTGCATCAAACTTAAAACAGCAAGCATATCGCATTAATGTGAATATAATGAACTCCAGAATGGTTTTGTCAAGGGGCTTCCCTAAAATTCTTGCTTCTCAGCATATATCTGTATATAGTCTCCATGTGGAATTTACCTAGAATATGCATTTATAATACTCTTCAGTATAAATTATTTTAAATCCTATTACTGTTTCCAAAGGGATAAATATTTCACATCCAATCTGTCCTGGGTGAATCCACACCAAACACCTGGGAGGGAGAGAGGTTGTGTTACTTTAGAAATGATGAATGAGCCTACAAAAAGGTTAAGTGATTCGCTTAACACCGTGTAGCAAATGAGTGAGCAGAGAGCTAGTATTATAATTTCAAGGTCTTGACACCTACTTCCATGCTTGAGTCACAGGGAATGCCACAAAAGAAAGAAGCGACACCCAGGAGGGCTTCTAACACATGAAGAAAAAACTCAACTGAAGTGATAATAAGTTTCATTAGACACTAAAGTCAACAAACTTAGGCTCTAATAGATAACACAGCAGATAAAAGTATGAATGTCAATTAAGGTAAGGGGAAGCATAGCTCTTGAAGAGAAGAGTGGCCTATCTGGTTCAACCAGTTGGTTGATAGCTGGTCAGCTACCAGCTCCCTTGGTGGGCTTGAGCTCAACTTCCTTCCCAGCCCAGATGTATTCCAATGTGAGCTTATTTCTTTCTTACCTCTCTGAGAACTGAAGATAAATTTGATAAGATGGAAATGCTCCATCAGCCTACCGTGGTCATATTGTCAGCTCTTCTCTCCCTTAGAATTGAAGAATTGAAGAAACATCACTAGAATTGGTAAAAATGTCCTTAGGGCACTTGTGAGAAAGGAAGGGAGGCCTTTGGCCTTGCCAAGATTTGTTCCATTTAATGAAAGTGGCTAATATCCCCCTCCCCCTGAGACTGATTTCTGTCTATGACACCTCTTATTACCAGTGGATCCCCTGCCAAGATCAAAAGAATTCCCCAGCTCAAGTAAAACGAGAATATCTATCTTGTCACTATCAGTTAAAAGAGTAGAACTGAGCATTCCATTCTGTATGGGAAAATGCAGCTTGAGGGAAAGTCTTTCTTTACAAACAAGAGTGCATGAGGCAGAGGAAGAGAAGGGGGAACCTAATAATAATAGCTAGCATTTTATTGCACTTTAAGGTTTGCAAAGTCCTTTGCATATGTTATCTCAGGGGATCTTCACAACAAGCCTGTAAGGAAGCTATTATAATGTTCTTTATTTTACTGATAAGGAAACTGAGGCTAAGATGAAGAAATCTGCCCAGGTTCACATAGCTCTAGAGAGCCTGAGACAGTATTTCTATGCAGATCTTCCTGTCCCCAAGGCAATTTCTGTATTCCCCAAATCATCTAACTATCCTCCTACCTCCCTACCTAGCCATTCAAATAATGCACACATGAAAATATACCCAATTCCAGCAAATTACCCAGTAATGCTCAGACAATTTTAATCATAATTTCCCTCAATACAGCCTCAGCAAGAAATGATTTACTTGGACACATAGCAAAGAGTAACAAATCTTAACTGGAAAAGTTGTTGATGGGGTATATTTCATCTCAATGATCAGCATACATTTTTTCTTGGTTTCCTTTTCTGTCTACTTTGACTGTAAAGCTATGATAAAAATGCCCAGATCAATTCCACTTTTGATTTCCTGGGTCACTGTAAATCACTTATAAATTCTCTACTCTGGTCATTTTTTTATTGGATATATAAAAATATCTAAATACATGTTAAAAAGGTCCTCTGATTACTGGAAATTTAAAAAAAGGTGAATATGCATAGTATATAAATATATGTACATAAACAGTATATATGCATATATATGCATGTGCACACAAATATATGTTCCACAATGTATATATATACATATATACATTTATATTATAGATACAGTATATGTATATTTATAGAATTTTATACAATTTCCTATGGATTTTTCCTTTTAAAATATTGTAAAATTTTTCTATCAAAATAATAATAGCAATATCAACTCACTATTTTGTAACTTTGTTTTACAAAGTGCTTTATAAAGATTATCTCATTTCTTCATCATAACAACCCTGTGGAATAGCAGATATTGTTATCACCACTTTATAGATGAGATTGGAAAGGTTAAATGACTTCTCTAAAAACATATAGCTATTAAGAGCTTAATGAAGGATTGGAATCAAAGTCATCCATAACTCCAATCAGAATGGATATAGCTCCCAGCTTCCAAAGTTTATCTGATTACAAGAGGTATGATGATTAATGATCTAGGTCCTCATAACACTGATTCATGTAAAAATGTGCCTAGAACTTAGAAGAAACCAACATGCACAGGGGGAAAAAATCAGTTATTAGTTAAAAAAGAGAATTTAGATTGATTTAGATTTCTTGTTTTAAATATTATTTATTTCATTTTTTCATAACAAATCATGTTAGATTTGTCAACAGAAGACCCAGATTACTAACTGAAAAAGCATTCAGGTCATTGAATAATAGAGATCTTTTTTTGTCCATGGTATAAAATGAGGAAATAGAGACTCTTTAAAAGTCCATGGCTTATTTAAGGTAAAACAGCTACATGTAGTACAACACATTCTTCCTCCAATAAGATAAGTGCAATAGGAACAGTGGAAATAGAAGAGAAGAGGTTATGTTTATGTTATGTGTTATTCAATCATTCAGCTGAGTTTGACTCTTTATGACCCAAAGGATCATAGGATCCATGCAGTTTTCTTGACAAAGATGGTTTGCCATTTCCTTCTCCCCTGGAATAAGACAAAAAGAAGTTGTGACTTGCCCAAAGGCTAATAAGATTCTGAGGCTATATTTGAACTCAAGTCTTCCTAACTCCAGGTCTAGTGCTTTATCCACTGAGTCATTTCATGTTTCCCTATGTTAAGTATAACCAGAGCCAAAATAAGTTTTACCAATATAATGCCTTCTGCATACCAATTTCAGCAAAAGATGCTCATTTATGGCACCATCATTGTCCAAATGATAGCAAATAGATAACCTTACCAAAGGGAAAAGGAATTCTTTAAGGAATTCATTCTTTGTCAGAGCTATAAAATAATAATCCATCTATTCTATGAACATCCATGAAACCAAAAATGTACAGACAGAGGAATATATTTGCAACATTTCATGGTTTGTATTTTTCCTATTAGATGCTTCAGTGGAATCTATATTAGATATGAGAATGCAATCTTTCTTTGTGGAAACAGGAACTTGTTATGGGGCAGCAAGGAATATGACCATGTGGTTTTTATGTTTACTAGGTGGAAAGTACAAAGTATCTCAAGCTATTTTTTTAACATCTTCCCCAAGGCTTCATTCTCTTGGACTATATCAATGTTGTTATTGTTGTTGTTGTTGTTGTTGTTGTTGTTTTGTTTTAAAGAAAGCAAGTTTAGTCTTTTCCCATTACTTCTGGCCAGTGTCTGGATTTAGTCAAACTGGCCAGTGTCACTACCTATATCTAATTAGAACCATCTGTTAGATTTTTGTGCAAAAAAAAAAATAATTCTATAGTTTGCAATGATTCCAGCAAGATTTAATCTCAAAGCTCATTTTATGCATCTGGCTTGACAATAACATTTTCTAAGCACCTCCCACATTTTAAAAATAAACTTCCCTGGGTTTTGGCTGAAACTGCTCATCAGTTACACAATTTTTCACGTATGAGTTACAATTTGGTCTATTGTAGGTACTGAACTTCTTTAATCCTCTACAAAGTGAAAATGTACACTATCTAAAACTTGGTGAGGTGGATTCAGGGTAGTTTGATCAGGGTTGAATTAGATGAATGACAGAGGAAGTTGACATCTTCACAAGGAAAGATCATTGTTAAATGTTCCATCTACTATTCCATTTTAACTTCAATTTCATTTTCATGGCTTTCCAAAAGAGATTTCCTTTCAGTCTGAGATTTATGAACTTTGGTCTCATCACAATGGTGAAAAAAGTTTTGGAAATTTTGAGAAAATACTCCAGCCAGAATGGAATCATAAGAGTTGTAGGAAAAGAGAATATATTCTTTCCATTCAGTCATCAAGTGTAAAATGTCATATCTTTTTTATGCTTGGTTTTGAGTAGGAAAAATCAACCCTCAGAAAACAAATTAAGTTCTACTACAAGTGATTAAAAAGACACCTTTCAGCAGGTCAAGTAAACATTTGTACCTGGACTTTGCATTCTAATGCTATGGCTCAATAAAGTTAAGCAAAAATTGAACCTATTTAATTGCAACTGTAATAAAATAATGCAATGAAAAGTTTATCATATCAGGGAAAAATGTCCTTTCAAATCAACACTCTAAATTGAACTCAGAAGAGTAACCTCAGTTAACCTTAGTTTATTCTTTTTCCTTTTTTTTCATCCATTTTTCTATAAACCAAACCATAATTAAATGCCTAAACTAAGAAAATCCAAAGTTAAGAATAGGAATTTAAACACCAAGACAAAAGCAAATACAAATGTTCTTTCATAACAATCCACCCAAATTTAACATAGAGATGTCACCCCAAATGACATAATTCTTTTTTTTTAATGTGGCAAAAAAATCAGTTTAAATGGTAGCCTTTGTTATTCAGTCTCAGGGGAAAATTCCGAGTTTTGCCTCTCTGTTAATACTGTTTTTTCATTCATTTCAGTTATCCCCTACAGGACTATGTCCACATGCTCCAATTGAGTTGGTGGACTGAATATCTGACTTCTTTTCTTCCTCAGGATTCGAGGTGTATCTATGGGTGGAAATATCTTTTAGGACTATTAGACACAAGCCCCCACCAAAGAGCTCTCCATTGGTTATTTAACAGATATAATGACCTTTTAAGGAAGGGCATTTAATAAGCATGTATAACAGGTATAGCTGATCCAAAAGCAATCACTACTTCCTACACACACACACACACACACACACACACACACACACACACACACACACACACACACACACACATCCTGGAGTACATTCTCCAAGATATACACATAGAATCTATGAAAAGAGCATCCACAAACTGAAAGTTCAACAAAGATGAGGTCAAACAACTAGAGGATCTGTGTGAGAAAAGATAAATTCACAGATTCTGGTTAATGGAAGTCCTTTCTTAAGTCCATAGGTAGTTTTCTTTTCTGTTGCAAAGAGCTATGGTTCTTGAAAGATACCCCCTCAGTTTCCGATTATTTTCAATACAAAATATTGTTAAAACTTTTCCTATATTTCTGATTACTTTGGGATACAGACCCTATAAATAAAAAGTATGCATAATATACAAATTTGGATATTATTCCATATTTCTCTCCAGAATGGTTTTATCAGTTCCAGTTCTACCAACAATATATCAGTGTCCCAAATTTCCTACAGGTTCTCCAACATTTATCCTTTTCCTTTTTGGTCATTTTAACCATTTTGATTATAAAGGGATATCTCAGAACAGTTTTAATTTGCAATTCTCTAATCAATAATGATTTGAAGCATTTTTTATTTGGTTAATGATAGTTTTATTTTTTTTTATTTGAGAACTGTCCCTTCATATACTTTGACAGTTTCCCAAATGGGGAATTCTTTGTATTCTTATGAATTTGAGCCAGTTTTCTATATATTTGAGAAATGAAAACTTTGTCAGAGACTTTTGCTATAATTTCCCCCAACCCAATTTGTTGTTTCCCTTCTA
Source organism: Monodelphis domestica (assembly GCF_027887165.1). NCBI lineage: Eukaryota > Metazoa > Chordata > Mammalia > Didelphimorphia > Didelphidae > Monodelphis > Monodelphis domestica. The sequence continues at coordinate 629,158,791 of NC_077227.1, forward strand.
TCTTGGTTGCATTGGTTTTGTTTGCACAAAAAATTTTAATTAATATAATCAAAATATCCCATTTCATTTTTCACAATGTTCTTTATATATGTTCTTGTTTGGTTATAAATTTTGCCCTTATTTATAAGTCTGATATCCTTATGTTTGGTGTGAGATATCAGCAAGTTTTTACAATACTGTTTTCAAGTTTTCCAGCAATTTTTGTCAAATGAGTTCTTCTCCCAAAAGCTTAAATTTTTGTGTTTATGAAATAATGATCATTGAATGCTACTTAACTTTCTTTTTCAACTACTTTGTGTTGATTATATAACTTATTCCATTAATCCATTACTCTATTTCTTAACCATTTTTTAGTATACTTTGAGATCTGGTATATCTAAGTCTCCTTTCTTGTTTTTTTTCTCATATTCTTGGCCTTTTGTTATTCCAGATGATTTTGTTATTATTTTCTCCAGCTTTATGAAATAATCTTGGGTAGTTTAATTGTTATGGCAATGAATGTGTAAATTAATTTAGATATGATTGTCATTTTTATGATAATGGCTCAACCTATCCATGAGTAATGAATTTTTTTCCAGTTGTTTAGTTCTCAGTTCATTTTTGTAAAAAAAATGTTTTATAATTGCATTAACATAGTTGCTATGTTGTTTTTTTCATAGCTATATCCACCAGGTACTTTATATTGCATACATCAATTTTCAAAGGAATTTCCTTCTCTATGTCTTTCTCTTGGACTTTTTTGGTGGTAAATAGAACAATGGTTCTTTTGCTTTCATTTTTATTAATTTCTCCTTTGATTTCCAGAATTTTTAAATTGATGTTCAAGTGGTTTTTTAATTTATTATTTTTCTATTTTTAATTGCATGCTGAATACATTGGTCTATTCTTTATTATATTAATATAAGTATTTAGAGATAAAAAATTTTCCCCTGAGGACATCTTTAGCTATATCTCATAAATTTTGGTATGTATCCCTCTGTTGTCATTCCTATGATCTGCTTTTTTACCCATTTATTCTTTAGGATAAGATTATTTAGTTTCCAATTAATTTAGTTTTTCTTTTTGCTGTCCATTGTTGAATGTAATTTGATTGTATTATTGTCTCAAAATGATGCATTTGCTGTTTCCACTTTCCTCCATTTGGTTGTGAAATTTTTAATGTCTTGTTATATGGTCAATTTTTGTGAAGGTGCAAAAGTTACATTCCTTTCTCTTCTCATTCATTTTCTTCATAGATCAATGACATAAAACTTGTCTAATGTTCTATTTTCCTCCTCAACTTATTCTCCTTTATTTTTTTATTGGACTTATCTACTTCTGGGAGGGGAAGTTTAAGATCCCCCAATACCAACATTTTACTATTGATTTCCTCCTATAACTCATGTAACTTCTCTTTATTGGGATATAATGTTCTTCCCAGTCTCTTTTGATTAGATCAATTTTTACTTTTTCTTTGTCTGAGCTAATGATAGTTATCCCTGATTTTTTTTTTTGCTTTAGTTTAGGAATGGTAGGTTCTGCTCTTGCCCCTTTTACTCTGTGTCTGTCTCCTTGCTTTAAGTGTGCTGCTGGTAGACAGTCTATTTTGTGGTTCTGGTTTTTAATACTTTCTACTATCCTTTTTCATTTTAAGAGTGAGTTCATCACATTCACATTCACAGCTATGATTACTAATTGGGTGTTTCCCTCTATATTATTTTCTCCATTTACCTTTCTCTTTCTTTCCCTCCTTTCATTCATTCCTTGTCCATAGATGTTTTGCTTTGACTCATCATCTCCCCCTCTGTTTCTTAAGGTTCTTCTCTGCTCCTGGCATAGAGGGAGCACTATTCCAAGCTTGCAGCTTCTCTAATGCTTGGGGGAGGCCTGGATGCCTTTGTTTCCCACTGTGTGTCCATTGAGGGGGTGGCTCTGCTGGTTTGCTGTAGGGAGGCTTGTAATTGCTTTTTCCAGCTACACTTTGTTTCTTATACTGCAGGTTCTACTGTTGTCTTCTGGACTTGGTTGGTCTCTATGCTGCTGCTTCACTACTGCCTCCAAGTTGCTTGGGCTGAGTCTGTCCCCTCCTGCCACTTTCTTGCCTGAAACACTCTGCAGTTTCATGAATTCATCCCACATGGAAGTGTATTGGTTTTGTGCCCTCTCTGTCTCTACAGCCCTTGCCAAGTGGTATAGGACAAACCAGTCCCACAATGTGCCACTTCACTGACTTAGGAGCTATGTCACCATGTGAAAGTGCATTTATATCATGCTTTCTCTGCCTTCGCTATTCTTGCCAAGTGGCTTAGATTGAGCTGATCCTCTGACCCAACCCCATACCCTACCACTGTTTCACTTCACTGCCTCGGGCCACATGGAGAGACATTTTTCTCATGCCTATTCTGTCTTTACTATCCCTTACCATGTGGCTTAGACTGTTTTGGTTCTCCCTAACCAGCCCTGTGTCTTTGCCACTGCCCTGCCTCAGGCGATGTTGAAGTGGGTTGGTCTCCTGTCTATTTTGCCTTCATTGCCTATGCCAGGGGCTCAGGCTGGCTCCTTCCTATTTTTCTTTGTTTCCAACATATAACAGTGTATTGGGCTGGTCCCATGTTCTGCTGTTTCCCATAGATGCTGTGCTCCCTGGACAACTATCTCTTCTTACCCTAATGAGAAGTGTTCCTCCAGCTTTTCTTTGCTTTAAAATGATGTATTTCCTGTGTGTGTGTGTGTGTGTGTGTGTGTGTGTGTGTGTGTGTGTGTGTGTAGGCCAATAAGTGGAGAGTTCTTTACTCTGCCAACTTAGCTCCTAGAAAGTAACTCTCTCCAATATGTTTATAAGAAACACACTTGAAAAAGAGATATAATCAGTTAAAATAAAAGTCTGAAGCAAAATCTATTCTTCATCTGAAGTAAAAAAAAAAGTCAGAGGTTACAATCTTGATCTCAGACAGAGCAAAGGCAAAAATAATCCTAATATAAAATACAATTA